>NC_090648.1:196697769-197297769 GCF_040937935.1 Hyperolius riggenbachi
CTGGATCTCCCGCCGAGCGGATAAGGAAGTCCCAAACGGATATGACGTATGGGTAGCATAGAATGTTAAGAGTGTGTTAGGCCTATGTGGGGAGTGGGGTCGCGTGATGCGGCAGCTGCGTCGCATACATTGGACGTGGCATAAGGCGACAGACGCATTTGTGATGACGTCAGTATAACTAGAGGGGTTGGCGCGCATGTGCGAAATGGACGCATGCGCGCGGGCGTAAAAATGCGCTGTCACCACCATGTTGGATCAGGGCAAACTGCCCTGTTGCCTATTTATTGTGGGCGCCGTTCGCAAAAGTGGAAGATATGCAAAAATTATATCCAAAAGAGAGTGCCTCCATTGCGGATTAGTATTCTATATTAGTTATTTATATTTATCCCTTTATTTTTGAATCATTGTACTTTCTTTTCTAGCTAGATGTTTGAGTACAACTAATCCGCAATGGAGGCACTCTCTTTTGGATATAATTTTTGCATATCTTCCACTTTTGCGAACGGCGCCCACAATAAATAGGCAACAGGGCAGTTTGCCCTGATCCAACATGGTGGTGACAGCGCATTTTTACGCCCGCGCGCATGCGTCCATTTCGCACATGCGCGCCAACCCCTCTAGTTATACTGACGTCATCACAAATGCGTCTGTCGCCTTATGCCACGTCCAATGTATGCGACGCAGCTGCCGCATCACGCGACCCCACTCCCCACATAGGCCTAACACACTCTTAACATTCTATGCTACCCATACGTCATATCCGTTTGGGACTTCCTTATCCGCTCGGCGGGAGATCCAGCTGCCGGCCACTGCATATAAACAATCAGAGGTGAGCGTCCCAGTTCTACAGAGGCGCTCTGGCTCTATGCTGACCCACACTTGGTAAGTGTTACTGGTTTCTTTTCCTTCATACATGCCGCTGTGCATGATTGACTTACACCTCTGTTAGTATAAACCATGTTTAATATTATTCCCCACATGGCTTGAGGGACACTTTTTAATGGAACAACATAATACTAACACAGGCTATTGGTTATTGGGGTTTTTATAGTATGACCATCTGGACTGATATTGGGGCAATTGGCCCATGATCATACATTATGATATAATGTACTATTGACACTATGAATGTAATGTGGTGTATTGCTGTGAAAGTCGTTTGAGCATCTCCTAGCATTGTTTTTTTCTCTTTTTTATTTTTCCCTTTTCCTTTAGTGTTCTCCTTTGTTTATTGCCTGATGAAGCGGGAGTTTTGCCCGTGAAACGCGTTGCACTTTATTTGGAGACATATTGCTTTGTAAAATAACTATCTTTTACAATATTTACGGCTATATTTGGCCTGGTCATTTACGAAGGGGAGCGGTTCCACCCACCCCCTCTTTTTAAACGGTTTTTAACCCATTTTATCCTGATTTGGCGCCTCTATTATCCATTATTATACATAAATGGAGATTTCGCTCAGGAAACCAGATATCACTGGTCAAGGAAACAGCAACCATTGCTTTGAAGTGCCTTTGATTTAAATGGGCACCATAGTGAAGATGTATAAAAAAAAAATCACAACAAACATTTTACAGTAAAGCATATTTTGTGAATAAAAATCATATTTTATAAGATGAATTTTACCAAAAGTGGTGCAATCATCCACAAAAAGCATCCGAATAAAGAGACCGCCCTCCCAGGTCAAAGCATGAATGTCTATATGTATAGCAAAACAATTGAGAACGTCAAACATATCAAACAAAAGTTAAACATTTACAGTATACACAGCAACAAGATAATAAGATAATGATGGGGTGCAATGCAGCCAAATGCACGGTTATAGGCAACTACACAGCACACCAAAAACACATCATTTAAAGAGAGTCTGAAGCGAGAATAAATCTCGCTTCAGACCTCATAGTTAGCAGGGGCATGTGTGCCCCTGCTAAACCGCCGCTATCTCGCCGCTAAACGGGGGTCCCTTCACCCCCAAATCCCCTCGGTGCAGCGGGGGAGAGCTTCCTGGTTGGGGCAGGGCTAACAGCCGCAGCCCTGCCCCACGCGCGTCTGTCAGCGTGTATCTCCGCCTCTCTCCTGCCCCTCTCAGTCTTCCTTCACTGAGAGGGGCGGGGAAGAGGCGGCGATGCGCCGCTGATAGACGCGACTGGAGGCAAGGCTGCAGCCGTTAGCCCTGCCTCCAGGAACGACCAAGTCTGCGACCAAGTCTTGCGGGGGTGGGTTTGGGGGTGAAGGGACCCCCGTTTAGCGGCGCAATAGCGGCGGTTTAGCAGGGGCACACATGCCCCTGCTAACTATGAGTTCTGAAGCGAGATTTATTCTCGCTTCAGAGTCTCTTTAAGGCTCAATATAAAGTATTATAATATAGGGGCTGCAGTATGACCAGTACATCAAGGTTGCTTAGGATACAATAACAACCATACATTAAGGTACAACCTTAATAAAGGGGTACACACCCCAAAATATTGGTGGTCCTATCACATAGCATCTGTATGGTCTGTATGCTGTATTTTGCACTTTTGCTATTTTATATGAATATTGGCATATTCTACATTTTGTTAGATCCCCCATGTTTGCAGATTGTTGTTTACATTTATATTGAATCATATTTGTATTCCCCTTCATTAGTTGCACAGCAGCCTTATGATTTAAGATTTTATGTACGGTATATTCTGCAGAATATTTTTTCATTTGAAAAGCACATTTTAATGTACAAATCATGCCCCTGCCCACTATACTGGCCCAAGACTCAAAGAGTGAGAAGGGAAGGAAGGGACAGGGCCGCCTTCAGCCTATCAGAGACATGACGGGAGGGAGAGGCCCAGTAAATTCTGGGGCCCAGTGAACACAGAGCCACATTCACCGGATTCCAGCAGATGCAGGAATGGGAAAGGGATGAGCGCTGGCTGCGTGTGTGCTTGTTTGGTAATGTGTGTTTACATTACCCTGGTCTAGTCACGCTGCACTGTACCCCTCCGTCCCGCCTCCCTGGTGGTGTCTACTCTCCAGTCCTAGTATCGGTTGTGTTTGTCCTGCCTCCCTGAGCTTGTGGTTTCTTATTTCTATCTTCTTGCTGTCCACCACCAGCTCAGCTCTCACCCCCATGTCTCCTCCTCGCTTCCCCACACTGCGCCAGGGCTGATGGGAGGAGGAGAGACCACAGCAGGCACACAGCCAGGAGAAGAATTGTGTGTGATTCACTGGTGTCATAACACAGGGGGATGCAGACAGAACTGCACAGCCAGGCTCTGGAGAGGAATCTAAGACATGATCTTCGAGGCTGCATGTGCTGAAGTATGTTTTATTCCTTAAGATAGGTGTGTGTGTGCGTGCGTGCGTGCGTGCGTGCGTGGCGAGGGACCACACAGACTGTAGGAGATGTAAGAAGCCCCAGGTAAGTAAAGCATAATAAACATTCTGACTGTTGCCCCTTATGTCCTTTAAAGGATATCCAAGCAATTGGTTTACCCAGTATGAGGCCCAGAAATTCCTGAAGGCAGCCCTGGGAAGGGGCATGTTTTTTGGGCCAAATCATGACCCCTTTCAACCCATATGACTTTAAGCCACCCTCTGATACATTGCAGAACTGTGTATGATCTTTCAGAAATGTGGGCATCTAGTGGCTGAAGAATGAAGGCTGCCATAGATGCCCATTCAAATACCGGTAATAAGCAGAAATGCTGTAATGAAAAAAATACCCCGCCATCCACAGTGGACACCCAAATTTCCGCCTATTGCCAATATTTGAATGGGCACCTATGACAATGGCCAAAGATGTATGTTTGGGGGGGTGCACATATGGTGGCAGCAGGGTAGGGGTGCAGTGAAGGTTAGCCGTGGGGGTTAAGGTTAGGTGACGGGGACCCCCCCACACACGGTTAAGGCTAGCCATGGGATGGTGGTTAAGTTTATCTATGGGGGAGTGTTAAGGTTAGCCGTGGGGGGGAGGGGTGGTTAAGGTTAGCCGTGGCAGGGAGGTGTGGTTAAGGTTAGCCGTGGGGGGAGGGATGGTTAAGGTTAGGCATTGGTAGTGGGAGGGTTCATTGTAAGAATAGGGTTAAGTTTAGCTGTAGTAAAATATTGATATTTATTACCAATATTTTACTATGGTTTTCCCACTGTAATAGTAGAATATTGGTAAATTTACCAATATTCTACTATCGGCTTTTCTGGGCACCCAACTTTCCAAGCTCCCTTTTTAGATGTATGTGCTACAGCTCCACATAGTTCTTAGTTTTCCACATATACATAGCCGTACCCTTAGGGTTCATTGTGTGAGGTTTGAGACAGGCCCATTTCAAAGCATCTGAGACAATCTTTGTGCTACAGGGCCCCATAGTAGACGAGTGATTTGCTGCTGTTGCAGTTGCCTCCCAACCCACAATCACCAAATAAATAAAATAATGGAAGCTTAAAGAGAAACTATAACCAAGAATTGAACTTCATCCCAATCAGTAGTTGATACCCCCTTTCCCATGAGAAATATTTTCCTTTTCACAAACGGATCATCAGGGGGCTTTGTATGGCTGATATTGTGGTGAAAACCCTCCCACAGTGTGATGTCAGGACCATGGTTCTGACATCACACTGTGGGAGCCTGGTTGCATTGTGGGAAATAACAGCTGTTTACAGCTTTTTCCAACTGCCAAAAAACACAAGCAGCATCTCCTTCCACTGCCATCACATGCCATCAGTAAAAATGTCACCATGCGGTAAATGTCAGAATGTAAATAAGGATAAGCAAAGATTTTACAAAGGTCAAACATTGACTAAATCATTTATTCGTAATTATTGTATAAATGAAGCACTTTTCTATTACATTATTTTCACTGGAGTTCCTCTTTAAAGGATACCCAAACTGCCATGTGATCTGATGAGATAGACATGTGTATGTACAGTGCCTAGCACACAAATAACTATGCTGTGTTTCTTTTTTTCTTTCTCTGCCTGAAAGAGTTAAATATCAGCTATGTAAGTGGCTGACTCAGTCCTGACTGAGACAGGAAGTGATTACAGTGTGACCCTCACTGATAAGAAATTCCAACTATAAAACACTTTCCTAGCAGAAAATGGCTTCTGAGAGCAAGAAAGAGAAAAAAAGGGGAATTTCTTATCAGTGAGGGTCACACTGTAGTCACTTCCTGTCTGGAGTCAGGACTGAGTCAGCCACTTACATACCTGATATTTAACTATTTTAGACAGAGAAAAAAAAAAGGAACACAGCATAGTTATTTGTGTGCTAGGCACTGTACATACCCATGTCTATCTCATCATGTGACATGTCACTTCGGGTATCCTTTAACCATTTCTGCTGCTCGGACGTGAAGCTCACATCTGGGCGGCTGCTCTGCTGCGGTGCCGCAGTTCGGCGCACTCCTGCGCATGATTGCGGGTGCGCCCCCTGTGGTGTCCCCCGGTAGCCCTGGGAGCAGTGAACAGGAACATGGTTACAGACCACCGATCCGTGCCCCCCCCCCCCCCCCCGCAAAAAACCGAAGCGCTCTCACAAGAGGCTTCAGTATTTCTGCCCGGAAAAATTTCCACATCCTCCTTGTACTTTCGCTTAGCGAGAAGCACAAGGAGGGGGGGGAAATTGAAGTGTGCCATCTTGTGGCCAAATAGTAAAACTACATCTACATATTTTTTACATTACAATTTACACATATAATAACATTAAAAATTAACTGTTTATTTCCCACACCAAAATATTACCCAAATAAAATTTTTGATGGAAAAAAAAAATAATTACAATAAAAAAAAAAACATAAATAGTTACCGAAGGGTCTGAACGTTTTAAATATGCATTTGAAGGGGGTATGTTACAAACATTTTTTAAATTATAAGCTTGTAAATAGTAATGGACGCAAAACGGAAAAAATGCACCTTTATTTCTAAATAAAATATTGGTGCCATACATTGTGATAGGGACAAAATTGAAATGGTGTCTCAACTGAGACAAACGGGCAAATAAAATACATACGTTTTAATTATGGTAGCGTGGATTATTTTAAAGCTATAATGGCAGAAAACTGAGAAATAATGAATTTTTTCCATTTTTTTCTTATTAATCCTGTTAAAATGCATTTATAAAAAAATAATTCTTAGCAAAATGTACCACCCAAAAAAGGCCTAATCAGTGGCGGAATAAACAAGATATTGATCAATAAATTGTGATAAGTAGTGATACAGTTATTAGCGCATGAATGGGAGGTGAAAATTGCTCTGATGCATAAGGTGAAAAATCCCTGCGGGCTGAAATGGTTAAAGCAAGCCTGTCTCATACCTGGGCAACTGAATAAGTGTACATGTAAAAATAAAGACACATCTTCAGGGAATACTTTCAGCATAAGCTATGATCCAGAATTATCAGTAATTCTAGAATAATTCACCACTGAAGGAACAGTAAACTGTATTGACTTCCTGGGCTTCCCTACTGGCCATCAAAGGCACCCATTACAGTGTCAGAAAAGGTCTGGAAGGTAGAACAAGTATGACTAAATTCAGCTTAAACAAAAAAGTGGTCAAACCAAAGTCTTATACACACGTATGATGAGTGTCACTTTGCAGGGATCAGGAGTCTGCACTGAATCCCTCAGTTGATCCATGAGGAGGAGCTATGGCCCAGTGTACAACGGAGAAGATGGGGTAAGTAGGAGAGTGGCGGGTCAACTGCCAACGTAATTTGGCCGCCTTGGCAGAGATCCATCTACAAGGCTAAAAGTAACCCTGAAGCAAACTAAAAAAGAATAGTTACATACTCACCTATGGAGAGGGAAGGCTTGGGAACCCATAGAGCCTTCCCGGTTCTCACTATGTCTCCTTGTTCCCCCAATGTCCCTTTTCAAATTTGGCACCTTTGAGAGTCCTCTGAAGACTTCAGAAGCACTCACTTCCCTTTTTGCTTCCAAAGACAAGTACTTTTGAAGGCTACTGGAGGAGGAGCAAACACATATTCATCCTGCAAGTAGAATAACATTAACGGGGGGACAGTGGTGGGACCACGGCATGGAGAGAGTACTGGGAAGGCGTTATAGAATCCCAAATTTATCTAAGCTCTGATTTACCATAATACAACCAAGAAAAAAAGGTTTTATATAAGTATAGTAGTATATAACATCACTTCAATATTTGTTTTTAAGTACCTAAAAGTAAACCATTGAGCCCTAGTAATGGTCTTTAAATATACGGATACCCGAACTGACATGTGACATAATGAGATAGACATGTTTATGTACAGTGCCTAGCACACAAATAACTATGCTGTGTTCTTTTTTTTCTTTCTCTGTCTGAAAGAGTTACATATCAGGTATGTAAGTGGCTGACTCAGTCCTGACTCCAGACAGGAAGTGACTACAGTTTGACCCCCACTGATAAGAAATTCCCCCTTTTATCTCTTTCTTGCTCTCAGAAGCCATTTTCTGCTAGGAAAGTGTTTTAATGTTTGACATTTCTTATCAGTGAGGGTCACACTGTAGTCACTTCCTGTCTGAGTCAGGACTGAGTCAGCCACTTACGTACGTGATATTTAACGCTTTCAGACAGAAAAAGAAAAAAAAGGAACACAGCATAGTCATTTATGTGCTCGGCACTGTACATACACATGTCTACCTCATCATGTCACATGTCAGTTCGGGTATCCTTTAAGAGGCCCTCCAATATATACTGTGTGGTCTTCAACAGGGTTCATTCTATAGTACACATGAGAAATGAGACATCCACCTCATTTAGTATCATGCACTGTAAAATGCAGCTATATAGCTTCAATGTTCATACACTCTCTTGGCTGGCACACCTCTCTCCGCACTCTGTTAACATGTGCAGTGTATTTGTGACAAGTGGCTCTTATGAAACTATATAACTATGTAGCACTAATGACTCTAACCTTGATAATTTGCAGATAAGCCTCCTTTTTGATCAAAATGAGCTTGTTATGTAATACAAATAAATGAAGTAAAATAAAAACAAAACACTTTACTACAGTTCAGCATTGCTCAACTATTAAGGCTCCTGAAATACCAATATAGTTATATAAAGAAATACTAAGCAGCGGAGGTCTTTTATGTTACTGTTAGAAACAGAGAGTTATACTTAGGCAATTCCAGAACTTGCATATGCAGAAACAATGGCAACTGGCCTTGGTTTTACATTAGCATTACTCGTTGGCTCCTGCGGGGTATGGTGGTGGTTGGAGGTTTGTTATTACTTCTGCATTTCCAATATTTCCTCAAGAATATGAGTTAGAGAGACTCTGAAGTCTCTAAAAAAAGTATTTTTATGTCACAAATATGTTTAATATCTTAGCCCAAACTAAACCGCCGCCTTCCCGCCACTGTAAACTATCTAAATCCCCCCTAACTCACCCTCCCTCAACCCTGCAAAATCCACGACTTCCTTGGTCGTGGATTTTGCTGCCCTAAGCGCTTCCGTGTGAGGCAGAGCTATGAGCTACAGCCCTGCCTCACACGTGTCTGTCTGCAGCGGATCTTCGCCTCTTCCCCGCCCCTCTCAGTGAAGGAAGACTGTGAGGGGCGGGAGAGAGTTGGCGATCCAGGCTGACAGATGCGCTGAGAGGCAGAGCTATAACTCATCGCCCTGCCTCTCACGGAAGCGCTGCCCGGATTGCCCCCCGGGGAGTTTGGGGGGTTTACAGCGGCAGAAATGCGGTGGTTTAGTTAGGGCTAAGATATTAAACATACTGTATTTGTGAAATAAAAATACTTTTTTTAGAGACTTCAGAGTCTCTTTAAGAGATGATCTGCAGTCCTGACTAGATTATGATAAAAATGTTTAGCTGCAGCTGTTGCTGCCCAAGGAGGAACATCAGTTACTGAAAATATTTGCTACACAGAAATGTGTAACTGCACCATTTTCCTCAAACCTGTATTTTCATTACTTAATTTATATTACTTTCCTTAAAACTGTATTTTCATTATTTAGTTTTAGGACTTTCATACAAATGGATAATGTTTAAGTCATATTTATGCAGAAAAACAAAAATATTAAAATTTCGCAAACTTTATTCCACCACTATACCTACAGATACATGTGGCCAGTGGCCACTATGTTATCAAGCCTATTGATGTAATCACAAGGACCAATAGAAACATGTTCAAAGTTCTAAATCAATCTGGTTTACAGTAAAAATCTAACGTTAAGGGCCCAAAGCCAGTAGTTACCTAACAAGGAACTTAATAAAAGATTTCAGGAATCACAGCTATGGGGAGGTCACAGGAATGGGAGAAGTGCAGATCGCATAAGAATATAATGTGCAGCCCTTTAAGTAATGTCAGAATCTCTCAACATCTATCAAGTTGATTCTTGAATCTGATTGGATGATATGGCCCTTATGCAATTACATTTTTCTCCCGAGTTTTCTCCTAGGTGATGTCAATAAAATATGTTTTAAACCACCAGCAAGCAAGAAATGCTCAAAATAATTCTGACTGTAGCAAAATACTGAAAATTATTTTAAATACGAGATGAAAAATTATCTCCTAGGAGAAACCCCAGGAGAAAAAGTTAATCGCATACAGGTCCATGGCCCTAATTCATTTCACTTTTTCTCCTAAGTAAGGTGATATTTTCACTTTTTCATGTTTACTTTTACAATAACTTTATCAATAACTATCACAACTAAATGATCTAAATATTGTTGTTGTTTTTTCAGGACAAATTAGGCTTTTTGTGGCTTATAGTTGTTTTCAGAAATTACCTTATTTTCTATGCATTTTAAAATGAAAATAGGGAGGAAAAAAGTGAAAAAATACACAATTTATGCACTTTCATACATTATAGCTTTAATGTAAACAGTCCTATTGTACATTAAACCTACACATTTTACTTGTCTATCTACATATGTCTATCTTTGTCTATCTTTATATGTATTAGAAACACATTGTATACACTACCTAAATGTTAAATTTGTCTGCTCCTAAAATGTTTATTTTTTCACTTGTTAATTCATTAGGCTTGCCATTGAATTCCATAGGGGAAGGAGAGTGCTTTCACTCTGTTACAACTGTATAGCATTTTTATCAGCTCAGAGATAACTAAACAGTGTTATCTAGGATTTTGTAGGGAAGAGAGTGCAGAGACTTATTTTAAAATCCTGAAGCTTCAACTGGAATACCTTTGTAATGGCGAGCATACATGGCTCGATAATGCTCCGGTATCAAGCCAGCGGCTCGATGCCGGCGCGTCCCTGCTCGTCTGCGCGGGCGCGTGGATCGATTCCCGCTCGTCCCCGCGGGCACGTCCTTATCAGCGCTTAGTTTTTTGCATTGTCCGCCCGTGGGGATTGAGCGCGGAATCGATCCACCGCGGTGATCGGACACGTCGGATATTATCAATCGAGCCATCAGCGGCTCGATTGATAACCAGAAACTCGCCGTGTACGCCCAGCATAAGCCACCAACATGCAAGAAATACTTAGACTTGTTGGTTCTTTTTCAATTTTAATGTGTTAAAAAGCTATTTTAAACAGAAATGAAAGATTAGCACTTAGGACAAAACTTAGGAGAAAAAAAGTGAATTGAATAGGGGCCTATGAGTCCTCACATGTATTAAAATAAATCTAAATTATTATTTTTTAAATGGCCATTTACATGATTTACTAGCTTTACTATTCATCATGTGTAATGCACACAAATGGCCACTCTAGAACCTAGGTTCTCAACGTGTGGTATGCGTACCCCAGGGGGTACTTCTGTTGGTTCCAGGGGGTACTCTGGTTTGATATGCTTAATCAAGAATAAAACATTTAGAGTTTTAGAAAATGATAAATCTTATTTAACCACTTGATGACCCACCCTTTACCCCCCTTAAGGACCAGCGTGGTTATTAGTGATCTGTGCTGGGTGGGCTCTACAGCCCCCAGCACAGATCAGGGTGCAGGCAGAGAGATCAGATTGCCCCCCCTTTTTCCCCCCTATGGGGATGATGTGCAGGGGGGGTCTGATCTCTTCTGCCTGCGTGTGGCTGGCGGGGGGGGCACCTCAAAGCCCCCCTCCGCAGCGAAATTCCCCCCTCCCTCTCCTACCTGTCCCCTCCCCGGTGATCCGGGCTGCACAGGACGCTATCCGTCCTGTGCAGCCAGTGACAGGACGTCCCCTGTCACATGGCGGCGATCCCTGGCCGCTGATTGGCCGGGGATCGCCGATCTGCCTTACGGCGCTGCTGCGCAGCAGCGCCGTACAAATGTAAACAAAGCGGATTATTTCCGCTTGTGTTTACATTTAGCCTGCGAGCCGCCATCGGCGGCCCGCAGGCTATTCACGGAGCCCCCCGCCGTGATTTGACAGGAAGCAGCCGCTCGTGCGAGCGGCTGCTTCCTGATTAATCAGCCTGCAGCTGGCGACGCAGTACTGCGTCGCTGGTCCTGCAGCTGCCACTTTGCCGACGCATGGTATAAGCGTGCGGTCGGCAAGTGGTTAAACAACACCAAATTAGTGTTTTAGCTAATTAAAAGCAATAGTAAATGTGACGGACGGTTGCGTGGCCGCAGCCGCGTCCTTGAACCGCCCGTGAAGAACATGCGATCGCAAATGATTCTCTGCATCGATTGCGATTAAGATCGATAGAATCTAGATTGATTGTGTAGGAGCATCTGCAGTCAATCTTGGCTCTCTCTTTTCTCAGCAAAGAGATAGCCGTAACTTAGGTGCAGGATGTCTTTTGATTTGTTAATTAGCTTGGACAATGCTTGTGTCCAAGGAGAATTTTTACTTTTAATTACCTCAGGGAGATGTCCATAGTCATCCATTTGGTGAGCCAGCAAACGACACTTCCCTCACAGCAGGAGGCCTATTCAAAACCTGCTTTCTCACAGACTCCATGGCACCGAGGGAGGGCAGATCTGAATGCATGTGTTGTATGATTTCTTGTCGGTATATGAAGACCGTATATCGCACAGCTATGAAATTCATATAGTCTTATTCGTTAGTCTGCCCAACGTGCGGATATAAAATTCATGGCAATATCTCATCCAGTTATTGAGGTATGAATCTTCTCAGGAACCTGAGAAGCTACCCTAGTCACGTCTGATATCATATTAACCTGTATTTTCCGACAAGTATGAATCTGCTATCCACCTAAATATGACATGTATCGTTTAGGAGTTATGGCACTTTATAAGTTTAACCCTAAAATCTCTCAGAGGGACTAACTGTCATTGGTGGGTAATTCAGAGGGGGGCAGGTACGGCCACACCCCCGAGCCAGCTTCATCAAAAGCAGATGGCTAGCAGGCGGACCTCATTCCTCCATTTTCCACCTTCATGAGAGCTGCTGCCACTCTGAGGAACAGTGGCGGCCATCTTGTCTGAACTTTGCTCCTGCCTGAACTAAACTGAACTTTACAAGTTTTCCCACAAAAGGACATCTTTCCACGAACCTAAGTATTTTATCCTTTTCTTTTCATACTGCACTACTAATGTCTTAATAATTGTTGATTTTAATAATTTTCTGTATATATTAATTATTCATATTGCATATTTAATAAACGACATTCAAACGTCCTTTGGTTATTCAGCTACCCTATTATTCAGCTATACACAGAAACTGAACCCAGACTTCTGAAGAGACGCTACTATTGTCGCTAGCTAGACAGAATAGAGTGTGTTTAACCGTTTTATTTGCAGGTCTAGAAATAGCTAATCAGTGGGTGCTTCTGGTCCAGGAAAGCAGAAGTGGTGGCAGTTATACCCTGAAAGAGTGTGTAATTTGTAAGTACCGTATCCCACAGGCTCCCTTCTGGTCGGACTGCTGCCCAAATTCTGTCGGTTTCTGCCCACTGATCGCGACCACAGCTTGCATGGTCTGTGTGCTGAAAATGATTGGAAGGCAATTTGCGGTCTGGCCACTAGGGGCTCTGTGACAGTAAATGCTTGGAAATGGTTTAGAACCAATTATCATGTACTATGATTAAATATATATATTTGTCAAGGGGTACTTGTGATAATGTTTACTATGCCAGGTGGTACTTGGTGAGTACAGGGTTTTAAAAGGTGTACATACCAATAACATTTTGAGAAGCACTGCTCTAGAACACCAGCATGGATGATTTGGAAAATGTCATGTTTTTCTATTCATACTTTGTGTTAGGAGAGACAAATACATCCCTGCAAAATCTTCTACTGTCCAAATATGGGCCACATCTCAGGTGATTAGAAGATATTTAGGAAAATCTGCCTATGGCCATTTGCAAAATGCAACCAATCTCAAATCAGAAGAGAAGCCAAAAGGAAATGCTAATGTGCTGGGAATGGAAGTGACGCACAGATTGGGGAAGTTGGAAAAATTACCAAATACTAACTAAAAGGGTCAAACTGACCAAAGCCAGAGGTTGCAGCTGCAGACATTTTTCTGTGAAACGTTTCAGCAACCATGTTGTGATTTGCACAGAAGTAATAAATAACAGAACAATAGAAAAGTATCTGCATGGGTGGGAATGGGGTACATGGCTTCACTTCATTTCTACAATAAATGACCCCATAAAACTAGGGGTTAATAATGCAACATAAACTGCCCACAGGCTGACATTCAGTTGCAGTTGGATTGCAGAGTCACAGTGAATGACACCAACACACACTGCAGCTCAGTCGCGGTGCAGTAATATGTCTTATGAAGGCTTAGCATGATATATTTGACTTTCAAATTAGCATTACAAAGTAAAACTAAGAAAACCAGAAGGAACAGTCTGTTCAGTTTCTCTGCTTTACGTACATTGAGAATCATTTCAGAAGTGTGATATATTGCCTTCTTCCAAAGTTCTGTAAAAAATAGCAAATACGCTATAAATCAATCTAAACAAATGAACAGCTCACTGGCTGTGCTGTAACTTTTACTATCACTTGAAGTGCAAATTTGTTTCAAGAAACGAAAAGATCTTTCTAAAAGTAGTGAGATCAAAATGTCCTCGATGCTCCACTAAGCTTTTCTTGCAGAGCTTCTTTATTTATTTGTAACAAACCAGAAGCCATTAAAACTGAGTACATTTCCCCAAGAGTAATAATGGGCTGTAATAGCAGTTTTGTGAGCGGAAATGGAAACACCATGATAAACAAAGCTACTTTTAGTTAAGTGAATCAATGCTGTTTGCCACATTGTGCCCATCTACACTTTGCTTATAATAAGCGTTTAAAGCAATTGAATGGGCGTAATAGCTATTGGAGTATCCTAGTGCTGTTCTACAGCGTCAGATGGAACACAGAGGATGTTCTGTGCGTTTTTACAAGCACTGACATTCTTAATGGATTGCAGTCCTCAAAAGAAAGTGGTGCTAGAATATGGACTTTGACAGACCTTACAGCTAGTGTTGGGCGAACAGTGTTCGCCACTGTTCGGGTTCTGCAGAACATCACCCTGTTCGGGTGATGTTCGGGTTCGGCCGAACACCTGATGGTGTTCGGCCAAACTGTTCGGCCATATGGCTGAACTAAGAGCGCATGGCCGAACGTTCCCCGAACGTTCGGCTAGCGCTGTGATTGGCCGAACGGGTCACGTGTAGTGTTGGGCAAACATCTAGATGTTCGGGTTCGGGCCGAACATGGCCGAACTCCGAACATAATGGAAGTCAATGGGGACCCGAACTTTTGTGCTATGTAAAGCCTCCTTACATGCTACATACCCCAAATTTACAGGGTATGTGCACCTTGGGAGTGGGTACAAGAGGAAAAAAAATTTAGCAAAAAGAGCTTATAGTTTTTGAGAAAATCGATTTTAAAGTTTCAAAGGGAAAACTGTCTTTTAAATGCGGGAAATGTCTGTTTTCTTTGCACAGGTAACATGCTTTTTGTCGGCATGCAGTCATAAATGTAATACATATAAGAGGTTCCAGGAAAAGGGACCGGTAACGCTAACCCAGCAGCAGCACACGTGATGGAACAGGAGGAGGGTGGCGCAGGAGGAGAAGGCCACGCTTTGAGACACAACAACCCAGGCCTTGAGGACAAGAAGCGTGCGGATAGCAATTTGCATTTTGTCGCCATGCAGTCATAAATGTAATACAGATGAGAAGTTCAATAAACAGGGACCGGAAACGCTAACCCATCACAGATGTTCATTGTTCATGTTACTTGGTTGGGGTCCGGGAGTGTTGCATAGTCGTTTCCAATCCAGGATTGATTCATTTTAATTTGAGTCAGACGGTCTGCATTTTCTGTGGAGAGGCGGATACGCCGCCGATCTGTGACGATGCCTCCGGCAGCACTGAAACAGCGTTCCGACATAACGCTGGCTGCCGCCTGCCGGGCAAGCCAGCACCTCTATTGCGTACATTGCCAGTTTGTGCCAGGTGTCTAGCTTCGATACCCAATAGTTGAAGGGTGCAGATGGATTGTTCAACACAGCTACACCATCTGACATGTAGTCCTTGACCATCTTCTCCAGGCGATCGGTGTTGGAGGTGGATCTGCACGCTTGCTGTTCTGTGTGCTGCTGCATGGGTGTCAGAAAATGTTCCCACTCCAAGGACACTGCCGATACCATTCCCTTTTGGGCACTAGCTGCGGCTTGTGTTGTTTGCTGCCCTCCTGGTCGTCCTGGGTTTGCGGAAGTCAGTCTGTCGGCGTACAACTGGCTAGAGGAGGGGGAGGATGTCAATCTCCTCTCTAAAGTCTCCACAAGGGCCTGCTGGTATTCTTCCACTTTGACCTGTCTAGCTCTTTCTTCAAGCAGTTTTGGAACATTGTGTTTGTACCGTGGATCCAGAAGGGTATAAACCCAGTAATTGGTGTTGTCCAGAATGCGCACAATGCGTGGGTCGCGTTCAATGCAGTCCTAGGCCGAAGAGGTCATAGCCTAGGGTCACAAAACCTGTTTATTTGGGCAATTTCAATGGTGGCGAGTCTGACATACATAAATCGCAGCAATGGCCGTTAGCAACGTCTGAATCTCACGAAATGTCTCATGCAGGTAGAAGACATATTGTTAGACTTGGGCTCCAAAGATGGGTTCCCTACATCTCTGCAAACCAGAGTTACAGGGCTCCAAATTTGGTAAAATCCCCCATAGGCTTTCATTGGGCCTCCTATTTACAGTTCCAAAATCTCACATCTTTTCAAAGGGCAATTACTCAGCAGTGGCAAATTTTCTAGCATTGTAGGGACCCTTAGGGGGAACATGACTGGTGAGTTTCGGGCCCCTAGGCCGAAGAGGTCATAGCCTAGGGTCACAAAAACCTGTTTATTTGGGCTATTTTAATGGTAGTGATGGTGGCGTACATAAATCGCAGCAATGGCCGTTAGCAAAGTCTGAATCTCACGAAATGTCTCATGCAGGTAGAAGACATATTGTTAGACTTGGATTCCAAAGATGGGGTCCCTACATCTCTGGAAACCAGAGTTACAGGGGTCCAAAATTGGTAAAATCCCCCATAGGATTTCATTGCCTCCCTATTTCACTTTCCAAAATCTCACATCTTTTCAAAGGGCAATGGCTCAGCAGTACCAAATTTTCTAGCATTGTAGGGACCCTTAGGGGGAACATGACTGGTGAGTTTCGGGCCCCTAGGCCGAAGAGGTCATAGCCTAGGGTCACAAAAACCTGTTTATTTGGGCTATTTCAATGGTAGTGATGGTGGCGTACATAAATCGCAGCAATGGCCGTTAGCAAAGTCTGAATCTCACGAAATGTCTCATGCAGGTAGAAGACATATTGTTAGACTTGGATTCCAAAGATGGGGTCCCTACATCTCTGCAAACCAGAGTTACAGGGGTCCAAAATTGGTAAAATCCCCCATAGGCTTTCATTGGGCCTCCTATTTACCGTTCCAAAATCTCACACCATTTCAAAGGGCAATGGCTCAGCAGTGGCAAAACTCACCAGTCATGATCCCCCTAAGGGTCCCTACAATGCTAGAAAATTTGGTACTGCTGAGCCATTGCCCTTTGAAAAGATGTGAGATTTTGGAAAGTGAAATAGGGAGGCAATGAAATCCTATGGGGGATTTTACCAATTTTGGACCCCTGTAACTTTGGTTTGCAGAGATGTAGGGACCCCATCTTTGGAATCCAAGTCTAACAATATGTCTTCTACCTGCATGAGACATTTCGTGAGATTCAGACGTTGCTAACGGCCATTGCTGCGATTTATGTACGTCACCATCACTACCATTGAAATAGCCCAAATAAACAGGTTTTCGTGACCCTAGGCTATGACCTCTTTGGCCTAGGGGCCCGAAACTCACCAGTCATGTTCCCCCTAAGGGTCCCTACAATGCTAGAAAATTTGCCACTGCTGAGTAATTGCCCTTTGAAAAGATGTGAGATTTTGGAACTGTAAATAGGAGGCCCAATGAAAGCCTATGGGGGATTTTACCAAATTTGGAGCCCTGTAACTCTGGTTTGCAGAGATGTAGGGAACCCATCTTTGGAGCCCAAGTCTAACAATATGTCTTCTACCTGCATGAGACATTTCGTGAGATTCAGACGTTGCTAACGGCCATTGCTGCGATTTATGTACGTCAGACTCGCCACCATTGAAATTGCCCAAATAAACAGGTTTTGTGACCCTAGGCTATGACCTCTTCGGCCTAGGACTGCATTGAACGTGACCCACGCATTGTGCGCATTCTGGACAACACCAATTACTGGGTTTATACCCTTCTGGATCCACGGTACAAACACAATGTTCCAAAACTGCTTGAAGAAAGAGCCAGACAGGTCAAAATGGAAGAATACCAGCAAGCCCTTGTGGAGACTTTAGAGAGGAGATTGACATCCTCCCCCTCCTCTAGCCAGTTGTACGCCGACAGACTGACTTCCGCAAACCCAGGACGACCAGGAGGGCAGCAAACAACACAAGCCGCAGCTAGTGCCCAAAAGGGAATGGTATCGGCAGTGTCCTTGGAGTGGGAACATTTTCTGACACCCATGCAGCAGCACACAGAACAGCAAGCGTGCAGATCCACCTCCAACACCGATCGCCTGGAGAAGATGGTCAAGGACTACATGTCAGATGGCGTAGCTGTGTTGAACAATCCATCTGCACCCTTCAACTATTGGGTATCGAAGCTAGACACCTGGCACAAACTGGCAATGTACGCAATAGAGGTGCTGGCTTGCCCGGCAGCCAGCGTTATGTCGGAACGCTGTTTCAGTGCTGCCGGAGGCATCGTCACAGATCGGCGTCGTATCCGCCTCTCCACAGAAAATGCAGACCGTCTGACTCAAATTAAAATGAATCAATCCTGGATTGGAAACGACTACGCAACACTCCCGGACCCCAACCAAGTAACATGAACAATGAACATCTGTGATGGGTTAGCGTTTCCGGTCCCTGTTTATTGAACCTCTCATCTGTATTACATTTATGACTGCATGGCGACAAAATGCAAATTGCTATCCGCACGCTTCTTGTCCTCATGCAAGGCCTGGGTTGTTGTGTCTCAAAGCGTGGCCTTCTCCTCCTGCGCCACCCTCCTCCTGTTCCATCACGTGTGCTGCTGCTGGGTTAGCGTTACCGGTCCCTTTTCCTGGAACCTCTTATATGTATTACATTTATGACTGCATGCCGACAAAAAGCATGTTACCTGTGCAAAGAAAACAGACATTTCCCGCATTTAAAAGACAGTTTTCCCTTTGAAACTTTAAAATCGATTTTCTCAAAAACTATAAGCTCTTTTTGCTAAATTTTTTTTCCTCTTGTACCCACTCCCAAGGTGCACATACCCTGTAAATTTGGGGTATGTAGCATGTAAGGAGGCTTTACAAAGCACAAAAGTTCGGGTCCCCATTGACTTCCATTATGTTCGGAGTTCGGGTTGAACACCCGAACATCGCGGCCATGTTCGGCCTGTTCGGCCCGAACCCGAACATCTAGATGTTCGCCCAACACTACTTACAGCCTCTCAAAAAAGTTCAAATAGCATTGGTGAATTTAAAAATAAATCTTGTATAATAGGATTTTTACTCTGCCCAAACTTGGCATTCAGTTTTGGGAGCCTGCTGACAAATAACACTGATCTCCAATTTACTGTGTATACTGTACTGTATATCGGGCTTACTTGCCCTGTTGAAGAAAAGTGTGATTAGACTCATTGATCCAACATTCAAAGTGGTCTACCACAGGGTTTGGTTTTGGGACCTTTAGTATTTAATTGTTTTTTTTTTATATTATTGAGATTGAGATTTTAAAAGATTTTGGAGAAGACACAAAACTTTGCAGTTTAATATAATTCAAGACAACATTTACAAAGTGATGTAAATAAATGGTAAACTAATTTAATTTACCATTGATAAGAGGAGATTAATGAGGAATATAATCACCCCGCAGTGGTGAAAAAAGCCAACAGTGGGCCCCCATGCAGAATAAATGTAGGGGGCCCCATGTGAATGGGCGTGGCCATAACAGATCATGGGTTGATTCAAATAATGTATAAAACATACACATGGTAGGTAGTGACATAGGGAGGGAGAGATAGCCACATGGGTATGCAGAGTGGCTGGATAGTGTAATGGTTAAGGGCTCTGCCTCTGACACAGGAGACCAGGGTTCGAATCTCGGCTCTGCCTGTTCAGTAAGCCAGCACCTATTCAGCAGGAGACCTTAGGCAAGTCTCCCTAACACTGCTACTGCCTATAGAGCGCGTCCTTGTGGCTGCAGCTCTGGCGCTTTGAGTCAGCCAGGAGAAAAGTGCGATATAAATGTTCTGTGTTTGTTTGTTTGTTTGTTTGTTTGTATGCAGAGAGTTGGAAAGACATTCAGCCATAGGGGGTTGTTAGTGACAGAGGGAGAGACAGCTACAAGGTGAGTAGTGACACAGGGTAAGAGCGATACAAGGAGGAAGCAATAGCCACGAAGGAAGGGTGGGTTACAGAGAGAAATACACTGAGAAGAGTCTATAGGATAATCCAGCCCTGACTGTGCAGCTGCATGGGCCATGGAGGGCAGGTGCCCCTGTACAGCTGCACAATCTGCACAGGCCTATGTCCACCTCTGCCACCATGCATAAATATTTAAATGGCCCACACAGAAATTTTACAAGAAAGAGGTTCACTTTGACTGTAAAAGAAATACTTCTTAACACTGAAGGGGAAAGAGGCTAAGGGCCCTTTTACTAGGGCACTAGTAAGTTTCTTTTCAGCCAGTTTTTGTCCACAAATTGTTGTTATACTCCTGGGAAAATAAGCCCCACTGGGGTACATTTGTCTATGAAACCTTCAGGTACAGTACACATAGGCGGTCACTATGTCGTCACTCAGCTTTACAGTCTTCAAGCAGTAGATCTGTTGCAGACAGTATCTCAGGGACTGGAAAGCATCCTAAATGCAACTAAAATCGCTGTTGTATAGGAGGTTTTTTTATCTTGAGGAGGTAAAACTTAAGTAATATTCCTGCATTACCCCCAAATATTTAGCTCTTCTACTCCCAAAAAGAGTTTATCTAATGGCTGCTTACAATTTGCAAGGCAAACAGATATTACACAAATGCCACATTTTGCACCATCAGTTTTATGTAGGTAGTAGTAAATGCCAGTGACTGAGGTTCATGTGCAAAAATCCTTCACCATTTTGCACCTAGACCTGTTTTCTGTTTCGGACTACATCAGTTTTGATGTTTTAGGTATAACACATCCCTTTTTAATCAGCAATAACTTTATCACTATTTATGACACCTTAGTGATAGAAACATCAGGGTTTTTTTTCGAGAGAAACTAGACTTTCTTTGGGTGTTTTTTTTCCCTCAGGAATTATTGTATTTCCTATGCTTTTTAAAGAGAAAAAGCAGAAGCAAATGAATGAAGCAAATGAAAAGTATAGTTTCTCAGTTTTCAAATATTAATATTTTAAAATAAAAAGCGTTAGAATAGATAATGAACACTAATTAAGTTTGGCACTTTATCCTATTAATTATAAAACTTACATGTTGTTGCTTCAACAATGTATGGTAATATTACATTTGTAATATAGGTATATTTTTCTGCATTATGCAGATTTTATGTAGGTGCTTTCCCTGGGGTCTAGTGGTCCCAGTCCCCCTCCCCTTTATATATTTTTCCTGTGTATTTTAGTGGTCCCCTCTTTTGCTTTACAGTAGTCCCTAGCAGTCTAGAGGTCCCCCTTCCCCTTTAAGACATTTCTAGGTAGTCTAAACCCCCCTCCCCACTTTCCCACAGCTCTCCCTGGTCAGTATAGGCCCCCACCCCCCTCCACCCCAATAGCTTTACATTGTAGTCTAGTGGTCCTTTTTCATTCCCCTGTAAGAGACTCCCTTGGTAGTCTAGATGTATCCCCTTCACCTTTTAACCATTCACCTTCACTTTTAAGCATTCCTTAGCAGTCTAGTAGTACTCCCTTCCCCTTTAATAATTTCCTGGTAGTATAGTGGTGTCCCCTTCCTTTTTAATAAATCCCTGCTAGTATAGTGGCATCCCTCCTTATCCCTGGTTGTCGAGTGGTAACCCCCTAGGCCCCACTTGCAGAGATCAGCAGCTAAAAGCACAGTTGTAAGTATTTCTCACCCCTCTTGGTTCTTCCGGCTATCATTTCTCTCCTCCTCTCTCTCCTCCTCTCACTCGTACCTTCATCCTTTTGTGTTGGCATGTAAAAGGTCCTGGCTTATGACCTCATCTAGCCTATACATGTTATATGCCTGCACAAAAGGCAGGAGGTACAAGTGAGAGGAGGAGAGAGCCAAGGAGAGTCATTACACACCCTGGTTAGTGCCCCATTTGTTGCATGTTGTGATGAGCATGCACGCTATGCTCATCAGTGCTGCAGGCTAAGATTTATGTCCTTCTGCTAAAGCGCGTGGCAGAGAGAACATGAATGTACTGTAGTCACAAGTGGTTACTCTGCACCAGCAGAAAGAGTTTTTTAATGTGAAGTTTGTGAAAATGTTCAATGAAAAATAATTTTCCATCAGCACTGATTGTAGTGGGTATAATGTAGGTGATTACAACATGTTTTATAAAAGAATATAATAAAGAGGGCTTACTTAAGTTTTCAATAATACATTGTAGAGTGTTGATCCAAGATTTTATCAGATTGCCACGTGTAGAGGTTTTTTTTTAGAGTAACATTTCCACGCTTTTCTCTTTTCTTGCTGTCTTCTGAAACACCTGGGCATTCTGAGCGTGCAGGATTGTGTTTTACATTGATAGAACGTAGTGGTGAACTATGCAACTAAAATGTATTGCAAATTTAAATATTATGGAAGACTTAATAGGAAAGTGAGCATTGCTAAAATTAAACTTTTTAAATTATTTGTAATCATATACATAGGAAACTTTGTATATGAATCATTATTATTTACCATTGGGAATAGCAAGAAAAGTGGTTTCGCTAAAAAAAAAAAAAAAAAAGAAGAAAGTAAGAAAACATAATTATTATAAACAAATAAGTAAAAATAGGGTTACATAAATCATAAAAATAATTTACAAGAAAATACACATATATAGGCTACTATACACTTAGATATTTTTAATTAATTAGACATTAGAACATATAAAAATCTAAACATATAAACATCTAAATTAGGAAAAATGCAGCCCTCCTGGACAGCAATTTTGTTTTGTTTTGTTTTTTTGTTTTTTTATATTATTATTAATGGAGGGTTTCAAATACACCTTAGCAAAACATAAAATCAGGCAATAGCACCTATTGAGCATTAAGCAGAAAACATTGTTCTCAGCTGCTCATACTGAAGCTATTATTCTCTGCAAAATCAATTAGGGCACCTGGCCAAGCACAGTTTAACAAAATGGAGTAAATATAATTTACATGTGAGACCTGCATTTATCTTTTCTAAATAAGATTTTCTTTTAGCTGGAAGAATGTGAATCTCTATTTGTCTATCCTAGCAGCCAGTGCAACTTACATCACATTAAATGCTCCCTAATTTAGCCATTCTCTTACATGTAATTTATATTGTTTATTTATTCATTGTCCACTTAGTTTGAGCGCTATTGGCCCATTTATAAATATGCAAAAGAGTAAATTGGCAGCATTATTTAGTTTTCAAGTACTATGTACTCTAAAATCTTGTTCAAGGGTTTTCCATTTGTATTCATTATTTATGCACGTTAATAATTTCACCAATTCCGAGCTACAATGCCATGATAAATTTTAAAGCAAGTATTTCTGAAGTTATATCAATAATTGTATTTTAAGTTTGAAGTACTTCTTGTTCTCTTACTGGAAAAACTGTGGTTCTCATTTGCAATGGGATCTTGGAGTATGGAAGAGGCTATCTATTTCTGCCTCACCTGAACGAGAACTGCATAATTACAGAAAAATATAAATGAAAATGTGAAAATATTATTTTTTATTCTTTAAAAGCTCAAGTCTTCAGGTCACTATGTTCTATCTTCCCCTAGCGTCCTCCCATGCTGCCAGTAGTGGTGTGTGCATGTGTGTTTGTGCAGTTGTGCATGTGCAGGGCCGGGCCGAGGCATAGGCTGGAGAGGCTCCAGCCTCAGGGCGCAGTGTAGGAGGGGGCGCACAATTCATTCAGCTGTCATTCCTAATTGTGTTTGAAGCAGAAAGAAATAAGAAAAGGAGATACATGGAAGTGACTACAAGCCAGATAACTAGAGATTAAGGTGTTGGGGGCCCTGGGGTGCCTCTTAGTCTAATAGCAATCAGTGTGTGACGGCTGGGGTGGAGGGATGGAGGGGCGCACTTTACTGTCTCAGCCTTGGGTGCTGGAGGAACTTGTCCCGGCTCTGTGCATGTGCACACCAGGGAATCTTTAAGGCAGCAGTGAAGAAATATTTATGTCCCCTCCTGGCAGCACTCCATTCTATAAAATTCTATAAAATTCTCTCAGTTCCGGTGTTGTGCTCTGAGCATATCAATCTAAACTTGCTGAAACCCATCCTTCCTGAGTATTCTTGATCACCTGATTCTGTTTACAACCTTGCTTAGCATACTATTCTAGTTCTCCAACTGTGACCCAACCTACCAAGCTTATCTAAAGCTGGCCATACACTATTCAATTAGCACTCAATTTTGTATTCAATTGGAATTACTAGCAATAATATGATTAATATTAAGGGCTACAATTCTTCCAAAGATTGATCCACAATATTGATCATCATATCACACTTTTACGCAGAAGATTTATATCACACTTTTCTCCTGGCGGACTCAAAATGCCAGTGCAGTGTTCTCCCCAGAAAATTTTTCCAACCGGGTGGCATGAAAAAGTAGTCAGGTGGGGCGAGATGAGAGAATGCAGGGCAGGTGCTTCTGTGTGCAACTCTGCTTACAGAATGGGTGGAGAAGAGCTGATGACAGTAGGGTGCTCACCAAAACTAGCCGGGTGGAACAGCCGGCTAAAAGAGCCTGGGGAGAACACTGCAGTGGATACGCGCTATAGGCAATAGCAGTGTTAGGGAGTCTTGCCCAAGGTCTCCTACTGAATAGGTGCTGGTTTCCTGAACAGGAAGAGCCACGTGCTTAACCAGTAAACTACCCAGCCACTGTGACAATTGCATAGTGTATGGCCAGCATAATGCTCCCATCTGGGCAGCACGGTGGCGTAGTGGTTAGCTCTCTCGCCTTGCAGCGCTGGGTCCCTGGTTCGAATCCCAGCCAGGGCACTATCTGCAAAGAGTTTGTATGTTCTCTCCATGTCTGTGTGGGTTTCCTCCGGGCACTCCGGTTTCCTCCCACATTCCAAAAACATACGGATAAGTTCATTGGCTCCCCCTAAAAAAAAAAAAAAAAAAAAAAAAATTGGCCCTAGACTACAGTACTTACACTACATAATATAGACATATGGCAATGGTAGGGATTAGATTGTGAGCTCCTTTGAGGGACAGTTAGTGACAAGATATATATATACACACTGTACAGCGCTGCGTAATATGTCGGCGCTATATAAATACTAAATAATAATAATAATAATAATCTACCTTGATTTTTAAATTAACTCTGACCCAGTGAAAAACATACTGAATCAATTTGCCCCTGCACATCACCGCTTGGGGGAACTTCCAGGAAAGTATTCGACTGAAGGACATCGTGAAATACTTACAGAACCGTGCTCAGGAAATGGGAGGGACCTCGACTACAATGAGCATCATCAGGAGAAGGAGGCACTCTAACCCACCTTTGGCTTCATTCATTTTTTTTTTCCAAGTCAGAGGTACTTTAAGTCAATTCTCAGTCCAGAAAGTAAGAGAAATTCACATTAATAAACAATAGAAGAATCATCTGTAATTAACATTTTCATGCAAACCCCAAACCTTGTGAGAACTATACCTTGGAAGTCTTCACACAAGCAGCATCAAAGCAATACATGCACAGCTATTACAATCAAATGGCTCACAAAAAGACTGGTCTCAAGCTTGGTGCAACACCTTATGATAGTCACACCAAAATAGTCGGTACCAATCTGTGACACTTCGATGGTAACCATTATTTATTTATTTATTATTTATTTGTTGTATTTATAAAGCGCCAACATATTACACAGCGCTGGTTACAGACAATATTTAGGGGTGACATACAGCAATATAACAATGCAGGAATACAAGAAAACCAGATCACACAGCACAGTATGAGTACAAGGTAATGCTTAGTCAGTCACTGGATGGGAGCATGGAGTTAGGCAAGTTAGGTTCACTCAAATGCATAGCATGGGTGCACAGTAATAGAGGTGCATGATCAGGTAGGACACAAAAGGAGTGAGGATTACCATTACAGTAGAATGTTGGTCTCAGTGATCATCTACCAGAACCACTCTTCACGATCTAAGCAAAACATCAAAATATCTTCAACAAGTCTTTGGAAATCAAAAATGTATTTATTATATCACACATTGTCCAAAATACTACTCTAAATTGACTAAAAACAGGTTAATGAACAAAGGGGCTATAAGTGATCTTTTTCTTGTTCCTTACAGCCAAACATAGAAGTCTTGTTAATTGTTTCAATCACCAGCTCCACGCAATCAAACCTAAAATAAACCAAAATGTTACATTTATTCGTTTGAGCAAGTGCCAGGGGCGTAACTAGAGGGGAGCAGCCCCTGCAATTGGGGGGAAACAGGGGGGAACCAAAGCTATGGATGGTCCCAACTAACCTTCCCTTCCTCCGATACAGGAGACTACCCTTTAGATTAGATGTTTTTGTGGCTACACTTGTTGGTGTGAAGATAATAATGGCCACACTTGTAGAAAAAATGTAGTGATTTTTCAGCTTAAAATAACCATGCGATTTGCTAATCTTGGCATGTGACCAAAGGGATGAGTGACCAAAATTTTCAAGTTTGGACTCGCAGAGAATGGGCCAAAATTTTGCTTACCAAAATTCTCAAAAATTGCTGGCTGATTTTGCACCAAGTATCTATCAAATTTGTTGAAGATAGTACCTGTAGTGGTTTCGCCAGTGACTTCAAAATGCAATATTTAGTTCAAAATCAGACAGCAATTTTGTGAGAATTTTGGTAAGCAAAATTTTAACTGTGAGTTTATACGTGAAATTTAGTAATGATAGCAAGCATGGGGGCTTTGCAAGTAACCCCAAAAGCATCATTAACCTTCCTGGCGGTAAGCCCGAGCTGAGCTCGGGCTATGCCGCGCAGGAGGATATCTCTGCCCCTGGTGGGGCGATTTGCTCCATTTAAAGTGCTGTGCGCGCAGCTAGCAGCTTGATCACCGCCACTCTGTGGCGATCGCCCGCACGCAGTGGCTTAGGAGGGCCCCCCTGCCAGAGCCCTGCGCTGCCCGGACCAATGAGTTCCAGGCAGCAGTATGGGCTGGATCAGAGGCGTCTGACGTCAGGACGTCGGCTGACGTCCATGACGTCATTCCAATCGTCGCTATGGCGACAGGAGAAGCCAAACAGGGGAACGCGTTATATACGCGTTCCCCTGTTTGCTATTGATGCCGGCGACGATCGCACTAGAGGGACACATGCGCCCTCTAGTGGTGTTTCATGTAGCTACCACTCTGGTAGCTTTACATGAAACAATTTTTTTTTTTTTTTTAAATGGATTTCTGCCTAAGTGGCAGAAAAAAATTAAAAAATAACCGCCAGGAGGGTGAAAGCGTCATTGACAAAATTTTACAGACTGGTTGGCAGTTCAACTAAAATCTACACCAGTGATGATTTTGCTCACCCGTGATGACTTATTTATGATGTGTTAGTGTATGATGTGTAAGTGTTACTTATGGTGGTATTTTCTCTTTAACTAGCTTGCATAAATATATGCATAGTAAAAATGCAAAAATGTATAGAAAAATATATTGTGCCTTTATGCAGCTTTTGATATATTTAACACTGTGTTTTTGTGCATTTTTATTTTTAGTGGGTCATAGTCTCATTGACTTGATTGCATGCAATTCCACACAAAAATGTGTAGAGCAGAAAAACACAATGGACAAATGAGTGGGAAGTGGAACACTGGAAAAATAGGTGTTCTTGCAAATGCGACTGGTATGAACAAGCCCTAAGAGGTTATACATTGTAACTATATTTAAAGTGAATATAAAGAAAATTAGTCTACTTAAAGTCAGCTGTAAAGCAAGCCTTTATTATTAGCATTCCTTTGGTTGAGGTTCACAGACCTTGTGAAGCTGCAGTAGCTGGAGAGTTAATCATTGCAGGCGCACAGGGTTGAGTCAGCTCAGTTCTTATTTACATATGTGTGAAATAGATCTGGCACACTGCGATACTGAAATCCTGAAGCCTGAACTTGCAATATCCATATGATGCAAATGATCTGCATTCCACCGCAAACTGAAGCTAGCATTTGCATTTCATCTCTCTTATCGCTGTTCAAATCTTTCACTAGAGGTTACCATAGCCACAGGGGTTCAAAGGCTTTATTTGTGCTCTTTTATAAAAAGACAATCAAATAATGAGAATGTTTCAAGCTGTTCCAGCACAAAAGCTCTCTGATGGATCTTATAAGCGGAATGATGGCTCATGTGTAAGCAAACAAGGAATCATAAAAACAATGTTGCATTTATCAGTCTATAAAGCTGATATATTGCAAACATTTTCAAAATGGATGCACAAGCTTGCTGTTAATGTTTTCAATATACTTGCTTGGGACTGTCATGTAGTATGTTGCGCCTATGTAACGCCTTTACCTTAGCTTTTCTTTTACAATAGATTTATATTACCGTATATACTTTCGTATTAACAGGGCCAGATTTGTACTTTCCCATTCCCAAGGCCTGCTGTTTACTGGGGGAGGCTGCCTACTGGGGACACATCTGGCTATGGGGAGGGGGCTGCCTAATGCCTAACACCTTGGGGAACCTCTAGCTATGGGGAGGGTGGCTGCCTACTGGGAGCACATCTGGTTATGGGAAGGGGCTGCCTAACACCTTGGGGTACATCTGGCTATAGGGAGGGGGGCTGATCATACTGGGGGCACAAGTGGCTACGGGGAGGGGAGGCTGCCTCATACTAAGGGCATATCTAGCTATTTATACTGTGGAGGGGGCTATACTGGGTAGGGGGCCTATACACAAATTCTTTCATTTCTTCCTGGTTTCTGAGGGAAACGTGGGTACCTCTGCTTATACACGGGTCTGCTTATACGTGAGTATATGCAGTAATGCCACAAAAAAGTAGAAAATATCATTAGATTATCAGATGACAATATCAATATTATTCAGGTCACCAACATTTTCAAATATTACCATTTAAAATCCACAACATGTATGTGTACTCCTACGGATGTAAATGGCAACAACTGTGTGGTAAGCAAGGCATAGGGGAAAGGGAGAAGGGGCAAAGGGAAAGGGAGAAGGGGAAAGATAAGGGCAGACAGGGAAAGGGGCAAAGGAAGACACTCATCTGTAAATTCCTGGGGATAAGCCTATATGTGTAAAGTCTTCAGTAATTAAACTGATTGAGGATTTTCATAAAGCGGGGATTGAGAATTTAGTTGTGTTAATTATCATGTGTGGTAACAGCCAGGGTTTATTATAGGTTTTCACAGTGAGTATACAGTGAAGGAGGAATGTTGCCGGTGCACATTCAAGGTTCCTCTCAAAAATCTTTTGTGAATAATGGTGTATCATTTTCCAGAAGGCTTATAAGAGAGGGCAGTTCGATGCTACGTAGAGCAAATCACTTACTGCTGTTTGGCATCTCCAATTTTGTGCAGTCTGTAAGGTGTTTTAAAACTTGAAGCCTTGTTCTGTTATACAGTGAGTTACCCAATTAAAAATCAGTGTGTATCTGCTCCAGATGATTATGCCACTCGCATTGATACGGAACGTGGTTGGGACATTTACTTTGATGCAAGATTTCATATAGCCATGTTATAAGATGTCTGTGGGGTCTCTTCTCTAAACACTTGTTATCAAACAAAGTGGTGGGGTCTGCCAAGTATGTTTTATCTTCTCTGGTAATACATCCATAAGGGCGTATCATTAGAAATTGTGAGTTCTGAGTGCAAGGTCTTACCTGTTCATTTATTATAAAGTATACACTTTAATAAGAATGTTTTAAAATTCATCCTCTTACAGAATGCCCCAAGGTTCCTGGGAAGAAGACCGAGTTATTTAGAAGGGGGGGCCATAGAACCTATGACATTGAATAGTTTAAATGATCTAGATCATTGCCCAAACAACTGTAATGACATGGAAATTAGTGGATGGCTGATGGTCTTGAGGCTATTGCCGGATAATTTCACCCAGGGAATAACCAATAGAGATGGCCCGAACGGTTCGCCGGCGAACGGTTCCCGCCGAACTTCCGGGGTTCGCGATCTCTGAGAACCGCAAACTTTTCCGGAAGTTCGGTTTGCCCCCATAGTGCATCATGAGGGTCAATTTTGACCTTCTACATCACAGTCAGCAGGCACATTGTAGCTAAATAGGCTACACTCCCTCCTGGAGCCCCACCCCCCTTATAAAAGGCAGGCAGCGTCAGGCTTTTCACTCACTCGTGTGCCTGCAGTAATTATTGAAGGGATAGCTGCTGCAGACTCTCATAGGGAAAGATTAGTTAGGCTCTTGTAGGCTTGTTAGCTTGCTCCTTGCTGATTCTTATTGCTAAAAAAGCACCCCTCAACAGCTCTTTTGAGAGCTAATCTTGTTCTTGTGATCTATTTTTTTTCTGTGTGTCCCACTGACACTTGTGTTGCATAGACAGCCTTTGTAATTCCTACTGTGTGTGCCACTGCCAGGCCCAGCACATTCAGTGACTACTACCTGTGTGTGTGACAGGTGCACATTGTAATACCCACTGCATATACCTACCTGTTGTTCACTGTGCACCCACCCACCTACGTGAGTGCACGCAGCGTCACTGTGCCTGGCCGATACCTGTCTGTGTGTGACAGGTGCAAATTGTAATACCCACTGCATATACCTACCTGTTGTTCACTGTGCACCCACCCACCTACGTGAGTGCACGCAGCGTCACTGTGCCTGGCCGATACCTGTCTGTGTGTGACAGGTGCAAATTGTAATACCCACTCCATATACCTACCTGTTGTTCACTGTGCACCCACACACCTATGTGAGTGCACGCAGCGTCACTGTGCCTGTCCGGTACCTGTCTGTGTGTGATAGGTGCACATTGTAATACCCACTCCATATACCTACCTGTTGTTCACTGTGCACCCACACACCTATGTGAGTGCACGCAGCGTCACTGTGCCTGTCCGGTACCTGTCTGTGTGTGATAGGTGCACATTGTAATACCCACTGCATATACCTACCTGTTGTTCACTGTGCACCCACACACCTACGTGAGTGCACGCAGTGTCACTGTGCCTGTCTGGTACCTGTCTGTGTGTGACAGGTGCACATTGTAATACCCACTGCATATACCTACCTATCGTTAACTGTGCACCCACCCACCTACTTGAGTGTACGCAGTGCCACTGTGCCTGTCCGGTACCTTTCTGTGTGTGACAGGTGCACATTGTAATACCCACTGCATATACCTACCTGTTGTTCACTGTGCACCCACCCACCTACGTGAGCGCACACAGTGCCACTGTGCCTGTCGGTACCTGTCTGTTTGTGACAGGTGCACATTGTAATACCCATCACTGCATATACCTACTACTATCTGTTGTTCTCCGCCACCACCAACAGGGTCCAGGACTCCAGGTGGATTCCTGAATTTTTAAGGCTGCTGCTATACTATTTTTTCTGGTGTGTGTACATGCCTGCCTAATTTCACTGCAGCTCCAACAACAAAACAAAAGGCATGTACATGTGCTAATTCCCCTACGTGATCATTACCTTGCCGGCTATTTGAGTGTGTCGGGGGGGGGGGGGGCACACCCAAGATAATAAGGTTGTTGCTTCATTGTGGACAGACGAAATTTGATCAGCTGGACTGTCACTGGTCTGTCATTCAGCTACCACAGCCCGGCGACCATATGGGCTTGAAAACCGCCACGGCCTGCACTCTCGCTATGGTGCGCACCAGTCCAGCACGGCCATCACTACACAAACAACTGTTTGTGGTGCGTTACACAATGAGTTTGGTGTGTCAGTGTGAAGCAGTACTCTAATTACACTCCCTGATTGATGTATACACATGCAAGATGTTTTAAAGCACTGTAGGCCTGCAATTTAGCATTCAATGTGATTTCGGCCCTTAAAACGCTGTTTTGCATCAAATCCAGATTTTTCCCCGGGACTTTTGGTGTCTATCCCATTCCGCCATGCCCCCCTCCAAGTGTTAGACCCCTTAAAACATCTTTTCCATCACTTTTGTGGCCAGCATAAGTGTTTCTAGTTTTCAAAGTTCGTCTCCCCATTGAAGTCTATTGCGGTTCACGCGACCGAACTGCAGCAGGAGAGCCAGGGACAGGACAACCGCATTGCACCATTCCCCCTGTGCATATTACCCTACGGTAGAGTGCGCTGACAGGGTAATATGCATAACTGTGCTTCCAAACAGTGGCATGCTCCCTGCTGGACAGGAAGTACATCTCTGTCTTCCTCCTGGCGCATGTGTGCCTCACTGCCACCACGATAATCTAAATAGATTGTTGCAGTGCTGTAGACTCAATGCAAATGCCTGCTGAAAGGTGCCACTTGTACCATGTGGCAACGCACTGCAGAGTCGCCTCTTTGTCATAGTGACTACTTCCGTCGCATCGGGTCGCACCGCAGGTAGGGTGTCATGTCTCATTGAGACTAATGCCCACTACGACGGGGGAGTGTACCACAACGTGATTCAACGCGAAATATGAGAAAGTAGCCTAAAAATAAGTTCTGTCTTAATGAGCTACCGGTAAGTCCCGGTTGGTATTATCTTCTGTCCAGAGGCAAAATATAAACATTTCATTTCCTAAAGAGGTTTATTTTTAAACAGTTTTTATATTCTTAGCGTGATGACTGATAATGATGACCCTATGTCTGCTTTCATCTTAACTAGAATATCAGCCACTACAGGTGACAACCAAATAACAGATCTTTCTCCACTATCAGCATGATACACATCAGTCCTTGCTAGGCCATTTATCATTACTGCTGTGAAAGCAAGTATTATCCGCATCAAAGATACGTGGAAAATACACTTTTGACTCAGAAATGCTCTTTCAGTCACTTCAAAATATAGCTCTGACATGCTTTCCCTATAACATTTTGTGCAGTAAGCATTTCTGAATATGCAACTTGTTACACTGAAAAGCCTCTTATTACAGTTCTCGGTTTCTCAGCATTTTCCTACTGTTGTCCAAAATCCCCTCAATGCATTCTTGTAACTCATTTAACTATCATTTCAACGTCTCACCAATATCATTGTTCTAATCTAAGAGAAGCACATTAACTCCCATAGTATCATGCTGCTCTGCTCCTTTAAAGAGGGACTTTATTGAAATATAGTAGCAGGGGAAAACAATAAATCAATGCATTGCAAATTGAGAAGTTAAAAAATAGAAAATAGATTAAGAACTGATTGATACTCACTGTGTAATCAGTTCAAGTTGTTTGATCCACCGTGAGCCTGCAGGTCATCATCTTTACGGCTGGCAAATATGTTAAAAAACAGACAGCGCCGTGAGCCATTATCCTACAAATGTACCCACTGACAATGTGATAGGCTAAAAGGGGTGTGTGTGTGTGTGTGTGTGTGTGTGTGTGTGTGTGTGTGTGTGTGTGTGTGTGTGTGTGTGTGTGTGTGTGTGTGTGTGTGTGTGTGTGTGTGTGTGTGTGTGTGTGTGTGTGTGTGTGTGTGTGTGTGTGTGTGTGTGTGTGTGTGTGTGTGTGTGTGTGTGTGTGTGTGTGCATGTGTGTGTGTGTGTGTTTTGAGACAGAAAGTTTTCTTGAATTCACCAGCATTTACAAATCTAATAAATTAAATAAGTAGACATTCATTGGTGATATCTGTTGACTCATCAACCTGGATGGAGAACCTGTTGTTTTTTTCATTGATCACACAACACCTCTTCAGCAACATGCAGCATGTCATTAATGTGCCAGCAGTTCCTGCTGTTTGGAGTGGAACCTTTTACATTTCTTGCACAGAATCTTCCCCTAGTTTTTACTCATTATAATTTTACATGCTGGCATTATTACATTGTCACCAACTGTGTGAATTTTTCTTTACCAGGCAGGCTTCCTGGACCTTTTGAGTTTCTGTAATGTGATAGATTATTTACAAATATATATGCACCAAATTCAATTTATTTTTTTATAGCCCTTGCCCCCTACTGTATTTATATAAAAAAAAAATCTTAACCTTGTAAGTATAATAAAGGTAAACCAAATATAATAAAGGTCTTTTTATTATTTGCAACTGGTGCATGTTTACAGGTTCTTCTCTTTTTTGTGTATAATTTATATCCAGACTCACATTTGCTTAATATTGCCATGGGTGAGGTGAAATAAGGGATCATCTTAGGAAAAAAGCACAGAGACAATGGGAGCCCAGTAGCGTAATGTGTCACTATTAACTGGAATAAATGAATCAACGACAGGAAATATACACACAAAGGTAGGTTGCAGTGAGGGGCACTTGAAGCAGGTGGAGAGAATCAGCCTGTCTCCACTCGGGTAAACCAATATTATCTGGATGGGAGTAGGTCGAACTCAAAAAAATGTGGATTTAATCTGCTAGTTGCCACCCCACTGCAGACTAACCGCACAAGCCACCCCCGTAAGGGGGAGGTAAAACTCTGCACAAGCAAGGGTGAAGAGTCCCTCTGCATAAATAAAACTGGTGTCATTTACAAACGGCCGTTAGCTGTAAAAGCATTTATATCTAGCATAGTACAGGTTTCCTTTAAATTCATCTGTCTGTGGCTGCACACCCACCTGCCCATGGCTGTTTGAGTGCAGCGTTAGAGAATCTGGCATACAGTGTGCAAATTCTGCTTGAATATGCCAGGGAAGCTAAAAACAGCTCCACTCTTCTCTAGATTGAGCACAAAAAAGTAATGTCTGGAACTGTACTTGTATTCCTGATTTACATAAACTGTGTAAAAGCTCCATCCCAAAATGATGAGGGCTTACAAAATCTCTCTGCTCTGCCCGATTAGACAGCATGCTAGCTTTTATATTGCCAGACTCCATTTTAAGACTTAATGAGGATTTGTGACTTAAATAAGAGCTTGTCTGCCGTGTAGATCTTCAAAACCACAAATAAAACCAACCTGCAGCTTTTAAGTATTTTTTTTAACACAAAAGCACTCATTCCAAAAATCTTTTTCACAGTCTGAAAAATACAGAATGGCCAAAATTCTGTGTGCTAACGTTACTGTTTGCATGTGCATCTTTCACTTCAGTTTGTTATCCACAGTGCAAATCAGTTTTTGAGCTAGGCTGCCGTACAGCACAAAAAAACAAAAAAGTAAATTAATAAATTATGGTTTGTGGTGTAAAAGCAAAACATACAATCCTAAAAAAAGGATGTAAACATAGGGGAGGGGCCCCAGTGACTGTAGAGGGGCCCCAGAGCAAGGGGGGGGGGCACTACTTCTAACATTCCCTTCCTCTGATACAGGGGACCATCCTCCAGATCAGTTTTTTTTTTGGGGGGGGGGCAGCTGTTGGGTGGATGGGAGCAGTGCGTCGACGAGGAACCAAGGGATGGAGGAGGGCCCAGGTGGGTTGGACTGGCCAGATTTGTTTCAGTATAGGTTTCCTTTAGGCTGCTTTCACATTGGGATGTTACAGGCGCACGTTAGAGCAGCCTGTAACGCAGCCCAACTCACAGTAATGAAAAATCAATGGGCTTTTCACAGTGCCCAGGTTGCGTTACATTGTAACGCTGCCGTTATTTGAAAGTGCAGCATGCTGTGCGTGTTAGACTGTTTGCACATGCTCAGTATTGTGTGTTGTTGTTTTTTTTTGAACAGGAGAGGAGGAGGGGAGAGTCCGCTATTGTTAGCCACATGGCTAATTAATATTCAGCTCGATTCATTAAATCGCTTCATTGAAAAGAGCCGGACTTCCCATCACTAGGTTCAGTCCTGCTGCTCTGCCTCTGAATCGATTCTGAACAGTAGAGATAGGAAGTCCGGCTCTTTTCAATGAATTGATTCATTGAAAAGAGCAGGACTTCCAATCACTAATGCAGTGTTTACTTCCTGGAGTGGCCACTGATTGGCTGTCGGGACCACGTGATGCGGAGTGTTCCGATCAGTATCAGACAAAAAAGGCGCACCAACAGCCGCACAACGCGGATCACTCTGGCGTCCTTAGGGATGGTTGGAAATGCCAATTTCCGATTCCACGTTAAATCCGCATTCCGCCATTGCCAAATACCGATTCCGCTTTCCGCTACCAATTTCCGCATTCCGATGCAGAATTTCCGCCGGAAATCGCTTAAATTCCGCCCGACTTTAACATCGATTATCTCAAAAACTATAAGGTCTTTTTGAAAACTTTTTTATTTGCATCTTCTTCAGGAGATTCTGTTTAACAAACCCTGAAAATGTGGTGTTTCTAGGACTTACGGGGGCTTTGCTATTAACCGCTAAAGTCGGTGGATTTTTACTGTAATGTAAATGCAGAAATTAGGCAGATGCAGATTTTCTGCATTTTACATTACAGTAAAAATCCACCGACTTTAGTGGTTAATAGCAAAGCCCCCGTAAGTCCTAGAAACACCACATTTTCAGGGTTTGTTAAACAGAATCTCCTGAACAAGATGCAAAAAAAAATTTTTCAAAAAGACCTCATAGTTTTTGAGAAAATCGATGTTAAAGTCGGGCGGAATTTCCGCGATTTCCGGCGGAAATTCCGCGATTTCCGGCGGAAATCCGCCTAATGCACTTGCATTACCGATTTCCGCATTCTGATGCGGAAATGCAATTTCCTATCAGAATTTCGCGGAATCCGAATGAGCATCCCTAGGCGTCCTCCTCCAACACCACCATGCTTTGCGTTAGGGGTACGTTATGCGGCCTTAACGTCCCCTAAAACGCAACATCTTGGTGTAAAAGAGGCTTTAAAGTAGCAACTTTGCATAATGTTTAAATGAGTGATAAATGACATGGTAATATTTAATTGTGATATACAGAATTTTTTTCATTTGGAGGACAACCAATAGTTATATTTAGACTTCATGGACTTTCCATATTTTCTACCTTTACAACAGCTACCTGCTTTTCCCAGGTACGCTTTGTGGCTACACTTGTAATGAATGTGAAGATCATAATAGCCACAGTTGTTTTATGGCGTTTGTAATATTGGCGGTGGCGCGGGCCCTTAAAGGATACTGGCTCTGGATCATTAATAAAAAGGTAGTCATGGTTAATTTAGATCAATAAAAGGACTTTTTTCATTGTCATGTTTTGTTTAGTTTTTTTTATTTCTTATTTTAACTGATTGTGAAAATGGTTAAGGTATACATCAGTACCCCTATACCTGGGAAGATCCCCTAGATGCCACCAGGGCCGGCCTTTGACCTGAGCGACCTGTGCGATCGCTCAGGGCGCCGGCTTCCAGGGGGCGCTCCTGCCGCCTGGCCGCATGTAGCTGGCTGTGTCCGTCTCGCTCCGCCCCCCCCCCCCCCCGTGCGGCCACCGTGATGGAGGGGGGAGCCGCGGGGAGAGCAGCCCGTCCTCTCCCTCCCTCCTCTCCGGGTGCTCTCCGGGCGCTCTCCGTGCTCCCCCCTGCAGAGTGCAGACTGCAGCCAGCAGTGAGAACAACTCACCTCCCTGGTTCCGATCGCCGGCGCCTCTCACTTGCCGCTGGTCTCCTCTTGTACATTGTCACTGATGCACAATAAACTTCCTGCTTAACAGGAAGTTTACTGTGTATCAGTGTCAATGTACAAGAGGAGACCAGCGGCAAGTGATACACCGTGAGAGGCGCCGGCGATCGGAACCAGGGAGGTGAGTTGTTCTCTCTGCAGTCTGCAGCAGCATCGGAGGGGGGAGCACGGAGGGTGGCCCGGAGAGGAAGGGAGGGAGAGGTCGGGCTGCCCTCCCCGCGGCTCCCCCTCCAGTATGAGGGGAGGGGAGCACCTACCTACCTACCTAATCTATACTGGGGGCACCTACCTATCTAGCCTGTACTGGGGGGGCAGCTACCTATCTAATCTATACTGGGGGGCAGGCAGCTACCTATCTAATCTATACTGGGGGCACCTACCTATCTAACCTATACTGGGGGGGGCAGCTACCTATCTAATCTATACTGGGGGCACCTACCTATCTAACCTATACGGGGGGGGGGGCAGCTACCTATCTAATCTATACTGGGGGCACCTACCTATCTAACCTATACTGGGGGGGGGGGGGCAGCTACCTATCTAATCTATACTGGGGGCACCTACCTATCTAACCTATACTGGGGGCACCTACCTATCTAACCTATACTGGAGGGGCAGCTACCTATCTAACTTATACTGGGGGCAGCTGCCTATCTAACCTATACTGGGGGCACCTACCTATCTAATCTATACTGGGGGCAGCTACCTATCTAACCTATGCTGGGGGCAGCTACCTATCTAACCTATGCTGGGGGCAGCTACTTATCTAATCTATACTGGGGGCAGCTACCTATCTAACCTATACTGGGGGCAGCTACCTATCTAACCTATACTGGGGGCAGCTACCTATCTAACCTATACTGGGGGCAGCTACCTATCTATACTATACTGAGGGAACCTACCTATCTAACCTATACTGGGGGGGCAGCTACCTATCTAACCTATACTGGGGGGGGGGCAGCTACCTATCTAATCTATACTGGGGGGGGGGCAGCTACCTATCTAATCTATACTGGGGCAGCAGCTACCTATCTAATCTATACTGGGGGCAGCAGCTACCTATCTAATCTATACTGGGGGCAGCAGCTACCTATCTAATCTATACTGGGGGCAGCAGCTACCTATCTAAGCTATACTGGGGGCAGCTACCTATCTAACCTATACTGGGGGGGGCAGCTACCTATCTAATCTATACTGGGGGCAGCTACCTATCTAACCTTTACTGTAGGCAGATCCCCCCTTTAGTGTATATAGGCTTAGGCTACTAGTCTTACAGTCGCAGATCCCCTTTTAGTGTATTTAGGCAGCAGATCCCCCCCCCCCCCCATTAGTGTATGTGTGTGGTGCGCTCACACGCGAAGAGGATGAATTTGGGGGGGGGGGGCACCAAAATCTGGTTCTGCTCAGGGCGCTGTGAAACCTAAGGCCGGCCCTGGATGCCACCATGAAACACACACACACACACACACACACACACACACACACACACACACACACACACACTCAGGGCATACTCCCCACTTCCTTCTGGGCATCACTTCCATCCATGGATTGGACAGGGGCTCTGGGGCAGAGTGGGAGGCTTTGCCACCCATCTCTTCTAGAGCTCAACCCATACTATGGACCATGCTTGCTGGTATAGTTCAGGCTGCAGAGCAACACGCGATCTGGGCCCCCGAAATCTGGCTATCCCAGTCTGCATGGGTAAAGCTGCTGTAACACATTAGTTGTTGCACAACTAACACCTGCTGCATGTGGGTTTTTGCTTTTATTTGTTCGTTTGTTTAACAAAGGGACACCCAAATGCACACCAAGAAAACATTTATTTTGTGGCCCAGAAGGTGAATATTAAAACATTTGCTAATGCTACTCTATTATAACTTCTGCTGCCATTCTGACAATGCAGATGTTATTTTTATACTTCAGGTCCACTTTAAAATTAATTTAGGTTTCCGCTGTTCCTGTGGATTTTTTGAAAACTTCAGCAAACTGTTCTGGCCTATGCAACTTGTAAAACGAGCTGTAACAATGCAACTGAAAGTCACTGGTTCCCTTGACAACAGTGAATCTGTTGGAACACTTTGTCATCCCTTTTAACAATGGATACCCGTAAAAATTCTTTCATGTTTTTGTTGTTTTGTTTTCCATTCGTATACTTTGTGTGGTAAATTTTACCCATTTATTTCCTGTGTTAATGAGGAGAATCTAATTAGTTTACACAAAGGAAGAAAGAGAAGTGTCTACACTCAAAGGACATTCATGACAATGTTGTAGGTTTTCACAAAAATATAAAGTAAAGAGCTGGATGCGTGCCTCACAAAATATTTTTTAATAGGGAGACTGGGCTACAGCAAATATATCTACAATACAATACATTGCAGTATGTTAGTTTGTTCATTATATTAATGGAATGACATCAGTATTGGTGAAAGTAGGGTATTAGAAGACAAGGGGTGCTGCATACTTACTCACTTATTATTATTATTATTAAAAATATATTTTTTAATACACGGTCCTGGAGGATGAGGCTTAGTAATAATTTTCTTCTTAATTCACTGTTTTCAAGTTCTCATGTTTGCCCTCCCCTACAAGTGTGTACACATATGCAATTACGGTTGCTGGCAGGGATGGGGATTTGATCCCCGGGGTGACAGATGTGTCGATAGCCTACAGACTTACAACACATGCTCGGATGGAAGGAGTGTGGCAAATAATGGGGTGGATTCTGACAGGATGGGTAAAGAGGGGAACAATGCACTCAGCTAAGATGGTTAGTCCAGCACTAAGGATCTTTCTGTGATGTATCAGGCTGACTGTACATACACTACATTCTTGGCAGAGATGGACAGTTTTTCCATAGAACTTGCCTTAGCACTATGAAGGGCTTTTCAACCTCCCTGGCGTTATGATTACTTCCAGATTTATGGTCTAAAAGCCGAGCAATTTTTTTCTCAAGCTTTTAGACCCTAAAAACAAGAAAAAAAAACATACCACAGAGAGAGCTGCAGCAGTTCCTGCATGTAACTTACTCAGGCGTGGGATTACCGCTCTGAGCTGAGGATTTTTGTCCTGAGTCTGACTCAGGATTGCCGCTACGGGGGTTAAGCAATGGCTGCTAAACAAAATAGCTCAGCCAGCCACAGGCTATTTTTAGCCATGTGGAAAATGGTTACAACTCATAAGGTTTTTGTTATTGGTTATGTTTTTGCTGATACGATTTCTCTTACTTCCTGTCAGGGCCACTAAGAACAGACAGTAGGGGCAAATCTCTCCATTGGGAAAATAGCATAACAGTTTGACAGAAATCGTAAAGCATCAACACACTCTCCAAAGGCAATGTAAAAAGTTTTAACTGGAAGTTAGGCCAGTATTTGTTGGACAGTTTAGGAGGGGTTACATTGTGTAAAATTTTCAGACAGTAGCTCATCTTTCCCATCAGGGGCGTAACTACAAGGGAGCAGCCCCTGCTACAGCAGGGAGGCCCAGAGCTGTAAGTGGATCCCAACTACTACTTCACTCCCTACAATAAAGCAGCCCATCCTTCAGATCAGGTATTTTTCTGGCCACACTTAATATTGGTGGGGAGATTACGATGTCCACACTTGTTTTAATACCCTTGCAAAATGGACCCTCAGGCTGTGATGGTTACCAGGGATAGGCAAGGGAAAGGATGTGAGCATTGGGGGGGCATCAAAGTTTTGCTGTGGGCCCCCATGATTTGTAGTTATGCCCCTGGATCCCATGTTGTGTCTAATGTTTTTAATCATGGATTTTTTCCTAGCACGCTCCCACTATTTGAGTGTCAAAACTGTAATGCTGAGCATCCTTTGAAACCTGTGTTGAATTGATAACTTGCATATCACGAAAGGTTTTACAAGAGAGAAGGACAGGTGCCAGGGGGTTATGAGAAGTAGCAGCAATAGCCAGTTCAAGTGCTAAGTGCTTACCACAAGAGAATTTATGCGTGCTCAAACATCACAACAAATGTTAGGGTTAAACACAAGTTTAACCCTAACAAATTTGGCTTTGAAAATCTGCCCTAATTGGCTTATCATGAGGCAATGCTCATGCAAATATGCATTTGCTTTCGCATGCCAAACTATGCGAAAGCGAAAGGATGGGGGAAGCCTCCCCGTGGTGCTTCTGGATAGTGCTAATGTAGCATGAACTAATTCCCGCAGGGCAACTGCTTTGCGGTATTGGTTCTAACCCTGCAAACTTTGGCATGCGAAAGCAAATGCATATTTGCACGAGCTATGTCTCGTGAGTAGCCAATTAGGCCAAATTTGCAAAGCCAGATTTGTCAGGTGTTACTTTGGTTTGATGCACACATAAATTCTCTATAAAGTGCTAAGTGCTACCAATACATTCGATTGTTGGCTGAACAAACTTGTCTTTATAATGATATCACTGAGATCTTTCACTAGTTCAACTTGATGTGTGTTGAGATGTTTTAAAGCCCAATACAAGATGTAGGATAAGCAGTCATTGTATTTGCTGCTGAGCTTTCCTATGTAGAGGAAAGGTCTGCCTCAAATTGCCTAATCTCCATTACAGTCTGTCTGTAACAGCACAAGCCAATGAGACACCAGCAGAATTAGGTGAAAGTAATGTGAACTTTCTTTTATTTGTGGCTAGGCTTGGTCATTTCACAATGTGAGCGGAATGAACCATTTATCAGCCAGCTGGAGTCACATGACCCATGAGAAAGTTTAAAACAGACAAATCTTACTAGTCTTCCATCTCTAATCCCTCTTCTTCCAGCATCAGGTAGATCAGACATTTAAAGGACATATATTTCCAATGGACTTTAACATAGGAAAACAACATGTATTTCTTAAATTTAAGTTCAAAGCTGTTTTATTAGTGCTTAATAATTAACATGCCTGAACTCTTCTGTATGCAGGTACAAGTGCCTGGCCTCAGCAATCAGGACAGCTTCACCATGGGAACGTTTCAACTCTTCTGCCTCTTGCTGATTTTTCTGATTACGGAGCAAACACTGGCAAAGAAACAATGTAAATGTGAGTAAATAATTTATTGTCCATCTTTTCTTCCCCCATATGATTCTGCAAACTCTACTTCAGATTTTCTTCCAGGATTTAAAGTCCCATGTAAATGCTTCCAGGCTCATGTCTCTGTATTTCTCTATGTACATAATTGATAGTGCAGTGATAAATAGGTAGAACAAGGGGAAATCGATAGCTGTTGGTCTCCTAATATAGTGGGTATATTACGTAAATCCAGCATATGGGTATAATTCATCCTCCCAAAGGAATACATGGTATCTTAGAATATAGCACAAAATTATAAATCCTCAAAGATACACGTAGCTATAGTCCACAAATGGCAAAAAGCAATAAGCTGTATTCTGAAAAAGAGTAATTATTTGATAAGCCAATGCAGATTTCTTTCATCTGTAACTTTTAATATAAACCCTGGCTTACATATCCTGACAGGATCCTCTTCCTCACAAGACATTGCATATGCTGTGAGCGTAATCAAAAATTCAAGTCATACTACATAGGCTTGTCACAAAAATCATCCAGCCATAGGGAGAAAGATCAATGTATGTAACAAACCTATAGGAGCCAAAAGAGACTCGTATCTAACTATATAGTATTTTTTTTTGTTTTTTTTTTGCAAAAAGATGTATATTATGAGATAGCATTAAATATATACTGTAAATATAAACATGGGAAAGAATTTGAGAAAGTAACCCTATTGTACCTGGGCACATACTTAATTTGGGTAGTGGACTCATTTTGGCTCTGTTGCTGCACTCAAGTCATGTAATGCTATTGTCACCAGTGCATTCATGATTTCTCCTGTCATTAATCTATTGTATCTTATACATGTATTAAATCCACCTCTTAAGAACTAATTTTAGCCTCCCTCTTGAATTTAAGCCCTTTCCATGCACATTTTCCTACCTCAAGATTAAACTCTTGTCATTACCCTATTCTCTTCCCCTCCACGCACCAATTTAATATAATTATTTAATATTTAAAGGACAACTTAAGTAAGAGGGATATGGAGGCTGTCATGTTTATTTCCTTTTAAGTAACACCAGTTGCCTGGCTATCCTGATGATCCTCTGCCTCTAATACATTTACAGATAAACCCGGAACAAGCATTGCAGATCAGGTGTTTCTGATATTATTGTAAGATATGTCAAGTTTAGCTGCATGCTTGTTTATGGTGTTATTCATACACTACTGCAGTCAAATAGATCACCAGGGTTGCCAGGCAACTGGTATCGTTTAACTGTAAATAAATATGGCACCCTCCATATTCTTCTTACTTCAGTTTTCCTTTGAACAGCGCTGACATCTTACACAATTTAATCTCTACCATAGTTATATATGTCCATCATAATCCAGGGCCAATTTTGTAGGAACCAATAAGCTTATCTGCAGGTTTTTTGGGTGTGGGAGGAAATCAGAATGCCCAGAGGCAACTGCGTGCAGATAATGCCTTGACTGGCATTTGAACCGGTACTTGTGCAAAGTCAGATAGCTATCTACTATGCCACTGTACCGCCCATGTTAACTCCTTCCTAAAATAACACTATCTTCCTACTGCCTAACCTTACCTTAAAATACAACTAAAACAAAACAATGTAAACTTTAAAATACAGTACATGCTTACACATAAAAGTAAAAACTATATTTCTACCAGAGTAAAATGCGTTATAAATTAGTTTCCTCCTATGTTTCTGTCACTTACAGAATCTTACAAAATCTGATAATGGTTTTGGAGGATTCCATCTTTTTATAAGGGGTTCTCTTTACTTTATTATTTGCAAAAGCAATAACTAGAAAGGATCTATACAAAGATGTTGATTGGCCAGCCTACTTTTTCACGCACTATTCTGGCAGACTGAGCAACTTCCATTCAATAAGTGCTTTTGAAAATAAAGAAAGCCATGAGACCCCTACATGAGGAGATGGGCCAGTCCAAAACCTGTCAGATCTGTCAGATTTGTACTACCTTTAAGCAAGAGAGACGTAGGAAATAATAATGTATAATGCATTTTATTCTGGAACACATGTACCTGTCCCACATATGCATCCATGTGTATTTTGAATTGCACAATTTTTTGCGATAATGATCCTTTGTCCTCTTACTTAAACACAAATCTGGGAATCAGGGTGTTTAAGTTGGTAGGAGGGAGGAAGAGGGGTACAGTGCTGTTAATGAAAGGCTTGAAGCGGACCTGAACTCAGAACTTCTTCACTGATCTAAAAGATCCGCAAACGCATAATAATCTTTAAAGAAAAACATTTCTTTGTTATAGCTGATACAAATCCTGAAATAAATCTGCACTGTTTCTACTTCCTGCTTTCATGGAAGCAGACATATTGTTAACATCCTGTGCCTTTAAATGAGCTTATCTGCCGTGGCAGTCAGCTGAAACAGGGGAGAGATCAGATTACAATTTGTGATTAGGCACAGATGAAGGGGAATTAGACTGGCTAAACTATCTAAATACATACATGGTGCATTTCTCTGTTTTCGTTCTGTCCTGTGCAAGAGTTCAGGTCCACTTTAAAATTACATTTAGACAGCCATGACCAAGGACACTTTAACTTCCTGAGTTATTCCACATGATTTCACCTACAGATTAAATCAAGTAGTTGACATTGCCCATTCTAACTCATAATTATAATGCTGAATAATAAAGGTAAAGCCAACTGAAAAGTTTAGGTCTAAAAGTTAAACAAGTCCCCACTGCATTTGTTGTGCCTTGCGCCATCAATTCTTCTGTAATAGCCTTATTGTGTAGCTGATGTGATTTTTTTTCCTTCCACGCTGAGTTTGTGCGATACAGTACTTTTTCATCTAGTTATAACATGTTATGCTGCTGGAAACTAAACTCAATTTCATAAGAGACTGCTGCAGATCGATTCTTCAAGAAACTTATTTGTAACAGACAATGAAAGATCCTTTGTTAGAAGAAATACTTCAGGGAGTTGCAGGTTTGAAATATAAAACCGGGATTGTGATATATTTGCCACAAATGCTGGCTTTCTTTAACAAGCATGAAAACCAATCGTAACGACCTAGAATATTCAAACCAAGGTTGTACAGGTTTTTTACTGGTCCACGTTCCAATCAATAAAACAATAACTATATGAACTGGTACAAAATGTAAAGTAATAAGATGAAATATTACAATAAATAACTAAACAGGATCTCATAAAAGTCAGTACACCACTCACATTTTTGTAGATATTTTATTATATCTTTTCATGGGACAACACTGAAGATATGATACTTTGGGGTTAATTCATTAATGTTATCGCGCTCACACAGGGCGAGTTAATTGTAGCGCACCAATGTTACGCGCGGTCCTGGAAGCTTAGCATGCGCTCTTAGGTTACATGTGATCATTGTAGGGTCTGCGGGATGTACTGGTAGTGGAACCGTGATACTTCACTAACAAGGCCGCTACTACGCTAATCAAGGAAGTAGCGGTCGCACTAGTATCGTTATCACACTACAGGTACATCACGTGGACCTTACAATGATCGCCCGTAACTTAGAAGCGGACGCTACTCTGCTAGGACCACGTGTAGCATGCGTGCTACTCTTAATTTGTGCTGTATAAGCGTGATAACGTTAATGAAACATCCCCTTCGATACAATGTAAAGTAATTAGTGTACTGCTTGTATAACAATGTAAATTTGCTTTCCCATAACAATAACTCAGCACACAGCCATTAATGTCTAAACCGCTGGTAACTTTCTAAGTAAAGAATGTCAAAATTGTGGCCAATTAGACATACTCCTTCCTCATGGTCATGTTAGTTATTAATGTTACAAGGTCTCAGATGTGAACGGGGAGCAGGTGTGTTGAATTTGGCATAATCGCTCTTACACTGTCTCATTGTAAACATGGATTACTGGAACTCTGGTTCTGATCCTCTGGTCTGATGAGGCCAAGATAAAGTTATTTGGTTCAGATGGTGTCATGTATGTGCGGTGGCAACCAAGCGAGGCGTACAAAGACAAGGGTGTTTAGCCTACAGCTAAGCATGGTGAAAGTGTCATGGTTTGGGGCTGTATGAGTGCTTCCGGCACAGGAGAGCTACAGGTCATTGATGGAACCATGAAAGCCAACATGTACTGTGACATACTGAAGCAGACCATGAACCTCTACCTTCTGAAACTGGGCCACAGGGCAATATTCCAACATATAGGCTCAATGGTTTCCTAACCTGAATAGGGAAACAGTACACTGTACTGCCAGCCAGTACTCAGTGTTCAGCAGGTACACGAAACCTGCACAACATGCACTAATTCACAAACAAACACAGAACTAAAAAAATAAAAAACTTTTTTAATTTTTGAGTGGCAGGGTTACAAACATGACATGGTTCAAATAGAGCCTTTCCTCAGGGGTGCCCCTGCACAATTTAACTAGTGCTTAAGTACCAAGCTCCCAGAAAGTGATGTTAAAGAGGAACGCAAGTGAAAATAATGTAATAAAAAAAGTCCTCCATTTTTACAATAATTATGTATAAATGATTTTGTCAGTGTTTGCCCATTGTAAAATCTTTCCTCTCTCTGATTTACGTTCTGGCATTTACCACATGGTGACATTTTTACTGCTGGCAGGTGATGTCAGTGGAAGTAGCTGCTGCTTGCTTTTTTGGCAGTTGGAAACAGCTGTAAACAGCTATTTCCCACAATGCAATGAGGTTCACAGACAGGAAACTGACCATGGTCCTCACAGTTTCCTCTGGGAGGGGTTTCACCACAATATCAGCCACACAGAGCCACAAGATTTCTCATGTAAAAGGGGGTATCAGCTACTGGTTGGGATGAAGTTCAATTCTTGGTCACGGTTTCTCTTTAAGTGCTGTGTTCGTTTGTGAATTGCAATATTTCAACATGATAAGAAACACAACACTAAACACGGCTACAAGACGACAACTGTCTTGCCAAATAAACGGATGGTAAAAATGCTGGACTGACCTAAACCCTATTGAGCATCTGTGGGTCACTCTCAAAAGGAAGGTGGAGGAGTGCAAGGCCTCTAACATCCACCCACTTGTCATGGATGAGTGGAAGAGATTCCAAAGGCAACCTGTGAAGCTCTAGTGAACACCTTGCCCAAGGGGGTTAAGGCAGTGTTTAAAAATAATGGTGGGCACTGAAAATATTGAAACTTTGTGCACAATTTTTACATTCTTCACTTAGGGATATACTCACTTTGTTGCCATAGGATTAGACATGGCTTTGTGTTGAGTTAATTTGATGGGACAGCTCATTTAAACTACTTTACATTGTAAAAAAAAGTGTTATATCTTAAGTGTTATCTCATGAAAATATATAATATATTTACAAAAGTATGTTATAAGATATAAAAAAAAATGTCTCTTTGGTTTGCACCATTAAAAATTAATATATATGAATGTATATGCAAAACATTAACATTATTAGACGTAGGCCTACAAATGGGATTTTAATTGGGGAGCTACTGGAGTAATACAATTACCTCTGACAAAGTAGAATTAAAATATATCAAATTGTATTCACATCTTATTAAGAAAAAAAAGGTACTTAAAAGGCATGACTGCCAGCCGTGTGTATGCATTGCTGATGTATCACTATCACACTCTGTTGCTACTATACTGGTAACAAATGTTTCATGATTGGCTACATCTTTTTCCTTTTTTGGGATTGTGCTGTGAGCAAATTCCAAATAGCTGACAATTTTGAGGCTTACCTACCTTATTCTGTGACAGTCCTTCCTGAAGACATGAACATTGCTTCACAAAACACTTTGAGTTCAAGATTCAAATTATGTACACCAAGGCATAAGCAAATTAGGTAAGCTGGTTAGTTCAATTAATGGCAAGAGTGTGGCGAGCTACCAATTAGTTTGCACAAAGTCTAACCAGTACACAAGTACTTTTTAGCCTTAACCTCTTTCCGACCGCGACACGCCGATAGGCGTGGCCACGGCGGCAGCCCCAGGACCGCCTAACGCCGATTGGCGTAAAGTCCTGGGGCTCTGTTTTGCAGGAGATCGCGCGCAGGCTGCGCACGCATCTCCTGCTTGGGGGGCGGACTCCACCCCACCTTCAGTCTCTGAGCGGCTATTGCCACTCGTAAGACTGTTAGACGGCGTGATCGCTGTCTATTTCTATGTACAGCGCTGCGATCTGCATCAGCGATGTACTGGGGACAGCCGTGTCACACGGCTGTCCCCCTGGGGGACAAGAGAGCGATCGCCTCTCATAGGCAGAAGCCTATGACAGCCGATCGCAGTAATTGGCTGGCTGTGGGGAAGGTGGGAGGCAGGGAAGAGATTTAAAGGAACAGGTTTTTTTAAAAAAAAGCAGCAACAATAATATTTATAAAAAAATAATAAACATGGGGGGAACAATCAGACCCCACCAACAGAGAGCTCTGTTGGTGGGGAGAAAAGAGGGGGGGAATCACTTGTGTGCTGTGTTGTGCAGCCCTGCAGCTTGGCCTTAAAGCTGCAGTGGCCAGTTTTACTAAAGATGGCCTGATCACTAGAGGGGTTTAGCCCTGCAGTCCTCAAGAGGTTAATGAGTCATAAAACCAAACATTCAAAGACCAAAAGAAGTTCACTGAGGAGTGAGTAAATTAGGCAATCTGGTTAATGCAATTAGCGTCAGGAGTGTGGCAACCAAGCAGTTCGTTTCTACAAAGTATGCATGGGCTAAATAGGGAATCCAATATAAATAGGTGTCCAATATAGCAGACTAGACTCCAATTAAGATGCAAGCCCATGGTTCAGTTTAAAACAAGTCCACCCACTTCGCTCTACATTGGCCCAATCACAGGTACGGTGGATCAATTTTAGAGTGACCATTATAGCATCACCATACAGAAAACCTCAGAACTAATGAGCTGTTGTTTTTCTTTTATCAGGGTTGTCAATTTATAATAAGATGGTGGGGTATCCCCTGTCTTGTCACCATTCACTAAAGATGGCATGATGTAAACAAATACCACATGATCTTCCCTTATCATGGTGCTCATAGGAGAACGCAGCCCTTCTACTTGGCGTGAATTATGCTTTAAGCACAGATGACCCAAGGCAACAATACCTAAGATAAGCAAGGTATTTTTTATTATTGTTGATTTATAAAGCAGCAACATATTCTGTGGAACTGAGGTATATCTCTGTGTGCTGCCTATTAATCTCCTTGTCCACCTCCATGCCCAGACAGAAAGAGGAAGGCTTGCTGTGATGTTCTCTCCCTTCACCCTCACATTACCTCCCCTTCTCTGCCCCATTTACTCTCCTTACGAGGAGGGATTGGAAGAGTGATAGGCGAACACATTGCAGCAGACCATCCTGTATGACAATTTGAGCAAGTATGCGGCCCAGGGTGAAGAAGGAGAGGAATGGACAACACATAGATGTATGTTGATGCCGCTTGAAATATGCTTACCTTAGGTAGTTTTGCCTCGGGTCTGGTATCTTTGAAATACTTTTATTAATCAAATGACAAAGACAGTGCTTTAGGAAAGGCAATCATAGAACAATCCTGCACTCTTCACCGTCTTAATAATGATAATTCCATTGTTTGTATAGCACTTTTCTCCTGGTGGAAGCAAAGCACTTGAGCTGCAGCCACTAGGGTGAGCTCAATAGGCAGTAGCAATGTTAGAGAGTCTAGCCCAAGAACTCCTACTGAATAGGAAAAGCCAAGATTTGAACACAGTGCTCCTATGTCTGAGGCAGAGGCCTTTACCAGTACACTATCTAACCACTCTTCCATATGAAGGGGATGTCAGGAACCAGCCCCACGGCGCACCTGCAGATACGGTTCCCGACTGCGGGTTTGACCAGATCGAGAGGGGAAACAGCCTTAGTCGAGCTACCACAAGGCTGTGACCCCTCAAACACTTCTCACTGCCACCACTAGCTGTTGCTAGACACTTTCACTCTGCTGTTGAGCGACTCGCACTGGCGTTTTCATACGTCGGGTCAGCTGCGCGCTTTAGGCCAACGTATGACAAACGCCCCACACACATGCACAATTGCAATCTTACACTGTAGTGAAGCAAAACCACTAACAGTCGTTCTGAACGATACTGTTAGCCACTCTGAGACTTCCCACTCTGCTGTCAAGCGCAGAAGTGCCTCATACACACAATGCAATTACAATCTTATACGGTAGTGTTGCTCAATCATACAATCAGGCATGGACTTATACACAGTTAAGGTGCCCATACACTCGTCAGATTGGCAGCAGATAGATAAGAAATACATCTGATGATCTATCTGATGCGTTTTTAGAACATTTTTTACCAGGATAGAATTCCAATAGATTTCAGTTTGAAATCTATTGAAATTCGATCTGATGGCATTTTTTTGCCATCAGATTTCCATTAAGGCCAATGCAAACTGATAAGCAATCTCATCAGATCGACCTAAATTTTCCACCCAGCCAGTTCAATGGAAATCCATCTAAATCGGCCATCGATCGGTCGATTGGCCAACCGATTTGCAAACAATCGATCGATCGATCGGGATCGATCGGTCGGCCAGAAAATCGGCTGAGTGTATGGGCCCCTTTACACTTCAGTCTCTTCTAGGCTATGGGTGTTAGTTTAGTACAGCAGAAGTCAAACTTATTAAATAACGATGTAATATTCCAGGAAAAAAGTGGAACAATGCAGAAAATAATATATACAAAAGATTTACAAAAACAGTAAAAGTTACAAAATAAAAGTTGCAAGGATAAAAGTTACAAAGATACACACAAGGCTATTTGCTTACCAAAATAAAGAGGGATCAAGATAGAAGAACTTTGGACTTGGTTTTTGTGTATGGACACAGTTCTGGTTGGACCAGAAGCCAACTTATCTTGGACCGGGAGTCCACCCAGCTTCAGCTACCGTCAGGAGCGGACTTATTTTAGGTATCTGCCCCTGCTTTTTATGCAGGGAGATTTGGCTTGAGACTGCAAGCCCGTTTGGAAGGGGAGAACTAGTTTTAATTAAATTTCCAGACATAATTTAATTCCCAGAGATCTAACTTTCACATGTAAAAGTGTATTATAGCACACACACGACAAAAGACTTCCCTACTCCAGGTTACAGGTGACAACACATTGGTGACATTATTTCCTAGCAGATCAAAGGTAAGGATCTGACTGGCTATTGACTAATTAGCCATCTCCTTGCCAGAGGCTAGCAAATACATTTAGCATTCCCTGCTTTTAAAGAGTAACTGTCAGGCTACAAAAGCTAATTTAAACCTCTATTCTCCTGTGTTAAACAGTTTAGAAGGAAGCCAAAAAGGCATTAGTGAAGATAAAAATCTCTCTTACATTTGGTGTGTGCTTATCAGCAAAGCTGTTATTCTTAAGAAGACGCAAGCCGCATACCATACTGCAAAGCATTCTGGGGCTCTCCCCTCGGCTGCTAATGAGAAGTTACAGGGTCAAGTAACAATAGCATGTAACTCAGTCCAGCGCACAGCACTGATAAATCTCCCGGCAGAGTACACTGCAGGAGTCCGCTATTGTTCCTAGCCACATGGCTAATTAATATTCACTGCACACTAGTGTTATTCAGTACGAGCTTTTCTGTGATCAGGAAGCAGGCAGGACATGACGACACATTTGGCTTCATAGGAGACAGACAAACATGGAACCTGCCATGAGCTGTCAGGAGCATCATTCTCTGCATATACTATATAAAAATTCTGTGAAATCCAAACGTGGACAGTGAAATGCATATGTAATGTAAGTACAGCCTATATTTAGCTACTGATATATGTGTTTATTTTCTCTGAGACCTTATACCTAACAGCTCCTCTTTAAGTGTTTCCTAATTAGAAGTTGACAATGATAGAGTTAATTTACATGTACATACAGGAACTCCATGAAGCCAGCCTGGCATATCTACACCTTTGACATAATACACAGCAGATAGCAAAATGAAAGAATATGTTCCTGTATTATCCTTAACATCATAACTAGCTGCTATATTCCTGACAGGGACACCTGGGAAAGTTGTTCTCCCGAATTCAAGACAAATGTGGTAAAAATATGTAGCACAGCACCAAATGTACTCCGGTTTAGTTCAAAGGAGTTGTTTTACTTCATATTAATTTTCTTCTTCAGCTAAAATGTGAATGCAATGTAAAACCTGCAGCTATTAACACTAGTTCCATAACCTCTGGTTCAGTTGTAAAGGAATGAGATATTTCTTTTTAATCATTTTATTGCTGTCTGCACACTGCTAGATGACAGATATTGAAACATAGTTGACATTATGCTCTATAGCAATTAATTGCCATTAAGGTATGATTAATTCTGTGCTTATTTGGAATTGAATGAATGCTGTATTCAGTATTGAAGAGAGGCACAACATGAAAACAAGTTACACATTAATTTGAACCTTGACATTACACCAAGCTTCAAAAACCTACAAAATGTACTCTGTGTCTAGCAGAAAGATGTGCTCACATATTTCACTGAGCTCTTTGTGATGTACTGCTGCTAGTTCCATAGCTTTGAAGTCGCAGAACACAAAACTCTCATTGTAGCATTGCTTTTAGTATTTTCTGATCAGGACATTGGGTGACCGTGGATTCCAATTCACGTGGGAAACATGTCAGCACCCCAGCTAGAGGGACTCTGATGAGAGTACAGTATTTATAAGCTGAGTTTTGCAAGACCTCATATGCGGCATTACATAGACTCCCATGCCACGCTACGCTTTTAAACTTTCCACTTATCAAAATCAGTGGAATGTAATCATTTCACCACTGAGAATCATGCATGGCAGAATGGCAGTGAGGAAATTAGGAGCAGGAAATTCTAGATTAGAATTGAAATTGCAGAGCATATAACAGGCTTTTACTGAAGCCAATGAGGAAAGCAAAATCTCCACCCCAAAAAAGCAGCAAAGAGTGGCTTAAAGGAGCACTATCACCAAAAATTGTAAAAATGTAAAAAAAAAAACACGTAAGCACATACAAATAAGAAGTATGTTTCTTGCAGAGTAAAATGAGCCATACATTACTTTTCTGCTATGTTCCTGTCACTTACAGTAGGTAGAACGAAATCTGACAGAACTGGCATGTTTTGGACTAGTCCATCTCCTCATGGGGGATTGTTTTTGTATTTTTTTTTTTTTATGAAAGCAGTCCCAGGAGGGGATCTCTACAAAGATGCTGGCTGCCCTCCTAGATGTTTGCACACTATTTTGTCCGTTGGACTGAGCAATTGCCAGTCACTGAGTGCTTTTGAAATAAGAAAACTCTGTGAGTGACAGCAACATACATGTATTTTGAATTTTACAATTTTTGTGATAGTGGTCCTTTATGACCCTCTTAAGTGTTCATTATTATTTGTATGTATTGTATTTATAAAGCGCCAACATATACAGTCATGGCCAAAATTGTTGGCACCCCAGAAATTTTTCCAGAAAATCAAGTATTTCTCAAAGAAAAATATTGCAGTAACACGTTTTGCTATACATGTTTATTCCCTTTGTGTGTATTGGAACAAAAGAAAAAAAAGGGAGGAAAAAAAGCAAATTGGACATAATGTCACACAAACCTCCAAAAATGGGCTGGACAAAAATTATTGGCACCTTTAACTTAATATTTGGTTGCACATCCTTTGAAAAAAAATAACTGAAATCAGTCCTTTCTATAACCATCAAGAAGCTTCTTACATCTCTCACGTGGAATTTTGGACCACTGCCAACATTCTGTAATAGAAGATGCAATGTCCAAATGCTACTACATTGTCCCAGAGCTTCTCTCAGGTGTCCTGATAGTAACCAGAGAGGAAACATACCTCTACGTGATGTGTCTGCAGAAATGCACTTGCATCTCGCCTACTGCAATAATGCAACTTGTTAACAGTCACGCTGTATCTTTAAAGTGTACCCAAAGTGGCATGTGACGTGATGAGATAAACGTGTGTGTACAGTGCCAAACATATTAACCTCCCTGGCGGTAAGCACGAGCTGAGCTCGGGCTATGCCGCGCAGGAGTATTTCTCAGGCCCTGCTGGGCCGATTTGCATAATTTTTTTTTCGGTAAACGCAGCTAGCACTTTGCTAGCTGCGTGTACTGCCCGATCACCACCGCTCCGCGCCGATTCGCCGCTACCCGCCGCGCCACCCCCCCCTCAGACCCCATGCGCTGCCTGGCCAATTAGTGGCAGGCAGCGCTGAGGGGTGGATCGGAACTCCCTTTGACGTCACGACGTCGGTGACGTCATCCCGCCCGTTGCCATGGTGACGGGGAAGCCCTAATGGAAATCCAGTTGAGAACGGGATTTCCGGACGGGCTTGATCGCCGGAGGCGATCGAAGAGGGTGGGGGGATGCCGCTGCACAGCGTCTGTCATGTAGTTAGCGCTAGGCTAGCTACATGATTAAAAAAAAAAAATAGTGCTGCACTGCCCCCTGGTGGTTTTAATTGACTGCCAGGAGGGTAATAACTAAGGTTTGTCTCTTGTTTGCTTTTTTTGCCTAAAAGAGTTAACCTTTTGGCATGCAATGATAGTTTCTCTCTTGTTGGAACCTTGTCGGACTATAGCGTAACCCTCACTGATATGGAATTAGAGTCGTAAAACTATATTTGCTATATCCTGGCAGAGAACAGCTTCTGACTACAGTGGATAGATAAAAAAGATTAATAGTGTATTTTAGCTCTGGGACACTTAAAGGATATCCAAGGAAAGTGACTTTTACCCCCTGGCGGAATGATTATTTCTGGATTTTAGGGTCTTTTAAAAAGGTTTCAGACCCTAAAATCTGGAAAAAATCATCCCACCGGAACGCCAGGAGCAGCCCCTTCTCTTACTCACCCTCTGGACTCCAGCACCACAATTTTACCTCCATTCTCCAGGTGGTGCTGTAACTCTTTGATGAGCTCAATGATGGCGATCTTACCAGAGTGAGTCAGAGCCTCCGAGGACAGGAAGGAGAACGGCTACCAATGTCTGGATTCGTAAAACAGACCCTGAGTTCAAATAAATAACACAAAAATATCCCTCTATGCTGAATCCCTATAATAAAACTTAACGTTTATTAATTTATTATAAAAGCTCTCTCGTATAGAACACTGGCAGCCCTGGGGGGGAACTCGTGTCACCCCAGAGTCGTTCGTCGCAATAAAACAGGCAGGATTCACTTCCGCAACGAGCAGCTCTGGGGGGACACGCATGTTCCCCTCCCAGGGCTCTATACGAGAGAGGGCAAGGGGGGAGAAGAGCGAGACACGAAGCCGGCGGCTTGATCTGTTACATTGCCGCCGGCTTATTTCTCATTTAATTAAATCACTTTTTTAATACACATATTGTTATCTTAACTAGGAATGCAATTAGCGCCACCTGCGGTGTTTACATTCACAGTTTTGTTACGTGAAGTAATTATCATTGGAATTAGCAACAACAGCACCACCTGCCTGATGCGCCCGGCTAACGGATAAGTACCGAAACTGGTGAGTATTTAAGTCACTCACCTTGGATATCCTTTAATATACAACTTTGGAAATGTTTAAACATAAAATAAAACCATTAAATATCTCAAATAAAAGCCATTTTAAGGAGTAGGAGGATGGATACAATTGTTTATCTTGTTTTTCACCCTGGGTTTACTTTATTCTCACCCTGGGTTTACTTTAAAGGAATTCTGTGAAGAATGCTTTATAGGTTGTCCTCCAAGTGTTTTTTAATGCAGGTTAGACGTTGAAATGCTTAATACAAGCAGATGTGCTAATTAGTTCACCTGTGCTTCCATCAAGAGGGTTGTAAATCATATACCGTTCGGTATCTTTATGCCTTTAACTGAAAACATTTGTTTCTGAGAATCAATATATAAAGTTTGTTCTTTTATACTGTAACACTGTTATAAAAAAATCTTTTCCTTCCTGTGAGACCACATTCATCCTGGAACAATCAAAACTATTCTTGTTTATTCTCTGCATGAGGCTGACGTGTTTTCCCATTTAATTTATGAATGTGATATCACACCCTCTCCTGCATCAAAAGTAATTATCACTAAGCATAGGCTGTCATGCATAATAAAGTTTATTATTATGTATCTCAATAAATTGCTGTCACTCTGTATGGAGACATATTAAAATGTAATTCCCATAGCAAGCGGAACACAAAAGGGGAATGTCACATGGAGCTTTCAATTCCCAATTGTTATGGGGTTCTCTCAAATAATTATTTATTGACTTGTACTGAATGATACTAATAAAATCTGAAGTACTGTCAGGTTTTTCATCGTTTATAATTACAGTGCTCCCTTAAAGAGGGCATCCATCTTGGGAGATGTAATGTGTATAAAACTTGCTCCTCTGTTTGCAGATTAACATGGCTGCTTGCCTGTTGTTATTTCTCTTCTTAAAGAAGACACATCACAAACCTGAGCTATATATCCGAAACATATAAAGCAGGAATACTGTAACATGAGTGATACGGTGGCTGCCATATTTATTTCCTTTTAAATAATACCTGTTGCCTGGCTATCCTTCAGATCCTCTGCCTCTAATACTTTCAGCCATAGACGCTGAACAAGCATGCAGCAGATCAGATGTTTCTGACATTATTGTCAAATCTGAAAAGATTAGCTGCATGCTTGTTTCTGGTGTGTTTTAGGCACTACTGCAGCCAATAGATCAGCAGGGCTGCCAGGTAATTGGTATGGTTTAAAAAATAATAAATATGGCAGCCTCCATATCCCTCTCACTTCAGTTGTCCTTTAAACAGAAATCACAATAGTTGAAAACTGAAATTTTATAGCGGGTTTTTTTTTATGTGCGCTGTTTTATTTTTCCCCTCCCGGCGCTCCACTGCATGCTGCGTTTTTGTAAAAAGTGCTTTTCTAAGCGCTTTTTCAGAGCAGTTTTTGCATAGCCACCAACCGTCCCGAATCCTGCGGGACTGTCCCGATTGGGGGGGGGGGGGGGGGGCTCTCCCGCTAACCCGCTATGACCCCCCAAGTCCCGGGCAGCAGTGGGCAGAGAGGATGAAAAAAATGATCGAAGCGACAGCCGCGTCGAAGTGGGATGCGGGATGCCGGCATTACATTCTATCTCCCTCCCTCCCTTGGAATCTGCTCCTGTGTTTCCCCTCTGCTTGCAGAGTGCACAGCTAAGCGGAGCATCCATCCATGCGTACCTATGTCCGGCTTCACTCTGCTTCCTGTGATGTCACTCCACACCCATGGGCACCCTCCTCCCCAGGTTATATGGGGGAAATATTTATAAAAAAAAATATTAGGGGATATTATTAATTGGAAAACAATTTTTTTTAAACTTTATAATAGGTGTGACTAGGGGTGTGTGTTGGGGTGTGTGTTGGGGGTGTGGTTAGGGGTGTGGCCTAAGTGTCCCGATTCCTAATTTTAAAATGTTGGGAGGTATGGTTTTTGTAATTCACTCCCTGATGCAAGTCAGGAAGTGAACTCTTTGACCTGGAAAAGAATAAATACAATGTATTGTTTCTTAACGAATGCAATCGATGCACAAAGCAATTTTGTGAGCGTTTTGCATTTTTCTTATGCCTTCCATTATAGCAAAAATGCCTCAAAAATGGTACAGGCAGTGATTTGCTGAGCGGATCGGAAACGAACCGCTCAGCTGTAAACTCTTTCATAGGGAATCATTGCACAAGCGTTTTGTGGGCGATTTTTAAAATCTCCTGCGCTTGAAAAAAGGCCGAAAACGCCTCTAGTGTGAACGAGCTCTCAAGGTTCCTGAAATAATATAGCAACTTTGATTGAACCATTAGAAATCACCCAAAGCTTTACACCGCCCAAGCTTCTCTGTTGACAGTTAACCACTTGAGGACTGCAGGGCTAAACCCCCCTAGTGACCAGGCAATTTTTAGTTAAATTGGCCACTGCAGCTTTAAGGCCAAGCTGCAGGGCCGCACAACTCAGCACACAAGTGATCCCCCCCCCCTTTTCTCCCCACCAACAGAGCTCTCTGTTGGTGGGGTCTGATCGCTCCCCCCATGTTTATTTTTTTTTTAAATAAATATTATTGTTTTTTTTTTTTTTAAACCCTGTTTCTTTAAGTTTATTCCCTCCCTCCCTCCCTCCCTCCCCACAGCCAGCCAATTATGGCGATCGGCTGTCATAGGCTTCTGCCTATGAGAGCCGATCGCTCTCTTGTCCCCCATGGGGACAGCCGTGTCACACGGCTGTCCCCAGTGCAGCGCTGCTGCTCATCGCAGCGCTGCACCTAGTAAATAGACGGCGTGATCGCCGTCTAACAGTCTCCCGAGCGGCAATAGCCGCTCGGAGACTGAAGGCGGGGCGGAGCTCCGCCCTCCGAGCATGAGATGCTCATGCAAAACAGAGCCCCAGGACTTTACGCCAATTGGCGTTAGGCGGTCCTGGGGCTGCCGCCGCGGCCACGCCTACTGGCGTGACGCGGGCGGCAGAAGGTTAAAGAACCATTACTTCAAAAAATTGTCAAATCTAAAATGAATACATATAATTGTACATTCCTCCCAGAGTAAAATGCACTATAAATTACTTTTTTCCTATGTTGCTGCCACTTAGAGTAAGGAGTAAAAAGCAGACTGATCTGACAGATTATGGAGTAGTCCATCACCTTATGGGGATTCTTAGTATTACCTTTATCCTTAACAAAAGCACTCCCTGGAAAGGATCTATACACAGATGTCTAAACTAATCTAATCTGCAATTCGGGAAGTGCATTTGTAAATAAAAAAAACTGGGAATACCCCATTAGGAGATGGAATTTTCAAAAACCGGACAGATCTGTCAAATTTTTATTACCCATTGTATGTGACAGTGACATCATGGTGGTCCATACCCTAACAATGATCCCTTTGGCAGATCCAAGAAAGCCTTTTCAGCTGGATACCCTTTACTGTTCTAAAAGACATATCCTCAATCATGCAGGTTAACTTTTTCAGCTCTAATATGTAAAGGAGAGGAGATTTCTAGGCATTTAAGCAGAAAAATCCTTTTACCTCAGGCATCAACTGGCTGACACTGTTTTGCATTTGTTAATTGCTCAAGTGCCTGGCTATTTTATTTTTTCTTGGATATAACAATGACCTGGATAAACGAGATGATTCATAGGGAAAATCCCTGAGGTGGTTTCTTCACCTCACATTCACTTTCAGTGTTCAGTGCATATCAAATGATGTTTCCTTTGTTGTGTATAGTCATTGCAACACAGCATAGCACAAAGCTGAGTCATCTATGTCCTGTCAAAACAAAAACAGCAAACAGGCAATAATTTTACAACCTCCAAGATTTCTTGAAAGCACATTATTTATAGCTTTAGAGCCATCTTTTACATCTAATTATTTTTTTTCTAATAGCATAATAGAAAAATGCAATTACTGTAGATAAAATGTGCTTAAAGGGAACCAGAGATGAACGTTTCACACAAAATAAACATAATCAGTCGATAGCTTGTAAAGAATAAATGCTCTTCCTGATAATTTTGCCGCTCTGGTGTGCCTTTTTGGCCCAGTGCACACCAAAAACCTCTAGCTAATCTGCAAAATGCTAGAGGTTTTTGAAGCAGATTTCAGAGCTTTCAGAATTCTAATTTCTTTTTTTTTGGAATGTTTTTTGGAGCGTTTTTGTGTAGCAAATTACAAATATTGTTACAGTAAAGGTGTTACTGAACAGCTACTGTAACAAAAACGTCTGGAAAACAGCTCTGATCTAGCCTTTCTCAGAGCGGTTTTCCACTTTCCTATACTTTAACCACTTGAGGACCCACCCTTTACCCCCCTTAAGGACCAGCGTTGAATTCTGTGATCTGTGCTGGGTGGGCTCTACAGCCCCCAGCACAGATCAGACACCAGGCAGAGAGATCAGATCACCCCCCTTTTTTCCCCACTAGGGGGATGATGTGCTGGGGGGGTCCGATCTCTCCTGCCTGCGTGTGGCTGGCGGGGGGGGGCACCTCAAAGCCCCCCTCCGCTGCAAAATTCGCGCGAGCGGCTGCTTCCTGATTAATTAGCCTGCAGCTGGTCCTGCAGCTGCCACTTTGCCCACGCGCGGTATGAGTGCGCAGTCGGCAAGTGGTTAACATGGAGGCAGAAACGTCTCAGAAATCTAAAAAATGCTGCAGCCCCCAGGTTTGCGTTTGAGGGAAAAACGAACCGCTCTGGTGTGCACCATCCCATTCATTAGCCAAGCGGTTTTCCCCCTGCAAGCATTTAAAAAAACGCTCCAGAACCGCTCTGGTGTGCACCAGCTCTTTGAGTGTTTTTTATCCACCATTGCTCCAGGAAAAATCCAATATGACCGCCGGCTCATATCCCTTCTGCTTCCGGGTTATGAGCTGTTCTGGATGAGCTGTCTAGGCTCTATGAAACTATAGTCAAGCAGGGCTGAAGCTGCAGTCTTTCATCTGTGTGCTTTCAACTTTATTATTCTGGTACGCTGTGTGGCTGCCTGTAGGAAGTGTCTCTCATAGGAATGAAACTGCACAGATAATGATGAGGACAACTGCACAGTGCACACAGATCACACAACAGCCACACTTGTCTGTTGTTTCAGAGCTTCTTTCTCAGCAGAGCAGCCCCTCCCGTGTCATCAAAGCTCTGAGCATGCAAAGCAGGGAAGCTGAGCCAGGAGGGGGCGGGGCTTGGGCTTGAAAACACTTCACAGAAGACGGACTCAGCTATAATGATTCCAGGTTGAACCTAGACTGAATGCTCAGTCGGGGATTCTTATCAGAGCTGATAACAGGCAGATTGAGCAGAGAAGGATGAAACTAAAAGCAGGGTAGGTGTTTACTGTCATGTTCCCACTGATAAATGTAGTAAAATACATGAGGGTGGTTCGTCTCAGGTTCTCTTTAAACATGTAAAAAGAAACATGTTTTTGCAGTAAAAAATGTAAACTCACTACTGTAGTGGATTACAAGTGGCTAGACCCTCGCTGCCTACTGCCCACAGCCTCCCCACACTTGCCCCCTGTCCGTCCTTTCTAATAGTTGGAAACAGGCTGCAGTTAAATCATGAGGTAAGTGCAGCGATGCTGTGCACTTCATCAGGGCCGGTTCAAGTAACAACTGGGTCCTAGGGCAAAATTAGCCTGGGGGCCCCCCAACAGACACCCCCCGAACCAAAAAGCATCATTGGAGGCCCTTTGTTGCAGCCAAATTTCCCTCCTGGGCCCCTGGGCTGGCTGCTGACCCTCCCCCAATCACCTCCCAACTTAACAGACTCTGCAGAGTCCCTGGGGGAGGGACAGCTTGGGGGCCCCTACAGGCTCTGGGGCATTTGCCCATTTTTTCCTATGGTAGCTCTGGCCCTGCACTTCATAGTGGATGGGCCTGGCCTGACTCCTTTTCCAGCAACAGTCATACCTCGGCTCTCAATTGACTGGCAACCAATAGTTAGGGTGTTAGTAGAAAAGTGTGGCAGTGAAGGGGAATGCAATTGGATCCCCCCACCCCCATAATGTGGACTGTGTCACTGCAGGTAGTACATTACTGATTCGGGAGTTGTGTTTAGCTAGCACAGAAAAGGGTAAGACATGTTGTGACAAGGAAGGAAGGTTGTTTACAGTGAGTAGACCTGAGCACCAGTTGAGGAGGGTGAACTAGGACTTTAGACTAGAAAAACTGTGTGATATTAGCTCCATGGAGGATACACAACATCAAAGCAGATGCACAAGATCTGGCATACAAACACATTACAGTTATTTTCATATCCCATTTCCAGGCCCGTAAGCAATTAACTTTTTCTCCTGAGTTTTCTCCTAGGTGAGATTTTCAAACTTGTCAATAAAATGCCTTCTAAACCACCCACAAGCAAAAAAAAAATTCTCAAAATAATCTTGATAGTACTTTGTCTCCTACATTTTTGCTTGTTTCCAGTTATTCTAAAGCAAACATGAACAATTATCTCCTAGGAGTAAACTCAAGAGAAAAAGTTAATTGCATATGGGCCCCAAAATGAGTAGTAGTGTGGAGTAGAAGTAATAGAAAATAGTACTGATAGCAGTTCTACTAGTAGTACTGTCAAATTATTATTAACATGAGTATTGTACTACATATTTAATATGTATCCGCACAAGAACAAAGGACATCTACAGTACTGAGGGCAGAGTCAACTTCTACTGTATATAAATTCAGCAATTTAGAATTTATCACCCAATGTTTGGACTATCTGCAGCGATCCCAGTGACTGTGACTTTGGTGATATAATATCGGCGAACTGTGGCGCAGTGTGTTGACAATGATTCCACTGTATATACTCTAATACAAGTCAACCTCATGTATAAGTCGACTCCAATATTCGACCCGCTTAAGCTGGAATTATTTATTGACTCAGGTATAAGTCTACTCAGCAAAGTTCATGGCTGCACTTGGAGCCCATGAGAGGTTAATGACTGCACTGCATACAGTATTGACGTCATTAACCCCTACTGTCCATTTAGTGCAGCCAATAACTCCTCCAGACCCCCAAGTGCAGCAATTATCCCCCCCCCCCTCCTGCAGCCCAGTATTCCCCCCCCCCCCTGCCCCTTTCCTTGTTAATTGTTGTGGCCAGGACTTTTAGACCTGTTTTCTTGGCATTTACTTTATCAAGAAAGTGTCACTTACCACTGGGTACATTTCTGCAACTGGGAATGTCACTAGCAGTACACACATTACTCAGTATTGCTCCTGACTCGTGTATAAGTCGAGCCCTATACTTTTATTAAGTGAGTCAGACCCAAATTTCTAAACTTATTCTCGAGTATATACAGTGAATAAAATGTCTTGCTCTGAAAATGTTGTATTTTTTTCTTTTTTTCTTTTTGTCAAATTGGCTTTTTGAGTATTTCAACAGGTTCCACTTTACTTATAGAAGCAGTTATGGTAAATGTTTATAACAAGGCATGTCTTGCAAATTTATTTTTATATATATGTTTTGTGAATTCAGAGATGAAAACCATTTTCTGAAGCCAACTAATCCTCTTTAGGCCAGTAAAAAGAGCTGGCAGCAGGTGGATGTTGAGCAGCAATCACTTTCAAGAAACATTATTTCATAGTGTTTGGCAAAGCAAAGAATGCTTGGCATGTGAAATACAAGTGACTATGCATCAGCAATTGCAAGGCATAGATAATGTTTCCCTCTGATAAAATGCCAAAGTATATACATTTTTCTTGGAACATTTCTTAGCCAAGTGATTGCATTTCTTGTGTTTAAAGCTTATTTTTGCATTAAGAAGCAAACAAATACTAAAATGTATTTACCGGTAACTGGCATCCAAAGCACTACCAGACACATTTCAGTAAAATGTACTAAATCCCAAAACAACTCTCAATGTATTCTTAAATTTGTTTAGTGGATACAGTTCTTTCATGGAGTTAAAGTGCAAGTAAAGGTGCAATTACAATCACATTTTTAATGCTTGGTAGTCCGAGATAAACTTTATCTGCAACATCTTAAAGTCAGTGTATTCAAACAAGACGGTTTTTCAAACTGAGGTTAATGTTGAACTAATTAAATATTGTAAAAGGTTATCGTTCAAGCAGGCTGGTTTGAAATAGCACAAGTATACAGCAATCAGTAGATGAAACTGATTCCATACACAGCATTGTTAACCAACTGGTGTATGAAATATACAGTAGAATGGTCATTGAGATGCTATTACAGTAAGGCCCCTTTTACACTTAATCAGTGGCTCTCAGTTATAACTGAAAGAAAACAGAATTTTAAAGTAATGCCCATGTTTTTCTATGGCACAGTTCACACTTAACGCGTTTTGACTGAAATCTTCTTCCCAATGCATTGCTATGGAAAAAACACATACTAACGCACACGAACGCATATGAACGCATACCAACTGATTAAGTGTAAATGGGGCCTAATCTGGCTCACATGCAAATTTAATGCAGGCTGTATGCTGTGTGGGTCAGTAAAATGCATTTCCTGTCAATTTTGTTTGACCCAATTCCAATCTCTCCCTATCATATTAGTGACCTGCAAGTAACTACAGCACTGAATTCATTGTATGAGGCTCTTCTGACAAACTCATGTTACCAATATGGGAGATGTTATTCAATGGAATGAGTATAGGCGTAGAGCCTGAGTGAAAGGCCCAGTTTAGGTCCTTTGAAAAATCAGCTAAATATAGTAACATTCTGTTTGCCAAAAAATGTGTATGGCCATGACAGCATGATCAAAGCATATTTCCAGACACAAACATGAAAGTATACAATGTTCTGTATAGCCATGGTCAAATCCAATAGATATAATTGTCTAATTACATCCCACAATGGTTGAAAAATAATACTGACAAGTCCTACGATGGCGTACGTATGGGTTTGGCAGTGCTCAGCTGGGCCTGGGAGAAGCCAAGAGATGGAAATCCCTGCGGGTGGTAAAGTAGGGGAAAATAACAAATATAGGGCTCGATTCACTATACAGCGCATGTAAGGTAGCTTTGCTTGCACTAATAGCCGTACAAAGCTACATCGTGCCGCACTGTGCGCAAAGCACGGTGCGCTGAAAACGGGGCATATGGTGCCCCTGAAACATCGCACTAGTGCACCCTAAAGGTCGGGCGCACCTCTTGCGACGTTAAACGGGCACCATATGCCCCGTTATCGTTGCATCGCACGACGTTTTTGGCGCACCGTGGTACCACGCACAGTGCAACGTTTTTGCCGCACAAAGTCGTTTGCGCTGCAGTTTGGACGTCGTAACCTTTAAGACATTCAACTGCCATACTGCCGGTTTGTAAATCGAGCCCATAGTCTTCTACAGATTACCTAGCCTGTTCCTCTATGGATGAATTTGGGGTCTGGCTATAGTCGGCACCCGAACAAGGTTCTCCTTGCAGCGCCGTTATAGCTTAAATAAAATTACGGTCTATGCTGGCACCCAAAGCAGGAAGTACCCAGCGCGAAGCTGGCATCAAGAACACCTGTCTCCCTATGGCATGTTCCCTGACTCCAGCGTACAGCTCTTGCAGCCACTGGAAAGAAGGATAGATAAACAGCCCTCCCATCAATTTTTCATCTGTACATTTACCTGGATAACATGGTTTTGCTAAGATTCATACCTTCAGCAGAGGGAAAAACCTGAGCAGGCTTTATCTTCCCACTTTCACCAGGCCTGGAGGCCTAAATAGATGGAATAAAGGAGCAATATACTGACAGAGGCAATCAAAGGTAGTCCCAGGGGCACATGCTCACATGATCGTCTGCCTTCTGTGTGAGCTCCGCTCCTGCCCAGCTTTTCAGGGCTCATAACTCCTTATGGCACGGAATAACCTCTGCATAAACTATTCCTGAACGCTGGTGATGTCCCAGAGATCCAGCAGGACACCAAAAATTCCAATTCTGCCACACAGAAGACCGTACCAGAATTTTTTAACCAGCTGGTGCGAAAAGAGACCGCCATGTTGGGCAGCGCCCAGCAGAAAGAAAAGTGCACACGTGCTCAAAAGGGATCTACAAATGAACCGCAGTCTTCCCATCCCTCTACCACCAATCCTTCCGGTGATAGGAAGGAACTACTATCCGATATCAAGCAGTTCCTGAAGTCCAAGCTCTCGCGGGCAGTAAAAGACAGATCCATGAAATTGGACAGCGAGTAGAAACAAGCATGGAAACTAGATTATCAGCTGCGGAAGCACGGCTTGTAGACTTTAAATACAGAGCCCACCGCTACAATCTTTACATACGGGTCTCCCTGAGTCTTTCACGGCACTGAAAGAAGTAGCCATCAACCTTTTCACCGCCTTGCTGCCGGAGATCGATCCAGAACTTCTACGATTATCGTGTAGTATTACTGAATAACCTTGCACCCTTTCCAACTACCACTGTGCAAATAAAAGTGACTTCTCACCACTTGTGTCTCCAGTCACCAATAAGCAAAACAATATGCTCACCATGGGGCTCCCTGATGAGTCCTATTGGACGAAACGTGTCAGGCGGAGCTTAAGAACGGAGTGTGCAGCAAGCTGGCAGCCATCTATGATTTTACATGCGCATATGATTTTATGACATGTGAGTGCACTTTTCTAACTTTTATATGTTAAATAAACGGTATTACACAATGAGGAGAAGTGTTTAAGCCTAGTGTATGTGGAGTATGGATTGGAGCGATTGGAACATCTGAACTTCAATGAGATATTTATCTGCTGGTCTGTGGTCGGTCAGCCAATCAGTCTGGTGAACATATTGCTTTGCTTATTGGTGACTGAAAAACACATATGGTGAGAAGTCACTTTTATTTGCATGGTGGTAGTTGGAAAGGGTGCAAGGTTATTCCATTATACTACACCATAAGCGATTGTTAGTTTTCCGAGGACATCCTAAACATCGACGTGTGATCTGCAGGAACTGGTTTGATGCATAAAACGTTTGTTGCTGCTCTGTCATCGGTCAGCAATCAAATCTGGTATGCGATTATTTCACATGATATTGGTGGAGCAAGTTTTACGACTGTTGATGTGGATGCATAAAATGCTTATTGCAGGTCTATGGTCAGCATTATGATCTGGTGAGAGATTATTTCACATGATACTGATGGATTGAGCATGTATTGGTTTATGAACAGGAGTCATTGGGCCTGATGCTATTCTAGGTGATAAGTAGCTTGCAGATGTGAGCTACTTATCACCTTGCCATCGCACGAGGATTACCGGAAAATCCTATTGCCAGTTTCACTCGTGCGATGGCCGATCATTAGGGAGCATTGCTCAGGCGAAAGCCTGAGCGATGCTCCCTATTACCGGGCGATGTGGAGCGAGGTTTACCCTGTGGTGCTGTCCATCAGCACCACGGCCTCGCTCCCCACACATGCGCACAACCAGCCGAACATCTTCCGCCACTGCACTAGGGGTCTCCTTTATTAAGAAGACCCCCAGAGCTCCCCTCAGGCCGCCGCTCGTCTCCGCAACCCCCCACATAGCTACAAAGTTAATTGTAAGCAATTTTCTTACCGCCTCTTTACACCCGCCGGCCGCCGCATCTCGACCCAAGTCCCCACTGTGTAATTGCAGTGTACGAGTTACTGTAATTACACTCGCTAATAACAGAGTCCCGGCAAAGCATCTTTGAATCAGCCGCCGGGGCTCCCCATTGGTTCATAGGCTGGACCAATGAAAATGGGGAGCCCCGGCGGCTGATTCAAAGATGCTTTGCCGGGACTCTGTTATTAGTGAGTGTAATTACAGTAACTCATACACTGTAATTACACAGCGGGGACTTGCGGCGAGATACGGCGGCCGGCGGGTGTAAAGCGGCGGTAAGAAAATTGCTTACAATTAACTTTGTAGCTACGTGGGGGGTTGCGGAGACAAGCATCGGCTGGCGGGAAGCTCTGGGGGTCTCCTTATTAAAGGAGACCCCCAGTTGCAGCGGCGATGACGTGCATTAGCATGTTTAGACCTGCTTTTTGCAGGTCTAAGCTAACTCTCATGTCTGCCGGGAAGCATCGCTTCCCGGAGGCATGCAAAGTGTAATAGGATAGGGTGTAAGGAACTTTCTGGGCGATAATATCGCCCAAGCGAGTTCTTTTAGCACCCTGCCTAGGGCTAAATGCAATTGGATCAGGCGACTTTATAGTCGCCTGATTGTCGGACTCTCCAGCGTTTAACGCTGGCAAGTCTGACAATTGCATCAGGCCCATTGAGTTCATAGTGACTTTGGGACTTAACAATTGTTTGGGAGCGCCTGCACATCATTGAATTTAATTTATGACCTAAATAACCTAATTCTCACACTAAACTTTCCCCACCTACTCCTAACACTAACCTCCGCCACCTACTCCTTATACTACCCTCCCCCCACATTCCATACACTGCATAATAACCTAACCCCAGGCACCCAGTAACTTACCCTTCTATTTCACCGATATTTGTGGCACTTGGCTATACTATTCCCAAGCGCCCAATTCTGCTACACCACCATAGCACCATGTGCTTCCGCTACACCGCCACAGCACAATTCCTGAATTTAGCTATATAATAGCCAAACTCTGGAGCCAGTGCCTTAATTGTACATTAAAATAACATTGTGGTAAATTAACAAGTGGCCACCAGCAGCCAACATTCCCTGCTTTCAAAAAACCTCCCAGAGTGATTCACCTTGCCAGTAGTAAAGATGTCGACATCTATGATAAATTTAAACAAGGGTGAGGTGAACAATTTTAATGGGCAAACATTACCTAAATAATTTATAAATGAACATTGTAAGTTCTACACAGTGAAGTTTCTCCTAAAACACATTTTTCTTTACAGTATATTTCATCTATATATTAACACACAGATTAGTTGTTATATAAATCTACACTTAAAATCCATGTGTTGAATATTATTGAAATTCTTTTAGTAATACTGTAAATGTTCTCATTCCTCAGCTTTTAAAGTGTGAACATGGCAGCTAAGGTCGCTGTAACATGAAAAGGGTGCTGGTAGTTCCCTTGTTTACTTGTACTAATGTTGTTTTTCCACATCATTCCAGTCTAGATCAGAAAGTCATCTGACTTTTAAAAATGGCAGAGCTTCATACTGTAAGAAGAAATAGCCATGGGAATATTCGTGCTGCCTGGTTGAAGTCATTATTATGCAAGTATAATGCATTCCCTGAGATTATTACTCTGTTAGAGCCGCTGTCCTTTGGGACCTCTGCACAGTAGCAAAGTCTAAGGAATGCCATATCGAAGTCCGCGCAATATTTAGGCTAATATACCCATGGGCTGGAATTCCAGGCCTTATATTCTATTTCAGAGTTAAGAAATCTCATATTCATTTAACGCTCCCTCTTCTGAAAAGACATGGTTAATTCAGAAAATTTCGAAGTCACAAATATTCACCTCCCTAAATGTCAGGGATAATATGCAATGATGTTCTTCTAAGACTGCAGAGTGTTTACCTTTGGGGCTTGCTGGCACCATTTCCAAATTATTCATGCTTCTACCTACGTCCAATGACAGCGAAATGTGCCTGCTGTTCAGATTCCAGTGGCTGAATGCCCAAACATACTGTAACTTTTAATGTTATTGCAGCAAAATCTCTGTACAAGCAGGTCTTCTGCAGAGTCTTGTGAACATCTTGAAATGAATCAATAAAAGAAAATCGTACTGGCTAGGGAATATTTTACTCAAAGGACAAATGCCTGCAGCAAAACAAGTCATTTACATCACCTGAAATGTTTATTAGAATTAGACATGTAAAAAGATTTTGTATTTTAATTAGTGACGTTAATATCCAGAAAGCTTTTACTAACAGAAAAAGCAAATTAGCCCAAATAAGTATAGCAGTTTATACAGACCAACATGCACAATATGAATAGCGGATTGTGACTAGTACTGTGTTTGCTCTTTCCCCTCTCTAAGAAGCAAGGCAGTGGTACTGTGGTATGTACTTGTATAGCAAATCATGTGAGTACAATCATCGACACAGGTTGTACTTAATCACCCGGGAACATCCCTACTGACCACGAGATTCTGAAAATGTAGATTTAAGGTGGCTACACGAGATCCAGTTTTTAGGTCAATTGAAAGCTCTGTGGTTTCAGCATCAGAAACATATAAAGCACTATGTAACATATATCACTATATATCACATATAAGCACTATGTAACATATCACTGTATGTCACATATATCACTATGTAACCCGTCCCTCACAGTGATGTTTAGCCAAGAATATGATCTTACAAAGCCTTCTCCCAGTGCCCTCTAAGAGACCAAACAAACATTCCACGGAGATGCACCTTGCCAGCAGTAAAGATGTCACCACCTTTGATAAATTTAAGAATGTAAATAAGGTCGAGAAAAGATTTTACAATGGGGAAAATACAATACTAATTAATTTATAAAGTAACATTGTAAAAAGTATGAAATGGAATATATTAACTTATATTCCGTAAAGTTCCTCTTTAAAATGGCGCATACAGAAACATAATTTTTTCATAATTTTTACATAATGTTATGTTACTTAATTTTTTCAAAGCACCAGAGGTGCAACCTCTAGGGATATTAAAAACCTCTAGGCATATTAAAGGACTACTGTAGTGTGGTAGGGGAAAAAAGAGTTGGACTTACCTGGGGCTTCTAATGGTTCCCCACAGACTTCCTGTGCCCGCGCAATCACTCACCAATGCTCCGGTCCCTGCCTCCGGGTCACTTCCAGAATTTGTGACTTTAAAGTCGAAAAACCACTGCGCCTGCGCAGCCATGTCCTCACTCCCGCTGACGTCACTGGGAGTGTACTGCGCAGGCCCAGTACAGTATGCGCATGTGCAGTATGCTCCTGGTGACGCCAGCGGGAGATCGAGGACACGGCCGCGCAGGCGCAGTGGTTTTCCAACTTTAAAGTTGCAATTTCTGGAAGTGAACCGGAGGCAGGGACCGGAGCATCGGTAATATAGAATATACCAGCTCATATTCAATACATATGCTTAGTCTTAAAGAAAAAAATTCAGATCCTATCTTCCATACTATTTGTTTGATATCCATGTAGCCATTATTTATACATGGAAGTCATGTCCATTTATGTTGGCAGAATATTGTCTTGATTGCCTTAAATCGGTATCCATAGGAATTACACTGATTCTGAGGTTAATTGCATTCTGTCAGTGTCTTACCTGCATCTAATCAACTACAGACCCAGAGTGATTCATATGTGTCAGGTTTCAAAGGGATGAGGTGAAAATCGGAATATCACCAGAATATGAAAACCTACAATTACTCTTTAAATACGTAATCCTCACTTTAGGCACACTATGGTTTAATTCTAGGCTTTGCAGTTCTTAGTAGGTAGCACTTTCTCTGTAATCATGACTGCTTCTGATTGTGCTTCCAGGTCAAACCGACAAAGATAATGAAAGAAAGCAGAGGTTCAATTTGCATCCTAAAGGTAATATTTGCATTTGATAATATTGACTGAAAGTTGTCATGTTTTGAAGGAATACTATCAACGCCCAAGTGTTCAAAAATGACAATGTACAAATAATGTCTAAGTAGCTGTGTAAACATTTTCCTACTTTTCATTTTAAATATCAGAGGAAAAAGCTTTAATTTATTGAGAGTAGGATTTAGCTATATTGGGACAAATCAATTGCAGAAGGGGTGTCTGCTTCAATGCACAGCCAGAGTTGCATATCAGACTACAGAGTATTTTTCTCAGAAAGCAAAAACAGTATGAAAAGCTGTGACAAAAGCTGAGAGCTTTCTCTCTCTCGCTTACACAGAGTTACACACAGGGTTAACTGCTTAGCAGCACTTCCCAAACAATTCCTATCTCAATTGAAAAAAATATGTAGATCGATAGTGTTCCAACCACATAACGACCAGCTAACGCCGATAGGCGGCGACTGGTCGTTTGTGGGTATCCATGTTCGAGCGGCCGTTCCATGTCAGTTCACGGAGGGTGTCTCCGTGAACAGCCTGCGAGCCTCCGATCGCGGCCTGCAGGCTAAATGTAAACACGCGAGTAAGAAATCCCCTGTGTTTACATCATACATACGCATATACGCATATATACGCATATACGCAGCAGCGCCGTAAAGGAGATCGGCGATCCCCGGCCTCTGATTGGCCGGGGATCGCCGGCATCTGATAGGCTGAAGCCTATCAGAGGCGGCGCAGGACGGATCGCTGTCCTGTGCCGCCCATAGGAAGGAGGGGAGGGAAGGACAGGGAGGCTGGGAATTGCTGCGGAGGGTGACTTTGAGGAGCCCCCCCCCCCCCCCTTCCCGCTCGGCCACACAGAGCGGCGGCGATCAGACCCCCCCCAGCAGGACATCCCCCTAGTGGGGGAAAAAAGAGAGGAAGTCTGATCGCCCTGCTGCAAACATGCACGATCTGTGCTGCGGGCTGGAGAGCCCACTCAGCACAGATCACAGAAAACAGCCCCGGTCCTTAAGTGGTTAAGCTTTCTTTTTTTTTTTCTATATGAACTTGTATTACAATCTTATTGCCAGTCTGTATTTACTAAAGAAAAACGAATCAAAGACTTCAGGAAACAATATTCACAATCGGCACAAAGGTGCTGATGCAGACAAGTTATCCTATGAGCTATTGCATTTTTTCTTTTCCTCACATTATCTATAAAATAGCTTTTTCAATACTTTTCAAGCAAAAAATGACTCAAAATAATCTGTTCCTAATTAATTTATCTTTGCTATTGCTTTCCTCCTTTTAGTCTCAGTACTTGTTTGCTTGCTGGATTCAGATAAAGAATTTTATACAGTAGGCCAGATAGAAAAAAAGAAAACAAGTTTTGTGTATCAGTGCCAAATTTCTAAAATATGCTTTTAATTCATTTAGAAAAAAATGTTTAAAGGTGAAGCACCATTGAAAGCTAATGAAGCTAATGTATTTATCCTGAAAGCCAACTCTACCGGCACCGACGGGGATCGGCTGATGCCGGATAAGTGTGCTTTCTGGTTGTTTGAGACTCGATGTTAAAAATAGGCCTAGCGATTACAGTACTATACCCCATTCTATATACATACCATAAACTTTGTAATCAATGTTAAAATACAGTAATTGAAAGTATGTTAATCTTGAGGGAGCTGTGAAAGGAAGCAGATTTCGGTGTGCGCTCTTCCCTGTGCTGCACCTGACCTGGTAGCCTCCATAGACACAATGTTGTTATGTCTATGGCAGCGCAGCAGTGTAATGGGGGTGCTGGTGATCACCGGACTCTGAATGACTTTTCCCTCCAAGTTGCAACAACTTTGAGGGGGAATAGTATTTATCGCCACAAGGAATTTGAGCGACGGCAGGGTGAGTCTTCATTCAGCTCACCCTGCACCTTAAAAGATTGGGTGGCGAAGAACCTTGTATGCCTGTGGAACACAGTCTTTAAGCACAGCAAAGGCCACAAACATATTAAGATGTTGCCAAAAGATAGTGCTGCACTTAACCCTTCCCTATTAAGAAAAAGGGTTGTGTCCTATATATGTACACATGTTCACTTCCAGTGGAGCACACTGTCCTTAGATTACTAATCCATCTATTTCATGTAAATGTTGTATACAGCCGTGCTCACTTCTCAATTCCTCCTTTAATCCTATGTCCTGGACTGTATTATGAGAAAACACCTTTAGTCACATCTGAGCCCACAGGTGGTGGACCTTCCCTTGTTTACACTCCCTGGTGGCTAGTGTAGGAGCATGCCTGTCACAAAAGGGTGATAGTTATAGTTTTTAAACAGGCTATACTATATATGGTTTTATGTTTCCCTAAAGGTCTTTTCTCATAATACAGTCCAGGACAGGAATTGAGAAGTGAGGGCAGCTGTATACAACATAAGCCTTGTTGACCTTCATCACCGTGAGTACTGCTGGCGAATTTTTTGCCAGTTGGCTCAGTTTCCGATAACTATGACTCTACTGTACTTATGTGTGACGTCATATGGCAGTCTTTGATATTCCCTTCTATCTGGGACTCCAAGAAGAAGAATGGTATTTGCATAGTATTGGTACATGATATTACATCTCCCCCAGATATTACAAAGCTCAATAATTACTTTCAAAGTCTACCTTTCTCCTTTCCCTAATAGTTTATTTTCAGTATAAAACACACAAGTAAATGACAAGTCCAACTGTCAACGAAAAACATCTTTGTTATGTCATTGTGAGGGGTGAAGATGTGTTAATACAAAAAATAATGTGAGAAGATTAAAAGCCTATCTAAACCCTAAAACAAAAAACACCCAAATGGGCTAGTGCTGGCTAGTACGGATGAGTGGGCGAAATTCAGCTTGTTAACTCACCTTGGTTGCCACCTCTGGCCCCAGCACTCCAGGCCCCTCTACAGCTGAATTTCGCTTTTGCCTGCTCATCCATAATGGCTAGTACTCAACACCCTATAAGTCTTACACTCCGCATCCCATAATTTCCATAGGAAGGAAGTGTGAGGACTGACTGATTTTCTATACAGTGCCAATCATCTGTACTGCAGCCCCTACCTTGGAACCTCTTCTATTTCCCTTGAGTCTTGCTGTGATCCTTGTTCCCATAGCCACCTAACATTAGTGCACAGGTGTCGAACTCCAGGTCTGGAGGGCCAGATCCATGCCAGATGGACCACACCTTTTCTGATTCAGACCCATCAATTAATTTGAGCTGTGTCAAAAATGTGTGAGGACCTCGGCCCTCGAAGGACCGGTTTGACATCCCTGCATTAGTGTATGATAGCCAAAATGCACAAAGAGGAAGCAGACATAGCCATGCTATAGTCCTGACTGTAGGGTAAACAGTCACTACTGCTGTGAAGATCAATCTTCAACTTCCCCATCTGTGTAAAGACTATGCTGGGGAGAGGGTGGTCATACTTACAGGGTGCTTTGTACTGTCTGTCAATTTGTGTCTTTGTTGAAGACATTTTAATGCTTAACTAATGGCTTCTCCAGAAGCAAGCTTTGGAAATAATTTTTATTTCTGATTCTCAGCCCAATGTGATGAAGAATCTCCATAAGAAAATAAACTGTATTTACATTTCACCGTATCACTTACAACTTTTTTTGTCTCTCTTCTACTACAATTCCTAGCATAATAGCATAAACTACTTATAGCAGTTTGCCATTCAAGGGAGCATTGCTCCATTTACAGCATCTATGGGAAGATCTATGCAACTGAACTGACATAAAAGAATTTTCATAGGACAGCACAACCATTTGCCATTTGAGACTGCATTATCTGTGAATGTTTACATTTCATGGCCACCTTGTGAATGGCCCTCTTTTGTCTGGCAGGGCTGGGTCCCTGGTTCAAATGCCAGCCAGGTCACAGAGTTTGTATGTTCTCCCTATGTCTAAGTCAGTTTCCTCTGTACACTCTGGTTTCCACCCACATCCTAAAAACTTACAAATTGTACTCCACACCCCCCAAATTGGCCCTAGACTGAGCTATGACTAAGGAGCCATAAGTATGTTCCGATACGCGTGAGCTGTATTGCTGTTTGTCCACAATGCCTCCATAAAAATTGGACTTTTATCCTGAGATTGGTGCAGTGGAATTCTTATCTACTACAATGGACATATGACTTTGGTAGGGATTAGAAGTGAGCCCCCCTGAGGGACAGTTATTGACAGACAATATAGTCTGTAAAGTGCCGCAGAAGAAGTCAGTGCTATATAAATACTAAATAATAATAATTTCAGATCACAAGAAATTAGAGAATTATGATTTCTTCATGGATGTATAGAGATCAGATGTTGAACAAAGTTAGTAAAAGCTAACTACCACTATAGTTCATACATAACATAGCATGGGAAGGTAATTGAGCTGCTTGTGTGGGCATCCTTGGAAAGCTTTCTTTGCATTTGATTGTACATTGCTTTCATCTGCAAGTTCCAAATGATGATGGTGTTTTTTCATGATACTTTAACCTCTTGAACTTAAGATATGTGAATGCTTTTCAGTCAATTATTCCCTGTGTTTTCAGTTTGCCATTTTGCGGAGTTCTTGCCTCCGACCTGTAGGTGTCACTGCTACATTGTCTAGACTGTTGTCTATATTAGGATCCTTCCTAGTCCCTGAGTTGTTGTTAATCATAGCTTGGCTTGGAAAGTGTTCATTATATCAGTTCAGGGCTTCATCACTACAATACACAATAGGTTGATGTTGAGGGTGTCTTCTATCTCAGCAGAAGCCTACACCTTTTCTAATAATGACACCCTGAAAAACCTACAAAGCCCTTTACTGCATGGATTCATATATCTGGGAATTACATACTTTCTGCCACTGCCAGTCAGGAGGCGTTATCTACAGACAGAAAATGTGCTTTATTTATTCACTGCCAGGGAGCAGGACAGCATATTCTCTATACACTCTCAATAGGAGATGATACTTATGACGCAGCTCTTCCTGTACTGAGAAAAACTTTTTGTGCTAAAAGTGAACACAGTGGCAATTATTATACATTTCGACAGTGTGGAAAATGGATTGCAAATGTACCAAATAGTGTGTAGCAGCATTAAGAGAAATGGTGACTTCCTGTAAATTCAGTGATATAACAGATGAAATGCTGCAAAATCAGCTAGTGGCCTGGTATTAGAGAAATATTGTTCCTAGAATATGAGTTCACTGTGACAAAGGTTATGACAATCACAGGTCATCTGCTCTGGCAAAGGCAGAAACACTCAGTTAGGGGACTGCTGACAATACACAGCCTGTGGAACCAGCATCTCGCTGCAATGGCACATTCTCAAGATAAATACAAAGTTAAAGAGAAACTCCAACCAAGAATTGAACTTTTTCCCAATCAGTAGCTGATACCCCACTTTACATGAGAAAGACAATGATTTTCACAAACAGACCATCAGGGGGCGCTGTGTGACTGATTTTGTGCTGAAACCCCTCCCACAAGAGGCTCTGAATACCGCGGTACTGCTGGCAAACTGCCACAATGTAACAATGTTCAGAGACAGGAAATAGCTGTTATTAGCTATCTGTAACAGACAGAGCAGCTAGAAACAGCTAAATAACCTGCCCACAGTAACAATGTCACCATGTAATAAATGTCAGAATGTGAATCTGGGAGAGGAAAGATTTTACAATGAGCAAACACTGACTAAATCATTTATACATAATTATGGTAAAAAATGAAGCACTTTTTTTACTACATTATTTTCACTGGAGTTCCTCTTTAAAAGAAAGGACTCACTTATGCTGCAATGCAGAGCTGTACATCCACAGAACAAAGCCTGCTTCTGGTGTGGTACAACAAAACACTTTACAAACTATGCAGTGGTGTAACAATAGGGGGTGCAGAGGTTGTGACTGCACCAGGGCCAGAGAGGCCCTCCGTCAACCGCAGTATTAGCTCTTTATTGGTCCTGTGCTGGTTATAATCACTTCTATAGATGCTTTGAATAGTGGTAATCCTTAAACTGTTCCCCATCCCCTTCTTGCACCTCTGACACTGGATGCTCTATGCAGGCTTTGGTGCGCTGTATCAATTGTTATGTATAGAGCGATTGCGGGGGCCCTATTGTAAAACTTGCACCAGGACCCACAGCTCATTAGCTACACCACTAAAGCTATGCTGCATTCCTTATAGTGGCTGAATGGAGTAAAGTGGCTGAATGGAGTAATGGTTAAGGGCTCTGCCTCTGACACAGGAGACCAGGGTTCGAATCTCGGCTCTGCCTGTTCAGTAAGCCAGCACCTATTCAGTAGGAGACCTTGGGCCAGTCTCCCTAACACTGCTACTGCCTATAGAGCGCGTCCTAGTGGCTGCAGCTCTGGCGCTTGAGTCCGCCAGGAGAAAAGCGTGATATAAGTGTTCTGTGTGTGTTTGTTTGTTTGTTATTCTTTGCAAATTATGCACTAGGATATAACTGCAAGATATGTGAATATTTTGATAAAACCTGTTGTGGTTCTCCTGCTATTGATGATGTCTATGAAGTAACTGCACCAGAGCCAACTTTCATTCTGTACCCATAGTCTGCACAGTATCACAAAATCTGTTGCAAAATCTGCTGTGTTGGTTTCATGGGAGCTGCCATATTGCTTTCTGCAAAGCGTGTGAACTTTGTTTGTGAACGGAACTCACCTATACTTTTTAGTTCAGCTTCATACTTTGAAGTGTTAGAATATTTAACAAGTTTACAGTGTAACTGAGTAATGATGAGTAATGCAGTATGCCTGCAAACTTTCATCTTGCAGCATAAATTTGCATATTGCATGCAAATTTATTAAAGAGGTATTCTTTGGGTGTAACTTATTGCCTCCTCTTTATAAGGCACTCATCTGCATTCCTTGACCTCCAGAAAGCAATGTTTTACAGTAAAAACCATAAGTATCTTTTCTGTATCTTAAAAGAATGTCTTAAATAAGTAATGCAATGCCTTTTACATTATTGATCAGAACCCCACTTTGAGACATTTTAACTACACCTAAGTAGAGGTATACAAATAATTTAAATGCTATTGTATACCCGCTAGATTCTGGTGCCTTTATTAGACTTTTGGTTGGCATTTGCAAAGCTAGAAAAGCATATGTTCCAATGTGCAAATAATGAGCACTATGACTTTGCAGGGTGTTGGCTGGGTGGAGTTTGCATGTTCTCACCATGTTTGTATGGTCTTATTCCCGGTGTGTTTCTCTCCTCCCACCCAAAAACGTACTGCAAGCTTAACTGACTTTAGACCAAACTGCCATCACTGCATGTGTGCCTGAGTGAAACATTAGATTGTAAATTCCTTCAAAAGATGAGGACACCAGGTTTTGTGTGCTCTGTGTATTGGACTGCACAGGATATGGGTGCTGTAGAAGTATGTGAAGTAATATCTCAACCTAAGGCCTGGTGCCCACTAGAGTGCTTTCAGCTGTGCTTTGGGATTGCCGACAATCGCCAACGATCCTAAAAAGGGCTACACTGATGAAAGTCAATGGTGGTCAAACTACACCTATGATCTGGGCCTGATTTCTGGAAAGGCCACAAAGACCATGGCCTTGGGAGCTGAAAGAAGCAGAAGGGTGGCAGGACTTGGGAGAGATAAGAGGCCACATGTCAAAGTATTATTATTTATTGTATTTATTTGTATTTGTATTTGAAGTAAATCATCTCTCCTGGTCTGAAGCCACCCTGCTTTGCTGTACAAACAGCCTGAATTTCAAAACCTCATACATCTTCCTTATTTCCTGGTGTTGCTCTGCTACATCTGCTGTGTCATAATGATTCCAGAACATATAAGCTTCAATGATTAGTGCCAATGTGCCAGGGTTGTAGAAAGCAGAACTCTTGAATAAGATGTTTTCCTGCACAGCGCAGCTTAAACAGAAAGAGAGAAGATTTTTCACTTATAAAGAAATGTATGGCAGCATCCTCTATCCTCAAGGTTAACCCGTTGCTGGCTCATTTTAAAGGTAGAGTATTGTATCGTCTCCAAGCGAGCTCCATACAAACGCTGCCACAGAGTTAGGAGAGCTGGGGCCCAGGTCCGACTCAAAAGAAAAGGACTTCGCACTCCCGTCCCTGCCATCCTACTTGTAAACGTCTGCTCACTCCCCAACAAAATGGACGAACTGCTCCTCCTACTCGGTAGCAAACCCCAGATCAGCAAGAACACCCCTGTTCTCTGTTTCACTGAGACCTGGCTGTGCGACAGTACCCCCGACAACTCTCTACATGTACCAGGCTACAACCTCCTACGAGCAGACCGTGACGCAGTCCTCTCCGGGACAATGAGAGGTGGTGGTACCTGCTTTTACATCAACACCTCCTGGTGCTCCAACATCACCCTCTCAACAAGACCTGCACCCCAGATGTTGAGTTTCTGGCCATAAACTGCAGGCCTAAATACTCCCCCAGGGAGTTCTCTTCCCTTGTGCTCGTTGGCTCGTTGGGGTCTACATCTCTCTCGACGCATGCTCCAAGACTGCGCTGCAAGCCCTCAGCGACTGTATCTCGCAGTGAGAAACATCCCTCCCGGAGGCTCTGTTCATCATCCTGGGCGACTTTAACAAAGCGAACCTACGTCAGGAGATGCCCCGCTACAAGCAGCACATAACCTGTCCCACCAGAAACCGTAACACCCTGGACCACTGCTACACGGTCCATAAGAGTAAATATAAGGCCACCCAAGGTGCCCCTCTAGGAAACTCCGACCATAACACGATCCACCTGATCCCCACTTATAGGAGGCTCCTGGAGACCTCTAAACCCACCGTCAAAACCATCAAAAAATGGACAGCAGAGGCAAAACTAGAACTCCAGGCTTGCTTTGATACCACCGACTGGTCAACCATGGAGGCATCCTCCCTCGATGAATGGGCCGAGAATGTCACCTCCTACATCAGCTTCTGCGAAGAAGCATGTATTCCATCCAAGACCTTCAGGGTCTTCCCCAACAATAAGCCTTGGTTCAACGACAAGCTCCGCCGACTTCTGAAATGCAAGGCGGTAGCGCGCAAGTCTGGCTCCCCTGATAAATACAGAGAGGCCAGGTATGCCCTGAAGAAAACTGCGAGCAGCAAAGAGGGCCTACTCCGACAAACTGGGGCTCTACCTCCAATCAAACAATACTCGGGAGGTATGGAAGGGCATGAGAGCAGCCACGAACTTCAAACCCGTAGCTCAACTTGCGACCCCGAGCCTTCGGCTGGCAGAGGAGCTAAATGAGTTCTACTGCAGGTTCGAGCGGGAACCAAACCAGCATGTGGTCCAAACAGCAACGGCCAAGGTGACCCCCCTCTGGAGTGAACTCGGCGCCCCATCTCCTGTCGCTGTCCATGAACCAGAGGTACTCCGGCACCTTTGTAATCTGAATCCCAGGAAGTCCTCTGGCCCAGATGGAGTGTCTTCGATCTGCCTGAGAACCTGTGCCGATCAGCTAGCCCCTGTGCTCACCTCCTTATTCGAGCGGTCATTATCGGACGGTACTGTCCCCCCGTGTTTTAAGCGGTCCGTAATTATACCAGTCCCCAAAAAATCCGACAGCACTGAGCATAACAACTGTGGCCCTAACCTCCAACGTTATGAAGCTCCTTGAACGGCTCGTCCTTGCCTATCTGAAGAAGCAAACGGACGCCCACCTCGACCAGCTCCAATTTGCTTATAGGGCAAATAGATCCGTGGAGGACGCCATCAATGCCAGCCTGGCATACATCACTGAGCACCTAGACAACCCTGCCTCCTACGCCAGGATCATGTTCCTAGATTTCAACTCAGCGTTCAACACGATCTGCCCAGACATCCTGCTCACAAATCTGACGCGGCTCGGAGTAGATCCCTCCCTTCAAGCATGGATCAAGGACTTCCTGATAAACAGAACGCAACAGGTAAAACTCGGCAACTGCTACTCCAGCATCAGAACCACCAACACAGGGGCTCCACAAGGCTGTGTATTGTCACCACTATTGTTCTCCCTATACACCAACAATTGCATGTCATCCGCGAACTCTGTGAAAACCATCAAATTTGCAGATGACACCACCATCATCGGCCGAATTGGTAGGACCGGAGAGCATGAGTACCGCAGTGAATTAGAAAGAGTCTGCAACTGGTGCAGAGACAACAACCTTGTACTCAACGCTACTAACATTGAACTAGTCATGGACTTCAGGAAGAATCCTCCCCCCCTCCCACCTGTCCTCATTGAGGTTACCGAAGTCTCTAGGGTGACATCTGTGCGGTTCCTTGGCACGACTCTTTCCAACAACCTGAAGTAGGGGCAGAACACCACCAACATTCAGAAGAAATCTCAGCAGAGGTTGTTCTTCTTGCGCCAACTAAAGAGATTTGGCATGCCCAAGAAGCTGCTGGCCAGCTTTTATACTGCCACCATAGAATCCATCCTCTGCTCTTCAATCATTGTATGGTACATGGGTGCAACGGCCAGTGAAAAATACAAACTACAGAGAGTCATAACTCATGCAGAGAGGATCATCGGGTCTCCTCTTCCACCTCTTGATCTCCTCCACTCCGCTAGGATGATGAAGAGGGCCACTGTGATCTCCCGTGACCCCTCCAACCCAGGCAGACGCTACTTCAAGCTCCTCCCATTGGGCCGCCGCTACAGGACTATACCATGCAAAACCTCCAGACGCAAGAACACCTTCTTCCCCCAAGCGGTTCGGCTGCTGAACTCTAACCTCCCCCCTTTAGGCCCGCCTTCTGGCATGCCCTAGCGGGGCCTTCCAGACAGTTCTCACTGCGGTCCGCCCTGGTTCTCACTGCCCTGGGCAGTATGGGGGCCACCATCATCATCATCATTACTACTATTATTGTCATGACTGTTATTAGTATTGGGCTGTTCCTGCATGACAGGAAGAACACTAACTGATGCCCGGGGTCTGTTACTAACGAGGGTCAGACCTATACCATTACTGTAATTCCAACTGTTTGTGTTGTGTTGTACGTCTTGTCTTCCAATACTATGCCTATGCCATGTGTACCACAAATAATTCCGAGTACAGCTCTGCTGTACTTGGCAAAATAAAACTGATTCTGATTCTGATTCTGTACCATGTAAGCTATCAGTAAAATAATCGAGTCTAAAGAAGGCATAACAATAAAAGCAGCATTTCAATAAGCATGGGTGCATCTTTTTTCCAAACTCAATAGCCTTGCTAATTTCCATTGTTATCTAGTCAGCAACAGTGGTTTGGCATGGGATTGTGACTGAACAGACCATGTTAATAGATACACAGAAGACAGATTAACTGTTCATTTACAAAAAAAGAAAAGATATCTGCTTGCTGAAAAGAATCTATACGGTAGTTCAGTCCCATATGGAGGGTAATGTGTTTCAGTTTTCCTATCAGCTAGTTGATTCCTTTTGATAGCTGAGCAACAAGTCTCTGATTACAGTAGAACAGAGAGGGAGATGAAGGCTGCTCTGCTACTTCACTACTGAGGGACTCACTGCTCTGACAGGAAATACAATCATTTGTCAGCTGAGAGGAAACATACACACGTCAGAAATCAGATCGGACCTGTTGGAAATTATTGATTTGACATATCGAACTGACAGGAAATTGCATTGTGTACCAGCAGTGATCGCTTGTCAGGGTGTTGGACAGAATGATATTGGGTCGGGGGTGTGCAGTTAGTGCCAGCGGGCCTGGGTGCTGATAAGTATAAATCCGGCCCTGCTCATGATTGTTATTTGGCTAAATTGCATTGCAGGTCCTGCAGCATTTTTGCAATGATTGCATTCCAATGTAAAAGATAGGAGTGCTGCAAAATCGCTTTTCAATAGCAATTTTGTATGTGATTTTAATGTTTAAACTACTCTTTGGACTCCTGAGGTCCAGCTCCTGGCATGTAGCCCCGCCCCCTAGCACAAGAGGCCATCGGTGCTCATGTTTTTGGATGACCTCATGTGCTAGCAGCGAAGCAATGTGCCAGCGGTAATGAACCTTGGCAGATCCAGTAGTTGTTTTTAACTTAATTTACACAGGATACTGGGGGAAAAACACAAATCAGAAGCGATGTACGATTGTTGGCAGTAGACCGTACAGAACTTCTGATTGCCATAAAAATTGAGCCGTAAAACACATTGGGGATTGCTGCACAAAGCGCTTGTGCGTTTTCAAGGGTAGGAGCAATCCCCAGTGAGCCCGATAGTTCTAGAGAAAACACCTTGTGCGCCTTCACTTTGCAGCTCACCGCGATTGTAGTATTAGGCTTTGGATCTCTCTCAGTTTTTTGCATTGTTATCCGTTTTCCTGTAAATCGCTTAGTTTCCTTAGTTTTGGTCATCTAAATCTTCTAACTGAACATGAAGTGTGTGATCTCCATTTGCATTTATTCCACAAATTCCAGCTTCCAGATTCCCCAGTGCCCCACCTTCCATCTGTTGCTGCACAGAATCCTTTCCATTCTCACATCTCTGTGTCTGTCTCTTCCCGGACACACACAGAAGTGATTAAAAGTGTGATCCTGTTATTGGGATTTGCTATACTTTGAAGGCAAAGCTTAGAGCAAGAACAGCTGCTAGCTAAATGGCACAATCTCTGGGCTGCTGTTTGTACCAAGACATCCGTCTCTCTTTAGACTTCTTGTCTGGACAGATTTGGTCTGACAATACAAATTACATTCAATTTCCTTTTTATTTTCCTAGTGTGTTAAAGGAGGCTTCAGAGACCTATCGTACAATGAAATTCCATCTGTTAAAGGAATCGAGAGAATTACTGTTGCATTATATGGAGAGAATGTAACTATATAATACTTATTCTTAAGGACCCCAGCGTATATTGTTTTCTTGTGTGTTTTTGACCCTGTGGAGCAAGAAGAAGCATGTTAACCAATTTACATTTTATTTCAATCGGTTTGAAATCGAGATGGGATTAGTAACAGTTAGTCCTGGGAAAGGAGCCTCTCCGGTCATCAATCATAATGCTTCTTACCTGTAAGTAATTGCTCTTCATAGAAAAACTCCAGCACTACAGGGAAATAGGTCTACAATGGAGAAAATGGCTGAAGTCAAGTTTATTTGGAAGAGCACAAATTAAAGAATAGAAGATATTAAGTGTACGTTATTTCTAAAACAGTTAATGCAAAAGCATTCAAACATACTCAGTGATAGAAATGTAGAAATTATGCTAGAACCAGTATCTCGGTGCCACAACATGTCATTATAACTGATGACAGCAGTGTCATAACACATCTCCATGTCAGGTAATTGCAAATGTCAGATCATGTGACCTTACTCAGAGGATAGCACCATCAGTAGATATCAATATGTCAATGTAACGATCAGCTCAGCTGTCTGCACGGGCAGACAGCCGTTTGTCCATTCTTTAAGTCTGAGGGCTGCAGGTCTCTGGAAAAGAGACCTGTCTTCACTTTGCAAGTTTCCGACCTGCTCTGCTGCTGAGGAATTTGCATATACTTGTTATGCAAATTGCCTAGTGGCCTCCTTTGAAGGCTTGCAGTATAAATACCATGTTCTCCCAGAGTCCTTTGCTGGTCATGAAGGTTTGTTCCTGCAAACACTCCTAGAGTGTCAGCCGTGCTGTCGTTTGCTAAGATTATCTTAGAGTAATTCCTGGGGCCTGCACTTGGCATACCTTCTAGTGCAGTCAGGTTGTATTATCTGTTTTGCCTAGTTCTGTCTCTCTGTCTCAATTGCCTTGTCGCCAGTGGCGGTTGACAGGGAATCGTTCTGTCTGTCTGGGAGTGTAGGCCAGAGCTGCGGTTGTTACTGGCTGCTCCATCTGTCCGGGTTGCATTAGCCCTAGTGGTAGTGGCAGTGCTTCCTTCTGTATTCTGCCTTAGGGGTGCTAACCAGAGCAGCAGTTGCTACTGGTAGCCCCATCTGTTTGTCTGTCTGAATTGCATTAGCCCTAGTGGTAGTGGCAGTACTTCCTTCTGTATTTTGCCTTAGAGGTGCTAACCAGAGCAGCGGTTGCTATAGCCCCATCTGTTTGTCTCTTTGGATCGCATTCGCTCTAGCGGTAGCAGCGATGGTTCCTTCTGAATTCTGTCTGGGAGTGTAGGCCAGAGCTGCGGTTGCTGCTGGCTGCTCCTTCTCTCTGTCTTGTCTTGTACAAACGCTTGCTGTAGGCTCGGTGAGGTAACCATTTAGCAAGCGTTCGCGTTCTCTATTTCATGTTTGTGTGTCATTGGTTAGTTAGGGTGGCACACTTATCACTGGGCGCCTAACGCGCGGTGATCGTGGTTAAATGCGTTCGCTGTTGCGAATGAGTGCGATGTTCGCGTTTAGTTAGCGTTTGTTATTTTCCTTATTGTTCTTGCTTGCTGTGCCTTTGCTACTCTCGTGCTCTGTCCTGCTCGGTCTTCTATCGCTTTTGGCAATCACCACTCTTGCGATTGCGTTCATACTTTGTTTCTGCTGGTGTGTGTTCACCGTCGCTGGGTGGCGACTAGATTGGTGGACACACATTCAGTCTGTCTCTGTGCTCTCTCTCTTTAAGGGCTATCCAGCCCTACATTGCTTCAACTCGTGCAATTCCCATCTGGCATCTGTGGCAGTACAGAGGCTGAGTCCGTCTGTACTCCACAGCTCCTTCTGCCGGTGGGAATCTCCCTCTACAGGTGCATAGCACCATAGCTGGGTTTTATATATTACACACTTGTGGAGGATTTCCGTAGTGTCGGCGCGCGTCCTGTACGCTGACCACGGAAATAAATCCCCCAATCGTTACAGTCAAAATATGGAAGATGTCTCTTTAGAATGTCCAAACTAGTCTTCTGTCTCTAAGTGAGAGTGTTCCAAGCTTGATGTGTTCCTATTACTGTATTCATTGTGCTCAGCATAGCTGTGGGTGAATGCTTCATTTGGCTACAAGGCCCATAGTAGAGTTTCCAAAGTTGGTGGTAAGTTCTTGTAATGGAGTTGCTTGCTCTCGTCGCACTTCAGGCAGATTGCTCCATAAGCCTGGAATGTCCCTGCCAGAACATGCTGTATACAGTGTGCTGAGCATATCAGTGAAAGAATGCTCCCTCAACTGAGCATGGTCTAACAGAATCCTGTTAAAGGGGCACTACAGCGAAAAACTGTAAAATGTAAAATATCTGCAAACATATACAAATAAGAAGTACGTTTCTTCCAGAGTAAAATGAGCCACTATACAGTGCAGTAGTTTGGAATTTATTAGCCCCCTCTCATGTACCTTAATATGCATGTGAACTTTTTTTTTCTTTTTAATAAAAGGTATTTGCATTTTCCCTGTACAGTATTATTAGCTACATACCTTTGCTTTGCCTCTATGAAGTTTCGTTCATAAGCTATTCCCAATTCCTGCCAGTAAACTTGCTGCCAGCCCACATGCTGGAAATTGAGATATCTGAGGAATAGGACTTCAGAGAGACAAAGAACAGGTATGTAACTAAGTCAAACTTCAAATAAATAACCCTATTTATTTAGAGTTCAAATAATATTAATCCTACAATAAGGCAAAGAAAATAGCGTATATACTGTATATAATAATAATACAAAGAAAAAAAAAAAACAGATGCTCAGAAACCCACGGTTAAGCAAAGTTTTCCAGATCACATCCACAATATGCTGGAGGTCAGGAGGAGTACATTTTTATTATTTTGCATATATATAGCAATTACATCATCTAAAGCGATTTATATAGTATATATTATTAACGCACGCACGCACGCACACACACACACACACATACACACACCTGTATGTTTTTGGGATGTGGGTGGAAACTAGAGTGCCCTGTGAAAACCCACGCAGATCTGGGGAGGACATATCTAAGGTGAGTGGGAAATAAAGGCAATGTGGATAAGAATAATCAGTTTTATGCAGTTTGTACAGTTTTGTATTAATGTACCCAAGGGACAAAATAGCCCCTTAGTTTTGGGGGCTCCTTGCCTCCTCCCTTAAAGTTCTCAATCTCCATGCTGTTGGCTTGTTGGAGCACTTATCAAATCAGTGTTTTGTACATAATATAAAGGATATTTGCTGAGGAAATGGATTCTCCGGCAACAAAGAGATGCCAAGAATGAAAGAAATGTGTTATTCAAGATTCCATTTTTTCATAGATTAGCAGTTTTTGAAACATTGCAGTTAGTTGGGCTTTGTGAAGCAGTGAAGCGGGAGCATTTATGAGGGAGATAACATTTCTGGCATACTTATAATTAATTGATAGACCTTGGACTGTTGCTCTGAACAATATCTCTCCTTGGAAAGATCTAATTTAATGAGCTGCCTTTATGGAAATACTTTACAAAGATGGGATTTGTTGTACAGAGGATGTTTCATTCTTTTGCAGGATTCTTCGTAAGGTAAAAAAAAAATGAAAAATGGTTTGCAGCTTGAGTCATTATTTAGAAATTTGAAGAAAATTATTACAATATTGTTAGTTTCATACCAAACTTAATTGACACATTGACCAAGGATTATGACCTGAGAGGGCTAAGGAGGCTGCCATATTTATTTCCGTTAAAAAAAAATGCACATTGCCTGGTTGTCCTGTTGGTCCTCTGCCTCTAATCATTTTAGTCATAGACTCTGAACAAGCATGCAGACCAGAAGTTTGACTGCATTTGCCACATGCTAGCTTCAGGTGTGTGATTTAGATGCAACTGATGCATGAGTGGTTAGCAGGATGGCAGGCAACTGGTATTATTTAGGAGATAATAAAATAGGGCAGTCCCATATGCCTCTCAGGTCAGTCATCCTTTAAGTAAATAACTTGATCTATCTACCTACCTACCTACCTACCCATCTGTCTATCTATCTAGGAAGGTATTGTTCAAAAATATTTCAATATTGTCATGTGCATCGTATGTTACTGTAATTCACATTACACTAAGAATATTCTAATATGTTTAAATACTCGTGTTATGGAGTTACTTGTCTGTTTTTGAACAATCTGCAGATTTACTAATCATAATCAGGGGTGGATTTCTGGAAGGCCACAAAGGCCTTGGCTTTAGGGTGCTGCAAACAGAGGGGGTGGGAGGACATAGATTGAAAAGGGAGACTGCAAATGGGGAGGAACCCATGGAAGAGACGTTCTGCTGTACTTGGAGGCTACACATGGAATGGGGGGGGGGGGTGCTGCTGCATATGGAAGTGGAGCAACAAGAATGTTGACCTAAGGGCACTAAAAGTATAAAGCCATTTTGATCATAATGTCTCTAAATAAAATTCTGCTTGTAATAGTTTTGAGGGAACATACTTGCTGGTAGATGCAGGATTACATTGTTAATTTGTTAATTGTTCACCAGTTAATGGCTTAACCAACATCCTTGTTAGCATTGGTGGGCACATTGTGAGGGGGGGGGGGGGGTTCCCGATGCAAATGTATCCCAAACTGGATATGGGAATAGTAGAATTGGGGCTTATGTTACTATTTAGCTACCCCTTAATTAAGGGGTCAACAAGATATCCCCACCCAGATAAATAAATAAAAACAGCCACAACATTTGGGCCGGTTTCCACCATGTACAAATTCGCAATGCAAATTTTCCCATTAAAAACAACACCAATAAATGTCAATGGAGTCATTTTCACTGAATGTGAATTTTCGCATGTGGTGCGGTGGAGAAAAAATATGGACTGGATGGATTCCCATGTAATGATTGTTAGATATATACGAAATTTTGAATTGAAATTTTCATAAAAATGTGCAAATTCACATATGAGAAAACAATGGTAAACAATAATATATCCATACGGAAGATCTAATTCAAATGACCCAAAAATACAGAGTTTGCAAATTTTGATAAGTAGAACTTTGCTATTGGGTAAAATTGGTCATAATGACACCAGTACTTGGTGCTACACATGTGCAGGATCTCAGGGCAAAATATGCTGGGGCTTTTATCAAAGGTACCAAGTACAGTACAATGATTATTGTTATGTGCAGAGCTAGCCTTAGGCTTCACAATGCCCATAGTGAATACAGTAGATAAAGTTGTCCATACTTAAGAAAAAAAATGGAGCATGCAAGGACAAAGGAGGAGGGACTATAGATAGGAGAAACAAAGCTTGCCTCAAAATTACCACAATGCTCCAAGTACGACAATTACAGCAATACTTTGTTCATGTTAACAATAAGCACATTTCATAGTCATCAAAGAATGAATATAAAATCACCCAAAAATCCCTTAAAACATGTCACCATACATGGGAATATTGATGTAGACAATATATATATGGCATCCTTATTGTTGTTCACATTTTTTTATCTATTGGTTTGAAGTGAACATTGATTCACTGCCTGCTCTACCAGTTTCCCTAGGGAAATGACCATCTTAGCCAGATGTGTCATTTGGATATTCCATCCCCTGCAGCTCACACATCTCCCCAGTACTGCTAACCCTTCACTGGTTGCCAGTAAAATGGAAAACCCATTTTAAGATCTGCCTGCTGACATTCAAGGCTCTACACCAGGGGTCCCCAACCTTTTTGAGAATGGGGCCCACTATACCGACCAAAATTTTCTCCGGGGCGGGGGGGGGGGGGGGGGTGGAGGGGCGTGGCTAGTGGCGGCGGCAGTTAGCCCAGTATAGCAAGTATAGTTACCACAGTATAGCAAGTACAGTTAGCCCAGTATAGCTAGTACAGTTACCACAGTATAGCTAGTACAGTTAGCTCAGTATAGCAAGTACAGTTAGCCCAGTATAGCAAGTACAGTTAGCCCAGTATAGCAAATACAGTTAGCCCAGTATAGCAAGTACAGTTACCACAGTATAGCAAGTATAGTTAGCCCAGTATAGCAAGTACAGTTACCCCAGTATAGCAAGTACAGTTAGCCCAGTATAGCAAGTACAGTTAGCCCAGTATAGCAAATACAGTTAGCCCAGTATAGCAAGTACAGTTAGCCCAGTATAGCAAATACAGTTAGCCCAGTATAGCAAGTACAGTTAGCCCAGTGTAGCTAGTACAGTTAGCCCAGTATAGCTAGTACAGTTAGCCCAGTATAGCAAGTACAGTTACCACAGTATAGCAAGTACAGTTACCACAGTATAGCAAGTACAGTTAGCCCAGTACAGCAAGTACAGTTAGCCCAGTATAGCAAGTACAGTTAGCCCAGTATAGCAAATACAGTTAGCCCAGTATAGCAAGTACAGTTGCCCCAGTATAGCTAGTACAGTTAACCCAGTATAGCAAATACAGTTAGCCCAGTATAGCAAGTACAGTTAGCCCAGTATAGCAAGTACAGTTAGCCCAGTATAGCTAGTACAGTTAGCCCAGTGTAGCTAGTACAGTTAGCCCAGTATAGGAAGTACAGTTAGCCCAGTATAGCAAATACAGTTAGCCCAGTATAGCAAGTACAGTTAGCCCAGTATAGCAAATACAGTTAGCCCAGTATAGCAAGTACAGTTAGCCCAGTGTAGCTAGTACAGTTAGCCCAGTATAGCTAGTACAGTTAGCCCAGTATAGCAAGTACAGTTACCACAGTATAGCAAGTACAGTTACCACAGTATAGCAAGTACAGTTAGCCCAGTACAGCAAGTACAGTTAGCCCAGTATAGCATGTACAGTTAGCCCAGTATAGCAAATACAGTTAGCCCAGTATAGCAAGTACAGTTGCCCCAGTATAGCTAGTACAGTTAACCCAGTATAGCAAATACAGTTAGCCCAGTATAGCAAGTACAGTTAGCCCAGTATAGCAAGTACAGTTAGCCCAGTATAGCTAGTACAGTTAGCCCAGTGTAGCTAGTACAGTTAGCCCAGTATAGCTAGTACAGTTAGCCCAGTGTAGCCAGTAGTTACCCCAGTAAAACTGCCCCAGTGTAGGTAGGAGAGGTGCCCTCTCCCCCCCCAGTGGCCGCCGCTCCTGTTACCTTATGAGCGGGCGGTTGCTTCCTTCCTTATATTCCCCCAGGCGCTCCTGTCCTCGGTTGCAGCATCTCGTAATACAGCAGTGCTTCCCGCGTGGCTGCTTTAAGGAAGAGAAGGAAGCAGGGCAGCGGCTTCCTGCAGCGGCAATCGCCGTTACCATGGGAACTGCTGCCCCGCCTCCTTCTCTCCTTACAGCAGCCGCACAGCAAGCGCTGCTGTAATAAATGCTGCAAAGAGGAGAGGGGCTAGCCGCTATGGGATTAGGGAATATAAGGGAGGAAGCGGCCGCCCGCTCATAAGCTAACAGGAGCGGCGGCCGCGGGGGGGAGAGGGAGAAAGGCCAGATCCGCCGCGGCCCCCAAGGAATTTGCCCACGGACCACCAGGGGGCCGCGGCCCCCAGGTTGGGGACCTCTGCTCTACACCACATGGGACCCAAGTACATAACGGATCTGTTGGAACTATATGTCCCTCCATGCATCCTCCTCCGCTCTGCCAGTAAGATGAATTTGGTTATTCCCAGGATTCACTTAAAACATCTGATGCTCTGGTCTTTTCCTATGCAGCCCCTACTCTATGGAACTCACTTCCACAATCAGTGCGAGAGTCTCCTTCTCTGGACAGCTTTAAGAAAAGGCTAAAAACCTACCTCTTCTCCCAAGCCTTTGAAACTGCATAACGCAGGGTCACAGCGATTTGAGTCCCGACTTCCCAGGGAGAAAAGCGCTATAACAAATTCTTATTATCACTGTCCAGTAGTGATATTTTATGGGGGTAACCTCTTGCTATATGAAGCTGACTGCGTGCATGAAATAAAGGCACAATAAAAAAGGGTGCAGGTGGATAACAAAATCATAATAAATGATAAAGAATTTTCAACTGGGCGCAAAGTGAAGCTGAAAACATGTAAACAATAAGTATTGTTGTTAAACAGATGGGAAAAGAAAAAGAACCCAGTGTGCCTAAACCTAAGACCCTGCCCCTGTTGGTGCCTAACCCTAAGACCCCCCTGGTGGTGCCTAACCATAAAACCCCCTTTCCTGAGGCCCGTTCAAAAGTAGAAACCATAACATATTTGATAACATAAAATTTGCATTGCAAGTTTCAAAACCATAACATATTTCAAAAACGTTAATGTTCTAATGATGAAAACAATATTTCTCGGGTGCCCTAATTTCTGCTTTGGGTGCAGTGTTAACGATATTTGCATTAGCGACTGTGGCGGCGCCAAAATCACCCACTAGCCACCAGAGCCCTTTTTTCTGCTTCGGAAGCTGAATACTTGCAAATAACTTTTTTTTTTAGAAAGACAATATTGTTTCAATAAAAATGCTTATTTTTGACCCGTTACGAAAATATTACTGGTTTTGGATCTCCATGACTTAAATATGAAATACCTTTACCTTGCAATTCCTATTGTCCAGTGTTTTTTTTTTTCAAGCAAATCTGTAGTGAAAAAAAGTCAGATATTTACTTATTCTCCTCATTATAGCTCTGTCTGCAGTGAAGTTATGCCAACCTCGTGAGCCCTTGGACTTGAGTCCTCGAGTGCTCCCAAGGCCTTCTGAGGGCTCCTGGAGGTGTATTTGATCAGTTTGTGTAATTGCTGTACTAGGGGTGACAGCACTAAAATGAGGGTACAGTGAAATCAATTTGGTGCTCTCCATAGGTAAGGTAAGTATCTATCTGTTATTTTTGCTTCAGTTTTACATTAAAGTATTCCTGGATATACAGGAACATGAAGGAAGGATCTTCATCATTTATTATTCAATGACAGTGTTAACATGATAAAATTATGAAAGTAACTATGTAGACAGCAAATGCATGACATCCCTGTTACAGGTTTCCCAAATTATCCCTTTAAATACTGACACATCTAAGTTATGCAGGTTCAGGGGCTTCTTACACATAAGCAGTACCTAAACTGCATCTATCTAGTCTCAAGACCTGTATAATTCATATGTCAGTACTTAAAGCGATGAGTTGGCAATACTGCCCTGTTACCAGAGTCTTCACTTATGCATATATAGACCTACCTTGTGCATGTGCAAATCATGCTTGCCTACTATGACCAGCTTTTCAGCAAGCAGTGTAATGCCTTTAGGAAATCATGCCTTTACACGCTGGCAAGCTAATTTATTAAGACAGAGCAGAGGGCAGTGATAATGATTACAGTGCAATGACCCATGGCAACCAATCACACAAGATATCAATTTACAACCCATAGCAACCAATTCACTTTTCCTCCTTCTATAAAACAGTCAAACCAATTACACATGATACTGACTCTTATTAAATTTTCTAATAAGTTAAATGGTTTCATAGCAGTCATTATAATTTTTTTGGGGAGCAGCCAGAGTTGTCGTAGGCCATGGGACCTAGAGGTGGTTTCACAGCAGTCATTATAATTTTTTTTTTTGGAGCAGCAGGAGAAGTTGTAGGCCAAAAGCATAGGGTTAGGATAGAATATAACGTCAGACAGCTGCAAAAGCTGCATTTTTATGATCTTAAAAAGCAAAAATATGCAATGATAGTGATAGGCAGCAGAGTTTGAGAGGGAGACCATTTGAGGCTTGGAAAACAGCAAAATTTTAATTTAGTCTGTCTAATCTTCATCATGAATCAGTGATCACTGATCCATGACTCGTTCATTTTAATGAACGTTAGTATGTCCACATTGTCTGTGGACAGACGGGTCCGTTGGTCGGTGACCACCCCCCACCTGGAGCACTAAATACTCACTCAGAAAGAACACTGGCGGCGGGGCATGTAAGAACCTCCAGTGCATACTGAGTGAGTTCTGGCCAGGTATCCAGTTGTTTTGTCCAATACTCCATGGGGTCATCATTACTCTCCATATTGTCTGGAGCACTGGGCTACCCCAAGTAATCATTCACCATACAGGCCAGCCGCTGGCGGTGACTACTTTGCCCACTGGTGGTGCTGCTGCTACAAGGAGTATCTGGCATTGGTTGATGAAATTCCTTTAACATACTCAGCAGGTTCACAGATTGGCTAATGGTGCTGCTGCTGGGATTGGGACCACCAGACCTTTGCTGAGTATGATGAGGCTTGGTAGCTTGGGCCCGGGATACAGGTTCAGGAAACGCATCTTGTACCCAACAAAGAAGGACATCCCTCTGGCGTCGGCTTGGGAGGGGGGTACAAACTGCCGCATTTTTCCCTTGCACCAGGGATCTAAGATGGTGGCCACCCACATGTCGAGCCTTGATTTTAAAGTTTTAATCCAGGGGGTCCTTATGGAGGCACTGGAACATATACTCAGCCATAAGGAAGAGATGTCTGCCATTAATCACCTCTTCCTGTCTGTCAGAACTGTTGTCATGCTCGAGCTCCACATCAGAATCTTCTTCCCACCCCCGGACAATGGGCTCTTCCACTTCCACAAGCTCTGCCTCCTCATCCAGGACTTGAGCATGCTCACTCACTCCCCCACTTGACTGACCACTACTCAATAGGGCTTCCTCCCCCTGTCCGAGCACTTTGTCAAGAGCCTTGTCCAGCATGAAGACAATAGGGAGCACTTCTGATATGCTGCAGTGCTCCTCACTGACTAATTTTGTTGCCTGCTCAAATGGCTCCAAGACTTTACACACCTGTCCAATCATCTGCCACTGGTCCCCAGTAATGTAGTCCAGTGGCCCTGTTCTGGAGGAAGATGTCTGAGACAGGTATAGCCTGACCGCCATTCACTGCTCCCACAACCTCTCCAGCATGTGGAGGGTGGAGTTCCACCGCATCGGACAATCAGAAATAAGCCTGTGCTGCGGCAGGCTATGGTGGCGCTGCAGCAGTTTCAAGGCCGCGGTGGAGCAACGGATGTGGGCTGACACTTTTCATGCTGAGGCCACAGCGTCCTTCAAACCATCCAAAATTCATAAAAATTTCTGGACTACAAGGTTGAAGACGTGGGCCACGCAAGGTAAGTGAGTGTAGCCACCTTCAGAAATGGCGGCCAGCATGTTGGCACCATTATCAGACACCACTACACCTGTCTCCAGTTTTTGGGGGGACAGCCACTGCCGAATCTGATCCTGTAAGGCTGCAAGGATTACCGATCCGGTTTGCCTGTTCTCGTCCATGGATTCCAGTTTCAGCACTGCTTGGCATCGATGATGCTGCAGACCAGTGTAAGAGCGGGACCACTTGCTGGGAGGCTCAACAACAGCGGACTGGCCTTGGACAGAACAGGTAGCAGAGGGAAGTAGAACAGACCTCCCCTTCAACCCACATGGCGGCACCACCAGCTGAGATGCCCCAGATCTTGCATCCTCCTCAGCAGCACCATGGAGGGTGACCCAATGGGTGGTAAAAGTTAGATACTTTCCCTGCCCATGCCTGCTGCTCCAGCCATCCATAGTGAAGTGCACCTTGCCACCGACAGCGTGATCCATAGACCGGCCGACACACTCCACAATGTCCTGGTGAAGGGCAGAGATAGCATTCCTGGCAAAATAATGGCGGCTGGGGATCCGTCATTGTGGAGCAACACTGTTCATCAGTCTGCGGAAGGGGGCACAGTCCACAAACTGGTAGGGCAGCAGCTGTTGGCCCAACAGCCTTACCAGGAGTGCATTATTTTTGACAATAAATGGATCAGTTGCAGGGAGCATCCACTTCCTCTGCAACATTTCTGGCACAGAGGCCTGATGCTGGAACACTGGTGATTCAGAGGAAACCAACAAGGGTGATGATGAGGTGCGTGCCGAGGTCTGGAGCCCTCCTCCAGCCTGGCATGTGGAGGGATTTGAAGTAGAATGGGACTCAGCTGGTTTCATAGGGCAGGACAACTAGAAAAAGAAGAGGAGGGGCCTGTTGCTGCTGCTTTTCCTCCACCCATCTGTAATTCTTTACATATTTGAATTCCCGTCTGTGGTGGTTGCGCAGATGGCTTATCAGCCCTGAAGTGCCGAACCGGCTGCCCGATTTGCCTCTGCTCACCGATTTACGGCACACAGAACAGACTGCCCTGGATTCATCCTCTTCCAGAACAGTAAAATAATTCCATGCAGGGGACATGCGTGCACGTGGAGCAGTGGTGCGACCTGTTCTGGCACGTCGATGCTCAGTATTGGACTTGTGGGTACTGACAGACGGGAAAGCACTTGCAGGCTGCTGACCAACTGCATTTCTCCATGCCGCTCACGCCTGCTAGTGCCTAACCCACCAGATAGAGACCACGTTGGATCAGCCGCCTCATCATCCAAAACATCATCCAGTTCAACCAAAGCACTGGAACCCATAAGTGACTCTTCTGGACCCACCACCTGGCCACAAAACACCTCTGTAGTTGACTGGTGGTGATGTAGATTGGTGGTGACAAAATCTCCCAGTTGTGATGGATTACTGGATGAAGAAAACACAGGGGCCATTTCTGTCACCACAGAACCCACCACTTTTTGGGACCTTGGTCCCACGGTCTCCTCCAATGCATCATCCCAATCCTTCTGCACATCTCTCTCATCGACATAGGTGTGCTTTAATTCTGGAGGAGAGTACTGGGAGGAAGCAACCTCGTCAAGAGCAGCTGCGGTCGGGTTCAGGTCATGAGGAACCTGGCCACTACTGGTGCTGCTGCCACTAGCTTCAAGTTCCTCACACTGGGTAGAGGGTTCCTGATCAAAATAATCAACAACTCTGTTCGTCTGCAGCTCTGTCAAAAAAATTTTTTGCGTTTTGGCACGCAAACGGACTGGATCCGGTTCGGATTAGGACCTGATCCGGATCGGAACCATACGGTTCCTATCCGTATCCGATTCGGATCCGGTCCATTTGCATCAGGCATGCATCAGGCTTCCATCCGGATCCATGTGGTAAAAACAGCGAAATATAATAAAAAATTGTATGGGTCAGCAGAAGGTGCACCTGGTGCACCTGTAGACTCAGGTCCTCCGCTGTTTAGGCCTCACCTCCACTTCCGACATACTGCCAAACAGCTCCAGCACTTAAGGTCACTGCTGCTCCACTGCTGCCCATGTGTCCCCATCCGAAATGGCCGCTAGAATACGCATAGGAAGTGGGGTAGAACGTCAGGTGTTTGTATCCTGTGTGTTCTGTGCTTTCCGTTCCCCATAGGTTTCTATTTCCGGATGGTGCAGTCAGGCTCCGGTCCGGGTGCATGGGCCAGATGATCCGGACCCGAAAAATAGCGCATGTTGGAAAAGTGTCCGGAGTCCGGATCCGATCCGGCTCCGTTCTGTACGGAACATACGCATGTGAACGTCCGCATAGACTTTGCATTGCTATGCGGAACGTATGTTCCGTTTGTACAGTATACGATCCGGATCCGATCAGGCGGATCCGGACAGCGAACGCTAATGTGAACCGGGCCTAACCCTCTCCACACAGCAACTACTAGTACACTACACTACAATCTATCACTCAAACTAACAATCTACTGTCACTCTCTCACAAATACACCTAGCTACTACTACTAATAGCTCACACTCAGTCTAATTCTCTCTCAGTCTTTAAAAAGACTTTTGTTTTATATACAGTCTTTAAAATGACTATTGTTTTATGTTGAAACAACTAATATGGGTCTGTCTCTCCTCTCTCAAAAACATCAGACTGAAACCCACAAGCTTCGTGACTGTCACACCTCTCTTATATACAAAATGGGTGGGATAGCTGATGATAGGTAGCTAGGAGCTGGTTGCTAATGTAGGATTGGTTGGTTTTTGTTAAGACTTTAATTGGTGCAGAAATTCAGTTTTTAACGCAGAAATCAGCATGTTTTAAGCTTCTGTGATGGGTCTATCCCTTCCGATCCTTCTGATTGGCTTAAAAATTCTGCCTAACAGTAAATGCAGCTTTTACACACTTCTGATTAAATTCCGACAGAATTTCGCATAGAAATTCCGCTATTTTCCGATTACCGCTATAGATGTTTCATTCCGGCTTCCTGGAACGGAATTGCCGATTTCCAACCGGAATCGCGGAAATCTCCATTCCGCGGAACCTGACGAGCAACCCTAGTCCTTTATTAATTTTGGGCATCTTCAGGATTTTTTTTAAGTATCTCTGCAATTTGGGCACAGAGAAACCAATTTTAAAAACTACTGCAATGGGATCTTTCAAAATTTCATATTCCTACTGCTGCAAACAGAAATGTCTGTGTAACAATCTTACCTTCCAGTGGCAGGTCCTGCGGCGTCTCTGGTGGGGTCCGTGCAGGTGATAGAATTTCCATGATGTCATCCTCCAGCTGCGTCCCCAGCACTCCTGCGGCAATGAATATGCGTTCAAACGGACGCGTGTGAGACCTGTTGGACCTTATAGTCTAAGGAGGCGGATCTGAGGGTGATGTCATCAGGTGACATCACCATGCAGGAGGTGCTACCAATTGGGGAGTGGTTTTGGGAATTGTCTATTGTGTATTTAAGGCCAGAGCTCTCAGTCGTTCACTGGCCTTGATACCAATCAGTACGCTTGTTCTTGGCCTAGCTAGTGATCCTTTTGAGCTACATTAATATATTGTGTAAACGCACAATATATATGTACTCTAGTTAGTCAGTCTTGTTATTTTGTAGTTATTTGTAATAATATAGTATTGTAAATTATCATATCGTAATATCATATTAGTAACATCATATTGGATATTTTCTGTGTACCAACCTCCTGCCTGCCTCTCGAACATGCCTTTGTTTAGTCCTTCTGCTTTACTGCCATCTGATTCTGTGTTGACTCGGCATGTCCCTGACTACTCTACTGATCATCCTTACAATATGACTGATATCTGACTTATGTGTATGACCCTGCCTGATTATTGACTAAGATTCTTGCCTAGCTACCTTGTACTTCAATACCTCTGACCTTGTGTAACGACTTCGGCCTGAAACCTGACTACTCTTACTCACCTCTGCATAATTTGTACTTGTTACGCTACCTCTTCACGTATCAGTGTGATAGTCTGTTTCCTTGCATCCTTTTTTATTGTATATGTGGGAGGAGCAGTTGTAAAGTGGCGGCCAAAAATAGGCGCAATTGTTAATTATTGATATATGTCAGCGCAATTGTTATTTATTGTAATATAGAAAGCCATTATGCTATTTAGCGACTGGCTGCAATTTAATTGAAATTTATCGTATTATTGTTAGCAGGGATTAGGAGGGGTCTTAGGGTTAGGCACCATGAGGGGAGGGTTCTGTGTGAGAGTAGGGAGAGGTTAGGTTATAGTTAGGTTCAACGTTATCAGTACATTTACCGATAATGTAATGCCGCAATTAATATGTTATTTACCGTTTTTGTAATAATTTGTTATTTAACGTTGTGCTTAAATTATTAGCCAATATTGCTAATAATATCGTTATTTAACGTCACGCCTAAATTAGCTAGAAACTTTTTCAAATGTATGCATACGTGGGTCCTGTTAAAGAGGAACTGTAAGCTGAAACATTACTCACTGCCAGCAGATAGCCTGTGTCCAGTTTATAGGGGAAAACCTGGTAATTTTATATATTAAATCCATAATTATGCTGCTTTTTCAGCTTTAAGGTGGAAGCCCCGCCCACTTCACGGGTAGGTCCGCGGGTGTATATTAATTAACCTGCTGCGCAGCCTTCTGGGTAACGTGCAAAAACTTCACAAGAAGCTCTCTTTGCAGTTAAAAAAATGAAAAGCTGCATCTCTCCCTGTTACCAAGGCAGCTGAGCTGCCTGTCTGTATTCAGAGACGCTGTGAGGAGAAGCTGTCGGGACTCGGTAGCACTGCGTTAGCAGAGGAGTACACAGTGCTATATATTAAAGCTTTTTTTATGTCATCTAGTTGTGGCCAGCTCCATCCCTTTCCCCTCCTCAACGCTGCTCATTCATTAGACGATTGCCTTCACATGGCTTAGCTGCTATCCAGGGCCGGATTACCGACCAGGCAACAAAAGCAGTCGCTTGGGGCCCCCATTCAGAGTCAAAGGGGCCTCATCAGCTCATAAACCAGCCCTCGCCATCCTGTCAGCGGTGGCTGGATGGCATAATGGTTAAAGGGACTCTGAGCAGTGCAGTAACTATGGAAAGTTGCATATCATTTTAAAGCTCTCTTTCTCCTCTTTCCAATGATATATAAACCGCCACCCTATGCCTTTTAGTTTTCGCTATTTTTGCGATCGAAATCGCAGCCACGGCAATTTCGATCGCGAAAATAGCAAAAACTAAAAGGCGTAGGGTGCTAGTTTATCTATCATTGAAAAGAGGAGAAAGAGAGCTTCAAAATGATATGCATCTTTCCATAGTTACATTGTATTACACAGGACGACTTTTCTCCAAAGTCGGCAGCTCAATTCAGCACAATGCAATGAAATATAAGGAACCCAGGGGGATATAATTACAAACATCATGCTGGTAGGTGTGAGGATGTAATTAATTAGTTGTGGGTATGCTTAAAGGCATACCCACAGGCACTGCTCTGAGTCCCTTTAAGGGCTCTGCCTCTGACACAGGAGACCAGGGTTCGAATCTCGGCTCTGCCTGTTCAGTAAGCCAGCACCTATTCAGTAGGAGACCTTAGGCAAGTCTCTCTAACACAGCTACTGCCTATAGGGCGCGTCCTAGTGGCTGCAGCTCTGGCGCTTTGAGTCGGCCAGGAGAAAAGCGCCATATAAATGTTATTTGTCTTGTCTTGTCAAATGATGCCGTGCGCTGCTGATTGTCTTCAGAGCCAGGCTCTCTTCCTAGGTCCCCCTCCTGCTACTGTGCGCTCTGCCACTGCCCACTCCTCCCTCCCTTCCCACAGAGAACCACAGCTGCAGCAAGAATGATAGCAGCAGATGGCAAATGCTCACTCACCTATCCATGATCCAAGCGATAGAGATCCCGTCATCTGAAACCCATCTGTCTCTTTTTCAGTGCAGCCGCTCGCTCTGAACTTCCTGATTCTCAGATCAGACAGGAAGTAGGAAGTAGTAATAGTAGTAGTAACAGAGAGGCAGCACTCTAAAGGAGACAGATGGGCTCCGGATGACGGGAACTCTATTGCTTGGATCGCAATAGGTGAATGTGAGTGGCTGGATAGTGTAATGGTTAAAGGCTCTGCCTCTGACACAGGAGACCTGGGTTGAAATCTCGGCTCTGCCTGTTCAGTAAGCCAGCACCTATTTCAGTAAGGAGTTTCTTGAACAAGTCTCCTTAACACTGCTACTGCCTACTGAGTGCGCTCTAGTGGCTGCCTCGCAAGCGCTTTGAGTCCGACAGGAGAAAGGTGCTATACAAATACTGCCATTATTATTATTATTATTATCTGGTGCTGTCATTCTCCCCCGCTGCGGCTGCCTTCTCTGCTGGACTATCGTATTTACTGGGATGGAGGCTGCATGGTGGCTGTCTAGTTTGGGAGGAAATCGGTTGTTCGGTGGTGGGGGTGGTTATGTAATTCTGTCTGGGGAACGGCTTCCGGTTTGGCGGTGTCCACAGCTTTCTGCTATTGCCAGGCTGGAGATGTAGGGGAAAGTGCTGCCTCAGCCCCTGAGTGCAAATGTCCCAGCCATTCATCTCTCACTTTCCATGTTGCCGCTGCTATTCCCTGCATTGTGCACCCACAGAGGAAAGCGGGCTGTTGCCCATAGCAACCAGTAGCTCGGCTGCCCCGGTGTGTGCGGCATGTTGCCGTGCAGCTGCATCTTCTGATTCTATTACGACATGATGGGGGGGCCCAAATCAGTTACTTTGCTTAGGGCCCCATTTAGCCCTAATCCGGCTCTGAGTGGAAGTGAATGAGAAAACCTTATTCAGTGCTGCATCGGCACACCACCAACAGCTATTGGCCTCAATTCACTAACCTTAACTCCTGTCTTTAATAACTCTTCTGAGCTGTTTTACAGTTATCACAATTATATCACCATGGTGATAACTGTAAAACAGCTCAGAAGAGTTATTAACCACTTGAGGACCCACCCTTTACCCCCCCCCCCCCCCCTTAAGGACCAGCATTATTTTTTGTGATCTGTGCTGGGTGGGCTCTGCAGCCCCCAGCACAGATCATGTTTCATGCAGAGCGATCAGATCGCCCCCCTTTTTTCCCCCCTATGGGGATGATGTGCAGGGGGGGTCTGATCGCTCCGGTGGGCAGGCATGTTGCGGGGGGGGGGCACCTCAAAGCCCCCCTCCGCGGCAAAATTCCCCCCTCCCTCTCCTACCTGCTCATCCCCGGTGATCGGGGCTGCACAGGACGCTATCCGTCCTGTGCAGCCAGTGACAGGCTGTCCCCTGTCACATGGCGGCGATCCCTGGCCGCTGATTGGCCGGGGATCGCCAATCTTCCTTGTAAACAAAGGAGACAAATGTCTCCTGCGTTTACATTTAGTCTGCGAGCCGCAATCAGCGGCTCGCAGGCTATTTACGGAGACCCGCTCCGTGATCTAACAGGAAACGGCCGCTCTCGCGAGCGGCCTTTCCTGATTAATTAGGGAGGCACCTGGCGACGCACAGTTGCGTCGCTGGTCCTCCAGCTACCACTTTGCCGCCGCACGGTATGAGTGTGCGGTCGGCAAGTGGTTAAAGAAAGGAGTTAAGCTTAGTGAATTGAGGCCAAAGTCTCTCATAAGTCTGAAGATGGTAGTCTGGCCATAGTTGTTTGTGGACCTGCTATCTAAAGATGTAAATTTGGAAGCCTGTGGCTGGCCTTACTGTAATATGTGTCTAGATTTTTAATCAAGCTGTATAATAATAAAACCACAAAGATAACTATTAAGTCATATTTGAAGGTGTCAGTACTTGTGGTCACTGGGTGAATGCACCGCATGATCAGGACCACCATAAAGGATCACTGCAAAGTACACCTACAGGGAAACAGACTACCGTACTTACATTAACTCATGTAGGCTAGATTCTTTACTATAATGCTGACCCTCCAGACAGAAATACCTTGAGCCACCTGGTGAAAGTATGGCTGATGTATATATTTTTCAACTGTGTTATGTATCTAGAAAGGCTAAACCTTGTTATTGCTCGGCACAGGCAGTGGGGAGGCAGCCAAGGTACCTGAGTGCAGCTGGTGCCATGCTCACACTTGACATGATGCTTTTTTCGCCACCATCTAAAATCATTGTCATTGGGCTGCATTAAATTGTACCCAAAAGGCACTGCGTGGCCAGCAGACAGGAGCCCAATAAACGCGCCGTTCAGAAAGAGGGTTTATTGTTGCATGTGGCTGCTGCACAAGCTCACTAGGGACCAAAACACAAGACAGAAGACTCCAACCCCCCCCCCCGCCCCCCCACGCTGACTTCAATGGATTTTACACTTGACTCCCACACAGACCTGTAATTTTGGACTTATTTGAGTAATTGATCCCCACCAATAGACTGATGTGGTGTGTGAGCTCAGTGCTGCTGATGGAGGGATAATTATTTGGTTTTTAGTAAAGGAATTTGTAATCTTTGTATGTGGGACATTGTTTAGCCTCTCAGGTTGCTTGCCATAGCTTTTTATTTAAAGAGAACCCAATCAGCAGGGAGGGAAGGGATGTGGGTGGGGACCGGAGCTATGGAGGAGGCGGGGAAGTGGTAGAGACTGACAGATGCAGAGGTAAACAGCTGGCTGCGTCACGCTGTGTGTCGACAGCCCGGCGACTTATGGGGGCAAACAGAGCGCAGGGGGGGAGGGGCAGAGGGGAGCAGTATAGCAACAGAGGCTGGGCAGTATATGCAGACCCAGCATCTGTGTGCTGATAGCATTCTTAGAACCCACCTCGGGTTCTCTTTAAAAGTGTAAGACCAGCCATAATGTCTAAAGTACCTCTGAACTGGAGGCAACCATAATGATTTTCTTTTTAATAATACCAGTTGCCTGGCAGTCCAGCTGATCTCTTTGGCTGCAGCAGTGTCTTAATCACACACCTGAAATAAGCATGTCAGCACGGCAGCCAGGCAATGGGTATTGTTTCAAAGAAAATAAATATGGCAGCCTCCATATCCCTCTATGTTCAGATGTGTTAATTTTAGTTGTGGATATAATTTGCGTTTGATTAGCACTTGCTGAGCGTTTTTTAAAAAATCACTCCCATTCACTTTCATTAAAATCGTGTTAAAAATCGTGTACAAATCGACACGATCACGTGCATTTTTCACGTATATGTGATCGCGGCAATTGCAGTGATTTTTTTTTACCGCAAATTTAATGAAAGTGAATGAGAGCGATTTTTTAAAAATGCGCTCTGCAAGTGCTAATCAAACGCAAGCGCTCACAAAAGCGTTTACAGTGTGAATCCGGCCTCAGGGCTAGACCTGCAGTCAGGATTTTCTTAAAATGGTTTTACTTTCCCCCACGCTGGTATTTTATTGTATCTGTGTCACGACTGGTAAAGAGGTCTTTTCACTTCCCTTTCTTGATGGCTGTTACTGGGGAAACTGAACCAAGGTGACAACAATAGTCTGACACCAGGTCTAAACTACACCTATGACTCTGAATCTAAAATGAAAAAAAATTGCCTTGCGTTTCACTTTTGCAGTGACTACCAGACCCACAGTACCTGTAAATCCCCCAAGGAAGGCTCTCTGCTGGGTTTTCTCAACAATCTACTCTATACAAACAGCACATCAATACCCACCATCCAATGGGGAGCTTCACTACTGGGGGTTTGATGAAAGGTCCATAAAGTGCAGACACAGTGTGTGGTGACCAAAATCATTATTAGTGATAAGTCTCAGATAAAAGTTTGATGTACACCTGTACACACTTGGAATAGGCATCCAAAATGATCTTTGATGATCATTTCTGGTTACCTAAGTTGCAAATGTGTTGAGGCTTTTAACACACTCTAACCACACAGGCAGGTATCCCCAGAGGAGACAGACACGGCACACAATTTATCCCTAGACGCACCACAAGAGGAGGATTTACACATAGTTGACTTCAATGAAGACACAAACATTTAGGCCAATTTGTTCTAATTTTATTTTATACTGCCTGAATACAGGTACAAATTGTATTTACAATTGTCGTGGGGGCATCTCATCCCGGGATCCAGAAGAAGGCGAAAAACCCCCCAGAGGCAAGTTAGGTCTGATTTGTGCCTCGGAGGGGAAAAAATTCCTTCTTGACTCCTATGTGGCAGTCGGCTTTTACCCTGGATCCCAGGTATCTCCCCAGATCATGCTGCCTCGCTGTCTCTGCTGGGCATCTTCTGTCTTCTCTTCTTATCTGGTTGGGAATTTTCTGTCACCTCTTGTAGAGACATCCACAGATGGCGGGGGGATTCTGGCTACATATACAAGGAGGGGGGAAGGAACAGCCTACCTATACAAGGGGGGAATTTGGCTACCTATGCTGTGGAGGATCTGGTTACCTATGAAAGTGGGGACTCTGACTACCTATACTAGGGGGGACTCTGGGGAAACATAAGTGGCAGAATGCTACCTTTACTGATGGGAATTTGGCTACTTATACTGAGGGTAGGAGGCACATAATGTTACCTTTCTTTGGGGGGGGGGGGGGATACAGCTACCTATACTAAGGGGGGACTCTGGCCAGCTATACAGGGGAAGGGAGAGGGAGGGGATCTGACTACCTATACAAGGGAGGCTATGGCTGCCTGTACTTACCTCTCGCTATTTTTAGTGGAGTCTCTTGTTACCTATACATAGGAGGGGACTCAGACCTAACTACACTAGGGTTGTTTTTGTCCAACTATACTGGGGGGGGGGGGGGCTATAAGGCTCCTAAACTGGTGGAACATAAGGCTACCTAAACTGGTAGGAGTCTGGCTACACATATGTGTATGATCAGAGCGTCTAGGTCTGATCTAGACAAGAGGGGTCTGATCCCCCTTACAGTGTCTGCCACGGGGCTAAAAAGCCTCCTGTGGCCATGCGGTAAAAGAATGTCAAATCCAGTAATATGGAAATCCATGGAGGGAGAACCAGGTGCACTCGATATGAGCAGATGTTCCGCCATCTGCCCTAATCCAGAAAGCGCCCCTACGTCTTCATGCACCGGTTACATCACCTCAACCAGGAGATCCACTATGTGTCTGACCAGAGAGTCTAGCTCTGATCTATACAAGAGGGGTCTGAGCCCCACAATGCGTCTGCCACGGAGCTAAAAAGACTCCCATGACCATGCGGTAAAAGAAAGTCAAATCCGGTAATATGGAAATCCATGGAGGGGAGACCCAGGTGCACTCGATATGAGCGGATGTTCCGCCATCTGCCATAATCCAGGAAGCGCCCCTACGTCTTCATGCACCGGTTACATCACCTCAACAAGGAGATCCACTATGTGTCATGTCCGATAATAAAGTGAATATTCAGTGTTTGAAGTGGCCTTGATGGAAATAAAGCTGCGAGAGCTCTCAGGATGTTTCTGGCCCTCGCACTAGCCACATAGCATTCTGATGGTTACCAAGGACTCGCCATGCTGCTGCTGCTGCAACCCCATTGGTGGAATAGGCTCTTCACCCAGAGACTCCTGCACATCCCCCCCACTGACCACCTGGGAAAGAGCTGTAACCCCCTGCTGGTCACTACACTCTGCCTATCACTACCTACTGGCAATTATAATCCACCCATCATTACCTGCTAGCCACTACAATCCAACTATTACTACCTTCTGGTCAGTACAATCTACCTGTAACCCCCTACAGGCCACTACAATCCACCTATTACTACCTGCTGGCCACTATAATCCACCTAATACTACATGCTAGCCACTACAATCTACCTACCATTACCTGCTGGCCACTACAGTCCACCTATTACTACTTGCTGGTCAGTACAATCTACCTTTCACTACCTGCTGGCCACTACAATCTACCTGTCACTACCTGCTGGTCAGTGCAATCTACCTGTCACTGCCACCTGGCCACTACAATCTACCTGTCACTACCTGCTGGCCACTGTAAATTACCTATTACTACCTGCTGGTCAGTACAATCTACCTGTCACTACCTGCTGGCCACTATAATCCACTTATAAGTTATTACTACCTGCTGGCCACTACAATTTACCTATGACTACTTGCTGGCCACTATAATCCCCCTATGACTGCTTGCTGGCCACTAAAATCCACCTGTCCATATCTGCTGCCCACCACAATCTATCTGTCATTATCTGCTGGTCACTAAAATGTATCCATCACTACCTGCTGGCCACTGCAATCTACCAGTCACTATCTGCTGCCCACTACAATCTACCTATCACTATCTGTTAATCACTACATTTTACCTATCACTACTTGCCAGCCACTAGAATCTAACATTTGCCCCTTACTAGAATTTAATGATCAATACCTGACTGTCATTACAATCTGTACAATCTGCCCATAACTACCTGCCGACATACCTATCTGCCCATACCTACCTGCCAGTAGAATCAGTTTTTGACTTTGTATGTGTGTGGGGTTGACACAGGTTGCCTCTCCTGGGGAGCCAAGTAGGTCACACATGGTCTTGCAAGCTGGCAAGCCATCATCACTGAAAGAGATCAGAAAGACAACGTGTTAGTTTAGTCCAACAACGAGATAAAATAAATATTTCAACATTCACTTGCATATTATGCATACTATTATGCATGGTCAAACTGACCATCCCTACTGCTCTCAGTGAAGGGAGGGGGGAATCAGACTCCAGGGAGGTCTTTCCTGGTTATTGTAGTTAGGATCCCATTGAACAATATGTACAGTGTGCTGTACTCATCCGCTGGATGTATATCTACAACCTTATCTGGAGATCATATATTATTTATGTTGTGAATACTGTGCTGGAGTGGCAGAACTGTGAATTATGGGACAAAATGAAGACTTACCACCTCCATGTCACCAGTCCTCCAGGAACAGGCCCGCCCGGGAGAAGGGGCCGCCAAACGGTCGCGGAGTCTCTGTTAGGAGGGGAGAAAACATGTTGATCAGTCATACTGTTCACACAAAATAATGATCTCAACATCAAATGAGATTACATTGAAATAGTTCTAGTTTTGTAAAGGAAGGTGTCTTTTTTTCCCCCTAGTTATTACAGTTCATATTTTGCATACAAAAGATGCTCAACTTTGCTCAAAGCTGCTCAGAAAGTCTCACTAAATGTTGCAGCTGCATGGTATAGTGCAGTCAGCATGAAATCTAAATCTATTGATATGCAGCTTTGACTGATTGATGCAGTGCAATGCTATGTGCCACTGATCTACCGCCACGCCTCCCCCACCTCTATTTGTTCAAGTAAAAATCGATAAAAATTATGATTGATGTCACATTGTGCTATAGATTCCCATGACAGGGAAATTTGATGTGTGTATGGCTCACTTTAGTATTGGTCTGTCAGAGGCAAAATACTAGACAATGGCCTCAATTCACTAAGCTTATCTACTGTCTTTAATAACTCTTCTAGAGTTGTTACCATGGTGATAAGGCATGTAGTATACAGGAAACATTTTACCTCAGGCAAGCCTAAAGTTAACTCTTCTGTCTTTAAGTTAACTCTTCAATCCTTAAAATAACTCCAGAGTTAAAGACAGGCTGTTTATTAACTGCATGTGAAAATAACTACAGAGGAGGTAAATTAACTACAGAGGAGGTAACTTAACTACAGAGGAGGTAACTTAAGGAATGAAGAGATAAGATAACTCTCTCTTATGTGGAGGTAAGTTTTCTCTTGCCTTATTATCTCCAGCATGATCTTAGTGAATTGAGGCCAATGGCCTCAATTCACTAAGCTTATCTCCTGTCTTTAATAACTCTTCTAGAGTTGTTACCATGGTGATAAGGCATGTAGTATTTAGGAAACATTTTACCTCAGGCAAACCTAAAGTTAACTCTTCTGTCTTTAAGTTAACTCTTCAATCCTTAAAATAACTCCAGAGTTAAAGACAGGCTGTTTATTAACTGCATGTGAAAATAACTACAGAGGAGGTAAATTAACTACAGAGGAGAGGTAAAATAACTACAGAGGAGGTAAATTAACTACAGAGGAGGTAAAATAACTACAGAGGAGGTAACTTAACTACAGAGGAGGTAACTTAAGGAATGAAGAGATAAGATAACTCTCTCTTATATGGAGGTAAGTTTTCTCTTGCCTTATTATCTCCAGCATGATCTTAGTGAATTGAGGCCAATGTGACAGAAATCCCTATTTATCACTTTAGGGTAGGTATGATCCTAGCACCAATTAGATTTAGCCCTGGGGAAAAATGTATGTTGCAGTTACCAATACTCCACTATACAAGCTTTGTAAAACATTTTTTATGTGCAGTTTTGGCCCTCCTTCCCCATTGCTCAACTCAATCTGCTTAATCCTCTTACAGAGAGACCTCATTTCTCACACCTGACCCTAAACTCCCATCATATGGAGTAACCTGTTTCCTGACAGCTAGGACTGACCTCTTTCCGACATTAACCCCTTCCTTATGGCTAATCCTAACCTGCCCCCCTAATATTAACGTTTTTCTGATGCCTAATCAGCTGGCCACTAGCGACTAAAACTTACTAAACCTAAATTCCCCCCCCCCCCCAGCACACCCTAGCTACCTAATGCCTAAACCTTCCCCCCGCATCCCCCCCCCCCCGTACACTACCTGTCTAAACCTAATTCACCCCGCCCAGCACACACTACCTACTTAATGCCTGACACTTAAACACCTCCCCCCCCATACACTACCTGCCTAATGTCCAAACCTAAACTACCCCCCCCCCCCCGCACACACTGTCTACCTGCCGCCTAACCCTTAACCCCCCCCCCCCCCCCCCCCACACACACACACACACACACACACTCAAACTACCTACCTGATGCCTAATTCTAAACTCTTTACCACCCCTACTAGGATAATTCCCCCTTCCCAGGAAACACTACCTGCCTGATGTCTAAACTTAAACTCCCCTAAGCCCCCCCCCCCCCCCCCCCGCACACACTATCTACCTAACGCCTAACCCTTCACCCATCTGCACAAACTACCTACCTAATGCCTAAACCTAAACTCTTCCCCTGCGCAGACTGCCTACCGAATGCCTAATCCTTAATAACCCTTAACCCACACACACACACACTCAATCTGCCTACCGAATGCCTAATCCTTAATAACCCTTAACGCCCCCCCCCCACACACACACACACACACACACACACACTCAATCTGCCTACCGAATGCCTAATCCTTAATAACCCTTAACCCCCCCCCACACACACACACACACACACACTCAATCTGCCTACCGAATGCCTAATCCTTAATAACCCTTAACCCCCCCCCCCCCACACACACACACACACACACACACACACACACACACACACACTCAATCTGCCTACCGAATGCCTAATCCTTAATAACCCTTAACCCCCCCCCCCCCACACACACACACACACACACACACTCAATCTGCCTACCGAATGCCTAATCCTTAATAACCCTTAACCCCCCCCACACACACACACACACACACTACCTGCCTAAACCCCCACACATTAGCTACCAAAGTGCCCATTTCCACTAGCCGAGATACGATGCATTTGTGGCAAAAAAAAAAGCCAAAAAATGCTAGTTCTCGGGCGCCACCATAGGCACCTAAAAATATCAGCATTTGGGAGCCTGCGGTGCCCGATATATAGCGGGTGCTGTACCATCACCTGCTATTTACCGGGTGTCCATATTTCTGCTCCGCCGCGCAAATACTGATATATTTCACAGTGCGCCTATTGCGGCACCCAATTAGTCCACTTGCCGCATGCGCCCTTTTTTATCCTTCACTTATGCACAGGAAAGAAACTGAAATCCTGCTGCATAATTCTGCACATTCTGTGCATCTTTTTTGTTACATTAGCGGCTGTGAAAAAAATGTGTGCGTTTTTCTGCATACAAACACACATGGTGTGAAGAAAACACACAAAAAAATGAAAGCCAAGTGTCCCATGCATTATAGTGGATGAAATACGGTATTCCCTTTACTAATCTCTTACGTGTAGGAGCAGGTTCACTCAACCGGAAGAGTGGGTGCACTCTCCGGCCTGTCTTCTGATCCCAGGACTTCTGGATAGCCAGGGCAGTCGGCATGGCATTCCTGGCTCTTTCACGGTGCTGGAAAGAGAAATATATATTACATTTTGAATGAACACAGAGAACAATAAATATTCTACCTGATTAGCACTAATTAGGGTTAATTAGCTGCAATAGGGAGGAATAATAATACTCACCAGAGATCTCTGCACTTCAACAAGCTGTGAGTACAGCAGAATGGCGTCAGGGCTGGGTGTGATGATGAGGGGTGGTCTGGAGAAGAGACGCCGCACTGTAGAAAAAAAACAAAAAATCACATTAAGCACAAGAAAATGTAAATTCCTTATGGACTTTTGATGAGAGGTATAATAAAGGCATGTTTCTTGCTAGTTTTGCCCTAAAAGTCATCCCTCCTTCTTATTTGACAAAGCAAGCTCATGGTGACCCAGAACTCATTGGGGTGTGTAAGGGACTACAATGGTCCTAAAAGCCCCCTTACTAAGATGTTAAGAAAAACAAAAGTTTGCTTTCCTAAAACAGAAAGAATTTGCGATAATTCAGGTTAGAGTGAGCTCGAGATGTCTCCCAGAGCAACACTGCTGAATATTTGCAAATTAACCATTGTACCCTTAGAAGCTAAACACACCTCCAGAACCGCTGGAATGCAATGATGTGTCAGCTTGTTAATGTGTACAGAGCCATAATAATCCAACATGCATACAGGCTGTTTCGGATTTTTTGTTTCTCATCAGTGCATGGCATGGATTAATTTGGCTCTATGGAGTAGGGCTTGTAAATCCGAGAGGCACTCGGATTTACAAGCCCTACTCCATAGAGCCAAATTAATCCATGCCATGCACTGATGAGGATCAAACAATCCGAAACAGCCTGTATGCATGTTGGATTATTATGGCTCTGTACACATTAACAAGCTGACACATCATTGCATTCCAGCGGTTCTGGAGGTGTGTTTAGCTTCTAAGGGTACAATGGTTAATTTGCATATATTCAGCAGTGGTGCCTGGGAGACATCTCGAGCTCACTCTAACCTGAATTATCGCAAATTCTTTCTGTTTTAGGAAAGCAAACTTTTGTTTTTATTTGACAAAGTTGGAAGGTTTGCTACAGACACACTGCCAGGTGTTTTGCAAGTGTTTGCGATGCATTTGCATTTTAAAAAACGCATTCCAATTGACTTGAATGATACTCGCCGCAAAATCACCATGATTTTGAAAAACCGCAGCAAAATCGATTTCAAAACAAACACATTGCAAACGCTTGGCCGTGTCTCTCAGCCTAAACTACTATGGGACATTACCCTTAGGATGCAGTTGCTATGGCAACATAGAAAAGCCTCAGTGGCCTCCCTGGCGGTAAGTCCGACCTGAGCTCGGGCTTGGAGAGATAAGCTGCGAGCGGTAAGCCCGAGCTCAGGTCAGGCTAGAGAATTCCCTGCCCTTTCGGAGTCTGGCGCACAATCGCTGCTGTGCAGCGGGACTCCAGCATCTCCCCTGGCTCTCCCCGGCCTTTCTGCGTACATCGCTGGCCGCCGGGCTCCCCATAGCCCCACTCTTGTTCCGGGGGCCCAGTGGCCAATCAGAGTGCTGGCGTGATGTCACTGGGCGGGACAAAAATTTAAAGTGGCCCTGAAGAGTCGCACAGGGCAGAAGGGAAAAAAAACAGATCTGCATGTGTTTTTACATATATACTGTATAAATATGTATATACTGTATATATAAATATATATACATATATATATATATGTATATATATATATATATATATGTATATATATATATATATATATATATATATATATATTTACATATTTATATATATATATATATATACACACTTACATACATACAGTGTGTGTATGTGTATATATATATATATATATATATATATATACACATATACACGCGTATATATATATATATATATATATATATATATGTATATATATATATATATATATTTATATATACACGTGTCTAATCTCTCTTTATTTCTCTATAATCACAAAATTTGATCTCCAGGGAGGTTAAAGGACCACTACAGTGAAAAAAGCCAGCAGGTAAAATCTGACAGAACAGACAGGTTTTCGATTAGTCCATCTCCTTATGGGGGATTCTTAGGGTTTTCTTTGTTTTCATACACAATATTATACAATTATAATGATTATACATATATTATCGTTTTTTAACAAATGTAATTACAAGTTTTACTTTTAAAACAGGGAAAATTATCATTTTCACAATTTGCGATTTCATACACATTATTAAATGTTTTATTAATTTGTAAAACATTATTGTAAATGAAATACAACACAATATTTTTATATGTTACCGCTTATCGTTTACACCATGCGCCCTTTTTCCCCGATGCCCTTTTTGCATGTATGCCTCAGTATCTACTACTTGGCATAAGGGTGCAGTTGCCACAGTAATGGTAAAGTCCCTTGTACACACATTTTACATCAGCAGGAGTATGTTGCTCTGGCAACATGGAAAGGCAGTGGCGTCGCTAAGGAGTTGTGGGCCCCAGTGCAAGTTTTCCATTGCCCCCCCCCCCCCCCCCCCCCAGCACTCTATACATAACAATTGATACGGCACACCAAAACCTGCCAAGAACAAGCACAGTGTCAGAGGTGCAAGAAGGGGATGGGGAACAGTTTGATTACTGATGATGATTACTACTATTCAGAGCATCTATAAGTGTTTATTACCGGCACAGGACCAATAAAGAGCTAATACTGCGGCTGAAAGTGGACCCCCTGGGGATCCTCTGGCCCAAGGGCCCTGGTGCGGCCGCTACCTCTGCATCTGCTATTGCTACGCCACTGTGGAAAGGCCTAGATTTGAAAAACAAATTAACCCTTGATAGATAGGGATAGCCATTTATTATTTAAACGCTAAATACTACTAATAAATCTCCTCCCATGGAAACCCCCTATGGCTGATAATGTGAACATCTAGTGGAGATATGTGGAAACATAGTGTCATATTGTGTGTGTACTGCTGATACTTACAGTGTCCAGCCAGAGTCCAGATTCTGCCACAAATGATGAAAAACTGCCAGGCAAGGACTGGAGGCACAAGGCAGAGCCAAACGTAGCAGAGCAGTTGGAAAAACATGTTGTAGAAGTAAGATATAGCCAAATTCAGGGATCAGTTCAGAGAGAACACCAGGTATGCTGCTGCATCAAATGCTGCTAAGCCTGGAGTGACAGTTGAGGCGGCTCATGCAGCAGCTTGAGACTGTAACTGCCACTACTGTAGCCTGGCTCATGCAGCAGTGTGAGACCATAACTGCCACTGCTAGAGGCTGGCTCATGCAGCATCATGTGACCATAGCTAATGACAACAGATAGCACAGCAATGATAAGGATTAGAATGGTGCTTTTTCTCCACTATAATATGCAGAAAATAGAAGCAGTGAGTACAGTGCTCCTCAGAAGCGCCTCTTTCAAGCTTTATATACAGGTCTGTGTAAATAAATGTATTATTTAAAGCCCAGTTTCAGGATTTTTAAATAACATTTTTTTGTATATTCACAGTGTATATCTTCCTGTATGTGAAAACACATTAGCTCTGACAGCACATGTTGAGGATGCAGTTACTACAGCGATAGTAAAGGCCCTGGTACCACTATACCAGCAGGGTGTTGCTATAGCTTCTAGCTCAGGGTGCAGAGGCCTAACAATGGCGGGTAACAAATTCCCTGGGGAATACAAGCCTGCATGGGGCACATGTGGTTAGCAGTGGAAGGGGGGACTGTAGGCTGTCCATTTTCTTATTTATTGACAAATATGTAGAAATCTTGCATTTAAGGGGTTTATACATCACTTTTTCATGCCAAACTTTAACATCTGTTTTCTCAAAAACTACAAAGGGCCGTTTTCCACTACACAGCTGAATCGCAAAATCGCAAACCGCTAGTGATTTTTAAATCGCTAGGGTTGCTACTTTATCATAGAAATCATGAGAAGTATTTTCCACTATAGTGATTCGATTTGTAAATCGCAATCGCTTTCTGGACCGATTTTCAGAGGGATGGTGCAATGCAAATGAAAATCGCAATCGCAAAACAAAATTAATGAAAAATCGCAATCGCTGGCGTTTGTGATTTGTGATTGCGATTGCTAGTGGAAAAGGGCCCAACGTGTTTTTTTCTTTGCCATAAATAGTGAATTTGTGTCAGGGGCTTCGCAATTAACATGTACAGTAGGCACCATAGGCTTCAATGCAAAATTCATGGAACTCTAAATGTAACTCTTCAAGGATACCAGAGCTGAATGAAAAAGTAAAAAAGTCCTCCGTTCCCCTCCATTATTACGCAAACAATATCCCCCCTTCCCCCCTCCGCAGCCAGGTCAAGCATTAGTGCGCAGGCGCTGACCCAGCTACGTTCTGGGCATGCGCAGAGCACTCCCGGCTGCGGGTGCATGATTAATGATGCATGCTTTCTGATTCCTTATGGTAGCCACTAATAATCCAATCATTTTCATCCAATCTTACCAAATCTATGTAGTATAATGGTGGCCACTAATGATCCAATCTTTTTCATCCAATCTTACCAGATCTATGTAGTATAAGGATAAATTGAGTGAATATACTGAATGGATACTTCAGGCAGTTACCTTATATTACATAGAAATGGTAAGATTGGATGAAAAAGATTGGATCATTAGTGGCCACCTTTAGGGTAAATTGAGTGAATATACTGAATGGATACTTCAGGCAGTTACCTTATATTACATAGAAATGGTAAGATTGGATGAAAAAGATTGGATTATTAGTGGCCACCATTAAGCCCAATCTACACGTTACGATTCTATTTACGATTTAATTACGATTCTATTTACGATCCGATTAAATCCAACATGTCCGATCGGGATTCGATTCGATTTGCCATTGCAAGACAATGGCAAATCGAATTGAATCCCGATCGGACATGTTGGATTTAATCAGATCGTAAATAGAATCGTATCGTGTAGATTGGGCTTTAGAGTACGTGAGGCCTGGGGCGAGTGTCATATGCGGGGCCTAGAGCCATAAGTATAGGCCATCTACCATACCACCATGCTCACGGGCTTGTCCACTTCTAATGCAGTACACCTTATTATTGTTTAAGAACAATTATGTTTGTTTAAGCTAACCAAAAACTGGAGATGGTTACTAAGCTGGCTGGGGAGCTAGGGATAGGTACTAGGCTAGCTGGGGCATTACGGATGGGTACCAGGCTGGCTGGGGAGCTAAGGATAGGTAGAGGCTGGCTGGGGAGCTTGGGATAAATACAGGCTGGCTGGGGAGCTAGGGATGTGTACCAGAATGGCTGGGGACGGGTGCTAGGCTGAATGGGGGAGTAGGGAGCTCCCCATGCCTTTTCTGCACCACCACCAGGGGACAGGGTGATATGGGTTGTGTCTGTTGGCCTGACTTTGCTGGCTGACTTCTGATTCTGTTGGTGGTATTGTAGAGTCTTTACCTGTATAGCACCTGTACGGCTGCCTTCTCTGCTGGACTATCGTATTTACTGGGATGGAGGCTGCATGGTGGCTGTCTAGTTTGGGAGGAAATCGGTTGTTCGGTGGTGGGGGTGGTTATGTAATTCTGTCTGGGGAACGGCTTACGGTTTGGCGGTGTCCACAGCTTTCTGCTATTGCCAGGCTGGAGATGCAGGGGGAAAGTGCTGCCCCAGCCCCTGAGTGCAAATGTCCCAGCCATTCATCTCTTACTTTCCATTTTGCCGCTGCTATTCCCTGCATTGTGCACCCACAGAGGAAAGTGGGCTGTTGCCCATAGCAACCAGTAGCTCGGCTGCCCCGGTGTGTGCGGCATGTTGCTGTGCAGCTGCATCTTCTGATTCTATGACAACATGATGGGGGGGCCCAAATCAGTTACTTTGCTTAGGGCCCCATTTAGCCTTAATCCGGCTCTGCTGCTATCTGCTGATGGAGTGTAAAGGTCGCAGGAAGACCTCTCATACTTTTCAGCCTTCCACAGGTCAGTAACTGGGATCTGAGCTGCCCTGCTAAAGCTCAGACCGAAAACAGGGAAGCACTCGCAGCTCATTTTTACATCCGTAGGTTTAAAGCCAGGATTTTCACAACCACTGCACACTGGCAACTTGAAACTTTGGATCAACATACACTGTACATATACACACACTGTATATACACACATACACACACACTGTATTCACACACACTATACACACTGTAAACACACACACACACACACTGTACAAACACTATACACACATGCACACACACACACTGTATATACACACACTGTATATAAACACATACACACACACACACACACACTATACACACTGTATACACACGCACACACTAAACACACACACGCACACACTGTATACACACACACACTGTATACACACACACACACACACACACACACACACACACACTGTATATAAACACATACACACACTATACACACACACACACACACACACACACACACACACACTGTACAAACACTATACACACACACTATACACACTGTATACACACACACTGTACAAACACTATACACACACTATAATGACTGTATACACACACACACTGTACAAACACTATACACACATGCACACACTATATACACACTACACACACACACACACACACACACACACACTATACACACTGTATACACACACACTATACAAACACTATGCACACACTATACACACTGTACACACACACACACACACACACACACACACTGTACAAACACTATACACACACACACTGTACAATCACTATACACACACACACACACATGCTGTATACACACACACTGTACAAACACTATACACACACACGCACACACTGTATACCCACACACTATACACACTGTACACACACACTATACACACTGTACACACACACTATACACACACACACACACATTGTACAAACACTATACACACACACTGTATACAAAAATTGCGGGAATGTAAGCAGTTTATCCATCAAAGTGACCTGATTGGCCATTTGTGGCTCCACCCCCTTAAGTGAATCTGAACCCCAGTCACGTAATGACCGACTGTACCAAGTTTAAAGCCTCTGCCATTAACAGTGTAAGAATGGCAGCAGTTTAACCTTCCTGGCGGTAAGCCCGAGCTAAGCTCGGGCTATGCCGTGCAGGAGGATTTCTCAGGCCCTGCTGGGCCGATTTGTGTAGTTTTTTTTTATAGTACACGCAGCTAGCACTTTGCTAGCTGCACGTATTCCGCGATCGCCACCGATTCGCCGATACCCGCCGCGTTAGAGCCCCCAGACCCCGTGCGCAGCCTGGCCAATCAGTGGCAGGCAGCGCTGAGGGGTGGATCGGGACTCCCTCTGATGTCAGTGACGTCATCGCGAGCGTCGCCATGGCAACGGGGGAAGCGCTAAAGGAAATCCCGTTCAAAACGGGATTTCCTTATGGGCAAGCGGGCCGGCGGTGATCGGAGGGGTGGGAGGGACGCCGCATGGAGGGGGGCATCATGTAGCTAGCGCTAGGCTAGCTACATGATAGGAAAAAAAATTGCAAAATAAGAACCCTACCTGCGGCCGCGGGAATCAGACCGCCAGGGAGGTTAAATATTCCCCTTGAAAATCAATAGGTGAATTTTAATTGGCTGTTTGCTCCACCCACTTTCCTGAATCTTAATCTTATTCACCTAGTGACCAAGTGTGCCAAGTTTGAGAATCCTGCGATTAACAGTCTAAGAATGGCTGCAGTTTACATTTTCCCATCTAAAATGAATAGCTGAAATTTGATTGGCTGTTCTATGCTCCGTCCACTTTTCCTGGATTTGTAACCTTGGTCACCAAGTGACCAACTGTGCCAAATGTGGGGACTCTACCTTGATTACTGTGAGAATGGCAGCCTTTTACCTTTTTTTTTCCATTGACATGAATGGGTGAAATCTGATTGGCTGTTTGTAGCTCCGCCCAGGTGTGCAGGGGGGACACAAGACCCCCAGAACATATAATCCCAGGTAGTAAGGGATCTGTGTACCAAGTTTCGTTCAAATTGGTCAAGGCATTTTTGCGTGATCCCGGCACATACACACATTATATATATATATATTAGATGGCAGATATGTAGATAAAAACAGTACAATGGCAGCTGATAAACTGAACACAGACGATATTACGTGTGTACAAAAGCGAATGTGTATTATCTCTATACACATGCTTATTTCACTTCCTAGGCTTCTTCAAATGGCGTCAGTTAGATAGATAAGGGGAAAAAGTCCGTTACAACCTACACTCTGTGGGCGTGTTTTCAACTGCCGGAATAAAGGAAAAAAAAACTTGCTATTTGCGCCAGTAGTAAAAATGAATCCACCCATTCTGCATTTGACAATTGTACAGCACCTTGCTGTCAGAGTAAGTAGATTTATTTTCACTTCTTCTTATTTATGATTCAACTACACATAAATCTCTCACATTATAAAAAAACATTTTTTCTCCTTACAGTTCCTCTTTAATGCTAAGTTACATCGTTATTTAGGTTGAAAAAAAGACATACGTCCATCGAGTTCAACCAGAGAACAAAGTACAACACCAGCCTGCTCTCTCACATATCCCTGTTGATCCAGAGGAAGGCGAAAACCCGTTACAAGGCATGGTCCAATTAGCCCCAAAAGGGAAAAAATTCCTTCCCGACTCCAGATGGCAATCAGATAATATCCCTGTATCAACATCACTGGGCATTACCTAGTAATTGTAGCCATGGATGTCTTTCAACGCAAGGAAAGCATCTAAGACCCCTTTAAATGCAGGTATAGAATTTGCCATAACTACTTCCTGTGGCAATGCATTCCACATCTTAATCACTCTTACTGTAAAGAACCCTTTCCTAAATAAATGGCTAAACCGTGTTTCCTCTATGCGCAGATCATGTCCTCTAGTCCTTTGAGAAGGTCTAGGGACAAAAAGCTCATCCGCCAGGCTTTTATATTGCCCTCTGATGTATTTATACATGTTAATCAGATCCCCTCTAAGGCGTCTTTTCTCTAGACTAAATAAACCCAGTTTATCTAACCTTTCTTGGTAAGTGAGACCTTCCGTCACACGTATCAATTTTGTTGCTCGTCTCTGCACCTGCTCTAAAACTGCGATATCTTTCCTGTAATGTGGTGCCCAGAACTGAATTCCATATTTCAGATGTGGCTTTACTAGAGAGTTAAACAGGGGCGATATTATGCTAGCATCTCGCGTTTTTATTTCCCTTTTAATGCATCCCAAAATTTTATTAGCTTTAGCTGCAGCGGCTTGGCATTGAATACGATTATTTAACTTCGATGAGTACTCCTAAGTCCTTCTCCAAGTTTGACGTCCCCAACTGTATCCCATTTATTTTATATGGTGCTAGACCATTGGTACGACTAAGATGCATGACTTTACATTTTTCAACATTGAATTTCATCTGCCATTTATGTGCCCATATAGCCATCCTATCCAGATCCTGTTGCAATATGTCACTATCTTCCTGCGAGTTGATGATTCTGCACAATTTTGTATCATCTGCAAAAATAGCAACATTGCTTTCTACTGCATCTACTAGGTCATTAATAAATAAATTGAAGAGAACTGGACCCAGTACAGACCCCTGTGGGACCCCACTGCTACCAGTCACCCATTTTGAGTATGATCCATTGACCACAACTCTTTGTTTTATGTCCATTAGCCAGTTCCCTATCCATGAACACAGACTCTTCCCCAGTCCTTGCATCCTCAACTTGTGCATCAGACTTTTGTGGGGAACAGTGTCGAAGGCCTTAGCAAAGTCCAAGTATATCACATCTACAGCATTCCCAATATCCACATTAGCGTTCACTACCTCATAAAAGCTGAGCATGTTAGTCAAACAGGACCTGTATTTAGTAAACCCATGCTGATGCTGAGAAAAAGGGGTTTGTCTATAACTGAACTTAATTCCCTTAGGACCCGAGGATGCATGCCATCCGGGCCAGGTGCCTTGTCTATTTTTAATTTAATTTTGCCTTCACTTCTTTTAGCGTTAAGTATTTAATATTACAATTGGAAAATTGAGACTCTTCTGCATCGGTAATTTGCAACAGTGATGTTTCCCTTGTGAAGATAATTTGCAACAGTGATGTTTCCCTTGTGAAGACAGAAGCAAAGAAAGCATTTAATAACTCTGCCTTACCTTGGTCATCCACCATTGAGTTCCCACCTTCATCCTTTAGGAGTCTAATACAGTCAGCCTTTCTTTTTTTAGAGTTGATGTACTTGTTATTGAACTCTCTCTTCATTGTGCTTTTTATTCATGTGTACGTTTGCTGTAGGATCTCCTGCAAATGCATGCTAAAAAAAGGCCGCTCATATTTCTTAGCAATATTTTCTCTGCTTATTCCTTGTTATTTAATATTACTTGAATTCTAATTTCTACCCTGTTGGCTTTGCCACCTTGATGTCATCCAACATTTCCAAAGGAATGTTATTGGCATACAGTAGATCTTGTGCTTTCAATAGGCCCTACCTTGACAAAGGGTTATATGCACACTGACATGATTACTGATTGCTGCAGTGTGCTTAATGGAATGCTCTTTTGAATGCTATTGTATAGTGAATAGTTTTATTGACTGCTGTATCTTGCACATAATTACTGATACTGCTCTTATTTATGCTTGCTTGACCAGAAATGTATTTATGTTATACTCTGTATTGGATTATTGGATCTTGTGCTTTGTCACAGTTTACATAAGGATTTGTACTTACTACACATAATGTAAGCCTATTTGAGACGATCCATACTATGTATGTTTGTCTGTACATTATCAAACTGCAATAAAATAACTAGCCCATGTCAGTGTTGCCCTAGTTAGTTGATCATCGAAGTAAAATTCCACAAATACTAGGTTAATGCCACATTTCATTTCAAACAATTTATGTTGATTTATCATAGTCCTAGCAAAATCTGCAAAAGGAAAAGGGAAGCTGGCCGCCATCTTTGTATAGATCCTTTTCAGGGAGTGCTTTTGTAAAGAATAAATGTAATACTATACTAAGAATCCTGCATGAGGAGATGGACAAGCCCAAAATCTGTCAGATCTGTCAGTCTTTTACTGCTTACTGTAAATTAAAGTGGTCATGTTTTCACAATAGTCGTCCTTTAAGGATATTCTGGGCCCCTTGCTCCAAAAACAGCACCATAGTAGCTGCCATGCCTGCTATGACTATTGATACATTATGACTGCTATCTGCTTTGCTACACTCCTGGTTGAGAAAGGCTTGAGGTGTAAGGTTAGAGGTAACAAACCCAAGATAAGAACATCTTGTTGGGACAGGGTAAAGCTCTACCAGCTTTACCCTGTTTAATTAATACTAATCATGGAGTGATTAGTATTAATTGTATTTGTCTGAATATTGTAGAGCATGTGCACAGGTTCAGGTAGTCGCGTTGGACTTCTGCCCATATATCTGCAATGTATCCTATACATTTCCTATGTTTTAGTAAGTTTGAAGTTGTGTTTTGCAGACCAAGTGCCAGTACAGTGGAATTTTGTTTTGTACTTACAATTTAGCAGGTCGCTTCTTAAAAATATTACATTCTATCTTCTTTTCTTCTTTGTCTATGCACTTCTCAGTCTAATCTTAACTAAAGGGATGATGAACTGTTTAATTTAATTACAGTAACTTTTTAATCTGACCAACCCTCCTTATGGGAAGTTGACCTCCCCCCTTCCCTTACTGTTGTTCTCTGCCTAGCTAGGCCATATGTTATTGGTTTCGAACTCCACCTTTGAAGGGCTCTGGAAAACTGTGATCTGAGTGGTCTCTGAATATTGTCGGGAGATGATGTAAAGATGCCTCCTCAAGGTCAAGAGTTGATTATGCCTTTTACCCCTTTTTGCCAAGCTTATATTCTCATGGTCCGTTATATGAATACTATTAACCTGTATATCATGCTTAATTGAAGCATTTAATAAAAAAATATCAGAATGAAAATTTTCTTTACTGCACAGTAAATGAAATGAATCCATATTACCATAATAGCACCACATTTCTGTGATGTTCTCCATCCTACCCTCTCCATTGAACAGTAAACGCTGCTATCCTAAAGCCAAACTGTCGCCTGTCAACCCACAATTGTTAGGGATGATGGTTCTTGTGCATCCGTATGCACCTTTATCTCTATTTCAAATAAACTGATCATCCTGTACGTTTACATGTTTTTACCAGGCTTTCTTTTCTATACAGTGTTTTGCCAAGCATTACACAGAAGAAACCACGCTTTCTAGCTTTGATGGGCAATGATACAGGTGTATAAAGACCTGAAACATACATATTACTTCTATTTTAAACTACCCAAATGGTATGGAAGAATGTTAGTTCATAAGATCTTTTGATGGTAACTAGGGGGTATACATCTTGTCCCCCCCCCCCCCCCCCCCACACACACACACACACACTCCTGCTCGCAAGGGCAGGGCTCTCTACCCCTTTTGTGTCTTGGAATTCATTATACATTTTATACATATTACTGTTGTCACCGTCATCAATTCTGTATTTTGTATCTATTCTGTATTTTGTCACGAATTATGTATTTTGTATATTGGTGTATTCAGTTTGTCTTTATTATGTACCCCATGTTTGTTTCCTACTTTGTACAACGCCATGAAATATATTGACAGTTAATAAATCAATAATAATAATAATAATAATAATAATAAAGTGAGTTGACCTGCCATGACACATAAAAAGACAAAAGTAGCCACAAACTAGTAAGTTTTGGGGTTGTAACATGAGCACTGCTGTATTTTTATGTATTTTATCTCCTATTTTCTGAAAGGTTTTCCCCTGATTTGTGTTTTAGTGTCACTTTAGCATCATGATTACTTTGTTGCTTTTCCACCAGGTGCACCATGAGGAACTATATGACGTTCCATTAAATGGGCTTGTTTATGTCTTATAACAACAGCTTTCACACTTACCTATGAATAGGGAAATAGAGATGTGTATTTATAAAGGATTACCAATCCCTGTCCACCCAACTTGTGTATCCCTTTTCAATGCATGTTATGCAGCTCCCCCTAGGCAGAATGGCGCAAGCTTAGCTCTGTTCAGCAATCACAATGACACATTTGCCATCATGTTTCAGAATTAGAATAATTTATTTCACCAAGGACAAGGGGGGAGGGGGGTGTACCCGGAATTGGTTTTGGCTCATACAGATTCTGGAAGGGGGGGTGGATGGTGTGATTAAGGGTAGGATATCTGAAATCCAAGAGTTGAGGCTGTCATACTGCACAATCATCTGTTATCCCTAAGGAGACATGGGGGGAGGGGGGACAGAGGGAGGTGAAGGTTCAGCAGTGATGGCCCAGTTCTTTATGAAATAAACCTGCGGTGATGGCTGATACTGCTGAGGATCACAATTGCTGACATCTGGCAACAGGCAGTGCTGACCACGATGTTCCAGTTCAAAAGGTGAAGTAGTGTTCATTTCTGTGGTGGGTCCCGACTCCTGGGCAGCATTCAGCAGGGCTGGTCAAGGTAATCTGGCTGTCTCAGAAGCACCCTGCCATGGAAGCACTTACTTCCAGATTAGCTGCTGGCATCATGGAGGGGCTGAACCAAAGGTGTCCCTGCTGCGGTGGAGCAGCAGCAAACGATTGATGGATGGAGCCGGCATCCAGCGAGGCAAAAAGATACCCTGATCGGTGTGGTGTCTTCCGACCTCAGTGGAGCTCCGACCTCTATGTAGCAGCAGTAGACTCCACACAGCCTGTACCTGCACAGACAATGGAACCAGGCAGCGGAAAGGTGGAAAAAAAACCTCCAGGTCCCTAACTCCCACGACCCCTACCAACTTCCCAGGCTACACCGTACCACACTGCGCAACATCAAGGTGGAAAACAAGGTGAATTGGTAGGGAAAAGGGAAGGAAAACAAGAAAAGGCCAGAATCCTGTGGTCGTACCTGCCAATCATGGCGCCATCTGTTCCCCAGTGGCTGGATAGTGTAATGATTAAGGGCTTTGCCTCTGACACAGACAACTTGCGTTCAAATCTCAGGTCCTTCTGTTCAGTAAGCCTGTTCAGTAAGCCAGTGAGGAGACCTTAGGCATTGAGTCTGCATGAGAAAAGTGCAATAAATGTTTTGTGTCTGTTATAAGTTACATGCAGTCTCTCAGAATCTGTTGTTGTTTTCCTCCAAACGTAAGATGTAATGAAAGGTTTACATTAAACAAAAAGCTGATTATATGCAACCATCTTTGTGTCACTTCGTTGAAGGTTAGCATTGATTTTGTAAACAGCAACTAGTACATGTACATGTAAGAAAAAATAACGTTTAGATGAAGCCTTGCGCTATATTTCTTCCCTGAATATTTCATGCAAATCAGTAAATACATCTGATATCTCAAAACAAAACAAAGCAATTGACCTGCTGCAATGCCTGACAAACAATAGACATAGCAGTTACCTTGGAGCACAGGCTGATGGTAGACCTTCACTTCTGTGTATAAAAGTCTGCCGGGTGGGTGGATGCTGTTTTTACACATGGAGAGAAAAATGTTCTGTTTTGCACAATAATGCTTGGAATTTAACATCTAGCAGCAATGAAAACTGGAACTTAATGTAGAGGCATTTTTGTTGTTACAAAACGTAGGTGGTAAATTCAATGTAAAATAGCAAATACGGTACCGTAAGTAGCAAAGAGTTCATCGTGACAGAATGAAAGCACAGAATGTCCATCCTGAGGTGGAAAAGGTACATGAGAAGCTCTCCGGCACCGGCTTGTCTTCTCTTACTTGGTTGTGTCACAACTCTTGCTGTACAGAGGAACTTTTGGGCTAGACAGAGCATCAGTGAAGGTGCCAGAAGAATAATGATGAGGGTATATTTTCTTACAGAGTTCAGCACTAAGCAAATCAAATCAATTCTTCCTCTTCTACAAGGCTCTCAGTTAGGTTTGTTATCAGCACGTAACATATTTAATTGGCCTTCAAGCTGCAAACATTAAAGGAAACCAGATCAGCCATACATATCTCAGACATCTATGTTGGCAAATGGCTGGAGGCATTGAAAGGCTGCACGAAGCACATTAAGCTCTGATGAACTTGAAAGGAGTAAAGTTGTAAGGAGCAGAACTCATTGCATAAAAGTTCTAACATATATTATATTTTTTTCATAAAGTATGACTTTGTATTTTCTTGCAGAGAGTTTTTTCTTTCAGATAGTGGAATGTTTTGGATGAGCCCAATGCGAGACCCTCCATTTCCATGTGCCCATTTTATTAGAATAGTCAAGAGAACTACCGTACTTTTTCAGACTATAAGACGCTCTGGACTATAAGACGCACCTAGTTTCAGAGGACAAAAACCATGGAAAAAAAAATATTTAACCTATATGTAACCTAATGCATCTTTAGTGCAGGGGTGTCTTTTGGTCCTTTCCCCCCAAGCTGTCTATCTAAACTACACTGCCCAGCTAAACTAACCCCTGCTGTCCCGCTAGCTACACTACACTAACCCCTGCTGCCCCCACAACCTACACTGACCCCACAACCTACACTAAGCTACACTGACCCCACAACCTACACTAAGCTACACTGACCTCACAATCTACACTGACCCCAAAACCTACACTAAGCTACACTGACCCCAAAACCTACACTAAGCTACACTGACCTCACAACCTACACTAAGCTACTCTGACCCCACAGCCTACACTGACCCCACAACCTACACTAAGCTACACTGACCCCACAACCTACACTAAGCTACACTGACTCCACAACCCACACTAAGCTACACTGACCCCAAAACCTACACTAAGCTACACTGACCCCACAACCTACACTAAGCTACACTGACCCCACAACCTACACTAAGCTACACTGATCCCACAACCTACACTGACCCCAAAACCTACACTAAGCTACCCTGACCCCACAACCTACACTGACCCCACAACCTACTCTTACAATACAGTACATTTACCGGCAGTGGCAGGGCTGCTGTGTGTTGTTGGTCCGGGCAGAGATGGAAGCAGCCTTCAGTGTGTTCATTCTGGGTCTCCGATCTGCGTGGGGTCTCTGCTGCAGTGAACTGCGGTGGTGGAGCTGGATCCACTTCAGGAGATCAGCTGGAGCTGCTCCACAGGAAGGTCAGGATTTCGGCGGGTTGATTCCTTTGGCGCTATCCGCTGGAGCTGCCCACGTGGTGCGCCAGCTAATAAGCATCGGTCCCGGCGGGGGAATCATCAGCGTGAAGCTGGAACCACGTGAAGCTGCCCACGTGGTGCACCCGGTAACTGAGATCTGTCGGGGTCTCGGCGGGGGGAATCCGTCCATCCAATCACCCCCGCCTTCTATGATAACAGGACTCGATGGTCTCGGTGGCGGGACCAAAGCGCCATTATTGAGCCAGGGATTGGATGGACGTTTTGCAGCATCTGATTGGCTGCGCGGCGCTGGCTCAGGATGAAGAAAGTTCTGTGAAGCTGGATACAAACACACGAATCTACATCTCATTGCGGGACTCCTCTTCATCTTCAGCCCGGACACGAACACATGAATCAGCCTGGACACGATCGTGTGAATCTGCATCTCGTTGCTGGACTACTCTTCAGCTGATTGGTGAGTATCTGACAGGACACCCGGACCAGGCGACACGGGGACCGGAGGGCAAAGAGGAACAGACATAACGGGCGTGGGGGAAGGCGAACACGGAGACAGGCACGCAGGGCACTACACACATGGGGACATGTAGATACGGGGAGGAGGACACAGGGACACGCAACACAGGCCACTGAGGTCACATGGGGGATATGAAGAGAAAGTGAAAGAGGACACGGAGATGATGGGACACAAGCGGCAGACCCATCCACTTATGGGGAGCCCCTTCGGACCATAAGACGCAGGGACTTCTTCCCCTCACTTTTGGGGGAGAAAAAGTGCGTCTTATGGTCCGAAAAATACGGTAGTTACCATTAGGGATGATCAATGAGATGCAAATAGTTGATGTAGGATTAGGCAAATTCTGTATGGAAATGTATGCAGCCTGAAAATGGAACAACCCAATTCCACCCTGGCTGAGTAAGATTGGTTCATTTTCAAGCTGTAGACATTTGCATTCAAAGTTTGTATAATTCTGCATCAGCTCAGAATTATTTGCATCTCGATGACCATCACTAGTTACCTTTTGTTTTTAACTAGGTAATATTATTATTGCTAAAATAACTAGGCACTAGTGCATGGTGCTCTTTCCCTGCAGTATAAAGCCTTGTACACACAAATGAGGCATGTTGTACATCAGGTGTTGGGCCTTGATCCCTAGGGATGATAGTGCAAGGCCGAGACTGTATAGCTAGCCTCTAGGCTAGCAACACATTTTTTGTTATATGGGGGGGTAAGAGGATTGATAAAGCAAGTGTATGAGGAATTGAGGAATGTCCCAGAGTGGGTGGGTTGAGTAGGGAAAACTATGGCCTCGGACAGTGCTTGGATGAGTCCATCCAACAGGTGGATTATTTGCCAAGATGCCAATGGTGATCCAGGGCCACTGTACACACACTATATTCTCGGTAGAAGTGGTCTTATTGGCCAACTTTTATCTAGTATGTGTATGTGGCTTTATAGCGACAGAACTACAACACAGGTGCTTAAGAATAAATAGACAGAAAAAAACCAATAAAAAACTGATATTGCACATTTTGGGGTTGATTCACAAAGGTTACTTATTTTTCACCCTAGCTGTAAAGAGCGTTAATGCATGAGATAAACAAATAAGGAGAGGTAATTCATGAGATAAATAGATAAGGAGAGCTAAACCATGAGTTATGTCAAATAAGGAGAGCTAAACCGTGAGTTATGTCAAATAAGGAGAGCTAAACCATGAGTTATGTCAAATAAGGAGAGCTAAACCATAAGATATGTCAAATAAGGAGAGCTAAATCATGAATTATGTCAAATAAGGAGAGCTAAACCATGAGCTATGTCAAATACAGAGAGCTAAACCATGAGTTATGTCAAATAAGTAGAGCTAAACTATGAGTTATGTCAAATAAGGAGAGCTAAACCATGAGTTATGTCAAATAAGGAGAGCTAAACCATGAGTTATGTCAAATAAGGAGAGCTAAACCGTGAGTTATGTAAAATAAGGAGAGCTAAACCATGAGTTATGTCAAATAAGAAGAGCTAAACCATGAGTTATGTCAAATAATGAGAGCTAAATCATGCGTTATGTAAAATAAAGAGAGCTGAACCATGAGTTGAGTTTGGTAAGGAGAGGTAAATCATGTGTTAGGTCATTTTAAGAGAGATAAATTGTGAGTAAATAAATAAGGTGAGATAATTTAACAAAAAGTTTTGTGAATCAGGTCCTTTTTTGTAATTTTAACTGAAATAAAACATTTTAACTAGACTCCCACTTAAAGTTTTCCTTTAGCCCAAAATGAAATGGCTTATGAGAATGTTAATAACACTACAAAAATGTTGGCTCTGCATACGCCCAGCGTAGATATAATACACCACAGTAATTGCTTCACAGATGGAGGATTTACAGCCATAAGCCTGGAAGTTCTATAATGTGTTTTGCAGCCATTCCATGTTCCGTATGGGGAATGCAAAGGTCTGAGCCGTACTTTTGCAGTTTCACAATGTGAGGCAGTTAGGTCTGCCCAATCCTTAGAATATTTCATACCCAATTTACATGAAGCAATGGTGATTACAATGGTTTTAACATTGAAGGGTAGTTTATGTGCACCGGAGTTCACATAGAAAATCAGGCTGATAATGCCCAGTGGAGATACTGTTATCATTTTACAGAACAAAGTGTTTCCTTTGTTACGTGGAAAAAATGCTTGAACACAGTGGAAATGTCAGGACAGCCTTCTTGGCATTACAGCATCACTAGAAACATATGAAGAATACATATTCAACTGGAACAGTCTACTCTGACAGCAAACTGGAAGAAAGCAAGAACAAGAACTGCCTTAATTGTGTGCGTGGATTCCTGCAAATGTCTTTCAGCAGGAGGACTGCTGAGTGCAGAATTTCTCGGAAACACCCAGAGTTTTTATATTCTTTACTTGCAATTAAACTGCCCTAATTGAAAATGCGTAATGGCCTGGTTTCCATGCGTAATGCGTAATGGTTTCCATGTTGACACATTGCTGTCTGTCACAGCAAACCATACAATGACTTTCCTAGCAAGTGACACTGATAGTGACCTGACCTCCCTGACAAATAGTGGAATGATGTTAATATAATTTAACTTGTAATAGAGTCGCAACCTTTAGACCGGTTTCAGACTGGTAACTAGCATATAGCTGCACTGCAGTGTGATGATCGCATCACAATGCTGAAAATAGCCTTTTGGGGAATACCGCAGTAATCTCCCTTCTGGCTGCAAGCCAAGCAGGAAGTGAGGCTCTCTAGCGCTCATCTCCCGTGGATGAAATTTAAATTGCATGGAAGTGTGACCAGGGATGGATCAAGACCAAGTTGCGCCTGGGGCAAGGTCAGGTTTTGGCGCCTAAAGGTCAGGTTTTGGCGCCTAAACTGCCATTCATTTTGCCGCCTTTTTAAGAATTCAACAAACTGCGCCTGGGGCAAGATACCCGCTTGCCCCCCCCCCCCCTGGATCCGTCCCTGAGTGTGACTTCCTGTCACTGCGCATGTCGCCTGACAACCCGCTGTTGCTTTTGCATCAAATCGGCACTTCCGGCAGATCACTCCACGCCAGGTATGAAATGTCCTAATTTCATTGGTTTATAGCGTTACCCTGTAGCAAAACAGCGTAACGCAATGTGCCAGTGTGAAAGGGGCCTTAGTTGCCAGTTCATATTCTCTGTTTTCCCCTCGAGTTCTGATCTGTAGGATTTTGTGAATTTTACAGCCAGTCAAGTAACAATTTGATTTTTTTTTCCACACCCTGTCAATAAAATGCCTTTAAAACCACAAGGAAGTCAATACTACAAACAATTTTGATATTACTTTCCAATCAATGAGGGGAGTTGGTTACAGCTGTCCTGCCCTATAAAAAACACACACCAGTTTTGAATTTACCTTTCCCAAGAAGCATTGCCTGATGTGAATGATGCCTCGCACAAAAGTGCTCCCAGATTAAGAATTGTTGACTTGCATAAAGCTGGAAGACATTTATCAAGACATTTTGCTTAAGGCCATCTACCCACCAGCTGAAGCTCAACAGAAGATGGGTGTTGCAACAGGACAATGACCCAAAGCATAGCAGTAAATCTACAAATAAAATAAACAGAATGACTTAAACAGAAGAAAATACGCCTTCTGGAGTAGCACATTTAGAGTCCTGACCTCAACCCTATTGAGATGCTATAGCATGACCACAAGAAAACGATTTACCCCAGACATCCCAAGAATATTGCTGAACTGAAACAGTTCTGTAAAGAGGAATGGTCAAGGATTACTCTTGACCAGGGACGGCTCTAGGGGGGGGGACAGGCGGGTATCTTGCCCCAGGCGCAGTTTGTTGAATTCTTAAAAAGGCGGCAACATTTGGATGGGGAATGGCAGTTTAAGCGCCAAAACCTGATCTTTATGTGCCAAAACTGGATGGGGAATGGCAGTTTAGGTGCCAAAACCTGACCTTTAGATGCCAAAACTGGATGGGGAATGGCAGTTTAGGTGCCAAAACCTGACCTTTAGGCACCAAAACCTGACCTAGCCCCAGGCGCAATTTGGTCTAGATCCGTCCCTGCTCTTGACCGGTGTGCACATTTGATCTGCCACAACAGGAAACGTTTGGGTAAAGTTATTGCTGCCAAAGGAGGTTCAACCAGTTATTAAATCCAAGTTCACATACTTTTTCCACCTGCACTGTTAATGTTTACATGGTGTGTTCAATAAAAACATGGAAACATTTAATTATTTGTGTGGTATTAGTTTAAGCAGATTGTGACTGTCTTATTTGTTGTGACTTAGATGAAGATCAGATCACATTTTATGACCAATTTTGTGCAGAAATCCATATAATTCCAAAGGATTCACATACTTTTTATTGCTACTGTATACAAATGTTAGGAATATAGCATTAGGATTAGTAAAATATGTACCCCCTGCGCCTATGGTGAGTGTCACAGGCTCACCTGTCTGCTCGCGTGCCTCCTCCTTTGTCCTGTGTCTTTCTTTATGGCTGTACCTTATGACCCCACCACATGACATGTATGTGAAGTCATTACATGCAGCAGGGTCACAGGCCACGGGGTACAGGTATTATATTCACCAGGGGCCCGTGGGGTACACAATACATAGGGGAGGCCCGGGGGCCATGGCAAGCAGACACAGCTGTACATATTTACAATAGATATCATGCTGTTTGCACTACACTGGCAGAAATAGATCCCTTTTGCAATGTAGTTCATTAGAAGCAGCAGTCGTTTGGTGTAGTTTCTCACAGCTCTGAGGGCTCTTTCAGATCGCAGAACATGTGCACAAACCAACGACATGCATGCGTTATGACCTGCGGCGTGAGCGTCTGGAAGTTGCGGTGCGACTCTGATTAGTGGCGGTTGTTCTAATTCACCCAATGGGAAAACACCACTGCTGGATGTTATGAAGCTCCCAGATGCGTTACAACATAACACTCTGGAACGCTTTGTCTAATGCGAAAGTTAATATGAAAGTCAAATAGACTTTCATGTTACTTTTCTAAATGCAATCTAGGAGCGATCCATCAAAATGCATGGATCAGCTCCTAGTGTGAAAGAGCCCTGAGTAAACCAGGGACTGAGAGCACTGTTCATATGGAAATTTCAAACATGTATATATAAACCATGAACATCTCACTGTGAGTGAAAAAACTATTTTTATTCAGCACATAAAAAAATATAAGGCGTTCATGTGAGTTTGCCTCTAAAGTGCAAGAGCAAGCAAAACAACTCATAATAACATATGGCGGTGTAGTAAAGACTAGGCATCTAAATGGGGTGCCACAATGCAATTTGCTCACCCACACATGCACTGATGCACACTACAATACAATTCACTGATGTCAATAATGGTAATAGATCGATCTATACCGGGCTCGAAACATAGATGCTGTGTGCAAACGGGCATAGTCATGTGAAACTGCTGCTCAAAGCCAACAGCACAGCCTATGCAAAGCCAATAATGGGGAGAAACAGTCAAATCTCACCCTCTGCCACTTCCCTGAGCTTGTGATATGTTGCATCAACTGCAGCTCATGTGTGCTTGGACAACATGGTGCTCTCTGCAGTGTAGTTGCCACGTCCCCTCAGTTGTGTGTGCCGGAATTATGAGTCACTACCACTCTCATCTAGCACAGGGCATTCTTGGCACAATCTGCTGGGAGGACAACCCAGCTAAAGATGTTGGTGGCAACATGAAGGGCTGGTGGAGAAGGGCTCACTCCATAATGCCTCAGTCAGTGTTCAACATGTGTGTAGGCAGAGCAGGTTAAATGTGTCACCCAGCCTATTTGATGACAGAGGGATCTATCTGATGGTCGGATCTGCTGACCATCTGCCTGTGCATGGTCACCTTCATGCTATTTCAGTCCAGAGGAGGGAGAAGCTGGTTGGTGGAGCTTGTGCCTCCCTGACCTACAGTGCATTTATGTAACAGGAAACAGCTTGAGCACATATCCCCAGAAAATGCTCACTTGTGTACTCAACAACATCGGTGTCTATACAATTAAGATACTAAAGTCCTGGCTATGAATGTAATCATTACTTAGCCTGGATTATGTAATATCACTTTATGCTGTGTCTTTCTTGCTTGTGGTTGGGGTGGAGGCAGCTATGAATTAAACAAAAGCATGCTGTCTATTGACAGTTGAGATATTTTCCAGGAAAGTCCTATGAATAATGAATGTCTGTTTGAAGCTCACAGTTTTCTGGAAAGGAATGGGAAGCAAACATTTTCATTAACTATTGATTACAAAAAAAAAGAAATCTTTACTTCCACGCCAGTTACAGAATATATTTTAAATCTGCTCCCCAAACCAAAGTGTACAATTGTTCTGACAAAAACTACTTTTTATGACAATATGTGGTCTTGACAACCTGTCCTTTTTGATCACACCTGAGCAAAGTGATTCAAGTAAAGCAAGATTCGTCTATGGCCATGCTGCCTCCCTTTGTGCAGATACATATCAGTAAAAATCTTCTCCATGATAAGATTCAGCTCATGTATATATAAGCACTGCAAGAGCAAAATCCTAACATTTCCCAAAAGCCCTGGAGCTGAATAGCTCCTCTGAGTGCTGCATAGAGCCAACATTATCACAGTCACAGCCAGAGTGGTTTACAGACTAATCTTATTAACTGCCATAAATGTCAACAGTTATCACACACAAGTACAATTTTGCCTTCTTAAAAAGAAAGGAATTAGCAAGATTCACTTCCACATAGGCAAGATGGCAATAACCATTATATCGCACTTAGTGACAGTAGGCAGAATGTACAAATCTTATTTATGCTCATCTAAGCCATGCCTGCTGGTTTATAGCATACCTTTAGTTAGATATGTTGGACCTTATTCAAATCACTTTTGCTCCTAAGTTTTCTCCTAGGAGATAATTTTTCATCTTCTCTTTAAAATAACTTTTCAGCACTCTGCAATTGAAAACATACCAAAAAGAAGATGAAAAAGTCAAAATAATTTTCTTGTTTTCTTGTGGCTCACAGGGCATTTTATTGATACCGTAAGTTGTGAAAATATCACCTAGAAGAAAACTTAGAAGAAAAGGTTAATTGAATAAGGACCATTATGTATCACATGATCATGTAAGCAAACTTGCAGACAGCTGTTTCGGCATCCATCTAAATTAAAGTCTAATGTATCCGGCACAGGCTTTGCGGCGTTCTCCTTTCATGGCCCCTATGTGGGTCAGGCGACATGTCAGGGAGCCATACGAGGAAGCCGCAAAGCAGCTGGAAGCAGCAAGAAGTAAAAATGATGGCGCCTGAGGATTTGTAAGCATTTTCTGCTGTACACCCCAGTGCAATCCATTGTGTCCCGCCAGGCATGCCAGTTATTGGAGACGATTGGATGCATGAGTTCAGGTTACCAGTGACTCTACTGTACTCAAAGTGGCATTGCATGCTCACTCTCAATAAAAAATAGAAAATATATGTGTAAAAGTTATTTATTTTTTTTACTGGAAAATAGTACACTTCACCTATGATATTTGTGTAGTGTTCCATGGGAGCAGGTGCATGCCCAGTGGCATGTACAATGCACACTGAGGTTTACATGGCAGGGAATCATGTAAACTCATTGTGCACAGTCATTATTGTGAGTTCTCAGCTAGGGGATGCCATTTATGAGCTTTGTAAATTGGGCCCCATGTGAAGTCTACAAATCTGGTTGGCTGAGATGGTAGTGGAAGAACTTGATTGGGCAACGTGTTAGGAAAATACTGCCTCTATTTTACTTGTGATAATCTCTGAATTTATTCTGTTATTGACACTTAGAATGCGGCTACATGTTCAGCATTATATTATATTTCGCATCCTCTAAGCCCTGTCACTGCCAAGAGCTGATTTGGCAGCAAGAAACAATGCTGGATAAGATCTCCCAACTCTCCTGGTTGCTATTGTCTTTCTCCCATAGCTTGTACTGCAGCTGGCCTCCTGTACTTGCATGTACCGGGTCCCAACTTGAAGATATCATTAAGCGAGGACTAGAGATAGCCCGAACCTCCGCAAAAGTTCGGTTTGTGCGAACTTTCGCGAACTGCAATAGACTTTAATGGGGAGGCGAACTTTGAAAACTAGAAAAATTTATGCTGGCCACAAAAGTGATGGAAAAAAATGTTTCAAGGGGTCTAACACCTGGAGGGGGGCATGGCAAAGTGGGATAGACGCCAAAAGTCCCAGGGAAAAATCTGGATTTGACGCAAAGCAGCGTTTTAAGGGCCGAAATCACATTGAATGCTAAATTGCAGGCCTAAAGTGCTTTAAAACATCTTGCATGTGTATACATCAATCAGGGAGTGTAATTAGAGTACTGCTTCACACTGACACACCAAACTCACTGTGTAACGCACCGCAAACAGCTGTTTGTGTAGTGACGGCCGTGCTGGACTGGTGCGCACCATGGCCAGAGTGCAGGCCTTGGCGGTTTTCAAGCCCAGTGGATTAAAACATCTTGCATGTGTATACATCAATCAAGAGGCTCGATTCACAAAGCGGTGCTAACCCAGTTAGAGACTTTAGGCATGATAACCATTGCACCACTCTGGTGAAAAGCCAGTTTAGGTGTGATAAGTTTATCATGCCTAAACTTATCACACCTAAACTTATCATGCCTAAACTTATCACACCTAAACTTATCACACCTAAACTTATCATGCCTAAACTGAGTTTAGGCATGATAAAGGGCTTTTCACCAGGGTGCTAACTGTTAGCACCGCTTTGTGAATCAGGCCCAAGGAGTGTAATTAGAGTACTGCTTAAAGGACTTACGAGGCCAACTACGTAAAAAAAGTTAATTACCTGCCTCTAAGTTTCAAGCACGGAGGACGCCGTCCACGCCCTCCGTGCCGCTCCGCCGGGTCCCCCGCTCATTATCCCCCCCGGGCCGGCTCCCGACCCCACGGCCCGGGTCGGGCTCTCCTTCCCCTCCAAAGATGGCCGCTTCGCTTCGCTTTTTTTTACGTAGTTGGCCTCGTAAGTCCTTTAACACTGACACACCAAACTCACTGTGTAACGCACCGCAAACAGCTGTTTGTATAGTGATGGCCGTGCTGGACTGGTGCGCACCATGACGAGAGTGCAGGCCAAGGCGGTTTTCAAACCCATATGGTCACCGGGCTGAGGTAGCTGAATGACAGAACAGTGACTGTCCAGCTGATCAAATTTGGTCTGTCTACAATGAAGCAACAACATTATTATCTTGGGTGTGCCCCTCTGAGACACTCATATAGCCGGCGGTCATTGCTTCATTGTGGTACGCAAAGCCCCTTCACCGCGGCAAGGTAATGATGACGAAAGGGGAATTGGCACATGTACATGTCTTTTGTTTTGTTGTTGCAGCTGCAGTGCAGTCAGAAAAATTAGGCAGGCATGTACACGCACCAGAAAAATTAGTATAGCGGCCGCTGCTAGCAGCGGCCTTAAAAATTCTGGAATTCACCTGGAGTCCTGGACCCTGTTGGTGGTGGCGGAGAAGGCAGTCAAGCGGCCTGCGGGTAGAGGTGCTGTGTGGGGACTGACTTAGTCTTGAGGCGGGCAGTAGGCCTCTGGGATCCATGCCTCATTCATTTTGATAAAGGTCAGGTACTGAACACTTTTGTGACTTAGGCGACTTCTCTTCTTAGTGACAATGCCTCCAGCTGCGCTGAAGGTCCTTTCTGATAGGATGCTTGAGGCAGGGCAAGACAGAAGTTGGATGGCAAATTGGGACAGCTCTGACCACAGGTCAAGCCTGCGCACCCAGTAGTCCAAGGGTTCATCGCTGCTCACAGTGTCTACATCCACACTTAAGGTCAGGTAGTCGGCTACCTGCTGGTCCAGGTGTTGGTGGAGGGTGGAACTGGAAGCGCTAAGGCTAAGCGCATGTCCGACATCACCATGAGATTGCTGGAGCATCCTGTCCTTGCCTGCGTGGACATGGGAGAAGGATTACTGGCAGTGGTACCTTTATTCAGTTGTGCTGTGACATCACCCTTAAACGCACTATAAAGCATAGTTGCCAGCTTGTTCTGCAAGTGCTGCATCCTTTCTGCCTTCTAGTGAGTTGGTAACATGTCCGCCACTTTGTGCCTATACCGAGGGTCTAGGAGCGTAGACATCCAGTACAGCTCATTCCCCTTGAGTTTTTTTATACGGGGGTCCCTCAACAGGCTGGACAGCATGAAAGACACAATCTGCACAAAGTTGGATGCAGACGTACTATCCATCTCCTCTTGCTCTTCCTCAGTGACGTCAGGTAAGTCCTCCCCCCCCCCCCCCCAGCCACGAACAATACCATGGGAACGTTGAGCCGCACAAGCCCCCTGCGATGTCTTCTGCGGTTGTTCTTCTGCTGCAGCCTCCTCCTCCACAGAAACACCTTCCTCATCATCCAAGTCTGACTCCTCTTCCCCACACAACTCTTCCTCCTCCTCCCCCCTCTGTGCTGCCGCAGGTGTTGAGGAAACATCTGGTTCTGCTGAAAATTGCTCCAACAACTTTTCCTCCCATAACTGTTCCTCTTCACGCTCCTCCACAGCTTGATCCACCACTCTACGCACGGCATGCTGCAGAAAGTAAGCGTACGGGATCAAGTCGCTGATGGTGCCCTCACAGCAACTCACCAGGTTGGTCACCTCCTCAAACGGCCGCATGAGCCTGCATGCATTTCGCATGAGTATCTAGTTGTTGGGCCAGAACATCCCCATCTCCCCAGATTGTGTCCTCCTACTGAAATTGTAGAGGTGCTGGGTGACGGCTTTCTCCTGTTCTAACAAGCGAGAGAACATAAGGAGGGTCGAATTCCAGTGAGTTGGGCTATCGCAAATGAGGCGTCTCACCGGCAACTTGTTTCTTTGCTGAATCTCGGCAAAGTGTGCCATGGCAGTGTAAGACCGCTTGAAATGCCCACACAACTTCCTGGCCTGCTTCAGGACATCCTCTAAGCCTGGGTACTTTGACACAAATCTTTGAATGACTAGATTCAGCACATGTGCCATGCAGGGTACATGTGTCAGCTTTCCCAAATTCAAAGCAGAAATGAGATTGCTGCCGTTGTCACACACCACGTTGCCGATCTCCAGCTGGTGCGGGGTCAGCCACTGATTCACCTGTTTGTTAAGAGCAGCCAGCAGAGCTGGTCCAGTGTGACTCTCCGCTTTGTCTAAGATGGTGTGACACCGTCATACCTGGTATGCAGAATAGTCCCTGGGGAGCTGGGGCTATGTAGCTGGAGAGGAGATAGCAGCACCAGTAGAGTTGAACTGCCACTTAGCCAAGGAGGAGGAGGATGACGACATCGAAGAGGATGTAGCAGGAGAAGAGGAAGTGGCAGGAGGCCTGCCTGCAAGCCGTGGAGGTGTCACAAGTTTGTCCGCTGCACAGCGACGTACTCCCTGCTTGCCATCAGTCACCAGGTTGACCCAATGGGCTGTGTAAATAATGTACCTGCCCTGACCGTGCATGGCAGACCAGGCATCCATGGCCAGGTGGACCCTTGACCCAATGCTGTGTGCCAGAGATGACACCACTTGCCTCAACTTCACGGTACAGTTTGGGTATTGCCTTTTTAGAGAAATAAATGCGGCCTGGCATCTTCCACTGCGGTGTCCCAATGGCCACATATTTACAGAAGGCCTCAGAGTCCACCAGCTGGCGAGCTAACAGTTCCACCAAGCCAGCTGTCAGATGCCGGGCAAGGGGGTGACTGGCAGAATTTGGCTTCTTCCACTCAAAGATTTCCTTTACAGACACCTGGCTGCTGTGGGCAGAGGAGCAGGAACCGCTCAAGGTCAGAGGCGGAGTGGAGGAGGGTAGCTGTGAAGGTGCAAGGGAGAAAGCAGCTGAAGATGATGCACCTGAAGGAGGAAGAGTAGAAGGAGGGTGGCTTTTCTTTTGTGTGCTGCTTTTGTTCAGGTGCTCTTCCCATTGCACTTGGGCCTTTTCTCCATGTGCCTTCGTAAGGCACTTGTCCCTACGTGGGTGTTGGCCTTTCCACGGCTCAATTTTAGGAGGCAGAGAGAACAGATGGCATTGCTCCGAGGCAGACACATTAAAAAATTTCCAAACCGCTGAGCCCCCCTGGGGTGATCTTAGCAACAACAAGGGAAAGAGGCACCCTGGTATGATAAAAGCATCTAAAATCAGCTTAAAAACGAAAATATGAGGTGGCTTACCTTAATGACACAAATCTCAGTAATAGATACAAAAGAGTTTTATTATTAGCACAGGCAATGCGTTTCACGGGTCTCAGCCCGTTTCATCAGGCCAATAGCAGTGCCTAAAACAGCAATAAGAACTCCTCAATATACCCATTCATGGATATCCATCATAGTAATAGGAATCATGTTGACACAATCATATCTATTGCACATCATATTGATCATACAACATATTTCTAAGTGCATTTCCATATGTACATATATATATATATACACCCAGCTCTATAGGTATTTACATAATATTTTTTTAGGGGGGAACCACAACAGCCTTTTGGTGATTATCTCATTGTTGTAACAAAACAGGGTGAAATATTTTTAGAAATGGAATGGAGTAGTAATGATTTTAGCAGTGGAAGTTAATTGTAATAACTAACTATAAGAATAATAGTTATAATAGAGGATAATAAGTAATCAGAAAAAATATATTAATATATCTATATATAATCATGAATTGTTCTATTTGTATATAGTATAGTGTGATATTATGTAAATATGCTGGAATAGAAGTTGAATAAGTACACATTCTATATAACAATAGGAGGGAGTTAATAAGATAAAAATAATAGTAATAATCATCATTTAGTTAAGACAGTTAATAATCATAATAGTAGCATTAGTAGATACATAATAAATAATATAGTTCATAAAATCATAATAGATCCGTTTAAAGTTCATATAAATACACATGCAAGTGACAGATAACACTTGGCCAGCTAAAGTATATAAACATATAAAAATACACATTTCAGACTACACTGATATCTCTTAGTCGCATAGACTAATCCATAGCAGCACTCACTGATCCTTTAAAAACATAAGTAGACAAAAAAAATTATACAGCATTGTGTGGTGCTAAGTATAGATATAGTGAGTGGGCAGCAGGGGGAGCGTTAGGTGGTCTAGTGGTATAGAGATGCAGCAGGACTTACCAAATAGAATAAATCATTCAGCATAGGTAGCCTCTGTAGAGGGCTCTGCGGAACTGTAATAAATAACATCTGCAATATCTCCGGCGGCCGCTGAACAGCGCGCTCGCCGAAGAGGGGCGGATACCAGAATTCGGCATTGACGTCATCACGTATCTGAGCGCTCGCAGGAAGTCCTAACTCGTGATCACAACTGTTTTTTGTGATCGCAAGTTCGTAATCGGCATCCGTGATCAGCTCTCGATCATGAATGCCGATTATGAATGCACTTGTGATAGCACTCGTTACCCGACTCGTGATCTCGTGTGTTTAAAAACCTGCCGCCTTTAGCGGTTAATAGCAAAGCCCCCTTACATGCTAGAAACACTAAATTTGCAGGATATCTTAAGAAGAACAGTGGGAACAAGTGGATTTTTTTTTTCAAAAAGACCTTATAGTTTTTGAGAAAGTCGAGTTTAAAATTTCAAAGGAAAAAAGTATACATTTAAATGCGGTACCCCATGGAAACCCCTCTGGAGCTGCAACGCTTTGGCCAGGGATTGCTATACAGCCGCAATATGGCTGTATAAAGATCACTGGCATTTTTTTTAAAGCTTTTTTTTAATGTTCAGAGAAAAAAAACGTTGTGGGATGACTTTTTAACCCCTTTTCTGGGGGGATCTGGGAGTGGTGGCATTTAAGAAGTGGTGCCTTTAAAAAGAGGAACCCCAGATGCCCACCCCCCTCCCAGGAGAAATGAGTATAGGGGTACACAGTACCACTTATCCATTTCCATAAAGGGTTAAATGAAATAAAAACACAACAACGAGAAAAGTCCTTTATTGTTCTAAATTAACCAGAAATACTTACCTGTACCTTAAAAAAAATGTTCCCACGCCAGTATCCTCGGAAAGGTCCCACACCAATATCATCTATCTATCTTTGATTGAAGATCTCTGATGATCTGCGCAACCGCCATCACACGCCACCGGTCCCTACGTCCCCTCCAAGGCTCCCCATTGGTCTGTTAATAGACCGATGGGGAGCCTTGGAGCCAAACTCAAAGATGCTTTAGCTCTGCTATACTAAGTATAGCAGAGCTTCGTCTCTGTCCTCCGTGGCTCCCGGCTCTGCTCTCCCCCCACCCACTGCACACATAGCGCCCACCTATGCTGTCACCCTGGATCACCCATAGCACCCTGATGTGGTGTTTCTAGCATGTCCTAACATGCTTTGCTATTAAGCGCTAAAGTTGGCAGGTTTTTATCCTCCCTGGCGTTATGACTTCCAGATTTAGGGTCTAAAAGCTGTGCACTTTTTTAACAAGCTTTTAGACCCTAAAAACAAGAAAAAAAACATACCACAGAGAGATCTGCAGCAGCTCAAGCATATAACTCACTCAATTACTGGGATTACCGCTAAGGAGGTTAATCAAGAATAACGAATAGACTCGTGATTTGTGATTACATACAGTTATTTGACTCGAAACTGCACTTGAGTTGGCTATCCCTTTCTACTCGTAATTTGGAAGTGGGCGGAGTCATGCTGGTGATCACTTGTATTCGTGATCAGGGGTATCCGAGCAACTCTGCACAGTACATGTGATACATGAGGCCAGCAGCAGTACAAGCCAGGGGAGTGTCACAATCACCACAGAAATAGGGAGAAGTGACTACCAAATGATTCATTAAAGGGGGAGGAGGGATCACTAGCTACTACTAGAAAATGCTATGGGGGGGGGGGTCATCGCTAGACAGTTGGGGAAAGCTTTCTACACTAGGTAAGGTAAGAGCGGGACCACTAGACCAGTGGTTCCCAACACCTTTTCCGGCCCGGGGAACACTGTCTGACCAAATTTTTCTTCGGGGAACGGCGCGGGGGGGGGGGGGGGGATGCGGCCCCCGGTTGTTTGCGCGACCCCCGGTTGTTTGCGCGACCTAGTGGACAGTGCCGTGCGCAGCAGGCTATGGGGGGGGGGCTGGGGTGCGGCTGCATAGCTAGCATAGTTGCCCCAGTGTAGGGAGTTCAGTTGCCTCAGTATAGCTAGTATAGTGCCCCAGTATAGTGCCCCAGTATAGCCAGTATAGTGCCCCAGTATAGCCAGAATAGTGCCCCAGTATAGCTAGTATAGTGCCCCAGTATAGCCAGCATAGTGCCCCAGTATAGCCCCCCAGTATAGCTAGTATAGTGCCCCAGTATAGTGCCACAGTATAGCCCCCCAGTATAGCTAGTATAGTGCCCCAGTATAGCCAGTATAGTGCCCCAGTATAGCCAGTATAGTGCCCCAGTATAGCTAGTATAGTGCCCCAGTATAGCTAGTATAGTGCCCCAGTATAGCCAGTATAGTGCCCCAGTATAGCCAGTATAGTGCCCCAGTATAGCCAGTATAGTGCCCCAGTATAGCCAGTATAGTGCCCCAGTATAGCCAGAATAGTGCCCCAGTATAGCCAGAATAGTGCCCCAGTATAGCTAGTATAGTGCCCCAGTATAGCTAGTATAGTGCCCCAGAATAGTGCCCCAGTATAGCTCCCTCCCGCCCCTCCCCGCGGCCGCCGCTGTTATTACCTTAGCAGCGGCAGCTCTCCCCTCTCCGGCGCATGTGTTTATTCTAGCAGCGTATCTCCGGCTGCTCTGTGTGATGCGGAAGGAAGCAGGGCAGAGGCTTCCTGTAATGGCGATATGTATCGCCGTTACTATGGTAACCGAGCCCTGCCTCCTTCCGCATCACACAGAGCAGCCGGAGATACGCTGCTAGAATAAACACATGCGCCGGAGAGGGGAGAGCCGCCGCTGCTAAGGTAATAACAGCGGCGGCCGCGGGGACGGGCGGGAGGGGGAGAAGAGGACGGCACACCAGGCAACGTTCCTCACTGGTTGAAAAACACTGCACTAGACTATGAGGGTAAGCTATAATAGAGAAGGTGGGACCACCAGGCTCCCACAGAAAGCTATAAGGGGGAAGGAGGACAACTAGACTACCAGGTAAAAATATATGAAGGTAGGGGGACCACTAGACCCCAGGTAAAGCTATAAATAAGAGGTGGGGTGGAGAACACTAGATCACCAGAGCAAGCCATAATAAAAGCTATTACAACAAAAATACTCTTCAGCCACCTTCTATAACCCCAACTACATTTGATACCACACCCCCTGCATAATAAAACAATTAATAACACATTCTATATTTCAGAATCAAATATCATCACCACACGTTGTAGCAGCATGACAATTTAAGTTTTATGATAAATTGCCAAATTTATTTTGCGTTTTTATCTACAGCAGCACTTAAAAAAAAAACACAAAAAAAAACAATAATGGGAGAAACCAAAGAAACTGATTTTTCCCCATTTTTTATTATTTTTACCTTCAAAATTCATAGGAAAGAAAATAATTCCTGTAGGAAAGAAAAGCCTGTAGGAAAAAACGCAATGTGTACAGTGGCTTGCAAAAGTATTCGGCCCCCTTGAAGTTTTCCACATTTTGTCACATTACTGCCACAAACATGAATCAATTTCATTGGAATTCCACGTTAAAGACCAATACAAAGTGGTGTACACGTGAGAAGTGGAACGAAAGTCATACATTATTCCAAACATTTTTTACAAATCAATAACTGCGAAGTGGGGTGTGCGTAATTATTCAGCCCCCTGAGTCAATACTTTGTAGAACCACCTTTTGCTGCAATTACAGCTGCCAGTCTTTTAGGGTATGTCTCTACCAGCTTTGCACATATAGAGACTGAAATCCTTGCCCATTCTTCTTTGCAAAACAGCTCCAGCTCAGTCAGATTAGATTGACAGCGTTTGTGAACAGCAGTTTTCAGGTCTTGCCACAGTTTCTCGATTGGATTTAGATCTGGACTTTGACTAGGCCATTCTAACACATGGATATGTTTTGTTTTAAACCATTCCATTGTTGCCCTGGCTTTATTCTTAGGGTCGTTGTTTTGCTGGAAAGTGAACCTCCGCCACAGTCTCAAGTCTTTTGCAGACTCCAAGAGGTTTTCTTCCAAGATTGCCCTGTATTTGGCTCCATCCATGTTCCCATCAACTCTGACCAGCTTCCCTGTCCCTGCTGAAGAGAAGCACCTCCAGAGCATGATGCTGCCGCCACCATATTTGACAGTGGGGATTGTGTGTTCTGAGTGATGTGCAGTGTTAGTTTTCTGCCACACATAGCGTTTTGCATTTTGGCCAAAAAGTTCCATTTTGGTCTCATCCGACCAGAGCACCTTCTTCCACATGTTTGCTGTGTCCCCCACATGGCATGTGGCAAACTGCAAACTGGACTTCTTATGCTTTTCTGTTAACAATAGCTTTCTACTTGTCACTCTTCCATAAGAGCCAACTTTGTGCAGTGCACGACTAATATTTGTCCTATGGACAGAGTCTCCCACCTGATCTGTAGATCTCTGCAGCTCGTCTAGAGTCACCATGGGCCTCTTGACTGCATTTCTGATCAGCGCTCTCCTTGTTCGGCCTGTGAGTTTAGGTGGATGGCCTTGTCTTGGTAGGTTTACAGTTGCGCCATACTCCTTCCATTTTTGAATGATCGCTTGAACAGTGCTCCGTGGGATGTTCAAGGCTTTGGAAATCCTTTTGTAGCCTAAGCCTGCTTTAAATGTCTCAATAACTTGATCCCTGACCTGTCTTGTGCGTTCTTTGGACTTCAAGGTGTTGTTGCTCCCAATATTCTCTTATACAACCTCTGAGGCCCTCACAGAGCAGCTGTATTTGTACTGACATTAGATTACACACAGGTGCACTCTATTTAGTCATTAGCACTCATCAGGCAATGTATATAGGCAACTGACTGCACTCAGATCAAAGGGGGGCGAATAATTATGCACACACCACTTTGCAGTTATTTATTTGTAAAAAATGTTTGGAATCATGTATGATTTTCGTTCCACTTCTCATGTGTACACCACTTTGTGTTGGTCTTTCATGTGGAATTCCAATAAAATTGATTAATGTTTGTGGCAGTAATGTGACAACATGTGGAAAACTTCAAGGGGGCCGAATACTTTTGCAAGCCACTGCATATCACTAAGGTGTCATAAGTAGTGATAAAGTTATTGCTGAATAAATAGGGACTAGTTTTGATCATAATGAGTCATTTTGGTTTTGTGAAATTTCACATAATGTTTGCAATTAAGATTTTGAAATTACAGCTTCATGGGTAATCTTGATTTTAAGGAATTGATTGTAATTTTCACACAATGCATTGAAGTTTATGGTGCAAGAAAATATTAGTAATCAGAGTACTAATAAGTCGGAAATTACAAAACCTCCTAGGATTTCTCATGTTTATCTTATAACATCTAGCATTTCTTTTGTTAATATCCATTTTTTTGTGCGTAGACTTTAGCCTACCTCGAAGTCAGGGGTCTGCGTATGTATATTTTTTGTATCCCCAATACTATAGCTAGGAGTTATATCCTGTAGGAGAGCTCTTGCCTTTCCCCCGATTTAATTACTGAGCTTTAGAATACGTTTTCTGCTATCTTTTGTTTTGTAATGCTAAGTTACTGCAGAGAATTGTTTGTAGCTCTATTATGCTTCTCTACTGTTCTGCCTAATTGTTGATACGTGACATTGTTCATCTGGACTATATGGTATATTTGTTTTGGCCCTTTGGGTCACGTATGCAACAATGTTCAATTCATTATGCTCAACAAAAGCATTTACCCAACAAAAAAAACAAAACAAAAAAAAGACTTTGGCCTACCATACCTTATTACCTTAAAGAGGAGCTGTTAGGTATAGAGTCTCAGAGAAAAAAACACATATATCAGTAGCTAAATATTGGCTGTACTTACATTACATATGCATTTCACTGTCCACGTTTGGATTTCACAGAATTTTTATATAGTATTTGCAGAGATTGATGCTCCTGACAGCTCATGGCAGGTTCCATGTTTGTCTGTCTTGTATGAAGCCAATTGTGATGTAATATCCTCCCTTACCTTGCTTCCTGATGATTCGACTCACAAAAAAAGATCAGGATCAAAGATCCTAATGGTTCATGATCCGGACAACACTACTGTGCAGTGAATATTAATTAGCGATGTGGCTAGGAACAATAGCAGACTCATGCAGTATACTCTAACGGAACATGTGAACAGCACATTGATTTTTCAGTGTTGTGAGCTGGACTGCAAGATACAAGCTGCTGTAACATGAGCCTGTAACTTCTCACTGTGAAAGCAGCTTTAGGGCGGGATAGGGAAATGAAGGGGAGGACCAAGGGAGTGCAGTGGGGAGAAGAAGCAGCCCCAGAATGCTTTGCAGTATCTGTTATGTGGCCTGCCGGCCTCCTTAGGAGCTTGGGAATATAGAGGTTTGCTGTTCAGCAAACATCAAAGTAAAAGAGATTTTTAACTTCAGTATTGCCTTTTTGGCTTCCTTCAAAACTGTTTAACACAGGAGAATAGAGGTTTAAATTAGCTTTTGCAGCCTGACAGTTACTCTTTAATGGAAATCTGAAGGGAGAGGTATAGAGAGGCTGAGGTACAGAATGTATTTATTTTTAAATAATACTAGTTGTCTGGCAGTCTTGCTGATGATTCTGGTATCAGCAGTGTCTGAATCACACACTTTAAGCATGTCAGATTTTCATCAGAAACATCTGCTCTGTATGCTTTTTTGTATAAAAACCTTCAGCGCTAATTCCATATATCCACCACCACGAACACCATAGAAAATGGGTGTGCTTACCGAATTACGACAGACCTTAATTACAGGGTCTGCAACACAGCATAACAAGGTCAGCAGCCGACAACCTCCCCAGCTGGCCTCCTCTCCACACACGAGTATCAGCAATATTTCAGGACCTCACATGCAGTGTTCACAGTATGCATGAAAAAAATAATAGTACACCCATCTAAGCATATCTATCTTCAGTTTAATGTATATTCCATTTAAAACAGTCGATAAAAATTGTTAAAAAAACACTCACATCTGGGTCCTTGTTACAGGGACCCACAGCAGAAAATAGCATGTAAAAGTCACACAGGACGCCGTCCAGCCACACGTCCGCCTCACCCGACCGGTTTCACTGCTATAGTTTCATCAGGGGCTTAGAGACAAAGTGGCTGGATCAGCCTTTTTATAAGTAATCACCTTTTTGGGAGGAGGTGTTCTCCGGTAGCCTCGCACCACGCTGTCCGGTGGCTCTTCCTGGAACATGGCGCTGTCACTTCCGCCTCCACCCTAGCGACGGTGGCTCAGAGAACCAACAGAATACTGGAGATATTCGTATCCCTAAGAGACCATGAACTAAGAAACGATGAACTTACATAAATGCTGTCCATATCCACGTTCGTGCGGGTAACACCGCTAAAAAGTTTTAAAAGGTTTATTTGATTAGTTTTATGTAAGTTCATCGTTGGATTAAATTTCCAACTGATTTGTATTTTATTTTTATTTACAAATTGCAATTTTACTCTTTCGGGGAGTTAGGGAGATGATGCGAACGGAGGTGCGCATTGGTCTCTTGGGGATACGAATATCTCCAGTATTCTATTGGTTCTCTGAGCCACCGTCGCTAGGGTGGAGGCGGAAGTGACGCTGCGTGGAACGCAGCGCCATGTTCCAGGAAGAGCCACCGGACAGCGCGGTGCGAGGCTACTGGAGAACACCTCCTCCCAAAAAGGTGATTACTTATAAAAAGGCTGATCCAGCCACTTTGTCTCTAAGCCCCTGATGAAACTATAGCAGTGAAACCGGTCGGGTGAGGCGGACGTGTGGCTGGACGGCGTCCTGTGTGACTTGACTTTTACATGCTATTTTCTGCTGTGGGTCCCTGTAACAAGGACCCAGATGTGAGTGTTTTTTAAGAATTTTTATCGACTATTTTAAATGGAATATACATTAAACTGAAGATAGATACGCTTAGATGGGTGTACTATTATTTTTTTCATGCATACTGTGAACACTGCATGTGAGGTCCTGAAATATTGCTGATACTCGTGTGTGGAGAGGAGGCCAGCTGGGGAGGTTGTCGGCTGCTGACCTTGTTATGCTGTGTTGCAGACCCTGTAATTAAGGTCTGTCGTAATTCGGTAAGCACACCCATTTTCTATGGTGTTCGTGGTGGTGGATATATGGAAATAGCGCTGACGGTTTTTATACAAATTTGAAGAAGATGCTTTACTGAGTGTAGGACTTTGGCTGCTCTTCCAAGGAACTTTGAATTACTATATACAGTGGTGTGAAAAACTATTTGCCCCCTTCCTGATTTCTTATTCTTTTGCATGTTTGTCACACCTAAATGTTTCTGCTCATCAAAAACCGTTAACTATTAGTCAAAGATAACATAATTGAACACAAAATGCAGTTTTAAATGATGTTTTTTATTATTTAGTGAGGAAAAAACTCAAAACCTACATGGAGCTGTGTGAAAAAGAAATTGCCCCCTGAACCTAATAACTGGTTGGGCCACCCTTAGCAGCAATAATTGCAATCAAGCGTTTGCGATAACTTGCAACGAGTCTTTTACAGCGCTCTGGAGGAATTTTGGCCCACTCATCTTTGCAGAATTGTTGTAATTCAGCTTTATTTGAGGGTTTTCAAGCATGAACCGCCTTTTTAAGGTCATGCCACAACATCAATAGGATTTAGGTCAGGACTTTGACTAGGCCACTCCAAAGTCTTCATTTTGTTTTTCTTCAGCCATTCAGAGGTGGATTTGCTGGTGTGTTTTGGGTCATTGTCCTGCTGCAGCACCCAAGATCGCTTCAGCTTGAGTTGACAAACAGATGGCCGGACATTCTCCTTCAGGATTTTTTGGTAGACAGTAGAATTCATGGTTTCATCTATCACAGCAAACCTTCCAGGTCCTGAAGCAGCAAAACAACCCCAGACCATCACACTACCACCACCATATTTTACTGTTGGTATGATGTTCTTTTGCTGAAATGCTGTGTTACTTCTACGCCAGATGTAACGGGACACGCACCTTCCAAAAACTTCAACTTTTTGTCTCGTCGGTCCATAAGGTATTTTCCCAAAAGTCTTGGCAATCATTGAGATGTTTTTTAGCAAAATTGAGACGAGCCTTGATGTTCTTTTTGCTTAAAAGTGGTTTGCACATTGGATATCTGCCATGCAGGCCATTTTTGCCCAGTCTCTTTCTTATGGTGGAGTCGTGAACACTGACCTTAATTGAGGCAAGTGAGGCCTGCAGTTCTTTAGATGTTGTCCTGGGGTCTTTTGTGGCCTCTCGGATGAGTTTTCTCTGCGCTCTTGGGGTAATATTGGTCAGCCGGCCACTCCTGGGAAGGTTCATCACTGTTCCATGTTTTTGCCATTTGTGGATAATGGCTCTCCCTGTGGTTCGCTGGAGTCCCAAAGCTTTAGAAATGGCTTTATAACCTTTACCAGATTGATAGATCTCAATTACAGTACTTTTGTTCTCATTTGTTCCTGAATTTCTTTGGATCTTGGCATGATGTCTAGCTTTTGAGGTGCTTTTGGTCTACTTCTCTGTGTCAGATAGCTCCTATTTAAGTGATTTCTTGATTGAAACAGGTGTGTCAGTAATCAGGCCTGGGGGTGACTACAGAAATTGAACTCAGGTGTGATAAACCACAGTTAAAGAGGAACTCCAGTGAAAATAATGTAATAAAAAAAGTGCTTTATTTTTACAATAATTATGTATAAATGATTTAGTCAGTGTTTGCTCATTGTAAAATCTTTCCTCTCCCAGATTCACATTCTGATATGTATTACATGGTGACATTGTTACTGTGGGCAAGTTATGTAGCTGTTTCTAGCTGTTCTGTCTGTTACAGACAGCTAATAACAGCCATTTCCTGTCTGTGAACATTGTTACATTGTGGCAGTTTGCCAGCAGTACCGCGGTATTCAGAGGTTCTTGTGGGAGGGGTTTCAGCACAAAATCAGTCACACAGCGCCCCCTGATGGTCTGTTTGTGAAAATCATTGTATTTCTCATGTAAAATGGGGTATCAGCTACTGATTGGGATAAAGTTCAATTCTTGGTTGGAGTTTCTCTTTAAGTTATTTTTTAACAAGGGGGGCAATTTCTTTTTCACACAGGGCCATGTAGATTTGGAGTTTTTTTTCTCACTAAATAATAAAAACCATCATTTAAAACTGCATTTTGTGTTCAATTATGTTATCTTTGACTAATAGTTAACGGTTTTTGATGAGCAGAAACATTTAAGTGTGACAAACATGCAAAAGAATAAGAAATCAGGAAGGGGGCAAATAGTTTTTCACACCACTGTATGTGTTTGCGCTGATATATTTCTATTGTGTTTGCTCTGTATGCTTGTTCAGGGTGGCTAAAAGTATCAAACACAGAGGATCAGGTGGACAGCCAGGCAACTGGTATTGTTTAAAATTACAAAATGTTAGCCTCCACATTCCTCTCACTTCAAGTTCCCTGGTGACTATGCCTGGGTGGCCTTATAATAATCACTTCTTCTACAGAACTACCCAATAACCATTTATAGAGTAGTGGATGAACTCTGTAGCCATACCAGGCATATGGTATTGTTACTGTTTCTATCTAGGCATCAATACACAGAAATGCAATATGCCAATATCACATGAATGGGTTCCTGTTGGTTTCCAGTAGCAGAGTCAGTACTAGAGGACAGACAAATGAGGGCGTGAGTGTAAACTTTGGGCTGTCCATGTTTAATGTTAACAGAAGGCATAAAAAGACTAAACCATAAATAAATAATTCTCCCTCAGGATTCCTATACCAGTGAATAATGGCAGCCTAAGAGATATTATTTATGCAGTGACTTCCATGTGATTAACAAACATGGCTGTGAGCCAAAGCAATTAACCTTAATTATTAATCTATGTTCATGGAATATCAACGAACATGGTTTTTATGAAAACATTATAATAGGGAATGCTTGGGGTAGATAATCAGGCTTCTTTGTTGAGGCCGTGTAAACTGCTGTAATTGTGGGGAAGCTGCAATAACTCATGGCAGCCAACCCACTTAAAGTTCACTGCAATTAGATAAACGATAGTTTCTGATTGGATACTAATGTTTAATGCAATTAGGACATTGGGTTTTATCTAAACAAATTAATGACGTAGAAGCCCAAACTACATAAAAATATTTAATAGAGTTTGTCAAGGAAATGTGGGACCTAAGGTGAGATCAAAATGGGGGACTTATCAATAGAGTGTATAAAGCATGTTACATAAAATAAGGGCTTGGCTATTTCTAAAAGTGGATGTGCTAAAGACGGAAAATGTTGTAGTTACAATGTGGGAATAGCTAGACCTAGCTAGGGCTATTTTAAAAACATCATAAAAATCCAATATAAAATATCCTAGTATAGCAGCACAACAGGGATAGCAATGTTATTATTATAAGGGATGGTTCAGATAAGACATCTGAACCAGCAGTGTGGCATCCTGCTCAAATGCTTTTCTGCCAGCCAGCTTTGGCGGCTCTTCCTATAATTCAATTGTCATGTCTCGTTTTTGACACAGAAGCATCACACTTGATGATGGTGATCTTGGAAACTACATATAGCTTTCAAGATCACCTCAATGAGATGGTGTGCATCAGTTGACAGTAAATGATGGTACTGATGTTTAAAAAGCCTTGACCATTAATTTGAATGGACTGCACTTGAGCAATGAGTGCCATGGCTATCATTTAATGCTAGTTCAATGCCCACGTCGGCCTTGGTGCTTAGAAAACAGCATGGAGCCCTAGGAGCTGCTCAGGAGCTCTGGCTGATCTTTGGATGGTACAGCTTCTGGATGTGTGCGAGACGTACTGTATGTGAGATTCAGGCAAGTCTATATACAAGATAGCTACAGTGATTGTGTGTTACCGGAATAAGAAAATGGAGCATTCCAAAACATGGGACCTAAAGCAACTCATTTGCCTTACTCATCCTGCCAGCAGCTCTAAAATCTGAACCTGGAATAGAGGCACACTTTACAAACCAGTAAGCCAAGCCCATGTTTTTCTGCAGAGGCAGCTGTGCTCGCCAAAACAAAAGTTGAATACAAAAAAATGATTTGAAAAGCTTATTGTAAAAGTGACATGGTAAAATATTTTAGTACCTTCTGTACAATATATTAATGCTGATTGCTGTGAGTTGTTTTAGTTCTGTGCTGCGGAGTGGCCAGACATGAAAGTCTAATGCTCTATATTAACTGCGGTCATAACCTTCTGCTCTACACCTTCTTAGCATGGTACATTGTTCGGTAAATTATACTCATTATGCCAAATCACAGGAGAGGTGTCTTATTCTTTATTGTTTTTGTCTAGACAGTGGATTACTGTACTTTGGAACATTTGGTCAGATGCTGTCCTTTCTGCAGTAAACATTACTAAGAATCCATAAGTGGTTGGTTTAATGTCGAGGATTTAGTTTTGTCATACAGACTATTAAGGTTTTTGCAAATAGGTAAAGAAAAGAGCATCTTGGCTGTAACAGTTTTGAAAATAGTTTGTGTTGGGCTTGTCAAAGTCAAGATCAGTTCTAAAACTCCAAAACACTGACTTCAGAAGTTCACAGGGCTCCAGTGCTGCCGAAAGAACACGGGGATGATGATCCGTGACAACAAAATAATTTTTTTCACCATTTGTTGACTGGATATGAGACTTGGGTCCATTGCAGAGATCCTGAGTCAAAACTTGTTTCAATACAGTGAAAGCATAAGTTAAAATCCCATCCTTGAAAAAGTTCAAGACAGAAGACTCTGGAGGCAGGGCAACAATCTTTTTGGATATTGAATTACATTTTCCTCCGGAGTTCACCTTTTATTCAGAAGGTTCATGACAAATAAGAGAACTCTGCAATATTGAAGGTACTATTTACATTGATTTTATTACCATGCCGCATAGCCTAGGGTTTCTACATGAAAAAAGCTTCCCCAGAAAGTTTGCAAACCTCAGAAGAATGCCTGCGGTTATCTCCAAAGCACTACTGAAGTTGCTTAGTCTACTACAGTAACAGAACACTACTCGTCCTATGCAAAAAAAAAAGTGAGCTGGTGATCTTGGAGTGAGAACAGTCTCCACATGGAATTGCAAGTGGCAAAAGCAAGGGCAGCCTGTGGAACATGGGGAAACAATCTTTCATCAATATTGAAAGACAGATTCAGAGAAAGTTGTTCAGAAATGACTTTGAAGGTCGTGGTCTGGACTGTTTTCGGAGACTACAGAGTTTGTAATGTGAAATGATGAGCTCATTGTGCAGACCACAAGACCGTAAATGTGGGATAATTGAGGGAGATGAGAAAGGAGTTGGAATGGGTGAAAGAGTCTGGTAAGTTGCACTAACCAACTGCCATAATTTCTTTTGAAAACAAAGAAAATCCTAAGAATGAGGAGAAAGACTAGTCCAAAACCTTTCCGTAAGAAGATTAACAATACTTAAGGTGGCCACTAACGCTCCAATTTCTAGTGAAAAATCATTTGAGTGATCAGAAATTCTGATCGGATTGGTTGAAAATAATCTCAGTTGATGGGCACAATCGATTATGAACGATTATAAAAAAAATAGTCGTCCGATTGGATTTTTGGCAAACCAAAATTTGGATTTTCTTGATTGGTTGTGATAGATAGGAAGCAAAGATTGGTTCCTTGATGGTGTAGGGAATGATTTTTCTTCCGATTAGAATTTCTGATCATTCAAACGATTTTTCCCTAGAAATTGGACCGTTAGTGGCCACCTTTACTGTGAGTGACAGCTACACAGAAAGAAAGTCCTTTACAGTGCATTGTGCTCTGAGACAAAAGTATGTTCCACATGTGCACGTGTATTTTAAATTTTGTGTTTTTTTCACCCTTGTGCCCCTTTACATTCTCAGCTGAAAAAAACATGGGTTGTGTAATGATGAAATGTTCCTGAAGAGCGTTACTCTCTTCAAGTAGCTGCTATCCCACTACTATGAATAGCTTAATAGCTTGGTCATTAATAGAATTTTTAACTTTTCTCATTGCAGAGTTTTTGTAGACAAATATTCCATCCTATTTTTTATTTTTATATGGGATTATTCTTTAATAACAGTAACAAAGGGTTGGTCTTTTATAGGCAGAAATGCAATTATTCAGGTTGGAATGACAGTCACCATTCATGTAGTCACTTGCATCACTTACTCAGCCAAATATATTGTGCTAGAAACATCTCTCTTTGGTTGTCTTACAGGATACAAAGAAGAACTTCGGCGAATTGTACAAATTAAAAGGCAGGCAAGCAATGTGCAACCCAAGTTCATGCTATACACTGAAGCAACAGAGGACAATACAATGTGTCAGATTGTGACACTTAAAAGGGAAACGCTGGAGAAATGTGCTTTCAATGCTGAACTTCCTCTTGTGATTATAATTCATGGATGGTCGGTACGTACGGTAATCCATTTTGATTAATTTACTTTTTTATATATCAGATACTTCATTAACCTGTACTATTAAATTGCACTTCAATTTTATTTCACTGTTGACTTCAATAAAATTGATTTAAAAAAAAAAAATAAAACTTTAGAAATTAATAAATACAATAAATACAATAGTACTTAAATATACAATCCTAAGATGCTACCACTCATCTAGACAGAAGCATTTGGTTTGCTCGGGTACAGGTTTGTAAGCAAACATTAGCATTGTGCTATTTATTAGTGTCAAAAATCTCAGTTCTTGCCTTTTGCATGATCCCTACTCAGTAAAGGAACCAGCCTTTAACTTATTAGCAGCCCTACACGCATTATCTCGTGACTGATAATGCGTGCCGGGGTGTCTTCTAAAGGCATATGCCGTTTTGCTGCCTAATACATCTATGCAGAGCAGTGCAGAGAGCTTCCTTATATCTACCTGTTACGGGTGCCTGGATCGGCTTCTGCTCTTCATCCACCCATGGCACTGCACTCCCAGCACCTTCTTCTGAGTTCCGATCACATGATATGATGTGATTGTGACCTAGGGTATGGTGTCAGCATTGCAGCACTACCCGGTGGGAAAAGAGGTGTGATGGAAGAGACTCTTCCATCACCGGGTGGCACTGCAATGCTGACACCATCCCCTAGGTTACAATCACATATCGTATCATGTGATTGGAACTCAGAAGAGGATGTCGACATTGCAGCGCCGTGAGTGGAGGAGAGGAGAAGCCGATCCAGCTGTCCGGTATAGGTAAATATGACAGCTCCCTGCGCCACTCTGCATACCCTGCCAGGCTGGGGAAGGCACACTTCCCCAGTGGCAAAAAAAAAAAATCGGCCCTGCAGCGCACATGCAGCATTGCTGTATGTGTCTGTTAAAGGGGTTAAAGGGTTGCTATCATAAATCCGGAATAGTGGGGTCTGAACCCTCCATAACAGTGATTATAGATTGACTGGATACCTTGAAATTAATCAGAGTAGTTAGGATTTTATTTTATATAAAAAAACTAGTATCTGTTTCGAAACTCATAGTAATAATCTTCTTGAAAGAAAAAAGAGAAAAATAACATCTAACAAATCTTGCTAACAGCTTAACAGAACTTAATGCTGAAAAATTAATAAAGTAAATCACCAGAATATTATAAGCATATTACCCCTTCTCTTTCATCTCTTAGGCATCTAGAACCATGTGTGGGAAGGTAGCTTCTGGCTTGTAGCTGAGAAGGTGTCTTTCAGAAGAGATCCAATCTGAATGACTGAATAGCTCTTAAACCACTTATTTTTATACCCAATCTATTCAACATGGCTGCCTTATTGTTTTTGTTTTTCTTAATCTCTGGTCCTGAAATTTCAGTGCGTCAATCATTAATTTATTTTGAATTGCTGACATTTAATTAAGCCATAATATCTTTTGTTTACAAATTCCTTATTTAACTTATCGATGGGAATTTACGTAGTTTGGTACATTTATACATACTGACATTTGGTTATCAGGTCTATTTGACTTCTTTTGAAAATATTTGATGTCCATTACTTAGCACTTTGATGCTGGTAGACTTCTTGTTTGCATCTGACCTGTTGATTCATTTTATTGCCCCAGACATTAGGACTTTTAAATATTAAACAATCTTCATTCGATCTATCCATCATGACAAAATTCTGATATTATATCTCTCTACTAATTAGTTTGAAATGTTTCTGTCCAATCCTGTAATTGAGTTTACCATTTTGACCCAGCAAAAATGTAGACCTGCTACTTATGGCCTACAGTAATTTCATACTTAATTTAATTCTATAACTATACTTATAGAATAATCATATACCGGGGATACTGATCAGTTATCTAAATAATTTTATTGTATCATAATTTTATAAAGAGGTACTAAAAAATAATTTCATAAAGATTATATATAAAAACTACCAGGTGGCAGTGTAATATAAAGTTTAATCTTTTGATTAAAAATGCTTTATCAAGCTGACATTTTACCAAAGCCATAATAACTAAGTTTACCATAACATTTTAGGTTTGCTCCCCCCTCACTAATTTCAGCATAATATTTAGTTCCCAAAATATATAAAGAGAAGAACCTGTAAACATGCACCAGTTGCAAATAATAAAAATACCTTTATTATACTTGGTTTACCTTTATTATACTTACAAGGTTAAGACTTTTTTTTTATATAAATATAGTAGGGGGCAAAGGGCTATTAAAAAGTAAATTGTGTTTGGTGCATATATATTTGTAAATAATCTATCACATTACAGAAACTCAAAAGGTCCAGGAAGCTTGCCTGGTAAAGAAAAATTCACACAGTTGGTGACAATGTAATAATGCCAGCATGTAAAATTATGAGTAAAAGCCAGGGGAAGATTCTGTGCAAGAAATGTAAAAGGTTCCACTCCAAACAGCAGGAAAGGCCGGCACATTGATGACATGCTGCATGTTGCTGAAGAGGTGTTGTGTAATCAATGGAAAAACAACAGGTTCTCCATCCAGGTTGATGAGTCAACAGATACCACCAATGAGTGTCTTATTATGTAATTTATTATATTTGTAAATGCTGGTGAATTCAAGAAAACTTTCTGTCTCAAAGCGCTTCCAGAAACCAACAAAAGTTAACACACACACACACACACACAAACGCGCACACATACACACACACACACATACACACACACACACACACACACACACACACACACACACACACACACACACGTATAAGGAATGTATTGATTATAACTAGTATACGTGTAATATATTACTTGCATCTGGCAGTTCTCACTAATATATTTTAAGCGGTTTTCAGTCTTCTTACAATATGCTTATCTATAACCTTAGCATTTCAGCGAGAAGTTTGAATGTCTAATTTAAACAAAATGTTCAAGTTTGTGTAATTAAAACAATCTTATGAATGTTTCACTGTCTGGCCTTCCATATACTAGAAAGTCAAAGAGCAATATTTAAAAAAGTATCTCAACTTCACAGTTTACACTGAAAGTTTGCATAGCACATCCAAACTTATAATAAACAAAAGCATATACATATGGCAGCTTTTCCTGCATAAAAAACAACAAGCATGCTGACATTAGTAGAGGTAGGATAACATGTCCCATCTAAAAAAAATTTTAAGTTGGAAATGTATAGTTTAATATAGTTAGGCACGTATAATACATTTAGAAAAACATGGTTTATTTAAGCTGTTCATGGCACGTGAATGTTATTATTATCTTTGTATGCAGTGTCAATATATACGGTGGTGCTGTACAAATTATTTTTTTTCACAAATGAGTTAAATGGACAAACTAGGGCAATATGGATTAAAAATATGTGTCGTTTATACATATTACAGCTGAGTGATGTTTTCCCATCTTTCCCATTTTGTAGATTGATGGTTACCTGGAACCCTGGGTCACAAAGATGGCTTCTGTTTTAAAGTCCAGTGAAAAGCAAATGAACATCATCATTGTGGATTGGCTACAGTCTGCTCATCAACACTATGCAGTTGCTGTGCAAAATACACGAATCGTTGGCCTGGAAGTAGCTGAATTTCTGGAATGGCTTGAGGTAATCATTTTATAATATGAGTTTAAAAGATGCCACACCATATTTCACACTGCTGGGTAGGCAGATATGAGAAAAGAGGCTAAACAGAAAATGGGGCTGATTTATCAAGGCAGCTGTACAGACAAGTGTGGGCAGACATTTGCTATAGTTTTTTCTATGATAGCCCCAGTAATTTCAAAGCATTGCTAAAGCAGTGCAATTCTATGGGCTGTCAATCTGCTGCTGCTTCAGGCCCACCACTGATTGATCTATATATTCTGTCCAGTAAGATCAACCAACTCAGTCAATGATGGCAGAAAATTATGTAGATTGATCTGGCCAGCATGTTAGGGCATCAATTGTATGGGCACTTATTGATTTTTCCCGATTCTACTAGAAATTGATGCCCTAACATGCTGGCCAGATCAATCGACAGAATTTTCTGCCATCATTCACTGAGTTGGTTGATCTTACTGGACAGAATATATAGATCAATCAGTGGTGGGTCTGAAGCAGCAGCAGATCGACAGCCCATAGAATTGCACTGCTTCGGAAAGCGAAACACTAACGTTCAATAGATTTTTATAGATTTCATGCTTAAAAATCTATGTGCTGTGTGTGGAAAAATTTGATCAGATAAATCCCTTGTATTAAGCTTTAGGAACATTTAAATAGCTCAGTGGCTTGTGATTGCATCTTTGTAAGGCCTCAATAGACTGTCAGCTTAAACATTAGATTAAATAAAAATACCACATGGAACAAGACTCTATAAAAAAAACTAGGGACACATTTTATTGATATTACAATCATAATACCAATCCTATATTAAATGGGAATTGGGAAAAGCCTTTCTTATTCAGATAAGAAACCTTTATATGCTCTCCTCGGGTGACCAGCTGCTTAATGTTGGCAAACACAGGATGAGTGGTTAGGTGCGGCACAAAAGCAACGTTTCCTATAGCTTTGGACTGCATCAAGCAGGAGGCTACCAAATCATCACACCCATTCTACAAAGTAAGAAAAAAAAACAGGACAGTTAAGTCTTTAAATGCAAGAAATACAAGATTTGTTTTGAAATATTATTTTTACTTTCACAATCCACCAGTGTCCACTATTGGACATCCACATTCAATATTCCACCCAGCAGTATACATCCATATCAATGCTGCCTTATGCACCTGCGTTCTTATAGCTTAATCAAAGAGCAATCGCTCCACCACGAGTAGTGGCTGCAATCCCACCAATGACCAAAGGTTATTGACATATTTGATTCTCTTGTTGGTCCAGAAAACAGTGCGATTGATGTGAATGTGTGACGCAGGACAATGTGATGTATAATGCTGGACATCGTGGATTTGCGGGATATAAATACATTTTTCTTTACAATCCAAAAAAAAGGTTACGAATTTTAGCAAATATTAATAAAGTATGAAAATAACACAAGAAAAAAATAACACACATTCTACTGTCCCCGTCTCCTATTTGGTCATCACAAACTTTAACAGGAGGAGAAGCATAGTGTCATTCAGCATTTAAACAAGAGTGTGTGTGTGTGTGTGTGTATGGAAAGGGGGTTCTGCCCTCTTTGAAAGGTACCTCCCATTTTAAATGCCCTGTGGGTTATGTATTGAGGAAGGACTTTACACTCACCCTGAACCCGACCCTATGTGCTTGGTATGCCTACATCCATCTAGCTACCCAGGCAACACACAAATGGAAACTGGAGCAAGCTGTTACATTTACTTCCACTCGCTTCAGCATCGTCTTTGGTATTTTGTTGGACACATAAACTGCAATGGTTCTTGTTGATGTCCATTATATCTACATCTTTAGACTTCATTCCAGCAAATGGTGGCATTAGGGCCTGCATGTAATTTATACGGGGGCTAAAAGAGGCGGGGAATTACTCTGATACAATACAGATATGAGTAGAATCTCAAGCATACATATTGTTTCATATAATTAGGCAGAAAACTACTGAAGATCACTAAGGGAAATAAAAATGAACTCAGTCATAACAAACAAAAATGATCTCCTTGTCATCCCTTCAATGGCTAGATGCAGGCAGGCAGTGATGGGGATAGGATGTGACAATGGAGTACGTTGTTCTTTGTTGCCCAGACAGAAGACCGCATTTCATTTCTCCTGTGCTGCTATCTACCTGCCAGATTTACTCTTCCGCTCTTATTTTTATGGCATTGTTAAAGCAGTAGTTCAGCAGTCATATAATCAGCCTCAAGATGTTCAGCTAAGTTAACTACTCTGCTGTGTGTGTCGGTGCCAGCACAAACATTTGCATTGTAAAATATAACAGCTATATTTATTTACCTTAGCTTCTGCATTCTCATTTACATTGGTGGCTTGTCACTCCTGGCAGCTGAAAAGCAGTTTGCACACAGAGGGATTCATAAACACGAGGAAATGATCTTCTTTATGCCATACATGGGGACGAGGATGGAGCAATTTATCCTACTTTTAGCCATAGAATGATATGATCGCTAGATTTAGAGACTGCTACAGTGCTGCCAGAACACACATCCATCTTTAGGAGCAGCGTTATGTGCTTTGCAGTGCAAGGCAAAGGTGCTTCTACCCAACACTACTGTTCTGAATCTGTGTACTCAGAAGGCTTTTTCAAATACAGCCAGCCTTGTGTCTCATGGCACCTTGTGCTAAATGTTAGCATTGTGAACATAAATTCTAAACAAGAAAGTTTAGTTTACTCCTAGTTTTATTACCATTAAAGTTTGCCTTTCTGCAGTGGGAAAACCACGGCACCAACAGGGAAACACAAGGGGTGGATAGAGGGGGTCAGGTAGAGTATCTGGAATTGGGTCAGTCAGATGCATTTCCTTCCAAGTTTATTCATCCCAATTAAAAACTTACTATTTTTATTAAATGTGCATGAAAGTCTAAAAATGAGCATCTAATTGACCATCTCAAAGTCTTCATACCCCCCCCCCCCCCCCCCCCCAGGGTGAAGCAGTATTCCCAAGACACAGTGGGGCTGATTTAGCAGGACAGACAGAGATAAACCGAAAAAAAATTGATGTTGTATAATGCAACCAAACAGTTTTTAGCTATAAATAGTTCATATATTTTAGCTCTGGGGCACAGAAAGACTGTGTCAATGAGCAGAGACAATAAAACATGAAATCTGCTCTAAGTTTTTAAACATAAAATTAATAGTGATACTTAAAAAATAAAATCATTTTTAGGAGTAGGAGGATAGATACAATTATTTATCGCATTTTATTCTCAACTCAGGTTCACTTTAATTTTACAGTGAAAAAAGTGTCTTTGATGCCATGTGGATGTTACTAGAAATGAATGATGCCATATGCAACCACTTCACATAAGTAGGTGCCAGCATAGGCCACCCTTCCTCATTGCACAGCTCAAGAGGCAGTGCAACTTGAGAATTTTTATACAAACTAGTTGGGTTTTAAGAGTCAGACAAACCTATTATTTGCATAAATGACCATCACAAAGGTGCAGATTGTCCATTAATATCTGGCCAACTAGTGCATTTGTTAACATTCGGTTGGCCACTGAGAGGACTTTTTACCTGTGGAGACCTACTCCTTGGGGTTAGAGTTATATAAGTAATGCTGAGTAACAAAATAGTAGTGCTGCAATCCTTAGCTAGCATCAAAACCATCTAAAGAAGGTCCAAATTACCCCAAGAAGGGTTCTCTGGATCCATTTAGTTATGTACTTTAAAAATTATTATTATTATTTATTATTTAAATTCTAGGTTTTGCCTAGAGTGATGGGGATTGAGGGGCTGCACGGTTTGTCACCCCCTTTATCACTCTTTAAGAAGAAACCAGTTAAACTTTTATAAAACCAACATCACTGGTATGATAAAAACAAGGAATACCAAGAGCCCCAGTAGTGTAATATGTACTGGTAAATGGTTACTAGATAGAGTAAATATTAATACTCACAAACCAGGGTTACCATTAGGCAACCACTGTAAAGGCAGGTGGGGAGATTTTCCTGACCCCACTCAGGAATAAGAAGTCGCTCTCTGTAGATGAGAAAAAGGGGGTTCAACCCTCCACCCAGGGCGGACTCAATATTATGCAGGAGAACAGAGGCGCCAAAAGGATAAAAGGAAGTGGAGTTCATAAATAAAATATATTGACTGTCTTTACTACAGTCGTTGTGTGTCTACTTGGAGGAGGTAAGTCCACCACTACCTCCTCTATTTACCTAAAATTTGGTTTTTAAGCTCATTAAGCTTCCTTTTATCCTTTTGGCGCCTCTGTTCTCCTGCATAATCACTGGTATAATGTAAGAGTACGTTGTACTCTAATAATAACATGGACTGGCACTTCACGTGGAAATAATGCATTTCCTTGCCAATAGTAAACCTTTCTCTCTCATTATAAATTGGCCTTAGTATGGATTTCACTTCTCATACTTTACCTAAACATGAACTTTTCATTTGGAAGTTTGGCAGACACTGAACATAGATAGATGCAGTATAGTAGTAGTGTCCCAGCTTATGCACAGTAGCTATAAATCATAAGAATGACTGTATAGCTGGCTTGCTTTGCTCTATAACATGCTGTCATGTTCACAATTAGCTCTTTGCCTCACCCTACTCTGTTACGAAAGGAAAAGGAGAAACTGTGTGACAGATAATCATGCATGTTACACACACCTGATAGACATTTGCACTTTATCATCTTCGGATGTCCAATGTTACATTACTGTGATATGTAGTTCTGCACTTATCTTGTAGCTGACTTGGATATTTTCCTGTAATCCACATTTTCTAGTCAGCCATCCAGTTTTCCAGAAGTAATGTTCACCTGATTGGGTACAGCCTCGGAGCTCATGTCTCAGGATTTGCTGGCAGTTATGTGAATGGATCAAAGATTGCAAGAATTACAGGTAATTTCTCATTAACCGCATACCTTTTACACAAACCACCACTTGCCTATACTGAATACCAGTCCAGGTCACTTTTCATGATGGTGAGAGCAGGAAACAAATTCCACTCTATTGGAGGCAAACACCCTGTTGGATGCCTGTTTCACCTGGTACTTTGCCCCACCCAGAATATAAATAAGGGAAGCCAGACCTGAAGCAGCTATTTCAGTGATCTGTGAGAAGGAGGTTGAGGATAATATGCATAACCCTACATAAAGTGAAGGCATTGACCAGCTGAGCCATGAGCAAGGGAGGGGGAAGAGGCAATGGATGGGAGGGACCACTTGGCTAATAGGATGGTCCAATGCATGGAGCTTGCAGAATGTGCAGGTAATCACTGGATAGTGTGTGGATTAAGGGTTCAGCCTCTGACACTGGAGACCAGGGTTCAAATCTTGGCTCTTTCTGTTCAGTAAGGCAGCGCTTATTCAGTAGGAGAACATGAGCAGTAGAGTTGGGCCGAACGGTTCGCCGGCGAACGTGGTTCGCGCGAACTTAGGTGGTTCGCGTGCGGGTGCCGCACGCGAACGTTTTGCGGAAGTTCGGTTCGCCCCATAATGCACCTGAGGGTCAACTTTGACCCTCTACATCACAGTCAGCAGGCCCAGTGTAGCCAATTAGGCTACACTAGCCCCTGGAGCCCCACCCCCCCTTATATAAGGCAGGCAGCGGCGGCCATTACGGCCACTCGTGTGCCTGCATTAGAGAGAGTAGGGAGAGCTGCTGTCTGTCTCTAGGGAAAGATTAGTTAGGCTTAGCTTTTCCTGGCTGCATACCTGTTCTGTTCAGTGAGCCCTCAGCCCACTGCATACCTGTACTGTGATCCTGCCACTGCATACCTGTTCAGTGATCCTGCCAGTGCATACCTGTTCAGTGATCCTGCCACTGCATACCTGTTCAGTGATCCTGCCAGTGCATACCTGTTCAGTGATCCTGCCACTGCATACCTGTTCAGTGATCCTGCCAGTGCATACCTGTTCAGTGATCCTGCCACTGCATACCTGTTCAGTGATCCTGCCACTGCATACCTGTTCAGTGATCCTGCCACTGCATACCTGTTCTGTGAACCCGCCACTGTATACCTGTTCTGTTCAGTGGACCCGCCACTGTATACCTGTTCTGTGAACCCGCCACTGTATACCTGTTCTGTTCAGTGGACCCACCACTGTATACCTGTTCAGTGATCCTGCCACTGCATACCTGTTCAGTGATCCTGCCACTGTATACCTGTTCTGTGAACCCGCCACTGTATACCTGTTCTGTTCAGTGGACCCGCCACTGTATACCTGTTTAGTGAACACGCCACTGCATACCTGTTGTGTTCAGTGAACCTGCCACTGCATACCTGTTCTGTGAACCCGCCACTGTATACCTGTTCTGTTCAGTGGACCCGCCACTGTATACCTGTTCTGTGAACCCGCCACTGTATACCTGTTCTGTTCAGTGGACCCGCCACTGTATACCTGTTCTGTGAACCCGCCACTGTATACCTGTTCTGTTCAGTGGACCCGCCACTGTATACCTGTTCAGTGATCCTGCCACTGCATACCTGTTCAGTGATCCTGCCACTGTATACCTGTTCTGTGAACCCGCCACTGTATACCTGTTCTGTTCAGTGGACCCGCCACTGTATACCTGTTCAGTGATCCTGCCACTGTATACCTGTTCTGTGAACCTGCCACTGTATACCTGTTCTGTTCAGTGGACCCGCCACTGTATACCTGTTTAGTGAACCCGCCACTGTATACCTGTTCTGTTCAGTGGACCCGCCACTGTATACCTGTTCTGTGAACCCGCCACTGTATACCTGTTCTGTTCAGTGAACAGTTTGGTGTGTCAGTGTGAAGCAGTACCTTAATTACACTACCTGATTGATGTATACACATGCAAGATGTTTTAAAGCACTTTAGGCCTGTCATTTAGCATTCAATGTGATTTCTGCCCTTAAAACGCTGCTTTGCGTCAAATCCAGATTTTTCCCGGGGACTTTTGGCATCTATCCCACTCCGCCATGCCCCCCTCCAGGTGTTAGACCCCTTGAAACATCTTTTCCATCACTTTTGTGGCCAGCATAATTATTTTTTTTTTCAAAGTTCGCATCCCCATTGAAGTCTATTGCGGTTCGCGAACTTTAACGCGAACCGAACGTTCCGCGAAAGTTCGCGAACCCGGTTCGCGAACCTAAAATCGGAGGTTCGGCCCAACTCTAATGAGCAGGACTCCCAAACACTGCTGTCTGCTGATGCCATAGAGCGCACCCTAGTGGTGCTTTGAGTCCGTCAGGAGAAAAGCGCCATATAAATGTTCTGTGTTTGTCTTCCATGCTTCAGACTGAAAAGGGTGTTCTTGGCAACTGGAGAGGTGGTGGTCTAAAACTGCATTTGTTTGGCAGTGGAGAGAGAAGTAACCAAACATGTTTTACTATTAACCACTTGAAGACTGCAGTATTAAACCCCCCTAAAGACCAGGCCATTTTTTGAGAAATTGGCCACTGCAGCTTTAAGGCCAAGCTGCAGGGCTGCACGACACAGCACACAAGTGATTCCCCTCCCCCTCCCCCCTCCTTTCTCTGATCGCCCCCCAGATGTTTATTTGTTTGTTTTTGTTTTTTTGTAGTTTTTTTCAATAAAAAATGTGTTTTTTTTTTAAAATTCCTTGTTCTCCCCCCTCCGCCAGCCAATCCGAGTGATCAGGATCGCCCCTGTGCCTCTGGAGGGGACAGCCGCCAGTACAGCACTGCTGTAGATCACAGCACTGTACCAGTAAATAGACGGCGGTTTCGCCATCTAACAGTCTTCCGAGCGGCAATCCGCTCCGCCCACCAAGCAGGAGATGCGCGCAATCTCCTGCAAAACAGAGCCCCAGGACTTTGACGCCGATCAGCGTTTGGCGGTCCTTGGACTGCCACGCCCATCGGCATGAGGCGGTCCTGGGGAGGTTAAATGAAATACTGATTATTATTGGTTTCTATGGGTAGCTGTTTCACCTATCTCCAGTTTTCTTTGTTAAATTTATCAAGCTGGTTGGTCATTCTGGGAATCGACACTCCCCTTTTTTGGCCGAGGTTCATTTGCTCTTTATGTTGTGAATCAGCTCCACAGATGATAATTTGTTAGGTTTATGGATGACAGGAGTGGGCTCATCACCCCAGAACTAATATGTTTGAATATTGTCTCCAAATGTGTAGCGCACCATTACATCAAATGAAAATATAAACCTTAGCCTGTCTTTTTTGGAAAAAAAAATGAATTCACTAGAACAGTAGCATCAGTATGACATTAATCTTGTAATAAAAAGGTACAAATTAATAATCAGTGTTATTGTAATTCTGCGTTTTTAAGAGAAAGGATTAGATGTATTTTTAGATCATTTTACTTTTGAAAACTTCCATTAATAATCATTGCACTGGATTAAGTTCATGGAAGCTGCAGTTAATCTCCATAAATATAACACTAACAATGAAACAATATTCTAATCAGTTGTCTACCCTGGCTGACTGCCTTACAGCTTCCCAGTAAATCTGTTAAATAGACTAAAAACGAATTGAGCACATGTCTACTTTTCTGCAATGTATTTAAATAGGCACACTTTTTTTCCGACTGATTCTAAATACGGGGTCTCTAAAAAGATGACATAGAAGTGTTTTCCCATTTTTAAATACAGTTATCATGTTAAAGTATATTCATCACTAGTTGTACCCAAATAAACTAGGGACAGGTTACTTCATATACTTTCCACAGTGGTTATCCTAAGGTAATAATGTGTTCCAGAGATCTGTTTGCATTGCAAGCAGCATCTCAATACTCCTCCGGGTGTCCCCCTCTGTACCCATGCCCTACTCCATCTCCTATACTCCTGTGTCCCATGTAACCCTATGTCCTCCTGGTGTTCCCTGTGTCCTATGATGTCCCCCTGCATCCTCCTCTTACCCCTAGCTCATGTCGTGCTGTCCTGTGAAGTCCCCCTAATCCTCTTATTCCCCCAGCTCCATACTGCTATGTCCCCAATCTTTAGCCTATGGGGAAGAAGCAGGGCAGCTTCTAGGCTAAACTGCACCCAGGGCGAGGGTGTAAAAATTGCGCCCCCTTCCCCTCCACCCCCATGGTCTTGTGAACCCTTACTCTTTAGAGACAGTCACAGGTCAAAAGTAGATCTGCCTACTAATGACCAGCCGCTCAACCAGGATGAAGCAGGGACCAGTAAAACACACAGGCGAAGAGAGCCCGGAAAGCAGACTCCTCCAAGGGTGCCGTGCACTGACAGCCTGCAGTACCTCTACAGGACGTCAGGTGTCATCACGCGGTGGTGAAGTGATGATGAATTGACATCAGATGCAGGCAGCCCAGGAGGAGTCAAGGAAGGTGATCGCACTGGTAATATTTCTTCTTCCATTTGGCTGCACTGCGGGTCACCAGATCCCTAGCATTTATGTCCTTCTGCCTGCGCCCTCCCCACCTTCTTCTACTTGCAGGTCTAAACCCAGGGCGGTCGCGCTGCCCGCATTGCCCAAGAAACGGCCTTGGGAAGAAGTACTGCAACTTGTGTTTCTACTGGAGCCGATGATCTTGTAGGCGGGACCATGGCTCTGTTATTGGGCCAATCACTGCACTCGCCATACTTTTTCCACTTACTGCAGCTAGGGCTTACTTTTGGGGAAGGCTTATATTTCGAGCATGTTCAAAATTCCTGCTAGGGCTTACCTTCAGGGGATGTCTTAATTTCAGGGAAAGGTATGTAGAGAGCCATGCTGCCAGTGCTTACAATACATAAAAGGTCTCTGGAATGCGACCTTCAATTGACTTGAAAGAGGGGTGATTTCATGTTCAACATATCAAAAGGCTTATTCTGTATAGTTCCTATACAGAATAAGCCAAATGAATCCCAGCCAACCAAGCTTAAAAGTGATTGGCTGTAAAAAGCTACTGTACTTAATACTTAATCATTTCTCTGCCACTCATTTAGTAAATAAACCTATGTAAATGTGTGAAAAACGTGATGGTGATGCCAAAGCTTAAAGGGACTCCGAGCAGTGCAGAAACTATGGAAAGATGCATATCATTTTAAAGCTCTCCTCTTTCCAATGATATAAAAACCGCCGCCCTACGCCTTTTAGTTTTCGCTATTTTCGCAAAATTGCTGCGGCCGCAGAATGGAGCTGCTGACTTTAGGAAAAAGTCGCCTTGTGTAATACAATGTAACTATGGAAAGATGGATATCATTTTAAAGCTCTCTTTCTCCTCTTTCGGACGACACCTAAATCGTCGCCCTACGCCTTTTAGTTTTCTCTATTTTCGTGATCGAAATCGCGGCTGCGGCAATTTCAATCGCGAAAATAGCGAAAACTAAAAGGCGTAGGGCGGTGTTTTATATATCATTGGAAAGAGGAGAAAGAGAGCTTTAAAATGATATGCATCTTTCCATAGTTTCTGCACTACTCGGAGTCCCTTTAAGTGAAAGCAGAACTCTGTGAAGAGTCCCTGGATTGAGCAATAATTAAGAATAACATCTGTCAGTTATACCTTTTTATCGTTCAAAAGTTAACAGCCTCACATGTTTTAAACACTCTGGCCCATATGCAAGTAGCTTTTTCTCCTGAGTTATCTCCTAGGAGACAATATTTATATTCTCTTTAAAATAATTTAATAATAATTATTTTTAAGTATTTTACAATTAAAAAAAAGTAGCCAAAAGTAGGTACTAAGTAGCTGCCAGCTATTAAGGTTTTTTACGGCCATTATCTATTTTATCACTTTTTACCTTATAACTTTCAAAATTTGATCTTCCAGCTCTACAGAACTGTTCCTGGAGGTGGACTTTAACTTCATCTGGCTCAGTTTAAATGTCAAATGTTTGAGTATGTGTTCATATTTTTCAGGACTTGATCCAGCCGGGCCTCTATTTGAAGGAATGTCTATAACGGACCGTTTATCACCTGATGATGCCACCCTTGTTGATGCCATCCACACAAACACAGAAAATCACATAGGGTTAAGCATTGGCATTAATCAGCCAGTTGGTCACTATGACTTTTATCCTAATGGAGGCAACATGCAACCTGGCTGCCAGTTCCGAGACATATACAGCCATATAGCAGAGTATGGCTTCCTTGGTAAGGAACTAAAATGCAAAATATCCCTATCACACACTGAATTGCTTGATAGTTACTGAAAAAGTGCCCAAATAACCATTTTATAATTGTACCAATTAAAATCATTTTAATTATGTTTAACATAAGCAATATTGGGGCTGATACACAAAGCTTTTCTGATGAATAATGTCAGCATACTTATCAACGCTTAATTGACCTTTCCTTAACTTACTTAACTCATGATTTCTCTCTCCTTAGCCCTTATTCAATTCATTTTTCCTCGTAAGTTTTCTCCTAAGAGGATAAAGGGGAAAGAGGCGCCCAGAGAAGATAAAATGCATTAAAACAAATAAAATGAAAAAAAGTGAGGTGGCTTACCTTAATGAAGACAAATTCACGTATTAATAGAATTTTATTGCACTGGCAACGCGTTTCGTGGGTGCATACCCACCTCCTCAGGCCAAATACCAGTGCCTAATAGTGCTTGTAGCCACAAATAAGGCACCTCATTTGTGGCTACAAGCACTATTAGGCACTGCTATTTGGCCTGAGGAAGTCAGTATGCACCCACGAAACGTGTTGCCAATGCAATAAGATTCTATTAATACGTGAATTTGTCTTCATTGAGGTAAGCCACCTCACTTTTTCATTTTATTTGTTTTTAATGCATTGTATCTTCTCTGGGCACCTCTTTCCCCTTTATTCTGTGCCTTCACCCTCCGTTTGAAGGGGGATCAACCCTCTTTGACCAATTTAGTTCATTTGAGGTTTGCTTTTTATCATGAGTGCGACCATCACCAGCTCCGTCTGGTCACCCGAGTGGAGTCGGGGTTATACATCTCCACCCGCTTCCAGTGGTCGGTTGCCCTTCTGCAAACCACCTTTGTGAGTATATTTCATCCGCACATTTTACATACTTCTGGTACTGTAACATACTGCGCCATTTGGGCTCCTGTTGTCTCTGTGTTTTCTTTCTGCAGGGTGCAATTTGTATTATCAATACTTTTTGCCCTTTCTCCTAAGAGATAACTTTTTATTTTAAAGTTGCTTTTCGGCACGCTGCAGTTGAAAAAGTACCAAAAAGTAGAATAAAAAGTACTGTCAAAAAAATTATTCTTACACAGGCTAGCCTGTGTAAGAAGGAGTCAGGGATCGGTATTGTACTGATATTAGCGAGATCGAGATGCCTGCAATTTGTTGAGAGCTGACATGACACAGACTCTCACAGGTGTTTGCCGCAAGTTGCTAACTGCTGCTTACTCGCGTATAAGCTGAAGGGGGAGACTTTTCAGCACATTTGTTGTCCTGAAAAATGTGGATTTTACGTGAGTATATACGGTATCTCTCCTTATTTATCTCCTGCATTAGCTCTCCTTACAGTTTGTCTTTGTATTACTGCTGTGTATCTTAAGGAAGAGCAAAGTAAAAACAAAACATTTTTGAAGTAAAGCTAAGACTGCAGTAACTGTGCACTAATATCAGCTTATTATTTACTGATCACATCATCGGTCCAGCAGCTCTCCTGCTGGTTCCAAGCCCAGAACATAGGAGTGACTCACAGCACATTGCCTGGGTAAAATACTGTCACAAAAGCTGGCATACAGTGCATTGCCCACAACTATTATTAACCACTTTACCCTCCACGGTACGAATTTCTCCGTCCCTTTTTTCCCCCCTAAAAAACCAAGGGACAGAGAAATCCGTACCTTCCGCGCTACCGCCGCTGTCTGCATTCCCGCCGCTCGTGTGCGCGCTCCCGCCTCTCGTGCACGCCGCCGCTGCCCGCTCACCTGGAGATCAATGAACGGGAAAATCCATTCTTGTTCGTTGATCTAAGCCCCCGCAATGATCCGCTGCTTCTATTAGAAACAGCGCGATCATTGTGATTTGCCCAGCCTCGTAGTGCTTCCTGTAAGCGTCCTTCCGGACGCTTACAGGTCGCATGTAAACAAACTCACTGTGGCCATCTTGTGGCCAAATAGTAAAACTACACCCTAAAGCATTTTACATATCCAAATACATTAGTTTTCTACAATAAATTAACTCATTACCTCCCACACTCCCCAATTATTTTTTTTATAATTAAAAAAAAAATATATATATATATATATACAATTAAAAAAAACATAAATAGTTACCTTAGGGACTGAACTTTTTAAATATTTATGTCAAGAGGGTATAACACTGTTACTTTATAAACTACGGGCTTGTAATTAGGGATGGATGCAAAACTGAAAAAAAATGCACCTTTATTTCCAAATAAAATATTGGCACCAAACATTGTGATAGGGACATAATTTAAACAGTTTTATAACCGGGACAAATGGGCAAACACATTTCATGGGTTTTAATTACAGTAGCATGCATTATTTAAAAACTATAATGGCCGAAAACTGAAAAATAATAATTTTTTCCCACATTTTTTCCTATTTTCCCATTTAAACACATTTAGAATAAAATAATTCTTGGCATAATGTCCCACCTAAAGAAAGCCTAATTGGTGGCGAAAAAAACAAGATATAGTTCATTTCATTGTGATAAGTAATAATAAAGTTATAGACAAATGAATGGAAGGAGCGCTGAAAGGTGAAAATTGCTCTGGTGTTCAAGGGGTAAAAACCCTCAGTGGTGAAGTAATTAAAGGACTTAGAGGTAAACAAAGCATATGCAGATTTACTTACCTGGGGCTTCTTCCAGCCAATAAAAGTTTGTGTGTCCCTCGCCGCAGCTCCGGCCTCCTCCTGGGTCCTACATGTGTATAAGCCACCAACCTACTACGGGACTGACAGTGGGACCCAGGTGAAGGCTGGAGCAGCAGCAAGGGACACACAGACTTCTAGGGGCTGGAAAAGATGAAGGAACATGCTATTTTGCAACTGTAATATTGTCCATTTTACGAACAAGACACATTTTAAGAGTAGACAAGACAAGTAGATACCTGCATACAAACTATGTAGAAAAACAAAGTGGTCAACAAAATACCTGTACAATGGGAAAAATGTACTTGGCAAGCTATAGTAAAGCTCACTTCCTCTTCTCTGTGGATTCAGTAGTGGGTGGGTCTATTAGGTCTGACCATGTGACATCAAATACAGGATGAGCAATAGATTCCCAGGTTCCCTGCAGGTCAGTAAAAACCATGTGCCCTGTTTGTGAGGAGGCGGTCTTGTAGTTTACAGAAAATAGATGATGAAAACTTGTAAGACCTTAGTCTGTTAACCGGAAACTCACCAGGCACTGGTTGTCTAAAGCAGAGTTCCCCAGCCCTGTCCTCAAGGCCCACCAACAGTACGTTTTGCAGAAAACCCCAAACATTCACAGGTGAGGTAATTAGTGTCTCAGCAGAGTTGATTAACTACCTCTGTGGATTTCCACAAAACATGCACTGTTGGTGGGCCTTGAGGACAGGGTTGGGGAACACTGCTTTAAAGCCTGTTTGGATCGCTGCTCAGCTGAAACCAAAGATGCACTGTGGGTTTTTGAATTTAACAAGTTAATTACGAAAGATGACACTTATTTACACTGATCAACATGGCTGCTTTGAAAATTTATCTTGTATAGTTTGACTTTAAATTTGCAAGTTGGAAGTATTTGCATCTCACTGACTACTCGTAGTTTAATTTCCAACAGCTTATTTTCTTTCTTTCTTCTTCATCGTAAGGTTTAACTCAATCAGTTAAGTGTGCTCATGAGAGATCAGTCAACTTGTTCATGGATTCTATAAAGAATGAAGACATGTCCATCAAGGCCTATGAATGTAAAGACTATGAAACCTTTGAGAAGGGGATGTGCCTGAATTGCCCCAAATATGACTGTGCTACTCTGGGCTACAATCTAATAAAGGAGAAATCACTCCCTGGACGTAGACTCTTCCTGAAGACTCGGTCGCAGATGCCTTACAAAAGTAAGTGGGAAAAATAAAGTAACATGAATCTAGCAACCAGGAGACCATTCTGTACATTTCATGATGCCAAGTGCCTAATAACTTCTTGTTTTACATATAATACATATATAGATTTAGAACATCTGACAATCACAGAAGTGGTTCCCATTCAGTGTACATATTTTCCTCCTAAGTTCATATGTTAAAGTGAACCTGAGATGAGAGTGATATGGATGCTGCCATATGTATTTCCTTTTAAACAATACAAGTTTCCTGGCAGTCCTGTTGATCTTTTGGCATCAATAGTATCTGAGTCACAATCCTGAAACAAACATGCAGCTAATCCAGTCAGAATTGAGTCAGAGCAATTGATCTGCATGCTTGTTCAGGGTCTGTGGCTAAAAGTGCTAGAGATGCAGGATCAGCAGAACAGCTAGGCAACTTGCATTGTTTAAAAGGAAATATGGCAGCCTCCATATCACTCTAATCGTTGGTTCCCTTTAAGCCAAGGCATTTAAATAATCAGCTTTTAAATACTGTACACAACCCATCTTGTTTAAATGGTCTTTTATTTCCCATAATGCTAACTGATGGCAGTCAAATTTTGCACTTTTTGATGCGCACAATCCCAAGCAGCATACAATCTGCATTAAATTTGCATCAAAGAAAGAAATAAATTAGTATGCGCTTAGGATACAAAAAAGTCCACCTAAAAAGGTCAAACAGAAGCAAAACGTGGTTCTCGTTCTTGGCACTGCTGTGTAAACCGTGCAAAGTATAAATATAGTCAAAAAGACCACTCTCAGTCTTAGTAAATAAAGAAGATAAACTGTCTTACAAATTTATTCAGGGGTAATGCAAACCTCCATCTCAGGCCATTGCTCAAGCCATAGTACGTTGATGCTTACAGTCTTCCACTCCTTTAAATCAGACCCTCATGTTATATGCAAAGAGAAAAGGACAAAATATATTGCATAAGGGTTCGTTCATGTTATAAACTGTTCTAATCACCTTTTGCTCCGGCACCAGCAAACTCCTCAGCGAGAGTTGCAAACACGACTCATCCCACAGCAAGTAGGAGATAGACTTTTCTCAGGCTTCTTCAGTATTTAAGGAGTTTATTCACTACACAAATATACAGCAGTAGGAGAACAGAGGCGCCAGCAGGATAAAAGCGGATAAAAACTTTAAAATTTGCTGGGAGGAAGTGGTGGACTTACCTCCATAAAGCAGACACGAAAGACTGTCTGAATAGTAGCAATCACATTTATTAAATAGTACCCCAAAAAAGTGCAACGCGTTTCGCAGGCCCAGCCCGCTTCATCAGGCAATAAACGTGGGGACAAAACAGAATTTCGGCATTAGCAGGTGTAGCGCCTCAGTGAGACTGAGGCGCTACACCTGCTAATGCCGAAATTCTGTTTTGTCCCCACGTTTATTGCCTGATGAAGCGGGCTGGGCCTGCGAAACGTGTTGCACTTTTTTGGGGTACTATTTAATAAATGTGATTGCTACTATTCAGACAGTCTTTCGTGTCTGCTTTATGGAGGTAAGTCCACCACTTCCTCCCAGCAAATTTTAAAGTTTTTATCCGCTTTTATCCTGCTGGCGCCTCTGTTCTCCTACTGCTATACCGTGTCCATCCCTGGTGGAGGGGTGATCTACCCCCTTTCGCATCTACAGAGAGCGACTTCTTATCCCTGAGTGAGGACAGGTCTAATCTCCTCACCTGCCTATACAGTGGTTGCCTTTGTGGTAACCCATGTTTGTGAGTATAATTTTCTCACGATAACCTTTATTTCATTTATGCTTAACATACTACACTATATTGGGCTCTCGGTTTCTCTACACTTTAACACAAATATACAGATACAGTTCATCATATCCTAGCGAAGCAGATCCTCATGTTTAAGTTCTTGGCGTTACAGCTCTTGACTAACCTTCCTCCTGAATGTTAGTCAGTTACGTTCTTTTTAGACTACGTTACTCTAGACTACCTATGTACAGCATACATTAGATCAGATTACATAAAGAATGAAAATACTTAGAGGTCCCAGTCAGCATCCAGATAGCATGAACGTAGGAAGCAGAGCAGGAATCAGAGTGAGCTCTGTCAGCCTGTCCGGCTCTTTAATACCGACTAGGAAAGAGTTAAATGTGACCTCATCTTCGCCATCCCCCAGACCAGACTATTGACTTAGCCCCCTCGTGGTGTCATAATACACACCTACTCGATTAATATTTAATGATGCTTTTGCCTTACTTACAAGAATTTGGTATTTAGTAAACATGGCCTATGTTTACTGTTCTTGTGGTGTACATGTTGAGGTCAGTGTAGGCCTGTGGCCTTCTTTTAGGAACATGTTTTCAGTATCTGCTTGTTATTCATTTTGCTTCAAGCAGACACTGAGATGATTATGCCTGCATCACAAGAAACTAGTTTAAAGGCATACTCTGCGGACAAGCCTTTTACCTAAAACTCGGGCCAAATAACTGAGGCCTACTTAAATTATAACAATCCCCCCTAAAATGGCTTGATCCGCAGATCCCAACTTCTGAACCCAGCAGTACCTGGTTTCTTTTCTTTGTTTCACTTTTCGATGTTCGTGCTCACACAACTTCTCTGCTCTAGGCGGTTATCCCTGGGAGAGAGGGCAAGACCTCTTGGTCTTCCTGTAACCAGGCTCTCTGGGGATGCCCTACTTCTAAGTCCCTCTATAACACATGCTCAGCATTTGCGTCACTTGCGTATCACTCACAAACTTGCATGACTACAGAAAAGTGAAACTCGTTTGTCTGTTACACAACGGAGCAGTGCCAGGTGCCTTCTAAAAGAGCGCCTTTATACAATCAGCTCCATCACAGGTACTGCTACACCTATACCCGTAACCCTGTATATCCCTTAATTTGGAAATATTGGTTCATGAGATTGTTTATGAGGCACCAATCTCTTGACCAGGTTAATTTGTTTTGCGTAATTTGACACACAACCTCACCTGGATAATGATGCCTAAAGTTGTCATCCCCATCCAGACGACCAGTGGGTGTAGGAAGAAATTTTGAACTGCAGAGGCCCCGTCCGAGTGTCCCTGGGACATCGCCGGAAACCTTTTCCACCAGGTCAGACTGGAACTCACCTGCTTATTTTTGTGTTCTACCTCGTTAAGATCACCTGGATCATGGTGAAATCTTACCTCTAACTTAGTGTGCTGTTTGTTTAACCGTTGTAACAAAGTCTGGTCATCTTGGGTCAAAACCTGTTCCCCTTTGTCCCATGTCTTGTTATCTTTCAGGATGGGAACTTCACGTGAAACTTTGAACTTTAAAGTTCTCTTAACCATTTGAGAAATAACGTCATCAAACTTGGATGACTCGATCCATATGGGATCTCCGCTCACACAATATGTTCCCCGTGAAAGATCCACCTTATCGGAACATTTGTGAAAATGTACAAAACCTGTGTCATTAGACCTCCTGTTTAAAAAAATAAACCATTCCTTCAGCCACCGGAACTATTGGTTTGGCTTCAGGGTGGATCTTTTGAATGGTAGCCTCGCATTCTGTGTTATTGAGCCAGCAGGCTTCTCCACTAAATTTGACTTGCCCCGGCCAACACGGGTACCTCTGTGAGAATTGCCCGCATGAGGACAACTCTACTTGTTTCACCTCCCCGTCTAGCACCAAAAAAAGTTGACCTCTCAGGTCATGGTGTAAGACATGTGTTGAGGTGGGAACTAAGGAAGTGGCAGTGCCTAAAGAAATGTTGCACCGTTTCCATTTGTTCACCCAAACCTCTCGAAGCTTCCATGCAAAAGATCCTTCTCCAGAAAAATCAATATACCTCCCCTTGTCCAATCTCAGTTGTACAGGATCTTTTAGCATCTCCCCGACAAGATATGTCCCCAACTGTCCTGATTGGACCTCTTCCCCCCTTATGTCCTGAGGCACAATGTGTACCTGAGGTCGGGAAGACTGTACTCTCTGCAATCTTTCAATTAAGAGTACCTCTTCACTTACCCAACTAGCATGAGGATAAGTGGCTGCATATGGACTGTGTAATATCGTCCCCTGTTGTGACCCGTGTAGTGAGAATGGGGTTCCCCGTGTTGACTTTCCCTCCCCCGGTATCGCTCTCCCTACCCTCTTTGTCACCTGGAATTGTGGCTGTATCTCGATTTTTACTTCTTGTTTCGAGAACCACAAACCCCCGGCATTCCAGCCTTTACGTGTGTATAGTTGTTTCTGAGACACCACCTGTTGGTAACCCCAGAGTGTGATGTTGTCCCCTGGTCTCTCCTGTAAGAGAATTGACGCCTCCTGCTCGTTCCTCTCCAATCTGGAACCATCTCACGCTGTATAACCAAGACAAGGTACCACTGAATCACACACTCCACCTTTTGCATGTACCCATTGTACTGCAATGTACCCTTTAAAAAAACTTTGGATCGGTGCATCGATTCTGGGAGTGTGACATTCAATAGCAGATTTACACTGCCATTCAATTCATACTGCCCGCACACCTGACCCTTCAGACCTTTCACCCACATTGTGCCATGAACTTTGTTTGCATCTGGCACTTGTGCTCTTTCCCTCCATCCCTGCTTGGCCCATCTGTGCCAATCAGAGGGAGGTGTGAAAGGATCAGTACCTTTGTCACCCAACATCAACATGATTGGACCTTGTGTTCTCATTAACCCCTTATTATTCATGAGAATGTCCTCTCTTCATTCTCCTAGGACAAAATGGCAGCCTAGGATCACCATCAGCACGGTATTCTTCATTATAAAAGCACCTCCTTGGGAAAGAAAAACATTATCACTTTGCACTATGCTTTGCTCAGTCAGTTTTTTAGTCTCTTTCCGATCTCCGAAATCTCGTGTTTTAGTCTCTTTCCAATTTCAGGAATCTCGTGTTTTAGTCTCTTTCCAATTTCAGAGATCTCACTGTTCTCCAAACTCCGATTGGCATCTGGAACCTTTGGCTTAACCGACTGACAGCTCCATCTTTGCTGCCAGCACTGCAGCTGTCTCGATTCCATATTGCCAAACTCCTGAAATCGAAATACAAACTAATCAATTCTTATTAATGATTTGGGTTTCACCCTGCGGCTTGTACTCTGTACACTTTAAATTGATCAATATATATACCGTAATTGATCTCGTTGCTTTATGGTTCTCATGAACTCTGTTTACTCTTTTTGGTAGATTGGAGTTAAACTTCTCTCCCCTACCTCAGTACTCTCCTAAGTACTTACCTGTTTAAAATATGCTCCCGCGGACTTCACCTTTGGAAGCTCTCACCTCATTGCAAGCTCTCACCACACCCCCCTTCTGTATATGCGTGGCCGTCGCATGCACAGATTACGGATGCCACACACCTATTGCTGCTTTGCAGGTGCGCCTGCAATGCTCTTGCTCATTTTCGCATTTACTTACCTAGAACGTCATTGCGATACCAGCTCTGCTAGAAGTTCTGTGTGTTGTACCCTCTGACCAATGTTTACCGTGCTCCTAACCCCATTCTACAAAAAAATGGCTGCCTCCCTGTAGGAAGGAGCACTTTGCACTTAAACTACACAGGGTGCAGGGCTAAGCATACCAGCGTCAAATGCCTGTATGCAGATCCCTGAATCCCCCCCGTTGGTAGGTAGTCATATGGCAAACACCGTACTGATACACTGTCACTCTGTACATGTCAATTCTTTCATCTTTATAATTGCCCCATGAACTGCTGTCAGTTCTTGCTCTTTGTGCTACACTTGGTAGGAGCTGGAAAAAAAATTTGACCAATCAGTGGACGAAAAAAACGCACAAACAGCCCCAGCCCAGCATTGACCTCTTAATCAAGCTCTGGCCCTGTCCACGACAAAAACCGGATAAAACGTTACCGCTCTGCAGCCGCGGCGACGGATACCTGGATTGGTCACCTCCCTTTTTTTCCAACTCCGGCCCCCCTGATGCACTGTCCCCCCTTTTACTCTATTGGGAACTCATGCTGCACCACCAGTTAAGGTGCCTCACTTAAAGGAATAATCCCATAAGCCACCCCTTACAGATATGTTCCTGATCTGCGCTGCGCTTGCAAATCACTCCCTGGGAAATATCTGACTTCTACGTGTCTCCATGGGAAACACTTCCTATCCGTGACCATGCTAGTCTCACAGCAACTGCTTGGTGCACGTATTCTGGCATTCCTTTCCCTGGACCCAGGCTCTGGGGAAATACTCCGGGATCCGAAATACTCAGTAGAATGTCTCATTATCTTCTACCCTCCCTTCCTCTCAGCTGCTCTGCCCGGAGCCGCGAGCGCAGCCTGATGTGACGTGGATCCCCCAGCCCCTCCTCCCCCCTGCCATGACGTGTGGGGGCCATGACTCGTGGGGGCGGGCCCTCCCCAATGCCGCCATTTTGAGTCCTGGACTGCCAGCTAAGATGGCTGCTATGCAATCTCCCATAGCAACCTCTTAATCCTATACACATTAGGAGAAAAAACAAAATCAAACAGAACAAACATTTTATGCCTAGTTACATATAGCATAATTTCACATTAGCAGAAAATCAGCATTCCGCTACATACACCCTTGGATACCTGCGTGAAACTTGGAAAGACCCCGTCCCAGCTGTAATCCTAAATGCTATAGACATTAGTATCACCCAGTGACGTGGAAATCTCTCTCTCTACAAAAACAGTCCATCCGCTTATCTCAGACATAACTCAGAACTACCAGAGCATGCTGTATAACTCTGAACCACCATTATAAGCTGTTACCATCCCAGATACAAACTTTTGTGAGACGAACATATATCAGCCGTAGCTGGCCGAACAACAGAAACTTAAGCAAACATGAAAAATAACATTTTAGCACTAACTGGAACCAGCTTACTTTCCCTCTACGCTTTCCTACCCTCTCTCTACCAGCCTCTCCCTCCCATCCACTAGTTGTAGAATGCCACCCCCCCCCCCTCTTCTGCGGGGCGCTCTACGCAAGACTGAAACACGGCTGGCATCACTCCAAGCTCTCATAACCCCTACGCAGACAGCTTCTCTGAGAAAGCAAGAGAGAGAAAAAAAAACAAAAAACCCAGCAGAAAACACAGTGAACATCTGCCCATAAACACTGAAACCAGCACTATGTATGCTTTACACCGAAGCCGCACATTAAAGCACAAACCTCTGAAAACAGCACTATAAGGAAGTACGCAGCCTCCATCAGCTGCACATAACACTGAACACATTATCAATTCCTTGTACAATTCCAAATACAATAAAGATAATGCCACATAACAACGGAAATCATACGTGCCTGGACCCGGACTTCTTACGCCTGCCAATTCATCAGCCTTTGCAACTTTTCCCACGAAACTTCTGATTGGACCCCCGGAACTTCGGAGTGGGCCCCCACTCCCCCTCAGTGGATCGATCTCCTGCGGCAGTTGCGACCGGCCTCGGAGCGTTCCTCACTATCCTGTTTTAGGCTTTGAACTGCATGTGCACCTGCAGCTTAAGTTTAACGTCCAAGAGTTTCGCCGCTGATTTCCTCAAATTGCATCTCGTGTGCTGGCTCACGCACACCACTTATCAGCTTGATAAGCTTTCCAGTCCGCGTCTACTCCGCTTGTGTCGCTGTGGAATATCTTGAAAACTTCGGCCCCTGGCCCCTGTCTGCCTGTTTCGCTAGACAGTGAAGGGTTTTGGCACCACTGTTATAAACTGTTCTAATCACCTTTTGCTCCGGCACCAGCAAACTCCTCAGCGAGAGTTGCAAACACGACTCATCCCACAGCAAGCAGGAGATAGACTTTTCTCAGGCTTCTTCAGTATTTAAGGAGTTTATTCACTACACAAATATACAGATACAGTTCATCATATCCTAGCAAAGCAGATCCTCATGTTTAAGTTCTTGGCGTTACAGCTCTTGACTAACCTTCCTCCTGAATGTTAGTCAGTTACCTTCTTTCTAGACTACGTTACTCTAGACTACCTATGTACAGCATACATTAGATTAGATTACATAAAGAATGAAAATACTTAGAGGTCCCAGTCAGCATCTAGATAGCATGAACGTAGGAAGCAGAGCAGGAATCAGAGTGAGCTCTGTCAGCCCGTCCGGCTCTTTAATACCGACTAGGAAAGAGTTAAATGTGACCTCATCTTCGCCATGCCCCAGACCAGACTATTGGCTTAGCCCCCTCATGGTGTCATAATACACACCTACTCGATTAATATTTAATGATGCTTTTGCCTTACTTACAAGAATTTGGTATTTAGTAAACATGGCCTATGTTTACTGTTCTTGTGGTGTACATGTTGAGGTCAGTGTAGGCCTGTGGCCTTCTTTTAGGAACATGTTTTCAGTATCTGCTTGTTATTCATTTTGCTTCAAGCAGACACTGAGATGATTATGCCTGCATCACAAGAAACTAGTTTAAAGGGATACTCTGCGGACAAGCCTTTTACCTAAAACTCAGGCCAAATAACTGAGGCCTACTTAAACTATAACAGTTCACACTACAAGAGCTTTTTAAGCACTAGAGATTTTAAAAGCTCTTGCTAATGTAATGTTATGGGAGATTTTTACAAAATCACATAACTCCAGTGTGAACACACACATAGGATTACATTAGCTAGAGCTTTTAAAATCACAAAGTGCTTAGAAAAGCTCCCATAATGTGAACTAGTCCTAACTGCGGGTAAAGGCTCCTAGCACCTCTCCTGTAGACCACACATCGTCACCTTTAACCTCCTTTGTTGTAACCAAGAGCTAGACTTGGGGTGGAAAACCGCAGCTTAGAGCGGTAACCCTGAGCTACACTTGTGGTAGCCGCCGGAAGGTCCATGCAGAGCATTGCTCACAGCGGGCAATTTCACTCACCTCCTGGGTGATCCAGACACTGGTGGCCATTCCTCTTCCTGTCCATGGAGGCTCTGCATCCCCTGGTGAGATTGCTGAATGTCATCATGACAACAGCCAGCAATCTCACTACAGGGTTACAGCGCCACCGGGAGGACAGAGGGAGAACTGCAGCACTGGATCCCAGGGAGGTGCGTAAGTGCAGCCGCTGCTCCAGGCTCTCTCGTGGTATGATTTTTTTTCTTGCTTTCAGGGTCTAAAAGCACATGAAAAAATTGTACCACTTTTACACCCTAAAATCTGGAAGGAATCATACTACCAGGGAGGTTAATCTATAACTCCACCAGTGCAGGTACACTCCCCACGTGTGCCCGCACTCACCCTGGAACCCTCCAAAATATCCGGGAGTAAGAATGACAGTGTCGGGGGATTGGAAACCAGCCAGCCGACTTCCAAGTCAATGCAGCTCACAACCGGAAAGTAACTGCAACTAAAAATGCTAAAATAGTGTAAAACCAGAGTTTTAATATAAGATAAAAAAAGGATTTGCACTCACAATCTGCTAGTGGAAACAGGCATTAAGGAAAACAGATTCAGTCGCCGGGTAACTGCTCCGACAGATGCTGCCTCGAATCCATGCCATCTGTTCTCTTTCTTGCCAGTCACGTGTGCCATAGCTCTGCCCTATGCATTTCTTCAGTACGCTGAATTATCAGGCCCCTTATGGTGCATAACCCTAAGACCCCCTCCCCGGTAGTGGCTAACCCTAAGACCTCCCCCCACTCCTGGTGGTGCCTAAACCTTACCCCCTTGGTGGCACCTAACCCTAAATCCCCTACCTAAAGCTAACCCCCCTCTACTGCAAAATCATGCTATGAAGGTACATTTTAGCACCCGGAGCCTCCCGATAAGCCGCAAAAGTGGGTAATTTCAGCGGACAGGCTTATGGAAGAAATATGGTCAAAATGGCTTGCGGATAACAAAATTGTGGCATTGACATTGCATTCCCCTTTCAGCATTTTTTTAGGCACCTGGTGTTGAGCTGTTTTTACCACAAGGGCTCTTGTGCCCTTTTTTCCTCTTACTGCAAAGAACAGGGAGGAAGCTCCAGAAAAAAAAAAGAATATTTACAGTTTACCAAACTCACACTGCACAATTCTGTATTTTTGTACACAAATAGTAAATCATGCACTTTTCTATGACTTTAGTTCTGCTTTAAATATTTATAGGAGAGTAGCGAGATGAAGCTAAAGCCCAGGCAACATAATGCTGACACACAGAGGTAACAGGAAATACAAATCCCTGTACTTGAGCAGCTTTCCGTTTTACTTCCATGTACCAATTTAGATAAATGACGCAGGCTCTCCCAGAGACAGAGTTTAGCTTGATGCAAGCAGTCTGCATACGCTGCAGAGGAACTGTTCTGGAAAGATATTACAAACCGCTTTATAAATAACCTTTAGCTAAATCATGGTCGGAAGACATGTATTTGTTATTTACTTGTGCAAACTACGTCTTTCTGGACATCAAATACGGCCGCTTTATGCATCATATTTTTATCTTCTTGTAAATGTCACAGATAATATTTCACATATTTAGGACAGAGGGTGGTAGAGCGCCAGCTGTCTCGTGTGACTACGAAAACAAATTATTGGCTGAAATGTTAATATTCAAAAGGGAATTTCACCATATGCTTCAGCAAATCTATTTCAGATTATGTCATTACAGCAGCCAATGAAGTCGATTAGGATTTCTCAAGTGTACGTTGTGACTCTACACAGTCATGACGCGACATTACATTGGTGGCCCTGTGACAGGCAATCAGAGCAGCTCTGGAATGTCACAAATGTCACTGTGCTCTTCATTTACCAAGATTGCGGTTTTAAAACCTCAAGAGCATTCATCAGTTATACATACAGAAAAGGAGCGCTTCCCTGCCTGTTTGCATTTATGTATTTCTCAGATTATTCATTTATTTTCCGTTTCGCATAATTTATTGCAGCTCTATTTCACAATGTAGAGGTCAGACGAATTTGATAGACTGTAAGTTTACTTTCAGGAAGAGAGAGGCTGGCAGTAACTGGAGACTAATCTCTGTCCAAGGTGCTGAAACACAGGATTAGGCAAGCAAACACCAGCTTCCTATTGGAAGCCCCATTCCAGGCAAACAGGAATTGTTAGTAGCAGAGCTTGTTTTTACTGTCTTTGATTATCTGATATAAGATAAATAACTTGTAAAGTATCTAAAGCCTAGTGAACACTTTCGATTATGATTGTCCAATCACTGAACAATTTTACCCCCTCAATGTAGTATGAGAATTTACCAATACAATCTGCTCATAGTATTCAATATCCGTTGACCCTCATACTGCATGGAGGTGGTAAAATTGGTCAGTGATTGGCCAAAATAATTGAAAGTGTGTACCTGGCTTAGGGGTGCATACACATATCCAATTTTGAATGGCCAATCACTCGCCAAAAGCATTGCACACATGGTAGAGAGAATTTGGCTGGGACAGCTCTGGACAGTAACCTGGGCTGAGTTTCTTGTAGTGTGCACACAGGTGTCCCATAATGCTACTTAGAGGGATCCGTAGCATACTATCGATGGGAGCATCATTGTAGATCTGAAAGGAAACTGTAATGGAGCAAATATGGTGGCTGTCAACTTTATTCTCTCTTTTTTTTTTTTTTATGTTCTGCCCTTAATAGAGGACACGGGCATGACAAAATGAACCCAAGACAGACTAACATAAAAAAAAAGATAATAACTTAATAAGAGGGAAGTCTCTGTATCCTCCAGAGGCTTCCCGCACCCTCCTGGCCCTCAACATTGCGCCAGCACAGGTATGGCCATGCCTGCACAGTAAACGAAAGCCACTCGTACACGAACAGCTCCACACTACTGCGCAGGATACTCACTTTTACGTTAATTTTATTAGTTTCAGCATAAAAATTGCTTTTTTATATCTATATACTTCTGAATATTGGTATGTAAACCCTGACCTCCCAATGATGCTTAGCCTAAGCGATGAGGCCACACAGCCTTCTCATCCCAATGCACTCTGGGAAATCAGGTGTTGTTTCTACAGTCTTCGGAAAACAAAAACAAACATTGCACAGTGATGCACCTTACCAGCAGTAACGATTTCGCCATCTGTAATAAATTGTAAATCAGGATAAAGGAAGATTTTACAATGGGCGAACACTGACTAAATAATTTATAAATGAATATTGTAAAATCTAAGCAATTTTATTCCTTAAGCTATATTCAGTAAAGTTCTTCTTTAAGTAATAAATAATACAAAGGAAAATAATAGTTCTATAAAAAGTGTATAGAAACCCTTCACCCTCCTCTGGTGGGCAGTGGGGAAGCTGGACATCTAGTGCCAGAGTCCTGTGTACTTTCAGGCTACTTTCACACATACAGCATTACATTGTGTCCCGGTATGCTTCCCTGCTGCTCCTCCATGAAGTAGGCCACGCTACCTACAATGCAACACAATGTGGCAAAAGTGCGTACAACGATGCAAAGGTGACGCAGACTCTGCCGTGTGGTACCGTGTCGCAGGTATTTGAATTGGAGTCTATGGCATTGGAACAATCTGTTTAGATTGTTGCAGTAGCAGTGTGGCGTGCATGCGTCAAACTGCTGAAAAACAATGGAGTACTTTCTGTCCAGCAGGGAGGAGCACCTCACTCTTTGGGGGTAGAGCTATGCATATTACCATCACTGCATTCTGCAACAGAGTAATGTGCAAGGTGCCATGGTGCGGGCTCTTCTGCCGTAGGACAATCGCACCACACTACATGTGAAACTAGCCTGAAGCTAACCCAGATGTTTGTAAATTAATATTTCATACATTTTTTTGACCAATTGATAAGCTTTTTGTTTTTGAAGTCGAGGTCCTGCCCCTTCAAAAGCCTATGCTAAGTCAAACATGTGACTCTCCTCAGAACTTCTGAAGACAATAATCTTCTCTTTCAGCTGAGTCTGATGGCATGCTTGTTTAAAGGGGAACTTCAGCCTAAACAAACATACTGTCATTAAGTTACATTAGTTATGTTAATTAAAATAGATAGGTAATATAATCTCGTACCCACCCCGTTTTAAAAGACCAGGCAAATGTTTGTGATTTCATGGGGGAAGCCATCTTTTTCATGGGGGCAGCAATCTTTTTAGTTGAAAGGAGGTGACAGAGAGCATGAGACATAGTTCCAACTGTCCTGTGTCCTGATCACCCCTACCAGCTGCGCGCGCTAGGCTTCAAATCTCAAATGCAACATTTAAAAAAAAAAATTGCACAAAAACAGCAGAACAAGATCATCATCAGACATTCCATCATGCTTTGCACAGCATCAGGGGAAAAATGCCCTGGCAGTTTTCTTCTGTGGAGCTAAAAATGAGGCTTGGGTAAAAAAAAAGTTCTGATGCTGTGAAACTGTTATAGAAACACCAAGCCTTTTCAGTGCTGCTGAGTGGATTTTTAGTCTGTAGGTTCACTTTAATACAAGGATTATGTCTCAGTTGTAAAAGTGTGCTGGTCAGTTCAGTGAGTCTTCATCTTCTGAAAACTCATGAAAGTCGTGAATATGCAAGCATCCACTCACTATGCTTGTAACATTTTCTCAGTTTCTTGGCAAGCACTGGTGTCACTAGACCTGTGCAGTTTCCATCCTAGAATGCATTTTTATGAAGAATCTAGAAAGTGACACATACATGCCAACACTGCACAGCATACATCTGATAGCTGGTCTCTCTGGAATGCCTGACCATTTTGGATGATGTGACCAGATTTTTAATTGTCTGCTTTTACATCACACCGTTTGCAATCCTCATAAGCAAAGCTTATCTTGTATACATTCTAGACTAGGGGTGGGCAAACCTTTTGACTCGTGGGCGATCTTAAATTTAACTGGGGGCTGGACCAGTGCAGTTAGTACACATGTTCCCCCCATCCCAGAAGCCATCCCAGAAGCCAAATGTGCCCCTAGTCTTAGTTTGGCCCCCAGTATAGGTAGCAGATGAACCCCCCTCCCCATATAGGTAGGCAGGTGTGCCCCCAATATAAAGTAGCTCTTTCCACAGTATAGGTAGCCAGGTGTGACCCCAGTATTAGCAGCCTCATCCTTACTATAGGTAGCCAGGGTGTACCTCAAGTATTAGGCAGCCCCCTCTAGTTTATATAGCTAGGTATACCCCAATATTAGCAGTCCTCTCCCCAATTTAAGTTGACCGGTGTGCCCCAGTATTTGTTGACCCAGAAATATACGTAATTGGCAGCATTTCTCCACAAAAATACACATAATTGGGCGGAAGTTTCCCCCCCAAATTAAACAAACAATGTGGCAGCGTTTCCCATAAAATACACATAATGCCACAGCGTTTTGGACAAAATACACATATTTCCTCCATAACACATATTAAGAAGTGACCCCCTTTAATGTAGTTATTTTTGCCCTCAAGTTAGTGTCCCCTAATGTCCCTGGTGTCACTGGTGGGCTGGTGGCACCTGAAAAAAAAAGTACTCACCTAGCAGGTAACTCCTCTCCTGTCCTCCAACGCTGCTTTTATAGTCTCTGGTCAATTGCAGTGTCTCAAGAGTTCCAGAAAAGTGAAAATACTGCGATCCTGGGGGTGCCACCCTCCCGCCGCCAGTTTAACTAAAGCAGTTTATCTTACCTGGGGCTTCTTGTAGCCCCCCTGCAGTCATCCTGTGGCTGTGCAGTCCTTCTGTGACCCTCCAGCCAGTAGCAGCAGCTCCCCCCTCAAGGCTGGCTGGCCACGCACCTTCTTATCACATCCCCATGTTCAGCAGTGTTCTGCACATGCTTAGTGTGGAAAAATCGCTACTGCACAGAAAGGGAAGGTGACCAGGGTGTGCGCAGCTCGGCACACATTCTGAATCAGTGATTCTGCAGACTCATTCTGAGTCAGTGATTCAAAAGTTATCAGAGGCAGAGAATCAGCACAACCAGGTAAGATTTTTTATTTTTAAAAGGTGTAAAAGAGACAGCCCAACATCCCTATCACTGCAGATTTTCTTTAGGTTTTGTATATATCAAACTTAGCCTAATCTGCAGAATACCACCTGTAAGAGGGCTGAAAGCTCAGCAGGGGAGTGAGCTATTGTATTATATTCTGATAACTTACACACCTTTTTATGCAGCATCCTGTTTACACATGCATTATAAATACATTTGTGAAATTATGTATCTGGACCTGGGCTTAACTGTAACAACTGTTTAGTCAATGGGCATCTTATTGCTCCTAGCATCCCTTAGCTCCTTCACTAGAGCTTAACCCCAGAGGCAGCAGAAACTCTCCTCGAGGAGAGGCAAATATATACAACATGATTTTATATTAATAAGACTTAACATGCAATTATTTCTTATATGATTAATTGTTTTAAGAATAATTATATAATAAGCTTTATATTTAAATAAGTATATTAGAAGCCCTGTATGTTTCTATAAGCCCTAAATTGCTGAAGACTCTCACAGGTCTGTGTTAGTGTCAATTTTACCAAGCTTGTGTCTGGGAAAGTACCGAGACATTCCAACCTAATTAGCAGAGAACACTTTATCAGAAATGCGTCATGAATGACATTGTTTAGTCTCAATGTCTGGGGCAAAAAAGTCAACCAGCAGACAAGATGGCTGGTGACGTCCATTTTTAATCAACTGCGTCAGAAATGACCTAATCAGAATTTATAAACAATAATGTTACGATTTAAGTATTCAAAACATGATAAAGAATTGACACATGGAAGCTTTCGCCAATCAGAACCTGGGATTCAAGGAAATTCCAGATTAGGCAGCCATATTGCATCCAATCCTTATAAAAGTAGGAGCTGAAAGCTCATAGTTTGCAGAAGCCCAACAATCTCCTGAGAAGACACATGAGGCAGAAGCTACCTTCCCACACGTGGTTGTAGATGCTGAAGAGATGACAGAGAAGGGATAATATGCTTAATATTCTGGTGATTTACTTTATTAATTTTTCAGCATTAAGTTTTGTTAAGATGTTAGCAAGAAGTTTTTTTAGAAGCTATTTTTTAAGCCATTTGTTTGAGAAGATTACTACAAGTTTTACACAGCTATTATATACACAGCTATTGATACAGATGAGACTACTATCTTATTCTACATAACACAACTGTTATATTCTTTTTTTGAATGTACTTGGAAGCTTGATGACCGCTTGGCTATAAAGGCCTTAATAAGATGGAATACTGTTAGAAGGAAACACTACTTGGAACTGTTCATATTTTGTATATATGCTGTATGATAAGCAAATACAATTTTTTATATAAAATCAAATACTGAGTGCTCTGATTCTTTTCAAGGTAAACCGTCAATCTATAATTACTGTTATAGAGGGTTCAGACCCCACTATGCCGGATTTATATGATAGCAACGCTTTAAGGGCTGGTCCTTTACTGAGTTAGCAATCATGAAAAAGGCAAGAACCGCTCAGGTTTTTGACAGTGATCCGGCGTTTGGCTCCGGCTTTGACTTTGAAGTGTGAAAAACAAAAAAGTATCCAGGGTTAAATCTCAGCTCCTGTTCTCTGTGTCTGGCCGGCTCACTTTATCTCCATTTGCCTCAGGCTCCAGTCTGCAAGACTTTTCCTATTGGAAACTCAATGTACCTGTAAATTCAACCATGTCATTTAGTTTGTACATTTCCTGCTCTCTGTAAGAATAAATTGGAGGAGGATGCGAAATATAATTACACAAGAGCATTTCCACGAAGGCCACTGAAATGAAGTTTATTATCACCTAGACACATTTCAGTTGAGTTTATATAGTCGAATACATATTAAAAAGAACTGTCGTTTAATTAAAAATTGGAATACAGTATATAGAATATATATTTTCTGCCAATACAGTTAAAATACATATGGGTGCAGAAGCGTTTCACCTGCCTAAAGATAGGTAAAAGCATTGTGAATTGCACACCTCCACCAGATGCACAGACAGCTGTGACATCAGCTTCCTGTCTCACAGGTTTCCTGTATTGCAGTTTCTTAAAGTGAACCTGAACGAAGTAAAATTATTTAAAACGAACATATTTTGTAACTGCAAATGATTATTACATACTTGCCTCGCAGTCAGTTCCTCTCAGAAACTCAAACTTTTCTTCTAACAATGATTCCTTCCAGTTCTGACTAGATCTAGTCAGACTTGTCTCTCTGGAAGCTGAAAGTCTTCAAGGACCTCTGTCGTGAAAATCTTAAAATATATGTAAACTTATACAATTAAGAAGTACTGTATATACTCGCATATGAGCCGACCCGCTTATAAACCGACCCCTCCCCCCAACTTTTACCCCAGAAACTAGGGAAAATTTTTTGGTTCGCATATAAGCAGAGGATAGGAAATGCAGCGACTCCTGAGTTTCAATAATCATACCCATGCGGGGCGATTCTTGCATTTTATATATAGGTGGTTGTTGCATTTCATATAGGGGTTAACGCTTCAGGGGGAAGGACCCTCTCACCCTCCCCTCCCCGCAGCAATAACCCCCATATGAAATGCAACAACCTCCACTATATAAAATGCAACAAACACCCCTATGTGAAATGCAAGAATTACTCCGCTATAATCAGTAAAAGAGGTTATTGCAGCATTCCACATAGAGGTGGTTGATGATTTGCTGCTGGGAGGGGTGGGAAAACCCTCTCACCCTTGCAGCAATAACCCCCATATGAATTGCAACAATCATCCCTATGTGCAAGGCAAGAATCACCCGTATAGAACAGATAACATATGGTAGTCTGCATCAGCCAACAACTTAGTATTGTACTAATAAACACAGGCATTTACCTCCACAAGGTCAGGAGCACAAGAGCAGTTTTGAGGCTGATAGGCTGCAGCAGGGACACACACACACACACACACACACACACACACACACACACACACACGTCATGCCTACTTTCTCCCAGTGCTCACACAGTTCATCCTGCCTACTTTTGCCCTACTCACAGCTGTCCCACCTACTTCATTCGCCCAGCCAATGGGTGCAGCCAGTGTGGGACATCATTGATAGCTGAGATGCAAATGAAGGAGTGCACAGTAGCTTGAATGGTTCGAGTGCACGTTTCGCTCGTTCTCCTCTCCGCTCCCCCAACTGGGTCTGTAATGCACCCTGGCCACCCACGTGTAAGGACAGCGGGATCCGCGAGTGGCCGGACGCACAATTGGAGGAGCTCCTATCCCCGGAAGCATGTGTTACTACATGCCTGGCATTCTCTCCACTCCTCCAATCGGATCCATTATGCATCCTGGCCGCCTACGTGCAGGGAGAGCGGGATGCGAGTGACTGGACGTGCAAGGGGAGGAGCTCCTGTCCCACATTCCAGCACGATCATCCCCGTTACTACATATGCCTGGTATTTGGTCTAGCAGCGCTAATCCTGACCGCAGGCTGCATTGTGGTCACTTGGGGGCTCCACAACAGGTGAGCCCAGACACAGAAACTACCACCCTGTGTTGGTGGCTCGCATATAAGCTGAGGGGGGGGGGGGACTTTTGAGCACATTTTTTGTGCTTAAAAATTTGGCTTTTATGCGAGTATATATGGCAAGTTTCTTCCAGGGTAAAATGAGCCATAAATTACTTTTCTCCTATGTTGCTGTCACTTACAGTAGGTAGTAGAAATCTCATGAGGGGTTCACAGGGATTTCTTTACTTTCAAAATGCACTTAGTGAATGGCAGTTGCTCCATCCAACTGCCAAAAAAAGTGTATGGTGAGCAGGGAGGCTGGTCAGCATCTTTGTATACATTTTTTTTAAGGAGGGTCTTCATAAAGGATGAAGGCCATGCTGAGAATCCCCTATGGAAAGGTGGACTAGCCCAAAACCTGTCAGTAATGTCAGATTTCTACTACTTACTGTAAATGCCAGCACCAATTAGAGAAGTAATTTATGGCTCATTTTACTCAGAAAGGAACGTACTTCTTATTTGTATGTGTTTTAAATTTTAAGATTTTCGCAACAGTTCCTCTTTAAGGCTCTTTTTCACTATATCAGTTGCAATCAGTTATAACTGAAAGGACAACTGATGGGCAAGGTAATGTCCATTTACCTATGGCTCAAGCAGTAGTAATGGTTAATAGAGTGCTGACCCAGAAGCTGTTACAGGGTTATTGCATTTTTTTAAGTGGAGAATTCCATCGACCACAGGAGACACACAGGACGTGGATGAGAAGAATGATTGATGAGAAGACTACGCTGGAGGCAAGTATGATTTGTGTATGTTTATTTTGACCTTTATTTTGCAGTTCAGGTTTGCTTTAAAGAACAAGCGACACCCATGCTAATTTAGCAATAAAAAACACATATATAAGTAGATAAATACTACTTCTACTTACATAACAGACGTATTGTGCTATCCACGTAATGATTCCAATGAATTTTATAAAGGAAAAGCAGAAAATACTACTCTAGGCAGTGGCCATCTTGCCAAGCTAATGCTAACATCATATCCTCCCTGACTCTTGTTTTCCCCCCTCCTTTCTCTTGCTCATTGTGTATTCATTAGCTGCCCTCCTCCCAGAGGCTTTTTTTTTATTTACACATCCAATCACTGAGTCACCTCAGCCTTGCTTGTAAACAAAAGTGATCAGCTAGGCAGGGAAATAAAGGGAAGAGGAGGAATATATTACAGATAAAAAGAACTCCCAGCATTCAACTTTTTGGCACTGTTTGGCACTAGGGCCAGAAACAGTTTTGCAAGTTTTGAATGCAGGATTAGCATCTTTATCACTTAATACACTCAGACCAGTTACTGTTGAAATTTGATTTTTATGGTGACAATACCGCTTTAAAGCTGACTTGCAAAAAAGGAAACAAATAAATACTAAGGCTGAACTAAAATAGCCTTAGGGCTCAACCACACTATAAGCGCTTTTCTGAGTGCTTTGTGATTGATTAGCGCTTTCTGAGCGCTTTTCAAAAATTACGTAAAAAACTTGCAGCGGTCGCGTACGCGAAAAATCGCTGCAATTTTTATTTAATGAAAGTGATGGGGAGCAATTTTTAAAAGGCTAATCAATCACAAGTGCTCAGAAAAGCCCTTATAGTGTGGCTGAGCCTTACTGTTCTGCACCCTGCCATCTGAATGCTAAAATCCTCCGGTATTTTTTTTTTGATTATTGTACCCAGGGCCTTGGGCACCATACAAACATCTTCCGACTCCAACTTTGACTCCTTCATTTAGAATACCTCTGACTCCTCTAATTTACATATAACAATCTTGTTGATTTCAAGTATGTAACATAAATAGCATTTCATCACTGCCAAAGTTAGCCCTTGGTAAAGGCACATGTAGAGGATGCAGATAGAAACAAAGAACATGGGTACACCTAAAGGTGGCCACACACCATACTATTTTTTAAATATCTGTTCAATTCAAGAATTGCAATACATTTTTCTGATTGATTGTAACATTTCAAAAATATGACCAATGTACCACACACTTATGTTCATTTTTTCTCCAATAATGATAAAAATGATTGGAAACTGAGAAAATTGCTAGGTTGCGCATATTAATAAATTGACAATCTAACACACACTATAGAATCTTTAGAAAAACTGAAAACAAAATTCCAGCATTCCGGATCGATAAACATGAAAAAAAATGGGAAATCCAATTGGATTTTTCAGTCGAATGAAAAAAAAAAGCTTTTGATTTTTTTGGGAGATCCAATCATATTTATCGAATTGCCGTAAAATCGGATCATTTTATTGTATCGTGTGTGGCCACCTTAAAGGACTTACGAGGCGAAATGAAAAGAAAGTTAAGTACATACATCAAATTTGAAAGCACGAAGGACGCCATCCGCGCCCTCCGTGCAGTTCCGCCGGGTCCCTGCTGTTCAATCGCCCTCCCCCCGGGCTGCTCCCGACCCCACAGCTCGGGTCGAGCTCTCCTGCCTCATGTAAAATGGCCACCGGAGCTGGCCGCGGCTGCGCAGTCTGCATAGACGCGAGTGCAGCTGCGCAGCTCTAGGGCCTCCCCTCCCGATCCAAGCACAGGAGACAGCCTATAGCGTGGATCGGAGGGAGGCCCTAGAGCTGCGCAGCCGCACTCGTGTCTATGCAGACTATGCTCCCGACCCCACTCTGTGGGGTCGGGAGCGGCCCGGGGGGGGGGGGCGGTTGAACAGCGGGGACCCTGCGGAACTGCACGGAGGGCGCGGATGGCGTCTTCTGTGCATTCAAATTTGATGCAGGTACTGAACTTTTTTTTTATTTTTTTCGCCTCGTAAGTCCTTTAAGAGTGATGTGCAGGTACTTTTTAGGAAAATGAGGAGAATTTTCCTCTATTACACTTTCTTCACCCTCGATCTGAACCAGTTTTATGGGTGACAGAGAACACCTCTGTATGCAATGTGCACAATATTCTCAATGGATTCACAACAGCTATGCTGGGAGTGAATACTTAGAGTACAGTACTACAAAATGACTTAAAGGGAACCTGAAGTGAGGATTTTATGTAGGCTGTCATATTTATTTCCTTTTAAAGGGACCCTGAGCAGAACACAAAAATGCCATTATTAACTTAGTACATGGCAAGGAAATGAACAGCGCTACTTAAAAACAGACAAGTGCCTACCTGTAAAAGAGTGCAAGCCCCACTTGTGGGACAAAATACACACCTAGCATACACATGACCTGTCTACCACTGCAGGATGTTGGTTTCCGTAACAGCTTGCATGCAACCTATTAAGTACTCGTCCCTCCCACTGCGAAGAAGTCAATCCTCCATGGGAGGGGACCTAACACTAACTAAATCCTAACCTATGTATATGCATAGCCTGGGTGCGGCTAATCAAATAAAATTGAAAATTGCGCACCCAGGCTATGCATATACATAGGTTAGGATTTTGTTAGTGTTAGGTCCCCTCCCATGGAGGATTGACTTCTTCGCAGTGGGAGGGACGAGTACTTAATAGGTTGCATGCAAGCTGTTACGGAAACCAACATCCTCCAGTGGTAGACAGGTCATGTGTATGCTAGGTGTGTATTTTGTCCCACAAGTGGGGCTTGCACTCTTTTGCAGGTAGGCACTTGTCTGTTTTTAAGTAGTGCTGTTCATTTCCTTGCCATGTACTAATTTAATTCATTTTTGGTCAGCTGCTCCCACTTAACAGCTTTGCTTTTGGTGTATATGCAGAGCTTCTGTTTGGGTTCAAGGTGCGTTTGCAGTTTCTGGGGGGGCTCAGCGAACCTCTGATTCGAGGCCATTTGGAGGCGGCCTGGTGATACGCTGATCCACCTTTTGCGCCATTATTAACTTACCTGGGGCTTCCTCCAGCCCCCTGTAGTCTGTGAGATCCCTCGGCATCCTCTGAGCTCCCTCCTTTCCTCCATTGGAGGCTCCATTACCCGCATGTCCATTGGACATTACCCGCATGTCCGTGCTCTGTGCACGTGCAGTTTCTTTGTTTCGAGAACTGCACATGTGCAGGACCCTCACAGCGATGGGCTTGCCAGTGAGACAGGCATGCAGAGGGACCGCGTAGGCACAGTTGCTCATGATTCCCGATCCAGTCTCACGGCTAACAAACCAGCCAGCAGAAGAACGGAGGGAACCCATAGGACACTGAGGGACCTCGCGGACTACAGGAAGCTGGAAGAAGCCCGAGGTATGTTCATAATGGCATTTTTGTGTTCTGCTCAGGGTCCCTTAAAGCAATACCAGTTGCCTGGCTATCCTGCTGAGCCTCTGCCTCTTAGGGTCCATTCACACTTGAGCGTGAATAGCACGATTCCCACTCAAGGCAAAACGCTAGCACATGTATTAATATGGCAGTGTTCTCAGCGTTAACCGCAAATGTGTTACATACAGCGGTTTGCGATCGCTCCCAAACCGCTACAGTGTCCAGTGATTTTTCCGCGTTAATCACGGAAAAATCGCTCCCGCAAAACGTTACCGGTAATCGTTGGCGTTTTGCAGTTTTAGGTGTGAACGGAGCCTAATACTCAGCCATAGACCCTGAACAAGCATTCAGCAGATCAGGTGTTCCTGACATTTTCAGCAAATCTTATAAGATTAGCTGCATGCTTATTTCTGGTTCCTGTAGTTTCACTACCCTGAAGAGAAGGCAGATATGGGAACTCATGGAGTAAAACATGGAACCACCTTAATAAACAAATACCAAGGGTAGGTAAGTAAAGATGTGTGTACTTACTGTTTTCTTTATTTCCATAGTGTAAGAGCAGGTCTGCTTTAAGGGATCTTTCCAGAATGTGTTTGGTATTAGGAAGAATGTTACTAGAAATCTGTAATTGAAAGACTAGTGTGTTGACTACGATAAGAGGAGTTGTGGGCACAGTAGATGATTACGCCTGGCATGAGTTGTGGACTGCTATGGTACTTGTTTTTTCTACCTGTTGACCATGACAACAATGATGTTGACTGGACAGGATTTCCTGACTACGTAACACCTTTGAGTTCATTATGGTAGCCAGTCAAAGGTTTCTTTATACACTAAAGGGTCAAGGTCACCTAAAGCCATGTAGGTGACAGGAGGACCTATCACTGACACCTATATTACCGCAAGGATACCATTAAGGTAGCACAATAAACATCCACACCCCATTAATTTATGTTACTATCATTTTTTTTTGCTTTGATTGGCTTCTTTCAGCTGGACTAATGGTGCCCATACATGGTACGATTTTTTCATTTTTTTCCGATTAGATAATTCGGTTAGATTATTTCGTTAGATCAAATATAAAGATTTTTCCAACATGTCCGACCAGATTTTTATTGAAAAAAAAGGATAATCATTAGTTTTTCTTAAAGGATTCATTTCGATTTGATCATCTTGGTCAAATAAACGGGAAAATTAAATTATTTCATTGTACCATGTACGGGCACCATAAGAGTGATCTTGAACTAGAAACTGGCACATGGGGTGTGGCCTCTGTCCAGAATGCTAGGACCTGCCCCAGTGTTTCTCACCTCACAGTGGCCAGAGAGTAGAAGCCTTCCCTACTACAGCCTGAAAATAGCCAGAATGAAATGCAGTTATCTCATATTTATTATTGGCTTTATGAAGCACTGCGGTAAACAGACCTATTTTATTAAAATTGCTCTTTCCTTCCTGTTTTCGAGCATACCGTGACGGGGAGCAGAATCACATTTTCACAGTTCTCAACATGTGCCTAACATTGGCCAAGTGACCCCATAAAAATATTCAATACTTTTGTCAGAAATTGTTATGCTTTCTAGCCACCCTAGACATAAATAGCGGTTAGTGAACTTGTTAAAAAAAATCTGTGTTTGCTTGGTTGCTGCCTGACAGAGAAGCGACAGCTCAGGGTGTCTGGGTTATGACCTAGTTATGGCTTTATAAGATTTAATGTATTCTAATCTGCAGCACTAGTAATTTCCCCAAGACCTTTCTTCCTTCCTTTTAATTATAAAGAGAAGCCGATTTCCTCAAGAATAATACATGCTTGCTTCTAATATAAATATGCACACCAGAAGTCACTGCCTGAATCCCAATGTGCACGGTTTTATTGTAGAGTCCCATCTTTGTCAGCCAGAGGAAACATATGCGGGAGGCCAGCCAAGCAAGAGAAAGTCTCCGTAATTGCTCTCCGACACCTGAAAGCATTCTCATTCTGCATACAGACTAACATTTATAGCTGTAATTAGTCTGCCGAGAATGCATTGTTACTCCACAAATCAGTGTACGGTTACAGAATATTTGTGGCTCTGTAGAGAAATATATAGATTTCTATTCTGTCAGATGACCCACACAAGCATCAGCTTCCTCATTGGTCACAACTTTGCTTAGGTCTAAAGAAGCTGAATCAACTTATCAGAATCAGTTTCCATCGTATCAGGTTACTCAGGTTATTACTGGTTATGTACCTCCTATGCCTTACTGCATTAGCCCTGGGTGTCAATAACGATCTCTTAGAAAGGGTAAGAAATAGTCTACAGATATCACTAAGGACACAGAAGTATATCTAAGAACTCCTGTAAGTACAGTTTATGCCTAAAGTAACATAACATAAACCTAATGGAATATATCCCCTTTTGAAAAGTAATAAAAATAAAAATAAAAGACTACCATGAATAAGAAGTTGTAAAAATGTTATTCTTGCTCTTAAACAAATATCACGCTTAGATTCTCAAAGTCATACGCAGATGTTTTGCCTGTTTGTAGCTTTTCCAGTTGCAAGGAATGGAAATACTCTGCTACTGTATCAGGTTTAGAGTAGTCTCAGCTGTCCAGGGTCATAGAGAACAAACATTCATAAAGTTGTCACATACAAAAATCAGCTTGTCATGGTAACATACTGCCTGGCTTTCTGAAATAAGAAAGAATGACAAAGACCTGCTCCAGTCACACCTCTGTCACAACCCCTTGTCACATGTACGAGCAATAATTAATTAGAAAAATGTGAATTTTCATTACTCAAACTGGCCCAGTCCTGTCTGTTCTCATTACTTTTCCAAATGTGTGTAACCAATGTCTCTCTTGCTTTATATTGGAGTTTAGAGTGTGGTTTCTGGTTCCTGCCATGATTGTGCCATGATATGGTTACACAGTTTTAATTGGCTGGCCTGTCCTGCCGTAAAGCCCTTCATAAGCCAAGAATATTGTATGGGTAGAGATCTTGTCATTTTCCTCTTAGTCTGAATAATAAAATGGCCAGCCTGTTCAGTCTCAGGCAATGCTGGGGAGAGGCAAAAGTACAACTTTAATAAGCCTGAAAACGTCTATTCCAGGCAAGGCAAGCTCAAGAACAAGGGTACTGTCAGTGTCAACTGAGGCTCCAGGACTTCAGAAAGCCCCATGGATGTATCTGTCAGAAGCTAACCATTTGTCAGTGTTGTAGGTGGTGCCCAGATAGCATCTATGGCTGCATCATTTGACAATTACTTCAAAGTTACAGTGTGGAAGGCAGAGCACGGAGGGGTAGTGGCTGCAAACCCTCAGTGCAGAAACAGCACAACAGATCAAGGCGTAGTGGGACTAACCATCAGTGCTATGTAGGTAGTTGGGGCAAAGTATTATGGGCGCATGATGCCTATAATACGCATCAGCAAAATCTGCCGGCCAGCGGTGTAGGTCAAGGTCACATGTAATGAGCTATAAACAAATGAGGTATAAGTGATGTGCTGTACATTAACCCTTTCCAATCCAATGCATTTCCCATCCCAGCACTTACTTGGGTGATAGCAGGAGTGCTTTGCAGAAGGTATATCCACTCACGCTCCACCCCACTGCCTGCGTGCCACAGGACTTACAATATTGCAGTGGGGTGCCAAAGGGAGTCAAAGTGTACAACAGATAGCCTAACACTTTCAAAGTTTGTCATATGTGATAGGATGAACAAGTAAAAGCTCTAGCCTTGTCCTGAAACCACTCCATTTTAGCCATGCCCACAAAAATGTGTGTGGCACCAATTTCTTTCTCTTCTCACCTATCCAGACTAAGAGCCCTTTCACTCAATGAGCCATATGTAATTCACTTTTTCTCCTGAGTTTTCTCCTAGGTGTTATTTTCACACCTTGTCATAAAATGCCTTTTAAACCTCCAGCAAGCAAGAAAGTGCTCTAAATAATTTTGATAGTACTTTTCCACCAATGCTTGGGTACCTTTGCAAATGTAAAATGCTAAAAAGTTATTTTAAAGAGAAGATGAAAATTATCTCCCTGGAGATATCTCAGGAGAAAAAATGAATTGCATATGGGTTGTCATGAAAAGTAATTTTGTTGTGTTACACAATGACAATAAAGTGAATTGAATTGAATTGAATAGTCTGTTGTGTTGTGGCACAGCGGACATGGTACTGTGTGGTTGCCACTTTTCAGCTCAGTGTGAAAGATGTCTTAGGTCCAACTTTTTTGTTGAAGCATCCAATCTTCTCGGATGGTACAAGTTCACTGTTAAAGCAATTTAAACCTAGTAAAGCATATGAACACTTTTCCCACTTCTTTAGCAATTGTGAACCAGTCTGTCATTCAATACTCAGTTCTAACTGTTGTTTCTTGGTTTGCACAAGAATTCCTCAAAAAGGTAAATGAGGTGGTCTGGTATCCCCATTTCATGAGAATATACCACAGTCTATCATGATCTACACAGTCAAAAGTGATTTAACTAAAGGAGAGCAAATAGCCGTTTCTGTGGCAGAAGCGTTTTTCTCATTGATCAATATATGTTACTCTACATGACCGACTATTGCATTTTGATGCTTTTGACTATTCTTTTTTTTTTGCTCTAGCTTACCATTACCAGTTCAAGATACAGTTAACCAATGAAATTGAGGATAAGCAATTGTTTCCACAATTAATAGTATCTCTGACTGGGGCCAAGCAGGATGCTGAAGCTGTACCTTTAACTATGTAAGTACCACAGATATTGTTTGGTTTAACTAAATAATGTTCAAGGAAAATACCTCTTAGCTTACTTCAGATCTGTATAAGAAAATGCACTGATGAAATGAATAGAGAACACCCTCCAACTACAGCCCACGTGTGCAGAGCTGAAAACAGATGGATCACCAAGAAAATCTCACCCCCCCCCCCTTTTATCTTAAAGGGAACCTGAAATAAGTTAAAAAAAAAAAAGTTTCACCTGGGGCTTCTCCCAGCCCCCTGCAGCTGCCCTATGCCCACGTCGGTACTTAATGATCCTCTGGTCCTCCCCCACAGCGTGGTTTCGATACTGCCAGATGATCGGCTTGAAAAAGGGCAGGAGCCCGAAACAGCTGACTGTTGCTGCTGATGGCATTGTGTTTTAACCTTTTTGATAATAAAGATTTGAAAACGATTTGAAGATTGTGCGGACCTCAATTGTTTGCTTTGCTGTATACACTCTGGCGGTACCCAGAGGGAAGGTCCAGCACATCTCGTCCCTTGTTCTAGGGATTTGGCCGTTTGAGTGCGGTTCCACTACAAATAAGATACTGCCAGATGATGGCAACTGCGCCTGCATGGCCGTGTGCATCCTCTTTCGTGCTCCAGTAGCCGGGATCGTCCTGGACAGGCGAAGTAGATATTTTCACGTACTGCACCTGCGCAGGAAGCGCCTGGAGATGTGAACGTATATGAGGATGTGCAGGCCGTCAATTTGTAAGTTGGCAGTAATGAAACCAAGCCGCGGCGAGGGATCGAAGGATCTTTGAGTACCAACTTGGGCATAGGACTGCTGCAGGGGGCTGGGAAAGCCTCAGGTAAGTGAAACTTTTTTTTTTTTTTTTTTTTACTTATTTCATTGTTCCCTTTAATACTCTCTATGAAACTGATGCTAACTGTGGATTAACTAAGGCCTGCTAATAAAATGATAGACACTAACAGTTACCAAGATTAGAGTATGTAATATATAATTTTTATGGATATGTAACACATTTAATTAAAGTGGGACTAAACTCAGAACTTCCTTGTTGCTCTAAAAGATTAGCCACAGCATGAAAACCATTATAGACAAATATTTTCTTCATTAAAATGTATTGAAAATCCTAAAAAATCTGAAGTTTTACACGGTTTCACACTTCTGCAGAAGGCACTGCAAGGGTTAAGCCTCAGTGTTTACTATATGTAGCTGATAAGCACTAATTAGACAGGTTTAACTGCCTAAACAAACACACAACTCAGAAAAGCGAATTTCTTCAGCAACCATAAGTGGAATAAAGACTTTTTATTGTGTGCTGTGCAAGAGTTTGAGTGCGCTTTAAGAGAAACCTGAAATGAGAAAAACATGGAGGGTGCCATATTTATTTCTTTTGAACCACTTTGGAACCCTTGGGCACTTGTTTGGGGCACCATTTTATGACAGCTGCTAGCAGATAATTATACATGGGGCATGAAAGACAAGTCCACCTGCCTATCACGAGTGATAAGTATATGGGCAGATGTCAGCTGGCCGGTCCCAGCGCATCTCTTACTTGATCCCTACTGTGTGTCCTCCAAGGATTTATTGAAGCCTGGCTTTTGCTTGCATTTGCTGCTGTATTGGAACTCTTCAAGAAAAAAAAAAAACTCACATCAGACCCATGTGTAGCCAGCCACTTATCCCAGATCTTATTAAATTTCCTAGGGCATTTCCTAATACTACCAGCATGAAACGCTTGTACAATGGTAAGACAGCATTCACCGCATTTATCCATTAGGCCACAGTGGGGCTGTCTTATTTGTTCCACCAAGATTTCCCTCTTTGCACAATGGCACAGGAGCTGCACTAGTATTTTTTGAAATGCAACAAGGAGACGCCCTTTGCTTTAATAATAATACAGGTCTGCACTTTTGACCATGCTGGCTGGATAAGGAAGATGAAAATATTTATAGAGAAAGAAACAGCAGCTGCATTTTTAGTACAAGCCTTTTGTTGTGGATTCATATACATGGATCAACAACATGGTCCCTTTAATGTTTTTGTGAGCATGCAGAATGCTGGAGTTAAGGTTCTTTCATTCCTCTTAAAATTAAGAGCTACTAGATCTTGTATTGGACAAGCTGTCTGATGCACAAGGCTATGCTAGGAGCTAATTCCAAACAATTTCTTTCTAAATAGGCCCTTTGCTGGAAAATGTTACCTTGGGAAACATTTATTCTCTTGAACGACACTTGAAACTGGAGGGGTGTTAGGACTAATGAAGATATGTTAATAGCAAGCTTCAGGCATATTATGAGGTTTCTTTCATTTTGCAGCTCAGAAAGGCAAAAACTTTATTTTTATCCTCAGTTTTTTTAAATGTGATTTTGTTTAAAGGATTTAAAGAGACACTGAAGCGAAAAAAAATATGATATAATGAATTGGTTGTGTACTATGAATAATTACTAGAAAATTAGCAGGAAAGAAAATATTCTCATAATTATTTTCAGGTACCGTATTTTCTGCCGTATAAGACGCACTTTTTCTCCCCCAAAAATGGGGAGAAAAAGTCACTGCGTCTTATACGGCAAAGGCAGGGAATCCCCGAGTTCCGATCGCCCGCCGTTACAAACCGCCGACCCGCCGCATCATCGGGGATTCCCTGCATAATCCCAGCCGCATGTCTGTCACTATGGTGTGCCGTGTCCCCCTTCTGTTACCTGTGTGGCCGCTCTGACAAGCCCCGTAGTAACTCATGCGTATAAAGTATTTCCTTGCGCCCCGCGTGGCCGCTTTGTCCCGCCCCCGTCGGAAGCCCCGTATTATGTCTCACCTCATGCATATAAAGTATTAACTTGCATCCCGCGTGGCCGCTTTGTCCCCCCCTCCCCTGTCGGTGTCTCCCCGTGCCTGTTAAAAGTAACGCCAGACAGCGTAGCTTACTGCATACATGCTGCTTTGGGATCGCCGATGTCCTCACTTCTCGCTCTAGTGACCGGCGCTTGTGGAGATGATGTCATCTCCACAAGCGCCGGTCACTAGAGCGAGAAGTGAGGACATCGGCGATCCCAAAGCAGCATGGATGCAGTAAGCTACGCTGTCTGGCGTTACTTTTAACAGGCACGGGGAGACACCGACAGGGGAGGGGGGACTAAGCGGCCACGCGGGATGCAAGTTAATACTTTATATGCATGAGGTGAGACAAATAATACGGGGCTTCCGACGGGGGCGGGACAAAGCGGCCATGCGGGACGCAATGAAATACTTTATATGCATGAGCTGAGACACATAATACGGGGCTTGTCAGAGCGGCCACACAGGTAACAGAAGGGGGGACATTAATGCAGAGACAGAGAGACCACACAGGGAGGGGAGGAAGGGGGGCATGTAATACGCAAGGAGATCATACAGACAAGGGGGCTGGACAGAGGCTACACAGGGGTCAGGAGTGTGTGTGTGTGGGGAGGGGGGGGGCAGTCAAAGAAGAACACAACACAACAGGGGACACCTGGGGACAGAGGATGGACAGAGCAGCCACACAGTGGGCAGAAGGGGAAGGGGGACACCCAGCGACAGAAGAAGACACCTGGGGATACACAGGGGACACCTGGGGCAGAAGGGGACACACAGGAGGTCAAAGAGGACAGAAGGGGACACCATTATTAGATGCTACTGGAACATGGACACACCAGGATTAGTATATCTTTTTTCCCCTGGTTTTTGCCCTCTAAACCTGGGTGCGTCTTATATTCCGGAGCGTCTTATACGGCGCGAAATACGGTATATAGTGTTTTTTCTGACATTGCATCATTCTATAATATGTGCAGATTACACAACATTCAGCATTCAAAATGACTTTTTCACAGCAGTCTGTGAACTATTGACCTCTCCTCTGGCAGAGAAAAAGAAAATTCTTCACTAACAGTTGAAATATTAAAAGTCAGAAGACAGCCCTCTCCACCACTTTGAAAGTCGTAGAGCTTAATGGTTTTTTTTGCATAGAGATAACAACTGGAGTTTCTTAACTCTTCCTGTACTGGAAACAATTAGACTGAAATATCTGATCTTAATGTTTTATTTTTTAGCTGTACTATACATACAAATCATCATAATTTTTTTTTTTGCTTCAGTGTCTCTTTAAAAATGTGGAGTAAGACTGAAATGACTGAAATAAGTACTTAGATTCCATGCAGGTCTATTGGTTAAAGGTAAACATCAACCAAAATGACTTTTGTTATTAGTTTTGGAGACAAAAATAGGTTACAAATAGAGATAATTACATGTCCAATTTGAAAGTCTGTGATTGGCAGGTAATGGTCATGCCACTTCTCTCTATTGCATTACACAGGAAGTAAAAATAACATGATCACTGCTCATGTAAGCAAGTGCCTATTCTTTCTCTATATAATTTCCATATCCCTAGCCACGTGATGTTAGCTTTCCATGTCTGCCTCCAAATAGTACTTAAGTAGGCAGGTCCACCCCCCACCCATATAGTAGTATTAATTAGTCATGTCTTCCCCTCTGATTGTACTATTAGATAACCATTTGTGCGCCCTATATAGTAATATTAAGCAGCTAGGCCTGCGTCTGCCTTCAGACAATAGTATAAGGTAGCCATGTCTGCCTCCAGATAGTTGTATTAGGTAGCTAGGTGTGATTGATGATAAGGACATGAAGATCTATTGACCGGTGTAACAGTTATCTTCCTTATTCCTAAACAAAAACTGCAGCTATTTTTACAAAACTTTTATTACATAATTAATTTGAAAAAAAAATTCTAAAAGGAAAAAAAAATTAGATATACCTGAATTTTGGATGTTAAATGAACCTGGTAGTTTGGAAGTGAACAAGTCATGAATACATTTCAGAGCCACTGGGGGATGTTCAGATGATGACCTGTAAATAAGTTTATACATTAGGATGTAAATGGGTTTATACATTAGGATGTGTATTCTCAAACAGCTCTAAAACACAGTAAATATATGTGCTATCAATGGTTACTATTTATTTCAGAGTTGATGGTATCAAGGAAAGTGGAACCTATTCCTCCCTTATTACACTGGACAACGACATTGGACATCTGATGGTGATCAAGCTAAGGTGGGATGGCATTAATGATATAAAGAATTTCTGGTACACCATTCAAACGAAAATGCCTTGGGCCAACGCTCCAGGAATTCTAGTGAAGAAAATCCGAGTAACAGTGGGAGAGACCCAGGAAAGGTTGGTCAACTTTACTCAACTGTAATAACAAACTTTAAAAAAAAAAACCTTTCTTATCTGCAAACAGAGTCATGGAGTAATATATAGTCAATTTAAAGGGAACTGAGCATCATTTTTAACTCCCAGGGCAGCTCAATAGCAAATTAAAATTGCATGCTAAAAATGTGGTTCTTTATTTAAAAAAAAAAAAACTCATTGTATCTCATCTTTTTACATTTAAGGGTTAATTGCAGGCAGAATCCTTCTACTTCCTGTCCTTCCTCCTTCAGGGAAGCTGGTCACAAGCAACAAAAGATGGGAGGCAGATAAGAACTCACATAATTAGACTTAATTGCCCACAAGCTTAGATCAAACAAACCCATTGAGCATTAGGGTGGGGGATGAGTGGGAAGTGCTTCAAACAGATAACATTAGTCACACTTGATGAATTTCACACCAACCCTGGTTAATGGCAGTGAAAAGGGAGCAGGGGGGTTAACATCTCAAACATGGCAGCCTTTTCAGCTATTTGAAACCATGAGCTGTTAAGATCCCTTTAAAGGCCTCTTGCACACTGCAAGCGATTCAGATTCAGATTCCGCTTTTTAATCAGTTTTAGCATCCAATTCAGATTCAGATTTGCAGTGTGCAGGGAGCAAATTGCAAATTGGAATCTGAATTGGATGTAAAAACTGATTAAAAAGCGAAATCTGAATCTGAATCGCTTGCAGTGTGCAAGAGGCCAAAGTGTTATTTTTCTTCATTTTCTGCAATATCTTTAGTTAATTTAGTCATTTCAGTTAAGTGAATAAAAAAATCACCAAAGTAGCTTAATGTAGTTATAGAAGGGACGCACCCTTAAATGGTATATTTATATTTTGTCATTGGTAGTAATGGATACAGCAAGATTCCATATTTACATCTGAGTTTGTGCTGCAATCTTGACAGCAGGGCATGAGCTTCATAGTGAGCTTTTAATCTCTCAGTCACACAACACAAATCTCCCGAGATCAATCGCGTTGATTGCATCATATTGATTTTAATGAGAGCTGCTACACAAGAGATTTGCCGCACTATGATTGAGTGATCCATCTACAATCTTAAAATGCTACAATTTAATCTCATGGCAGAAAATATAATATATAAATATAATATATTCCCTTCTCCACATTAATAACTGGGAGATTACTAGTTCAGTCTCATTCTGGAGCTTGGTGGCATTTGCCATTAAAAAAAAAAAAAAATTATATATATATATATATACACATACACTTACATATGTACTTACAATTGTGTGAGCTCCTTCCCTCCATCCTTGTTAGTATTGTAATGGTATGCCCTCTGAAAATCCGTGTTCCTGTGCAACCATCTAGCAGGCTTGAGAGGAGCTGATTTGGAAACAACACCTGACTAGAGATGCCGCGAACCTCCGATTTTCGGTTCGCGAACCCTGTGTTCAACAGTTGTCAAGAGAAAAATTAGACAAAATAGCAGTGTTAGGAAGACTTGCCTAAGGTCTCCTACTGAATAGGTGCTGGCTTACTGAACAGACAGAGACGAGATTCAAACTCTGGGCTCCTGTGTCAGAGGCAGAGCCATTCACCATTACACCATGCAGCCACTGCTTACAGACATGTAGCCAGACATGGCCTTGTATTTTGTGTTCAACAGTTGTCAAGAGAAAAATTAGACAAGATAGCAGTGTTAGGAAGACTTGCCTAAGGTCTCCTACTGAATAGGTGCTGGCTTACTGAACAGACAGAGACGAGATTCGAACCCTGGTCTCCTGTGTCAGAGGCAGAGCCATTCACCATTACACCATGCAGCCACTGCTTACAGACATGTAGCCAGACATGGCCTTGTATTTTGTGTTCAACAGTTGTTAAGAGAAAAATTAGACAAGATAGCAGTGTTAGGAAGACTTGCCAAAGTTCTCCTACTGAATAGGTGCTGGCTTACTGAACAGACAGAGACAAGATTCGAACTCTGGTCTCCTGTGTCAGAGGCAGAGCCCTTCACCATTACACCATGCCATCCACTGCTTACAGATCTGTAGCCAGGCATGGCCTTGTCTTTTGTGTTCAACAGTTGTCCAAAGAGAACCTCAGATAGCCAGGTAGATTCATATCTCTCTCTCTCTCTCTCTCTCTCTCTCTCTCTCTCTCTCTCTCTCTCTCTCTCTCTCTAGTAGGGATGGTCACCGCTTTCCGCGGAATTGTATTTTGAGCATAAATGGATTGAGCATAAATGGTACATGCTAGGCTGGCTTCAGCATGTAGTGTTGGTGAGAAAGAGAGAGCGAGAGAGAGAGAGATGAATCTACCTGGCTATCTGGGGTTCTCTTTGGACAACTGTTGAACACAAAATACAAGGCCATGTCTGGCTACATGTCTGTAAGCAGTGGCTGCATGGTGTAATGGTGAATGGCTCTGCCTCTGACACAGGAGACCAGAGTTCGAATCTTGTCTCTGTCTGTTCAGTAAGCCAGCACCTATTCAGTCGGAGACCTTAGGCAAGTCTTCCTAACACTGCTATCTTGTCTAATTTTTCTCTTGACAACTGTTGAACACAAAATACAAGGCCATGTCTGGCTACATATCTGTGCTACTGCCTATAGAGTGTGCCCTAGTGGCTGCAGCTCTGGTGCTTTGAGTCTGCCAGGAGAAAAGTGTGATATAAATGTTATTTGTCTTGTCTAATTTTTCTCTTGCATTAAGCATAAATGGTACATGCTAGGCTACTTTCAGCTACTTTCAGCTACTTTCAGCTACTTTCAGCTAGTAGTGTTGGTGGTACAATGGATATGTTAGTTGCCTACCATACACTGAGGCCTGGGTTCAAATCCCTATCATGGTATATAAGCTGGTTTTTGAAATACTGGAATTCCCTGGCAGATGGGACCCTCCTCCCTCCGGTAGGAGGGAGTAGGTAGTAGTTAGGAGGGAGGAGGGAATAGGTAGAAGGGTAGAAGGGAGGTGGGAGCCCACAAACAGGCTAATTAAAATCTCCCTAGCAGAGTGTGTAGCAGCTGTCACTTAACTAATTAGTGTAGGCAGTATAAGGACCTTACTTGGAGGTGGGGGGGTGGGCCTCCAGCATTGAGAGCAGTGTGTATGGCAATAATGTGTCTGCTGGCTGTAATATAAAGAGTCAAAGTTTTGCTCAATAGAGATTTATGGGGCAAATCGAACTTCCGGGAAAGTTCGCGTTTGGTAGGCGAACGCGAACCCCCAAAGTTCGCCTGGAACCGTTCGCCGGCGAACAGTTCGCGACATCTCTACACCTGACTTGCAAACACAATAAACTATAACTTCTTCCCTTGCCACGTGATATTAAGTGACCATGTCTATCTCCAGATAGTAGTTAAGTAGGCAGGTGTAACACCCACCACCCCCCCCCCCCCCCATATAGAAGTATTAAATAGCCATGTCAGAGCTGCAGACAGAAGTATTAGGCAGCCATATGCTTCACCAAGATAGTAGTATTAAGTAGTTATGTCTTCCCCCAAAGTGTAATATTAAGTAGCCTCCAGATATTACATGAGTTGTGACGTGTACCCCCAGATGGTGGTATTAAGTAGCCATGTCTGCCTCCTTGATTGTAGTTTTAAGTAGTCGTGTGTCCCCCAGTTAGTAGTATTAACCACTTGAGGACCCACCCTTTACCCCCCCTTAAGGACCAGCGCTGTTTGTTTGGATCTGTGCTGGGTGGGCTCTGCAGCCCCCAGCACAGATCCGCGGCCACACAGAGCGATCAGATCGCCCCCCTTTTTTCCCCACTAGGGGGATGATGTGCAGGGGGGGTCTGATCGCTCCTACCTGCAGGCATGTTGCGGGGGGGGCACCTCAAAGCCCCCCCCGCGGCGACATTCTCCCCCCTCCCTCTCCTATCTGCTCCCCCGGGAGATCTGGGCTGCACAGGACGCTATCCGTCCTGTGCAGCCAGTGACAGGACGTCCCCTGTCACATGGCGGCGATCCCCGGCCGCTGATTGGCCGGGGATCGCCGATCTGCCTTACGGCGCTGCTGCGTACAAATGTAAACAAAGCGGATTATTTCCGCTTGTGTTTACATTTAGCCTGCGAGCCGCCATCGGCGGCCCGCAGGCTATTCACGGAGCCCCCCGCCGTGAATTGACAGGAAGCAGCCGCTCGCACGAGCGGCTGCTTCCTGATTAATCAGCCTGCAGCTGGCGACGCAGTACTGCGTCGCTGGTCCTGCAGCTGCCACTTTGCCGACGCACGGTATAAGCGTGCGGTCGGCAAGTGGTTAAGTAGTCATGTCTGCCCCTCTGATTGTACTATTAGATAACCATCTGGGCATTCCATATACTGTAGTAATATAAAGCAACCATTCCCACTTTGAGATAATGGTATAAGGTAGCCATGTAAGCTCCCATATAGAGTAAGCCATATCTGCCTCCAGATAGTTGTATTAGATAGCTAGGCAAGACATTTTCTTCTACCCCATACAGAGTAGCTGCAGTCGAGCATGGTAAGTCACTTACCAGTCCTACTATTATAAGTATCCTTTCTCCTGCCTGAGCCTATTGGCAAAGTGGCTCCTGTTTACGCTAAAGTGGCATGTACAAATAATGTCACATGTCAAGAAATGTGGCTGCACTAGGAACCATGGAGTCACTAAATACTGGAGTAAGACTGCGCTGGCGGGAAAGTTGAGTAACCTCTTCCCTCCAACACGCACTGCTGCTTGCTACTCTGTATTTAAGGGGTCCACTGCAGGTCCCTATGAGGCCCACCATGATTGTCCCAAAAACCCTGAAGCAATAGCCTGGGTTGCCTCCTCGGTACTCCAGCTCTAGAGAACACTGCTAAAGAGTGCATAACATATAGTTTGATGTTCCATATTCCGTATTTATAACTGTAAGGTTACTATTCATAATCTACCCAGCCACTCATTTCTGAAATAAGACATGCTATGTACTTCCACAGAATTACCTTTTGCTCAGAAAACCTGGATGACTTCAAGCTGCTTCCAGATCAGGAGAAGACATATGTGAGATGTTTAACGAAACTCAAGAAGAAGAAGAAGTCGTCTCAAAATTTGTAACCAGAAGTCTTGAAGATTGAGAATGTGCACTTTATGGAATTGTGTTCCTCATGAAAATGAGTCAAATGGTTTTTGCCATCTTGCATAGTATAAAATAAACTATTTTCAGTAAGGTTTAAAAAAAAAAAAAGTTTTACATTTATAACACTATAGTGTAGATATCCCAGTAACAAATAAACGCAGAGGTATAACTACCTGGGGAAAAGCCGCTGCAACTGGGGGATGTCAGAAACCATCTTATCTGCCTGCCGAAAGCTTGTACACACGTGCTGCTACTGTCAGCAGAACGTCTGCCCAACGGGAGAGTCTGACGGACCCGTCGTTTGCTAAAGTACGGCGTGTGTACGCGATACATGAGGTGAAAATAATTATAGCAGATTTAATTACCTGAGGCTTCCTCCAGCTTCTAGAAGCCTCTGTGTCCCTCGCTGCAATTCCACCTTCAGAAACTCTTCTGGGGTCCCCTCCATGGCACATACGAAGAAGCTGCCATCGCTACGGAGGGGACCCCAGAATTTGTACTGATAAACTTGTGTGCATTCATCTATGGCATTTTTATAAAGAAAGCGGAATTTCCTTTTAAACACTAACAGGCAAGTAGCATTTTCAAAAGGGAGTCAGCAAAATCTCCATATATTGCGCAAAAGGTGGATCAGCGCAACACCAGGCCGCCTCCGAATGGCCTCCAATCAGAGGTGCGCTGAGCCCCCCCAGAAACTACAAACGCACCTTGAACCCAAACAGAAGCTCTGCATATACACCAAAAGCATGGCTGTTAAGTGGGAGCAGCTGACCAAAAACGAAATAAATTAGTACATAGCAAGGAAATGAACAGCGCTACTTAAAAACAGGCAAGTGCCTACCTGCAAAAGAGTGCAAGCCCCACTTGTGGGATATAATACACACCGAGCATACACATGACCTGTCTACCACTGGAGGAGGATGTTAGTTTCCTGTAACAGCTTGCATGCAACCTATTAAGTACTCGTCCCTCCCACTGCGAAGAAGTCGATCCTCCATGGGAGGGGCCTAACACTAACTAAATCCCACAAGTGGGGCTTGCACTCTTTTGCAGGTAGGCACTTGCCTGTTTTTAAGTAGCGCTGTTCATTTCCTTGCTATAAAATCTCCATATATGCCTTAATTTAATTTAACTGAATTAACTCTCTCTATGGTAAAATAGACTAATAAAACAAGAATTAAATGACACTCCACGCATATCTACACACTCATATTTTTATAAGATACCGGTACATAAAGCTGCAAAAATGAAGTCCACTCATAAGCAATACTGAGGTGAATAACTGTGTACATAAATCTATCTACCATGCCACAGCACTTAAGTACGCTATTCCAATTCTGTTTTCACAAACTCCTTATGCAATAACTATGGCAATACAAAACAACTCTGTGGAAAGCTGTTTAGGGTAAAATAACTACATAAGACCTTAAAGAGGAACTTCAGCCTGAACAAACATACTGTCATTAACCCTCCTGGCGGTATAAAAAAATACGCCAGGAGGCAGCGCGGCAGTTTTTTTAAAAAAAAAATTTTCTATATCATGTAGCGAGCCCAGGGCTCGCTACATGATAGCCGCTGCTCAGCGGCATCCCCCCGCCCTCTTCGATCGCCTTCGGCGATCTCCGATCAGGAAATCCCGTTCAAAGAACGGGATTTCCTGGAGGGCTTCCCCCGTCGCCATGGCGACGGGCGGGATGACGTCACCGACATCACTGACGTCGGGTCGTCATTGGGAGTCCCGGGCCACCCCTCGGCGCTGCCTGGCACTGATTGGCCAGGCAGCGCACGGGGTCTGGGGGGGGGGGGGGGCGCGCGCCGCACCGTATAGCGGCGATCGGGCGCGCGGCGGCGGCGATCGGGGTGCTGGCGCAGCTAGCAAAGTGCTAGCTGCGTCCAGCAAAAAAAAAATTAAACAAATCGGCCCAGCAGGGCCTGAGCGGCACCCTCCGGCGGCTTACCCCGAACTACGTTCGGGGTTACCGCCAAGAAGGTTAAGTTACATTAGTTATGTTAATTAAAATAGATAGGTAATATAATCTCTTACCCACCCTGTTTTAAAAGAACAGGCAAATGTTTGATTTCATGAGGGCAGCCATCTTTTTGTTTGACAGGAGGTGACAGGGAGCATGAGACACAGTTCCAACTGTCCTGTGTGCTGCTCACCACTCCCAGTTGCTAGGAAATCCCGTCATGCTTTGCACAGCATCAGGGAAAAAAAGCCCGGGCAGTTGTCTTTGATGGGTGGAGCTTAGATAAAAATGCAGCTAAAAATGATGCTTTGGTAAGAAAAACAAAGTTCTGATGCTGTGAAACTGTTAAAGAAACACCAAGCCTTTTCAGTGCTGCTGAGTAGATTTTTAGTCCGGAGGTTCACTTTAAGGAAAGGCCTCAATGTTTTTTTTGGGGGGCCCAATTCCAGACTGCATTCCAGTTTGCATTCTATTTGCAAGCTAGTCAGAATTATTTGCAACTCATTGACCATTTCTAAATACCACATTGGATATGCCCTCCCCACCTCAGCCATATTTTTTAATGTCAACTTCTAATAACGGCAATCCTTGCTTTCCTTTAAAGAACAGACATGACACCACTTTCATATTGTCATTAAAACTTGAACTTATTGAATTTGGAATTGTAGAAGTGGTTCTTACAACGTCCTTAAATGACCACCATCATGAAAAACATTAAAATTGTACACACATACAATATATGTCCCAGAGTAAAATGCACTATACATTACATTTTTTCCTACGCTGTTGTCACTAAAAGTAGATTTTATTAATTTGACAGATCTGACAGGTTTTGAACTAGTACATCTCTAATAGGGGATTCTCAGTATTCTGTATTATTTCCAAAAGCACTCCCTAGCAAGAACCTATACAAAGATGCTGGCAAACCTGACTACTTGCTGAACACTGAATTCTGGCAGATGGACTGTGCCACTGCCATCCAGGGAATGCTTTGGTAAATATAGGAATTCTTGAGAATAATGAGGAGCTGGACTAGTCCAAAACTTGTAATAAGTACTGAAAACTGTAAGTGGTGGCAACATAGAACAGTTACTAAAACTAATGTACATCTTATTTGTAAGCATACACAGAAGCCACAGGAAAATTATTTTTAATTGTCTAGTACACAGGTCAAAAACTCAAGGCCCGCGGGTGGGTGATAATAGCCGGGAGTTGAATTCATTCAATATATGAATTTGTCTTCATTGAGGTAAGCCACCTCACATTTTTCTATTTTATTGGTTTTTATTGAAGTTTTCTCACATTAGGACGCCTCTTCCCCTACCTTGTGCATTTACCCTCCTTCTGGAGGGGTGTTACCTTCTTTGATCTCTGGTGGTTTCAACCACCTCTTAGGTCAATCGGGTTGTGTGTTTTTTTTTACAAGAGTGGAACCACCTGCAGGGTGGACTGGCTGTCTTCAGGAGTCTTCAAATGCAATTGGGCTTCAGAAGAAGAGGCACTCTGTACTGCGTAAGCGCTCTCTCACACACTCACGCGTCTGCAGTACAAAGCCACTGGTCTTCAGGAGCCTGAGTGCTTCAGATGACTGCCAAAGTCTCCCGCGGTAGATTTCAACGGAGGAGCCTGCGGGAATGAGGACCCCGGGAGGAGAACAGCAAGGCTCTATAAGACCCAGAGCTTTCCTTCTCCTTAGGTAAGTATCTTTTTTTTTCAGTTTTTTTAATTAAGGCTTCAGGCTCACTTTAATGCATGTTTGCAGCATGCATTTGAAGTCACAGCATATTTGCCCTTCTAGTCAAAACCTCCAAAAGCTGCAAGAAAACATTTTATTATATTATAAGGAAACAGCTGTTAGCTGTTTGGAGCTGCCACACTTATCACCCCCTGGCCTGGGAATCCTACAATGTAAAGGTTAGTGTTCTCCATTTCCGCCTTACTTTTACTACAGATGGCATCATGCTGCCTTCCCATCCAAAGCAGCATACCAGTGTAGTGGTCACATTCAGGCATTGCAGCTTACTTTTTAGGGTGCTCAACAAATCTCCCCCATTAAATCGTAATAAACAATTTGGACCCCAGGCTTTTATGCTGGAAATAGCAATGCAATTTTTATGCTATTTTGTAGCGATTTCACTGTGGGATTATGCTGCGATTTTTGCTAGGCAACAGGTATTATTAGAAAGAAAATAAATATGGCAGCCTCCATATATCTCTTGCTTTAGTTGTCCTTAAAGCGGATCCGAGTCGAAAAACTAACTACAACAAGTAACTTGTCTATATTTGTTATCTAAAGTTTAGATAGTTTACACAGCACATCCATCTGCAAACAGCTTAAACAGTGTATGAATATTTATTCCTGTGATACAATGAGGGCGGCCACGTTCTGTTAGTCACATTGTCACAGGCTGAGAGCTGGAGATGCCATCAGCTTACCTGTGAATAAATTCAGTCCCCTCTCCTCCTCCCCTCTGCCTCTAAAATCAATGGCTAGTAACACCTCCCCTGTCCCCTCCCTCGACTGGGCTCCTATAAGCTCTTGCTACTGTCTGAAAATGCCAAGGCACTGTGAAAAGCTGTGGGTGTGCCTTGTTTAGTTTATAGGGAATTAGAGTATTAAAACAAAACAAAAAAGTATTTGGCTTGAGGAATGCCCTATAAACTATATGAAAGGAACACAATTATGTAATTAGTAAAAGTTTATCTCGGATCCACTTTAACCTCCTTGGCGGTACTACGTAAGCCGTGCAGGAGGTTTTCTCCGGCCCTGCTGGGCCGATTTGTTTAATTTTTTTTTGCTGCACGCAGCTAGCACTTTGCTAGCTGCGTCATCACACCGATCGCCGCCGCCCCGCGCTCGATCGGCGCTATCCGTCGCGCCGCCCCCCCCCCCCCCCCCAGACCCCGTGCGCTGCCTGGCCAATCAGTGCCAGGCAGCGCTGGGGGGGGTGGTTTGGGACTTCCAATGACGTCCCGACGTCGGTGACGTCATCCCGCCCAGTCGACAATTCCTTCACAGACCAAGGCTATAGTACAGAAAGTACTATTGCCAGGTTTGCACAAAGCAATTTGAGCTGTCAAGGCTCAACGACACTTAGCTAACTGGGGATTGAAAGGAAAGATATTTTTATGCCAAGTTTATACCAAACGTGAGATTTACCTTTAACAAGTGTTTTTATTACGGTGTGAATAAAATAAATATTTTCTTTAATTTGGATGCTATAATGCTCCCATTTCTTTCTTCTCTCTGATCCACAGAAGTGGGTGGCTACTGGAATACATGACAGCAAAGTACTAAAGAATTAGCATACTCCAATTTGCATATTATTACACAACTGATGCCAAGAATACGCAGAAAAGCCTAGAAGTAGACTTTACTTTGGGCTGCTTTTAAAGAGACTCTGTAACAAAATTTTCAGCATTATTTTTTCTATCCTATAAGTTCCTATACCTGTTCTAATGTGCTGTGGCTTACTGCAGCCTTTCCTAGTTGCACTGTCTCTAATATATCTAATCTTCTTTTCTTTGTCAAGCTTTGTCGGCCCAGTGAGGAATGTGCCGCCTCTGCTGTGATAGGGAGAGCTTATGCACACCTCCTCTACGCCCCCTGCAGGCTCTGTGTGTGTGCTTTGTTTATCCCTCACAAACAGGTCTCTGCTCTCAGTTTTCTGAGTTTGTGAGGCTGAGGGGGGGGGGGGGGGAGCTGCTGCCTGTCACATGCTAATCCCAGACTGGAGTGCAGATAATTCACAATGTAATAAAACCTTGTAGTATACTGTAACATGAATATATATATATATATATATATATATATACATATACATATACACATACACACAGACACATCACTTCCTGGTTAGCGGCCATGTTTTGTTTGTAAACACTGCTGATTAAAAGCCAGGATTGTGGCGGAAACTGCAAAGAGGTGCCTAGGAGATCACAGTGACTCGATTGTTATGTTTTTATTGTACAAATCGGACAGTACAGATCCTCTTTAAAGTAAAATGGTCAGGAGAGAAATCTGAAAGTTGTATTTGCTGACTTCTTAAAATGTTTTGTTTCTTGACTGTAATACTGATCCATGGGTTATAGCAGTCTTCAAGTTACTCACCTGGAAATCAAAAACATACTGTGTAGCTCATTCAGACAGAACGTGTAGGGTCTTTTTTCAAACTTCTTTCTTTGCTCCCACTTGTGTAATCCCCCCACTTTCTAAAATATCCCCATGCCCTACTTGTCAATGCACATCTGTGATCCTGTGGAGCTGTGTAACAACTGTATTTGGCTGCCAAATAAGCACATGGACCCTAGGCCAATTATTTTTGAAAGCGCAAGCTAATTTGGGCACGGGGTTTGGCAATAAATAAATGTATCATTAAACAGGATGCAGGAAATAGCCAGTAGTAGATTATCTGTACATTTACAGATAGTCTACTACTTAATTCATATAGTAAAATATCAGTGGTGCCCAAACTCAACCAAAATCTCCACCCCAGTGGGTGCCTAATCTTAGCTCCCAACGTCAATCATCAAAAAGGCCCCCAACTATTTTAGCAGGCCTTTAAAGTAGCTCACATTTCTTTTAGCGGTTATGCCTGGGTCAGCCAGGTACAGCAGTTTGTGTGAAGGGACAGGGTTTTTTTGCCACTATTTATCATATAGAGATATCTTCTTTGATGTTTTAGAGTGCACATAATCCTTTCATGAAAATTGGTATATTAAACGACTTCCTTCTTTTCGTATAGCCGGGGGTCACTGCTCCTGAGGAAACGCATGCAAAAGTTTCTAAATGTGTGGTTCTCTGCTACTGACAAATACAAAAATGTACCATTTTCACAAGGCCGTGGCAGTCCAGTTAAGTGACCATTAATGAGCCATGCAATTAAAATTTCCATATAAATAAGCCCAAAAGGTTGTGATAAATAGCAGTTTTTTTTGCACTGATGCGGAACATCTCAGCAATGAACTTCAAAAGGAACAAAGTCTCAATGAAATAGTCCCTGAGCTTACTCTAAGCTGAATTCTGTAATTCAATTTAAAACATATACTGAAAAAATCCTTTTTAGTTTTGAACAATGTAGGAAGAAGTTTATAAGCAGGCTGCTCTTCTCTATGTAGAAGAGAGGGGGTTAACAAATGGAGGGCATTAGACACAGAGATCATTCTGCGTTTTGGAAAGACAAACCATTAATCAAAGGACATTTAGGCTGGCTTCACATATTGCGCGGTGCTTTAGACCTGCGGCAGGGGAGCCCAGGACAGGACAATGCGGTGGCATAGACTCAATTCAAATGCCTACTGCGCGGTACCGTTCGGAAACACACTGCAGAGTCTGTGTCGCCTCTACATCATCGTGACCACTTCCGCCACATCGTGTTGCACCTCGGGTATGTGGTCAGTCTCATAAAGGCTAACGGCCACTGCGACAGGAGAGCAATGCAGTATGTCTGAAAGGGGCCTGAAAGGACAACTGTGACATTGTAAAAAAAAAAGCTTTGGGTCTCCTTGGAAGGCCACAGTAGTACTCGGTCTTCAAAAGCTGTGAGGCTCCATACTGCAGGCTTGCACATGCGCAGTAGGGAGCCGCTCATCCCCTATGAAGAGCCTTCCCTCCTTTTAGGTATCTAATTTTCGAAAAATTTTGTTTTACAACAATACTGTTGTCTTTTAAAGAGACACTGAAGCGGAAAAAAAATTATGATATAATGAATTGGTTGTGTAGTACGGATAATTACTAGAATATTAGAAGCAAAGAAAATATCCTCATTTTTATTTTCAGTTATATAGTGTTTTTTTATAACATTGCGTCATTCTCTAATATTTGCAGTTTCCCCACTACTCAGCATTCTAAATTATTTTTTGCAGAGCAGGCTGTGAACTTTTGACCTGTCCTGAACTGTTCTCTGCAGGAAAAAAAAGCCTGACAGCTGAGATAATAAACTTCAGATGACAGAGCTCTCTGTGACTTTGAAAATCCTGGAGCTGAATGGCTTGTTTTGCATAGATAACAACTAGAGTGTCTTACCTCTTCCTGTACTGGAAACCATATTAAGGGGCCCATACACCTAACGATTTTCCTGCCGATATACAGCAGATTCAATCACTGTGATTGAATCTGCTGTGAAATCGTTGCGCAAATGCTGACAGAACGATCGATTTTCATCCGAAATCAATCGTTCCCATCGATTCGTCCGTGCGGAAGATTTTGCTCGATCGCCAGCGGGTCGGGAGTGCGTCGATAGCTAGCTACAATACATTACCTGTTCCGCCGGCACGTGTCCCAGCTCTCTCCGCTGTCTTCTTCTCCGCGCTGGGCTCCGAGTCTGGCTGGCTTCACTGAACTTCCTGTCCCGGCAGGAAGTTTAAACAGTAGAGCGCCCTCTACTGTTCCCCGGACAGGAAGTTCAGTGAAGCCAGCCGGACTCTGAGCCCAGCGCGGAGAAGAAGACAGCGGAGACCGGGGGACTTGCGCTGGCGGAGCAGGTAATGTATAGCTAGTGGGGGGGAGGGGCGGCTGCGGCAGCTTCACAGATGGTGAATCAATTTCATGCTGAAATCGATTCACAATCTGTTTGCAGTAAAGGCAGCCATATGATCCCTCTCTGATCAGATTCGATCAGAAAGGGATCTATCTGTTGGGTCGATCTGATGGCAAATCGACCAGTGTATGGCTACCTTTAGATTTTGCTCCCAATGTTTTATTTCACAGCTGTACTACACATACAAATCATATCATAATTTTTTTTTCGCTTTAGTGTCTCTTTAAGCCTGGAACACACATCCAATTTTGATCAGCCAATTTTACCACTTTCATGTAGTATGAGGACATACCTACACAATCTGTTCATAGCATTCAAAATCTATTGGTAGTCACACTACGTGAAGATGGTAAAATTGGATCTGTGCATGGGCCCATACTTCTATGTAGCTGTGTCTTCTTGGTGGTGGGTGGGAGGTAGATCTGCTTTTGGTCATGAAATTCTCCATGTTTGCAACACTGGCAATAAAACTCAAAAGATGTACCAATCACTTTTCTGAAAGAAATCTAAATATTTCTGGGAGCTGATCTTTCCCATAGAGTAGGATGGTCAATGAGATGCAAACAAATCCATGTTGATACAGAATTATGCAAATATTTAATACAAATTTATTCAGCTTAAAAATGGACCAAATCAAATTCCACCTGAGGTTCATTTGATGAATTATTTGCATCTCATTGACCATCTCTAAAGAGGAGGCTTCACATTAGTGATTTAGATTAATAATTTTACTTTCGGGAACAGCTTTTATTTAATATTGAAAAGCCTTGGGAAAACCAAAGGGTCTTTTGATGGGAATACAGAAGTGTGGAAAAGCAATTCACTAATGAGAAAGAATAGCATTATATTCATATAATGTTGAAAAAACAAAACAAAAAACAAAGAGATGTCACTCCTAGGAATGAGCGAAATTGCTTAGTTTCATAAAAAATTTCCACAAGCTTTCTGTGGTTCAGCAAATTTTTGTCGAACAAGTTACGTGCATTGCATGAAAGCCAACGGCACGACTTACCAAAGCCCACATGCATGCTATCATTTTGCTAGGTTAGTGAGAATAGTGGGAACGAATCAAAGAATGTCTCTTGTTTTTCTTTCAAAAAGTAAACAGATTTTAAAGGACACATGAAGTGAGCGGGCTATGGAGCTGCCATGTTTTTGTTATTTTCGTTTTTTTGTCTTTTTTTTTTTGTCTTTTTTTTAAATAAATCAGTTTTAAAATCAAACATAATATACAACATATCTAATCATACATAGAGAAGTAATATAATCAGATATACTGTAATAATATCCAGTAGAACAATAATTGGAAATCTTTAACGTATCTCGTATGCTCCAGAATTTTTTTTTAGATATACCTAAGGACAAGAATAGAAAAACAAGGATACAAGGATATATCCGTATTTGATAGTGTTGAATAAAGAGCAATATCAAATTCTGTAAGACATAAAATATAACAATATAAAACATACTCACATAACTCGATAAACAAGTGATCCTTCATATTTGCATTTTATCACCATACAATTTTGGGATTTTGATGCATTATACTTCAGTATTCAAAGACCTGTAGTTGTATCTGATTTTTATACAATATAGGTCGCTCTTAGGATAATGCATAGTCCAACAGTTAAATGGTGCTAATATCTGGTCCTTCAAAGATAGTTCATAGTTAATAACCCAGTAGCCCCAAATCTTTTCAAACTGCATCTCTCATTCTTTTACCAAGGATTTTAAATGCTCCATGATCATATAACATACCTGATTTTATTAATAACATCAGCTATTGATGGGGGAGGGGGGGGAATCAAGCTTTTCCATTTAGCACAAAATACAACATACAGTGGGTTGCAAAAGTATTCGGCCCCCTTGAAGTTTTCCACATTTTGTCACATTACTGCCACAAACATGCCTCAATTTTATTGGAATTCCACGTGAAAGACCAATACAAAGTGGTGTACATGTGAGGAGTGGATCAAAAATCATACATCATTCCAAACATTTTTTACAAATAAATAACTGCAAAGTGGGGTGTGCGTAATTATTCGGTCCCCTGAGTCAATACTTTGTAGAACCACCTTTTGCTGCAATTACAGCTGCCAGTCTTTTAGGTTATGTCTCTACCAGCTTTGCACATCTAGAGACTGCCCATTCTTCTTTGCAAAACAGCTCCAGCTCAGTCAGATTAGATGGACAGCGTTTGTGAACAGCAGTTTTCAGATCTTGCCACAGATTCTCGATTGGATTTAGATCTGGACTTTGACTGGGCAATTCTAACACATAGATATGTTTTGTTTTAAACCATGCCATTGTTTCCTTGGCTTTATGTTTAGGGTCATTGTCCTGCTGGAATGTGAACATCCACCCCAGTCTCAAGTCTTTTGCAGTCTCCAAGAGGTTTTCTTCCAAGTTTGCCCTGTATTTGGCTCCATCCATCTTCCCATCAACTCTGACCAGCTTCCCTGTCCCTGCTGAAGAGATGCACCCCCCCCCCCCCCCCCCCCGAGCATGATGCTGCCACCACCATATTTAACAGTGGGGATGGTGTGTTTAGAGTGATGTGCAGTGTTATTTTTCCGCCACACATAGCGTTTTGCATTTTGGCCAAAAAGTTCAATTTTGGTCTCATCTGACCAGAGCACCTTCTTCCACATGGTTGCTGTGTCCCCCACATGGCTAGTGGGCAAACTGCAAACGTGACTTCTTATGCTTTCTGTTAACAATGCCTTTCTTCTTGACACTCTTCCATAAAGGCCAACTTTGTACAGTGAATGACTAATAGTTGTCCTATGGACAGAGTCTCCCACCTAAGCTGTAGATCTTTGCAGCTCGTCCAGAGTCACCATGGGCCTCCCTGCATTTCTGATCAGCGCTCTCCTTGTGCGGCCTGTGAGTTTAGGTGGATGGCCTTGTCTTGGTAGGTTTACAGTTGTGCCATACTCCTTCCATTTCTGAATGATCGCTTGAACAGTGCTCCGTGAGATGTTCAAGGCTTTGGAAATTTTTTTGTAGCCTAAGCCTGCTTTAAATTTCTCAATAACTTGATCCCTGACCTGTCTTGTGTGTTCTTTGGACTTCACGGTGTTGTTGCTCCCAATATTCTCTTAGACAACCTCCGAGGCCCTCACAGAGCAGCTGTATTTGTACTGACATTAGATTACATACAGGTGCACTCTATTTAGTCATCAGCACTCATCAGGCAATGTCTATAGGCAACTGACTGCACTCAGATCAAAGGGGGCCGAATAATTACGCACACACCACTTTGCAGTTATTTATTTGTAAAACATGTTTGGAATCATGTATGATTTTCGTTCCACATCTCGCGTGTACACCACTTTGTATTGGTCTTTCATGTGGAATTCCAATAAAATTGATTCATGTTTGTGGCAGTAATGTGACAAAATGTGGAAAACTTCAAGGGGGCTGAATACTTTTGCAACCCACTGTATACAGTAGCTGCCAACGTTTGGGGATCTCAACATAGCTTCGTCAAGAAAGTGCGTTAAAATGCAAACTGAAATGGTTAATGAACAGTTTTAACTTTTAATTTTGAAAACTTTAAACCACAAGAAAAAATAAAATAGAAACAAATGAAGTAAATAAGTAATAAATTAGTATTCAGTAAAATGCCTTTTGTAACATACCAGATCCTGTAAATGCCTTTTGTATTCAGCTGTCTTAAGAGACACATCCACGGTAAAAAACAAAAAACAAGATCTACTTACCTGGGGCTTCCTCCAGCCCCTGACAGCCTATCTATTCCTTGCCATAGCTCCGCTCCCAGCCGGTGTCCCGGGATCCCCTCCGTTGCAGAGGTCTTCTGTGCCTGCACAAGCGCGCTCCCGTGGCAGATGCAGTACTTCTGCGCGTGTGCAGAATGCTTCAAGCTATGTTAGTGTGATCTGCAAACATGCAGAGCCATAAAAAGCCACGATGGATGTCTTTGGTTTTATACAAGAGTGAAAGTGGTTGGGGTCTGGTTTACTGAATCAATAACTGTCCAGCTCACATCACAGAATCCACTATAAATATTTAATTCAACCAAGTGGTCCTAGAGAATAATCTGATACCAATATTAAACCTAAACTGAAAGTGAGTCGTGCAACATGAAACCAGTCAAGTAAAGAATCAGGAAATAGCTGAAAAGAAACTGGAGTCTCAATCCACAAAAAGCTCAAGAGGGAAAAGGTTTTCTCTATAAAAGTCCACAGCCCCTGAAAAATCTAAGACTCATGATGAACATCTGTGGTCAATTTTATCTGATGTGTACTAATCCATTCCACACCTATTTGAAGTTAAACATTCTTTCATCCTTAATTTTATATGTTACAATCTCGTTTTTGACAAGGGCTGCATGTGGTTAATTTCAGGAGCACAAAAATATGCCGGATAACGAAATGTTTTGCTTTCTGCAGATTAACCACTTTGTAGATTGTCTAGTGGGCCATTCTGATACTTGTCTGCACTATGCATGTTACAGGGCCAGAGTTAAGACATCAATTCTCTCCTCTAAACACCCACTAATTACCCATCAATCACCCCCTATCACCACCTGTCACTGTTACCCATCAGATCAGACCCTAATCTGCCCCTTGCGGGCACCCAATCACCCGCCTACACGCTCAGATTGCCCTCAGACCCCCCCCCCTATCAATTCGCCAGGGCATTATTTACATCTGTCCTTCCCTGTAATAACCCACTGATCACCTGTCAATCACCCATCAATCACCCCCTGTCACTGCCACCCATCAATCAGCCCCTAACCTGCCCCTTGCGGGCAATCTGATCACCCACCCACACCAATAGATCGCCCGCAGATCCGACATCAGATCACCACCCAAGCGCAGTGTTTACATCTATCGTCTCCTCTAAACACCCACTAATTACCCATCAATCACCCCCTATCACCACCTGTCACTGTTACCCATCAGATCAGACCCTAATCTGCCCCTTGCGGGCACCCAATCACCCGCCTACACGCTCAGATTGCCCTCAGACCCCCCCTTATCAATTCGCCAGTGCATTAGTTACATCTGTTCTTCCCTGTAATAACCCACTGATCACCTGTCAATCACCCATCAATCACCCCCTGTCACTGCCACCCATCAATCACCCCCTGGCACTGCCACTCATCAATCAGCCCCTAACCTGCCCCTTGCGGGCAATCTGATCACCCACCCACACCAATAGTTCGCCCGCAGATCCGACGTCAGATCACCTCCCAAGTGCAGTGTTTATATCTGTTCTCTACCCTAAACACCCACTAATTACCCATCAATCACCCCCTGTCACTGCTACCTATCAGATTAGACCCCTATCTGCCCCTAGGGCACTCAATCACCTGCCCACACCCTCAGAATGCCCTCAGGCCCCAGCCCTGATCACCTCGCCAGTGCATTGCTTGCATCTATTCCCCCCTCTAATCACACCTTGAGACACCCATCAATCACCTCCTGTCACCCCCTAGCACACCTACCCATCAGATCAGGCCCTAATTTGCCCCGTGTGGGCTCCTGATCACTCGGCCAAACCCTCAGATCCCCCTCAGACCTCCTTCCGATCACCTCCCCAGTGCATTGATTGCATCTATTTTCCCCTCTAACCACCCCCTGAGACACCCATCAATCACCTCCTGTCACCCCCCTAGCACTCCTATCCATCAGATCAGGCCCAATACAACCTGTCATCTAAAAGGCCACCCTGCATAGGACCGGTTCCACAAAATTCGCCCCCCTCATAGACCACCTGTCATCAAAATGTGCAGATGCTTATACCCCTGAACAGTCATTTTGAGACATTTGGTTTCCAGACTACTCACGGTTTTGGGCCCGTAAAATGCCAGGGCGGTATAGGAACCCCAGAAACTGACCTCATTTTAGAAAAAAGACACCCCAATGTATTCTGTTAGGTGTATGACGAGTTCATAGAAGATTTTATTTTTTGTCCAAAGTTAGCGGAAATTGACTTGTTTTTTTTTTTTCACAAAGTGTCATTTTTCACTAACTTGTGACAAAAAATAAAATCTTCTATGAACTCGCCATACACCTAACGGAATACCTTGGGGTGTCTTCTTTCTAAAATGGGGTCACTTGTGGGGTTCCTATACTGCCCTGGCATTTTAGGGGCCCTAAACCGTGAGGAGTAGTCTAGAAAACAAATGCCTCAAAATGACCTGTGATTAGGACGTTGGGCCCCTTAGCGCACCTAGGCTGCAAAAAAGCGTCACACATGTGGTATCGCCGTACTCAGGAGAAGTAGTATAATGTGTTTTGGGGTGTATTTTTACACATACCCATGCTGGGTGGGAGAAATCTCTCTGTAAATGGACAATTGTGTGTAAAAAAAAAATCAAACAATTGTCATTTACAGAGGTATTTCTCCCACCCAGCATGGGTATATGTAAAAATACACCCCAAAACACATTATACTACTTCTACCGAGTACGGCGATACCACATGATTGGCACTTTTTTGCAGCCTAACTGCGCTAAGGGGCCCAAAGTCCAATGAGTACCTTTAGGATTTCACAGGTCATTTTGAGAAATTTTGTTTCAAGACTCCTCCTCACGGTTTAGGGCCCCTAAAATGCCAGGACAGTATAGGAACCCCACAAATGACTCCATTTTAGAAAGAAGACACCCCAAGGTATTCTGTTAGTAGTACGGTGAGTTCATAGAAGATTTTATTTTTTGTCACAAGTTAGCGGAAATTGATTTTTATTGTTTTTTTTCACAAAGTGTCATTTTCCGCTAACTTGTGACAAAAAAATAAAATCTTCTATGAACTCACCGTACTACTAACGGAATACCTTGGGGTGTCTTCTTTCTAAAATGGGGTCATTTGTGGGGTTCCTATACTGTCCTGGCATTTTAGGGGCCCTAAACCGTGAGGAGTAGTCTTGAAACGAAATTTCTCAAAATGACCTGTGAAATCCTAAAGGTACTCATTGGACTTTGGGCCCCTTAGCGCAGTTAGGGTGCAAAAAAGTGCCACACATGTGGTATCGCCGTACTCAGGAGAAGTAGTATAATGTGTTTTGGGGTGTATTTTTACACATACCCATGCTGAGTGGGAGAAAGAGCTCTGTAAATGGACAATTGTGTGTAAAAAAAATAAAAAAAATGTCATTTACAGAGATATTTCTCCCACTCATACACCCCAAAACACATTATACTACTTCTCCTGAGTACGGCAATACCACATGTGTGGCACTTTTATGCAGCCTAACTGCGCTAAGGGGCCCAAAGTCCAATGAGCACCTTTAGGCTTTACATGGGTACTTACAAATTAGCACCCCCCAAAATGCGAGGACAGTAAACACACCCCACAAATGACCCCATTTTGGAAAGTAGACACTTCAAGGTATTCAGAGAGGGGCATGGTGAGTCCGTGGCAGATTTCATTTTTTTTTGTCGCAAGTTAGAAGAAATGGAAACTTTTTTTTTTTTTTCACAAAGTGTCATTTTCTGCTTACTTGTGACAAAAATTAATATCTTCTATGAACTCACTATGCCTCTCAGTGAATACTTTGGGATGTCTTGTTTCCAAAATGGGGTCATTTGGGGGGTATTTATACTATCCTGGAATTCTAGCCCCTCATGAAACATGTCAGGTGGTCAGAAAAGTCATAGATGCTTGAAAATGGGAAAATTCACTTTTTGCACCATAGTTTGTAAACGCAATAACTTTTACCCAAACCAATAAATATACACTGAATGGGGTTTTTTTTAATCAAAAACATGTTTGTCCACATTTTTCGCGCTGCATGTATACAGAAATTTTACTTTATTTGAAAAATGTCAGCACAGAAAGTTAAAAAAATCATTTTTTTGCCAAAATTTATGTCTCTTTTGATGAATATAATAAAAAGTAAAAATTGCAGGAGCAATCAAATAGCACCAAAAGAAACTTTATTAGTGACAAGAAAAGAAGCCAAAATTCATTTAGGTGGTAGGTTGTATGACCGAGCAATAAACCGTCAAAGCTGCAGTGGTCTGAATGGAAAAAAAGTGGCCGGTCCTTAAGGGGTGTAAAGCCCACAGTCCTCAAGTGGTTAAGGTCAAGCTGCAGGGCTGCACAACATAGCACACAAGGGATTACCCCCCCCCCTCTTTTCTCCCCACCAACAGAGCTCTCTGTTGATGGGGTCTGATCGCTCCCCCCATGTTTATTTTTTTTTTATAAATATTTTTGTTGTTTTACAAAAAAAAACATTTTTCTTTAAACCCCTTCCCTCCCTCCCTCCAGCCAGCCAATCATAGCGATCAGCTCTCATAGGCTTCACCCTATGAGAGCCGATCGCTCTCTTGTCCCCCAGGGGGACAGCCGTGTCACACGGCTGTCCCCAGTGCAGCGCTGCTGCTGATCGCAGCGCTGCACCACGTAAAAAGATGGCGTGATCGCCGTCTAACAGTCTCCCGAGCGGCAATAGCCGCTCGGAGACTGAAGGCGGGGCAGAGCTCCGCCCCCCCAAGCAGGTGATGCGCGCGCAGCTTGCGGCGCGCGATCTCCTGCAAAACAGAGCCCTAGGACTTTATGCCAATCGGCGTTAGACGGTCCTGGGGCTGCCGCCGCGGCCACACCCATCGGCGTGACGCAGTCGGCAAGAGGTTAATCCAGTGCACTCCCTCCTTCCCATCTCTGTTTTTTTGTCAGCATGCACACAGCTTATGCTGGTGTGCATGGATACATTACGTTCGCTCCCTCGTGTGATTGGTATGATGAGCTATCTGTCCAAGGAGAGGACGTCAAGATGTGTGCCCCTAATCCCTAGATAGGTTTGATGCAATGAATGTTTGTATGTCTGCACTATGTATGTTGCGGGGCCAGAGTAAGAACACCTATGATTACCTGGGTACTTCTGCGCAGCGTAGGTGACTAAGCAAGAGAATGCATTCTTTTGTGAATGAAGACCCCGGGTTTTAACTTGGCTGTGGTAACAGTGATGCCTGGATGAGTGAATTTGTGAATGCATTTGTTTGAACATTTGCATACGAGTGTGCGAAGGGTTAATTGTTTTTTGCCATTCTGATACTTGTCTCACTAGGATGACACTAGGATGGATTTAAAATAGATGTGCACAAAATCAATTCCAATCTGGATAGATTTCCTTCATCTATAACTGCTTGATCTCCCTACCTGATATCTGTAAGCCTAATTACATAACCCAATGAGAGAGAGAGACCTTGGTGTGGTGTTGGATGTGGATGACCTATCTGACATTTGGGGCAATGTTGCTTCCAGCTCTATCAATGCTTCTAAAATCAAGACTAACTATAAGGCGCTAGTATCTTGTCCCTGCTAGAGTTGTGAAATGGTGTCCTCCTTGTGCGAACGTCTCCTTTTGGGAGTGCAGTACAGAAGGCTCTTTCTTACACATTTGTGGGGTCGGTCCTAAATCCCACAGATTCTGACTACACCAAATAATATACACTTGCATGGGTATCAAAGTCCCGAAGACCCCTGAGGTGGCACTGCTGGGTGTGAAACCCCATCAACTGACCAAGTGACAGTTTTGGCTGTTCAAGGACATCCTCGTTGGCTGCAAGGTAGATTATAGCGCCAGCTTGGTAAAATAACTCTCTTAGTATAGACCAATTTAAATCAAGACTGAGTCACACTCTTTTCTTTGACAGAATTAGGGATATCCAGAATGATACGCTTAAAAACTTTTAAGCTATCTGGCTGCTTTATTATGAAAACGATATGATTTAATCCCGTTTAATCTGCCTGCGGTATAGCCCTATCTGACACAAATAAGTCCTGATACCCATCAAAACCCCACACAATGATGTGTGTACAGTGCTTAGTTAGGGCCACAATGCTTGGACCATCTATTTTTTTTTTTTTTTTTTTTTTTTTTTTTTTTATGCTCCTTTTTTTGTAAATTCTTTATTTAGTAATTTTTCAAAAAGAATAACAGGCTTTACCACAAGTACATAAGAGATGGTACAATGTCACAACTGGGCAAGAATACATTGATTGGTCAAATATACATGCAGAATAATAAAATGCACAGATTTCACAGCAAACCAGTGCTGTATCAACAGGAATATATATATTTGGCCACCCAACCCTCAGAGGTGTGGAACACTGAGATAGTATTGGAGACCTACTGTAACTAAGCGACTGGGGCATTACAGCGAGTAGAGAGAAGCATCGGTGTCCGGGAGCCCAGGGGGGATCATACATCCCAGGACACCCATGAAGTTAGCTATGTAAGGAATGCCTCATTTTCTAAGCTCAAGTTCCACTTAAGCATATACTGGTGAATAAATGAGTTTTACTTAACGGTGCTATCTAAGTTTCCAGCCAGTTTGATAAGGACCATCTTAACAAGGAAGAGAATAGAGAGATTAGCGAATAGATAGAAGGAAGATAGAACATAAAGGAAGAAAGGAAGAAGAATAGACGTCTGAGTCTACATGGCGGGGTCCCCACCCCTAGTGTTTTTTAGAAAAAAGATGCTAATTCTCCTAAAATCTTATAAGAGACAATGCAAGGGTCAAGCTAAGATCACAAGGCTCACGGGAGTGAGGTAGAGAGCAGATCCTTATAACCGTCAGACTCAAGATATTCATACCATGGCATCCAGGTGCGTGAGCATTGCTCCGAGGTATTATGAATGGAGGCTGTAAGTGATTCCATCTCAGATATATATTTAAGCTCGGCTATCCATTCCAGAATTGAAGGGGGATTAGTGTCTTTCCAGTGCCGAGTTATAGCAACTCTCGCTGCCTGCAGTAAGTGCCTTGTCAGAGATTTTTTAACTTTTTTAATAGGTGTATGTGTGTGATTTAGAAGATAATAAGCAGGATCGGCTATCGGATCAGCACCCGTGAGCTCTTTAATACAAGTCTGTACCTTAGTCCAGAAACTTTTGATGATGGAGCAATCCCAAAAGATATGGAGCAATGTCCCCAACTGTTGTTTACATCTCCAGCATTCTGGATCAGCAGTGGGATAGATCCTATGCAGTCTGCTGGGCGTAAGATACCAGCGGGTTAGTACTTTGTAGTTGGTTTCTTGAACTCTAGAACATATAGAAGATTTGTGATTTAAAAGAATGATTTTATCCCACTGCTCATCCGTAAATGAGGTCTGTAGCTCGGCTTCCCATTTTTCCCTTAGAGAATGTGACCAGGATTCATCTGTACATATCAGTTGATATATTGTGGTCAGTGATTTTCTTATTGGCTCTTGTCCGTTGCATAACAGTTCAAATGGCGTTAAAGGTCTAGATAGCTGTTCTCTTGAGCCGAGTGAGCTAGCAAAATGAATAAACTGCATCAGGCTCCAGGGGTCCAAAAAGGGGCAATTTCGAGACCCCTGCAGTTGCTGAATTGTACGCCATTTTTTGCCAATAAGAAGATCTCTGGCTCTGAGAGCCGAGCCCATTCTCCATGGTATGTAAGCATTACCATGGCAACCTGGGGGGAACATTGTATTATCGAGTATAGGCAATAAAGGTGAGGGCCAAGGGGTGAGGTTGTGAGATTTGCGATATTTCACTAAAATTTTGAGGGTGGAGTGGACGGATGTAGATATATCGGGCGGAGTTTTAATCTGCCAAGGTAAAAGCGAGAGATCCTGTTCTACTAATGCTGATTCTATCTGAACCCATCTCTTCTGAGCAAAGTGTCTATGCCAGTCGACCACTCTGACCAGGCTAGCTGCTGCATGGTACTTCCTAGCATCTGGAACAGCTAGTCCTCCCTGACCCTTGGGGAGTATCATAGCGGCATACTTTATTCTGGCCGGTTTACCCTTCCAGATGAAATTCAAAAATAATCTTTTAATTAAGTTAAAATGAGCCGGTGGTGGAGATATAGGGAGGGCTTGGTATAGGTATAGGAGGCGAGGCATGATATTCATTTTGAGAATATTTATGCGACCAAACCATGAGAAGTGGGGGCGGTTCCACTCCTGAAGGTCCTGGGATAATTTGCGTATAAGGGGAGGGAAGTTTAATTTATATATTTCTTCTAATTTGACTGGAATCTGCACTCCTAGGTAAGTAATAGCAGAGGAGCCCCATTTGAAGGCGAAGTTAGATTGTAGTTGATTTCTTAAGGAAGAGGGAAGAAGAATACTTAGGGCATTGCATTTATCTAGATTAATTTTATAATTAGAGAGAGATTTGTATTTGTCTAGCTCCATGAGAAGATTTGGGAGAGAGATAATGGGATTTTGTAGATAAAACAGAAGGTCGTCTGCATAGGCCGCCACCTTGTGCTCCTCAGAGTCTACCCGAATCCCTTTAATATCCGTGTTCAAACGAACTGTGCGAAGGAATGGTTCAATAGTGAGAGCAAAAATTAAAGGAGACAAGGGACAGCCCTGCCGTGTGCCATTAGAAATAATAAACGCATCAGAGACAACACCATTTGCCCTAACCTGTGCCGAGGGACCATTATAAAGCGCCAGGACTCTAGAGAGCATCTTCTGCCTGAGACCGATGTGTTTAAGTGTGCCTTCGAGGAATCCCCAGTCCACCCTGTCAAAAGCTTTCTCAGCATCAGTGGAGAGCAGGAGGGCTGGGGATCCCTTTTTATATAGCCAATCGAGCAGATCCAAGGTGCGAATGGTGTTGTCTCGCGCCTCACGCCCAGGGATGAATCCCGTTTGGTCTGGATGGACTAGGTCGGGTATAAGTGGGGCCAAGCGATTCGCCAGGACTTTTGCCATAATCTTTAAGTCCACATTTAACAGGGATATCGGGCGAAAATTTGAGCACAAGGTGGCGTCCTTACCTGGTTTAGGGATGACCGTAATATGGGCTCTTAGCATGTCTCGGGGTAAAGAAAGAGCAGGGCCCTCATCAGGGGTTAAATCATTAAATAGTTTTGCTAGGTAGGGGCAGAGAGTATCTTTAAAGGACTTATAATAGTCCAGTGAGAGGCCATCCGGACCCGGGGCTTTGCCCGTGGGGGAGTCTTTAAGGACTTGTCTAATCTCTATTTCAGAGATTGGTTCTTCTAGATCCTGGGCTATCTCGTCTGATAGTGCCGGTAGTCCAGAACTACGCAAGTATTGCATAGTATCCTGGTTAGGTACAGGGTCATTTTTGTCAATATGTGGGTTTTTTAGGTTATATAATGACTGATAGTAATTTCGAAAAACCTCGGCAATCTCTTCATTTTTAATGTGTTTACAGCCTCTGGAGTCCTGTATGCTGGGAATATTACTAGAGGCATATTGCACCCTCAGGGCTCTAGCAAGTGTTTTGCTACATTTATTGCCGTATTCATAAAACGTTCTTTTGCATTTGGTAGCGATTTGTTTTTCCCTGAACAGCAATAAGCTCCTGAGTTTTTCCCTTTCTGTTTCTAGCATCTGAAGTTCAGATGTCGAGAGTGAGTTTTTATGTCTAGACTCTAGTTCCCTAATGGACTTCAAACATTTTGCTATTGTTTCTTCTCTTTCCTTCTTTAAACGGCTTGCTTCTTGTATAAATACTCCCCGTATGACACATTTATGGGCCTCCCATAGGGTGGCGGAAGACACCTCGCCATTATCATTAATGGCGAAGTAGCGCTCTAGTGCAGTTGAGATGCGCTGTTTAATTTCTGGCTCCTGCAAGAGAGAGGTGTTAAGGCGCCAGGACCTAGGTAGGTGGGACTTAGGCCTAACTCCCAGAGTTAAAGTGACTGGTGAGTGGTCTGAAAGGATAGCTTGGCCTATATCAGAGGACATTTGCTCAGAGAGAAGGTTTTGCGAGACCAGCATAAGGTCAATCCTAGTATAGAGATTGTGGAGCCTAGAGAAGTAGGTGTAATCCCTAGTTTTAGGGTGGTGAACCCTCCATACATCTACTAATTGTCTACTTGACAATAGGTTCCTGCAGTGTCTGAGAGCCTTGTTAGTGCAGGAACTTTGACCTGAGGAATTATCTATGGAGGGGTCTAAGATCATATTGAAGTCTCCACCTAGGATCACACTTCCCTCAGCAAAGGAGTCCATGGCCTCTAGAGCTCTAGACAGAAAGGTAGCCTGGCCACTGTTAGGGGCATACAAGGTTCCAAAGGTAAACTTTCTCTGTAAAAGGGTGCCCTTAATAAAAAGGAATCTACCTGCTGGATCATGGCGTTCCTGCAGGAGCGAAAGCTCTACATTTTTTGCTAGTAGGATTGCAACCCCTTTTGTTTTGGAGTCAGGTGATGAGCTAAAAAACGCTTTTGTAAAGTATCTATCTGTTAGCTTTGGGGGCTCCGAGCCCTTGAAGTGGGTCTCCTGCAAAAACGCCACTTGAACTTTCTGTTTATGTAATAGGCGTAAAAGGGCTCTCCGCTTCTCAGGGGTATTTAGGCCCCTTACATTGATCGTCTGTACTTTAAGGAACTTCTAGGTGGTATAGGAAGCTACAAACTGTGAGGGGGAAGCCCGCCACGAGACACAGGTACAAGACAGGATAGAACAGATAAGGAGTTAGTGAAAAGATAAATGAACAAGAATTGCTGGCAGTATTTGCCAACCACTGACAACTTTTGAACAATTGCGAGAACAACATTAAGAATTGAATCAACATGTTTATCGCCCTACGGGCGTCCATGTGGGAGGAACAGAGGGAACACAGCGACCACATCAGAGACTCCGGGCACCCACTAGATAATTCACATGGGGGCCCCGGGAGCATCCAACCCAGTGAGCCAGTTCCGGGGAGCAGCAGGGTTAGCATTATCTAGGGAGGCATCTATACATAGGCCACATATCTTTTAGGTGAGGATAAAATATAACAATTATATATAATATAACCGGAATTTTTAAGGAGGAAAAACAGGGTAACGTCTAGAATACAGTTATCCTAACCTGAGTAACTTAACATCTATAGTGTTTGCATAGCTGGCAATTACCAGGGGTGTTTTTTTGATTCTGCACGATGGAGCAAACATTTAGTGGGCTAAAGACAGAAATAGTCAGACGGCATACATGATAAGATCCGCATCAGAAATTCGTGTTAAGGCGCCACAATGTCTCTAGGAGACTCATAGGTGAGCAATGTGCGTAAACCAGCGCAAAGTCCAGGCTTATAAGACAACTAACCACCGCCTCAATACTTGCATATATCCCCACATAACATGCATAGTCAACCCCATATTGACAAGGCATAGAACGTGCATTTACAGCTCTTGCAAGTCAAAAAGTGAACCCCGCCAGACAAGCAGTGCATCGGTGTGTAACAGGCCGGCCGAAGGCTGACCAGACATGTGTGCCATAGCCGTATCAGATATTGACCCGTGTATAGAAGGTCTAAGAAAGTCAAGTGCATTAGGGACGAATCAGAATCTTTGTAGAGGAACGATTGTCTAAACGATCATTCCCCCAGCCGACATACTCACGACCCCGAGGGGTTTCTCCTGGTCTTTTTTCCCCCCCCTGGACGTTGGGGGCCAGCGATGAGCAGAAGATCCGGGTCCCACAAGGGTAGGGGCACTTCTGGGATCCCCAAGGCCTTGCAGAATTCCGCTATTTCGGAGGGCATGCGTAGTACAGCAGACTTCTGTTCGTTGCGAGCGAAGAGATGAAACGGAAAACCCCAGCTATAGGTAAAGCCGTTTTCCTGCAGTGTGTTCAGTAGAGGTCTCATAGCTCTCCTTTGGGCTAATGTAAAAGGAGCAAGGTCTTGAAAGATCGATATGGTGGCTCCGTCAAAGTCTATGGGGCCCGATCTGCGCGCCGCGGCCATGATGGCGTCCTTCACCTCAAAGTGATGAACCCTGCAAATGACATCCCGCGGTGGGGCTTCACCTTGGGGTAGTGCGCGCAGAGCCCTGTGGATCCTATCAATCCTAATCGGTGTTGAGTGTTGGCGGCTGAGGAGACGGTCAAAGATGGCTCTCGCTGTGTGAATTAAATCTTCAGAGCGCGTGGCTTCTGGTAGGCCTCTCAGGCGGACGTTATTCCGCCGGCTGCGATTTTGTAAGTCCTCTATCTGAGACCGGAAAAGAGATTGCAATGTGGATTGCTTTTTCTGCGCCGCTTTGAGGTCATCTACTTCAGATCGTAGGGTAGATAGCTCCTTCTCTGCCTCAGATACTCTGTCTGTTATAGCTGAGATATCTGCGCGCAGATTAGCAACCTCAGTCTTAGTCGTGTTTTGTAAAAGTTCCGTTTGCAGGGCCATGTCATGCTTTGTAGGAAGACCTTTTAGAAAATCCCAGATATCTTCTAGGTTTTTAGAGCTAGGTGGCTCGTTAGGTTTAGTTGCAGGCCTTGCAGATGAGGAAGCCTCCGCCATCTTGTCTGTCCGCAGCCTCGTGGTCGGGCCTGTAAAGTATTTGGCCACTGAGGATGATGAAGCGGCAGAGCCCGAAGCTGCTGGGGTCGCTTTTGTATCCCTGCGGTTCCCCTTGGTATTAGCGGTATCTGTGGTGGCTGGAAGCTCTCCGGATTCCTCCATTATTAGCAAAAAGTAAGCTGTTTGCCCGGAGCTCTGAAGGAAGACGTCCTCACGCCACCATGTTCGGCTCCGCCCCCCTGGACCATCTATTTTCTCTTGTTCTTTTAACCACACCTTGCCAGTTCCTCCACAGTGTATAATGTTGTGAGAGCTCCTGTTATAGGTCTCTCCTGTGATCGTGGGTGAAACCATAAGTGGGCTTGGGCACCTCATCGCAGGGAGAGATTTAATTTTGGATCGTTTCAGGTTCCCAACATGTAACATTTAGTTTCCTAGTTTTATTATGTTTCTTTTGCCAGTAGTTACAAGCCTATCATCCATTTATACGAGCTTTCAACTGTCTTCCACTTTCCATTACATTGTTATGATTGTATTTATCCGCTTCTCCTATGTTCTTATATATTTTATCACTGTACTATGAAACCCGTAAGGTGCTGTATGTGTATCTGTGATTTAACTACTTGTATTTTTATAATTTGAAAAACTAAATTTGTCCACCAATCCAGTGAGCGAAGCAAATATTCTGACAACAAAAAAGGACTAATCGAGGAAACCCATCTGCTTTTCCCAGTGTTGGTGACACAGTCGATTAACTTTAAAAGCTTGTTCTGGAACAGATAAGAAATTTGTTCCACATAATCTAAGATAAACCACAAACACTCTCCTCGGTATAGGTATAAGGTCTGATTTTCCCTCGTTAATCAGCCAACTTAGACTCCATAAGGCTTTCAACACAATGTGACTGTTTTCCAACATAATCACATAGGTCTTTGTCATCAGGAGAATGTCATCCAGGTAAGGGATAAAACTGATTCCTTCTAAACTCAAAAAGTGGCTGCCTCTACCATGACTTTTGTGAATACTCTGAGTCTGCAGTCAGGCAAAAAGGCAGGACTTTGAACTGCAATGAATTGGGGAGTCCTTTATCCATACCACAGGTCTATGGAATCTCCAGCAAGTTTCTTCTGTTGGAATGTGATAAATGGTGTCTTGCCAGATCGAATGACACCATACATTCATTCTTCTGTATTAGTGCAATTACTAATGTAAGCCTCAATCTTGAACTTATTGTAAAAAAAAAATTGGTTCAGTTCTTTGAGATTTAAGATAAACCAGAAACATCCTTTTGGCGTCGGAACAAGAAAGAGGGGGGAGTAAATCCCTCTTTTTCCTCTTCTGGAAAGGTATCCTATAACTCATGCTGAAAGGTTAAAAAACGTTTGTCCTATTTCAAACCTTCATGTCATGGCTTTGCTAACAAGATTGTAATAATAGAGTATAAAGCGTTGCCACAGTTAGGATGTTTAGTCTTGAGGATGGATGTTTTTGGTATCATCCCACTATCCTAGAATAGAAAAAGTTGTACCTAAATGAATACAAAATTTAGCAAATAAAAGGTTCCAGCAAACAAGAGTTAAATAACTTTTACCAAACTGTCCATCAGAACTCTTTTTGGCAGTATCCTGAGAGGCCTACAGAGGTCTATAGGTTTAGACAATCCCCCACAGCTATATATAGGAAGAAATGTCAGGATGCAAAATTAAAATGAGATCTGTGGTTCAAGTTACAAGCAGAGTTGCAAAGGCCCTTTACAACCCTTAACTTCCACAAATTTGGTGAAAACGTGGGAAATTGTTGGGGATTATGGCAAGGTAGAAGGGGGTACCCAAGCAAGCTTTCCAGCTATGGGATAGGCAGGGGAATCTACAGGCACATCCTAAGAGCATAAATATCTTTTTGAAATCTTTCTTCAAACAACTTCATTCAATAGACCACACTGATGCTTAAAAGTTGTGAGAAACACAACAACTAGGTGAGCTGAATAGTTGTGCAGGAGGTCAAGCAGATAATCACAGAGCTAAAAAAAACCCAGGGCCACATGGTTACTCAGAGGAGACCATGTAACCTAATACAAGCAAAAAATGGTTTATATTTAGCTTCTCCCGAAGGAAGAAACCGCATCACAGCATCATCTAGAACCTTAAAGTGAACCGAGCACCTTTTTTTCACTCAGGACATTTCTATAGCACATGAAAAATATATGCCGACTATCTGTTTCATTATTAAAATAAACTTTAATTTTACCTTGTATTTTACATTCAAAGTTGTTAAATTGGCCTGTTTGAGCAGACCTGCCGACCGTCCCCATCCGCAGAAAGTTCAGTAACCTCTAATTGTTTTATTGAGCTAATTACCAAGAGGTAAACCATGCCTTTCATCAGCAAAGAGGGTGAATAATTAGGAGTGTTTTCAAAGCCATGCTTTGAAAAACACACTCCTAATTATTCACCCTCTTTGCTGATGAAAGGCATGGTTTACCTCTTGGTAATTAGCTCAATAAAACAATTAGAGGTTACTGAACTTTCTGCGGATGGGGACGGTCGGCAGGTCTGCTCAAACAGGCCAATTTAACAACTTTGAATGTAAAATACAAGGTAAAATTAAAGTATATTTTAATAATGAAACAGATAGTCGGCATATATTTTTCATGTGCTATAGAAATGTCCTGAGTGAAAAAAAGGTGCTCGGTTCACTTTAAGCTCCTTTCATAAATTCTGGCTGACAGATTATCGGACATTAATGCCGACCTTTGTTCATAAGAACCAGGTGGGGTTTATAAGGCAAAGGGTGGGGGGTTACAAACTTTAGGAGAATCTTGATGATTTTGTAGCATGTCCGAGCATATCGCTAAGTCTTACTAATAAGCTGCTGTCCTTGTCCTTAACACAAAGAAAGCATTTGACAGGGTGTAGTGGGACTGGATGCTGGCGACTTTGGTGTCCATGGGTTTTAGGGGCATCTTTCTCCAAGCAGTACAGGCAATGTACTCAGTCCCCAGGGTGAAAATAGTGTAATACTGCTTTTCTCTCAGAGGCTTTCCCTATAAAAAGAAAAAAAAAAAAAAGAAAAAAAAAAAGGGGGGTGAGAGGTGCCCCCTCACCCCTACTGTTTAACTTAGCACTTGAGCAACTTGCTACTTTGTGTCTGAAAGCACATTAAGGAAGATAGAGTCAAGGATGTTGAGTTACAACTAGGCTCTTTGCAGGCAATGCCCTTTTGTTTCTTCGTGACTAGGGCCTCGATTCATCATTCTCTTTGAGATAACTTTTTCCAGTTTGTTAAATTACCGAATTCGAAGTTCAGCGATTTCTAGTTGTATTCATCAAGGTTTTTCCTCATTCGGTGTGAATTCGATAACAATTCGGTAACCATTCGGTAACGTGTTGATATTTCCATTTTACAGTGGTAATTTAACACAAGGCCATAAGATTCCCATGGAATTGTGGGTAAAAGGCAGTCCTTTGAGCACTATGTAGCAACATTCTGAATAGGGCTTTACACCTGGACCAGGATTCTGAAAGTGGTTGGGACAATCCCACAATTTGATAGGAGCCTTTTCTAAAAAAATATAGTGCAGCTAGCAAATTAGTTAACCCTGACACTGCCTGTGTTCTCTTACAAGATGATTCAAGAGAAATGCAGATGTCGTGTTATAGCAAATAAATCTATTCTCTTACAAATGTATATGGTTTCAGACCTTATTCTTGCCCTTCTGCGCCTTTGAATGACTCTCAGCTGATACATAACCACTTCAAATGGCTCCATCTTCTCTGTCAGCAATGATCTGACAGGAATAACGACAGAGCAGTGAAGGAGATAACTAATCCTAAATGTAACGCTAAACCACGCCCACTTTCTTTTTCATGAATTGCACTTTATTCCGTTTTAGCGAATCGTTACCGAATCGTTACCGAATGTTCGCTAACAGCTGTAGATAACTTTGATGAATCCTGAAATGAAGTTAACAAATTCGGTATTTTACCAAACTGTTGTTAACAAATTTGCTAAGTGTTGATGAATCGAGGCCTAGGTGTCTAAAATCCCCCAGGAGTTTTATCTCCTGTCAGGGCTAAAACTTAATAAAAATAAGTGTTTGTTAATGCCAGTAACTAAACTTACAGACATTAAAGAGACACTGAAGCGAAAAAAAAATGATATAATGAATTGGTTGTGTACTATGAATAATTACTAAAAGATTAGCAGCAAAGAAAATATTCTCATATTTTTATTTTCATGTATATAGTGTTTTTTCTAACATTGCATCATTCTCTAATATGTGCAGATTACACAACACTCAGCATTCAAAATGATTCTTTCAGAGCAGTCTGTGAACTAATGACCTCTCCTCTGGCAGAGGAAAAGAAAACAGTTGAGATAATAAAAGTCAGATAACAGCCCTCTCCACGACTTTGAAAGTCGTAGAGCTTAATGACTTTTTTGCATAGAGATAACAACTGGAGTTTCTTAACTCTTCCTGTACTAAAAACCATTAGACTGATGTGTCTGATCTTAATGTTTTATTTCTTAGCTGTACTACACATACAAATCATATCATCATAATTTTTGTTTCGCTTTAGTGTCTCTTTAAGGATTGGCAGGCTCTGGGGTCAGGATAGTGGGGACCTACATTAAACATCAGGGTATAAAAATGTCACTTGATCCCATTCAATTATACAACTTCAATTGTCCTTCCTTGTTCCAGCAGATAAGAGACCAGCTGGACAGATGGGATTAGTTGCCATTTGGCTTAGCAGGGAGAGCTGCCCTCAGCAAAATGACTACCATGGTAAAACTGTTATACCCCATGCAGACATGGGGTATAATAATTTTACTCATTTAGCACAAGGACATTCAGATGCCGGAGGATGCCTTTACTAGGCGTCTCTGGAAAGGAAAGAAACCTAGGATCGCTCTGTGGAAGCTCCACATGGTGAAGGATATGGGGAGTTAAATTTGCCAAATATTCAGCATTACAACCTGGTGTCTTTATTGGGATATGTCCAATGTACTTGATGTATATCATTGTCTGTATCATTATGTACCCCTTGTTTGTTTCCCTACTTTGTACAGCGCCACAGAATATGCTGGCAGTTTATAAAATAATAATAATGTCCAAAACTGGATCAAAGGCACTGATAAGTATTCCAACCTGTCCCTAGAATCAGAGATTGCCAAGCCCTGGACCCTGCTTGGCCTCCTGCAATCAAAACATAGTAAGTGCCCACTAAGGCTTAGCAAGATGAGATTTTTAGATATACAATTCTGATGCGAAGGTTAATGAGAAAAAGCCTAGGCCTCCACTGTTTAGTCTCCAAGTACATGCCCATATGGGGTATTCCCTATTACCCAGTAAGCACCTCAGACACAAAATTCTAATTGGGATCAAAAAGTGATCCCCAAACTGGAGTAACTTCTACATTGAGATATAGACATGTGGGTCTCTTTTAGGGTCTTGATTAATACATATTTGGTGTCCTTTTGCCATTCTTGCAAGTATAGTCTTTTGTGAGATCCGATGTAGCGAGTATCGCAAATGTGGCCCTTGCTGATGCGTTTGACAGACTCATTAACCTGGGGGGTCACAAATAAACAGTACCTGATGCATTGTATGGGGGTGTTATGTAAGTGATCACTTTTGGGATCAGGTTTTCGTTATGCTAATAAGATGTGCAAAAAACATTCCAATCTAGGTGTTTTTAATAACTGATGCCCAGGAGGAGGACAGTAAGAGCAGACCCTCAATGCTCTTTCACGTCATATTGGCAATGGCTCGTACAGTTATTTTTTAAGTATGGATCTCTCCAAACCATTAATACCTGGCTCTGCTAAGGAAAGAAATGTTCTCCCCATTTACTCTGGAAAAGTTGCATATGTAACAGGGCCTGCAGAAGAGGTCCAAAGGTTTTTACAAAATGTGGTGGAAGTACACACTGGATACTTTTTCACCTGACGGAATTAAGGAACTGATGGGGCACCTTGTCTTGACCTCCTGGTATTGCTTGAAGGACATTGGTGGTTCTTTGGGAGCCTTAAAACATACCACATAAACCAACAGTGATATTGTTCTAGTTAGCTGTACATTTGTTGTTCAGCCACAAGTTAAGTACTGTGATTGTCTGACACAGAGAGGGATGGGAAAGGGGTGGGTTGCGGGGGTTAAGGGACAATCTGGGTTAGGGAGGCTGGGGTGGGGAGGGCACTGGCCATTCTTAAATATCTTTCAGCATGCATGCATTACAGTGAGTTTTACGGAGATAATCCAATCTATGCATAACGTCCAGTGTCATGGATGCTGTGGGTGTAAATTTTTGAAAAAGGTTAATACAAAAAAAAACAAACAAAAAAAAAAAAACAGAAGACTTCGCCGCTCAACAAATTTATCTGGAAACAAAGAGGAGCAATAGGGATGGAACCTTTATCACCACAAGTAATATTTGATGCGATTTCTGCGCTGAACATAAAACATACACTGCAGAAATCAGCGATTTCTGCACGGAACATAAAAAAAAAATATATATATATATATATGAAGCAATGTAGTGTAATTTTATTTAATTTTGTTTTAATCCAACCAAGCTGCAGTTTTCCTTTACCGTATTTCCAATAACATAGCCATAATGTGCATATTTTAATCAAGTCTATTTATTAATTCAAGTTTCAAGAAATAAAAAAGAAAAAAAATCTTTACATATCTTTTGCACAATACTTTTTATTTTTTTGCAGCTTTTTTTAGTAAAAATTTCAAAAGTGAACAAAAATACTGTATAAAACACAGTGGACATTAAATTGACAGTAGTATTAGACTAGATTTTGTCACTCTTCAGCTTTGCTTACAACATCTTCACTTGCTGTGGAGAGGTTCAGTGCATTCTCTGTTCAAATCTTACAGTTAAAAATAACAGCCGGGAAATCTTCCCCAAACCTTACCACAGAAAAAGAAAAATGTATGGGGGAAGGCAGGGGGAGGAGAGAGGGATTGGGGGCTGGGAGAGGGAGACATTCAAGGGATCTATCACATTGACAAACCTACAAATAAACCACCATTTCTGAAATAAACACCTTGTATCCACCTGTCTCAATCCAAGAACAAATGCAGTCAATGATTTGAAAACTACTCTATCTAGCTGTTTTTTTTTTTATTTTTCAAGTTTTTTACTTTAAGATTTCATAATTTTTTATAGTCTCCTATCTACTAGACTGGGGTTTAATTTACAAAATTGGTTCTAAAGCGTTGTACAAAAAGATTTTTTTTTTTTTTAATTTTGAAAAAAAAAATCACCACACACTGTACAATTTTACACGGTGGAAATTGTGTTCTTTATACCTTGCTGGCGTATCATGACAGAAATGGATGTGTAAACTTTAGGTGTTTTTTTTTTTTTACATCAGCAAAGACTGTGCACGCCAGAAAAAAAAATTATGCCAGTCTGACGGTATGAGCATTTAAAGACAACACATAAATTAATGAAAAGACCCCCAAAAGGTACACAGAAGATGGTATAAATATTTTCTTGCCAATACTATAAACACAGATGACACTGGAAGTAGTTGGAAAGAAATCAAAAAAAGATTTTGGTAATGCCCATACAATTACATGCAAAGTTCAGCATGAACAAATTATACAGGAGATTTTTTTTTTAAAGAACATCCTTACTTTCAACATACACAGCGTTAGAAAGCCAAACTGGTGGGCCATCAATCTCATTGAATGCTATATAGCTACTACGACATCTGTCGTTCTGGTCATTGGGGTTTTTGTTGAGATCTTTACTCAGATCACCCAAATAAATGGTACAATAATCAACGCCTCATTTTCTTGTGCACTATTCTCTCTCTTATGATAGCAGGTCAATGATGCAATTATGAGGTGGCTCATATTCACAAGAGAAATTTCCTTTTATCAACACGTAGGCCTAAACCATCCAGTTACTTGGGAATACATAAGCTTAATAAAAATATGAAGAAAAACATGAAACCCACAACAGGAGGAATTCTTGACATCCAGAGTGGTTTGAAAGTTTTATACATTTGTAGTCAGCCAGTGGAACATTCATGTCCATGTGGGGCTCATTGAAGTAACAAAAAAAAAAAAAAAAGATGACATGAGCACTTTAACCAAATCTGGTCCGAAGACATTTAGCTAGGAAAATACAGATTTTCCATTCACAGCTCAGAAATCCAAGAGAAAAAAAAATTATATATAGTCAGTCGCCTTTATACACACCAAATCCTCTGTTATCCTGAGTATGTCACTTAAACAGTAATGTCTTCATTAACAGTGGAAAAAAATTATAATACAAAGTAACGTATCCATATTGCAATTTGTTTTTACAATTGCACATAGACATATGCTTGTACATTAGAAATACATGTCTGCATATAACAAAGTATATACATTGGCAAGAGGTGTTTCTCCAATGCTGAGGTGGTCTCCGTCTTCCTAGCCTTAGTTGGCAGTTTTATATTAAGAAAAAAAAAATAGACTTTTTTGTTATTGTTCAGCAATTGAGTAATAAAGGTTTTTTGCTGGAAGCAAACGAGATGCAGAAAGAATGGAAGGGGGGCATAAAAACAAGTAATTATGAGAATATTTTATGCCATTAGAGAAGTTAAAAAAGAAGCATTTTAAGAATCTGGTTAATTTCATCATCAGGAGCTTTCTATTTAAGTGTGTTAAAAAGTTAGAGCTCCTCGTCTGGTGTGTACAATGGTATGGTCTCGTTTCCTCCTTGTGTCCGGACTCCATTCTTGGTTGCTTGTGAGGGGACTAGTGACTGTCTATAGGTATTTCTTTGGAGTGAATCTTTCCCATGGTAGGCACTAGGAAGAACCAAAGGCAAAATAAAAAGTTGCAGTTAACGTCTCATGTGTCCCATCTGATAACTTTCCCGTGGTCTCTGGCGGGGAGGTTGCTGGGTTGTTTGTGGTGGTCTCCTCCTCTTCAGTGTGCCTGTAGCAAAACAGAACATTTACTATGAAACAGAATTCAACGATAGGAATACATTCTGCTTTATACATTACATCATTAATGGAAATTATGAATCAAAAAGGGGAGATAAAAGAGAAGGCTTAGGTTATGTTCCCACTACATCTGATGGACAAAGGCTAGGTTCCCACTACATCAGATGGACAACTGAGTTCACAGAGTTTCCTAAGCAGATACACTGTGCCTTGTCATGTGCTGGTCAACATGTTCCCATTATTTACTATTGTGCATCCGTTCTGCTGTCGTTTTTGGTTTGGGTGCTGCGCCACTGCTGTCACCGTCGCTTGGCGCCAGCAGAAGCAGGCTCCCATTGGATTGCAATAAGAAGCCTGCCTATCAAAAGGGATTCTCATTGTGGTTTGCAATTCAATGGGAGCCGGCTTCTTCCAGGACTGGGAGCTACATACCGGCCTAGTGCCCTATGCAGTGGAGCTGAGTGGTGTGACAGCTGCACTGTAGGACCCAGAGATAACCAAAGACAGAAGCCAGGTGAGTACAGCAGGAACTTACAAGGAGAGAAGCCTGGTGAGCCTGGACACTATCAGTGAATGTTCCAAATTTGTGTTCTGCTTACTGATCAACAGATAAAACCGATCCCATTGCAGACTGAATGGGGGACATGGGAATGAATCCTCAAAGAGTTTAATAAATTACATCTCTGGAATACAAAAGCACTTAAAGCATGTCCTGTCTGAAAGAGGATGTTGCTGCTGTGCCTATAGATGCAAGGATTTGTTATGTCTAGGTATTTTTTCAGCTGCAAGGCTCTTTAATTTGGGTAATAGAATGCTTTAGAAATGTTCTGACCAAAGTAACTGGTCATAAATTTTCCCAAGATGTTGCAATAGATATTTCTTATTTCAATTTTATTTCGGTGGTCAAAGCTCTGCCATTACAAAATAACTAAATAAAAATACAAATAGCTGAACAAGAAGGAACATATGGAAAATGTAGTTAATACTAAAAGGTTCAGTGGGTTTTTAAATCTTGGGTTAAGAGCTCAGCTAGGGCTTCAGAATGTATCCAAAATTAATATACGTTACATACGTTTTTTTTTAATCTCTAAAATATTCTATTCCTTTTTCTTTCATTGGCATATTAGGCTGGTGTTGAGATTAAAGCTATTGTAAAAATAACAAAGTAGTGACTTAGACATTTCACATTTTCAACTTAATCTATGCATGCATTTAAGCTCAGTACACAGTAGAAAATGTCGTAACCTAAAATAATTTGTAGAGATTGTTCTTGGTCGCAGTTTTTGAAGGAAGCTGTACAGGCACTCCGCTGGATTCCTGGCCAAGAAGGATGTTCTGCTCTACAAAGGAAGTGAGCACTAAGCTGTAGGAACTTCCTATGGAGCTTCCCACAGTGAACAACCAGAAACAGGAAATAGCCATTCATCTTAATGGAAGGCTACAGAGAAGGCATGCAATGTTGGGGGACAGCTGCATACACTAGATTTTTCTCAGAGTAATGATCATCTAAAGCAAAGGTCTCAAATTCAATTTACCCGGGGGCCGCAGGAGGCAAAGTCAGGATGAGGCTGGGCCGCATAAGGAATTTCACAATTGCGGTGCATCGCCGCCTCTGCCCGCCCCTCTCACTCTTCCTTCACAGAGAGGGGCGGGGAGAGGCGGCGATCCGTGCGGCGATTGACTTCAGGAGGGGCAGAGCTGAAGCTGAAAGCTCTGCCCCTTCCAGGAAATGCCGGCGGATTGCCCCCCGGGTGCTTTGGGGGCTCTGCAGCCTTCGTTTAGCGGCGGGGATGCGGCGGATTACTTGGGAGCACTGAAGCGAACTATAAGGAAGCTTTTGCCAGCGAGGGTCACAAAATATTGTATCGAGGGCCGCAAATGGCCCGCGGGCCGCGAGTTTGAGACCCCTGATCTAAAGTGTGCATGTAACCAAACCATCTATAGCATCTTAAAGTATACCTGAGATTGCGGGATAAAAATATTTTATAATCACCCGGGGCTTCCTCCAGCCCCATGAGCATGGATGTGTCCCTCCATTCAGCCGCAATCAGTCCTGGTAGTCCTGCTCAGTCGGCTCTTCTGTGCATGCGCGGAAAGGCCGCACATGCACTGAAGAGCCAACTGGCACGACTGAGCAGGATTAACAGGACTGATTTTGCTTAAACGGAGGAAATCGGGAGGACGGCGAGGGACACATCCATGCTCATGGGGCTGGAGGAAGCCCTGAGTGAGTATAAAATATTTTATCCCCCGATCTCAGGTTTCCTTTAATGTCAGGTCTTTGTCGACTCCGCAAATCTGCTGCACTGAAGACAATAGAGACAGTTGCATTTAGTAGAACTTGACTTAAACTGTCAGTGTGGGTAAGAACTAAGGTTAAAATGAAGGCCATCTAAGCCACATACTTCATCATATTCAAATATGTCAGCAGTTTAATAAAGTAAACTAGTTACAGTTAAGGTCCACATATACCTGTGACAGATGTCGCCCGTAGGAGATTTGGACCTGACACCCTTGGGCGACATTGCTGAGTTGAGCTGTACAGGCACAAAGTCAGCTGTATGTTGTGTTCTATTGCTGTGATGGTGGGCAAAGGGATGACAAAGCAGCATGTATGTGATGTAAAATGGTGCGCGGAGGAGCGACGCGAACAATGCAGCTAGCTATCGCTCAAATTGGTCGGCCTGGCGGATCACTTGCCGGGCGGCCGTTGGGAGCTACTGTATACATGCCTGATTATCTGCTGTGGTGGTCTTTATCGGCTGCCTCAGAAGACTGATCATGCATGTGTACAGTATGTAACTTCAGCATTCCTTGACCAGTAATGCTAATTCCTGTAGTTAGGATTATGTATACTACATTTAGGCACCGTTTACACTGGAGACTGCAAAATGCTAGCAAATCCACTGGAGTTTTGCAGAGTGATATTTTTATAATCTTTTTTTAGTTCAACACAAATGCGATTTTTAACCTGTTCACCCCCAAGGGTTTTTACTCTAACGGACCAGAGCAATTTTCACTTGTCAGTGCTCCTCCCTTTTATTCCCTATTAACTTTATTACTAATCACAAGAAAATGATCTATACCTCGTTTTTTTCACCGCCAATTAGGCTCTCTGTGGGTAGTACATTTTGCTAAGAATTTTTTTTATTCTAAATGTGTTTTAATGGGAAAAACAAAACAAAAAAAACAAAAAAATTATTTCTCAGTTTTCAGCCATTATAGTTTTAAAATTAAACATTCTCGTGTGGTTAAAACAAACATTTTATTTGCCCAGTTGTCCCGATTATTAAACCGTTTAAAGAGACTCTGTAACCTCAAAAACATCCCCTGGCGGGTACTCACCTTGGGTGGGGGAAGCCTCCGGATCCTAATGAAGCTTCCCACGCCGTCCTCTGTCCCACGGGGGTCTCGCTGCAGCCCTCCGAACAGCCAGCGACAGACCCGACTGTAAAATCAATATTTACCTTTGCTGGCTCCAGCGGGGGCGCTGTGGCTGCTTTCCTCTCCGAACTACACGGAAATACCCGAGCTCAGTCGGGTCCGCTCTACTGCGCAGGCGCCGGAAACTTGCGCCTGCGCAGTAGAGCAGACCCGACGGCGATCGGGTATTTCCGTGTAGTTCGGTGCCGACAGCCGTCAGAGCGCCTGTGCAGGAGCCGGGAAGGTAAATATTGACATCATCTTTCACGGAGGGCTGCAGCGAGACCCCCGTGGGACAGAGGACGGCGTGGGAAGCCTCATTAGGATCCGGAGGCTTCCCCCACCCGAGGTGAGTACCCCCCAGGGGATCTTTTGATGTTACAGATCCTCTTTAAAGAGACACTGAAGCGAAAAAAAAAATGAGGGGGGGGGGGGGGTTGGAAGTGTAATTTGATTAATTTTATTAATAGTGTGTATGTACTTGTATATGTATGTGCAATATACTTTTTGGCCACAAGATGGCGCTAGTGAACACTCTCTCGTATAGGAAGTGATCACTTTTTTTTTTATACACTTTATTAAACTGTAACAGCTTCCTGTCTTTATGAATGGACGTGGCCGCTGATTGCAGTCGTGTCCATTCACTCCAGGCAGTGCGATTGGGTAGAGGACCGCTTGGTCCTCTTCCCCAATCACTCAGCACGGGATCCCGACGGTAATGGCGGCGGGAACGCGTGACGTTTTAAAACGTCATGTTGCCATTAACAGGCAAAAGCATGACGTTTTAATACGATACATTGCCGTTAAATGGTTAAGCAATCACAATTTTTTTTTTTTAATATTTGAAACAGTCGTTCCAAAATCTCTGCATGCTCCATGTTTCAATTTCCGCGAATCACAGGCAATCGCTGTAGTGAGATCACCGCTATATGTAATACATTACACTGGCACTCTTCGAAGCATTAGCATAAATCGCTAGGAAAGCTCCCCAGTGTGAATGGGCCCTTGCTCTTTCAGCAATATTCTTAGAACAATGGCAACGCCTTTGATTAAATACTGCTGATACTACACACGTTATGTTTTATCGGTCGATTCTGCCGTTCGATCGATTTTCAATTCGTTTTTAGCTCCATTCCCTTACCTTTTCTTACTATTTTAAGGTAAAACGATCTAAAGTAATATCGGATATGATGGAAATTTTCAATCGAACGAAAAAACGTAATGTGTGTACCTAGCTTTAGTCTCTCTCTGGCACTGATTTTTTTTTTTTAAACTGTAATCAAATTTAAGTCTTTTGACCTAGAAAAAGCAGGTGATAAACTCTGCAGCCATTTTGGATGTTTAAACAACGCCTCATCTGATCACATTAACTGAATCAGTAAAGCGTCTTTTTAATCACTTGGCCTTGCAGAAATACATCCGTTGGGCACCAAGCGTGTCAGGTGAAAATACCTTTGTTTGATCATTGACTGCTGAGCTTAACGCTAGTGAAGGCTGTAATTGTATCAGGCCCAAGAATGCCTTCCAGTTTCATATGAATCAGCAAAAAAGGATCTGACTGCAAGTTAGACACAAGACCGAGGCATCTATCTAGGCAAATCAAAAATTCATCATATATAGTCCAACAACAGTAACCCATATTTACTGTATAAAACTCTTAAAACTGGAAAAGATTGAGAAATGATTGCTCAGACATTCAAACTAGGTTATTTTTTATAAACGGGCCCATGAATCACGGTTTCCTCCTGTGCCTGCTAAGAGTAGGCACAGGAGAAAACAGTGTGGGGACATCTTGTGGCCAAATAGTAAAATTACACCTACATAATTTTCTGTAATACACATACATATAAATTACCCCCCCCCCCCCCACAAAAAAAAAAAAATTAACATATTAAAAAAACACTGAACTTTTTTTGGGGGGTATATTACTGTTATTTTTGCATATAAGGGCTTGTAATTAGCGATGGACGCAAAACAGAAAAAAAATACACCTTGGTTTCCAAATAATACTGTCGCCATACATTGTACTAGGGAAATATTTTACCAGTTGCAATAACTGGGACAAATGGGCAAATAAAATGTGGGAGTTTTAACCACAGTAGAATGTTTTATTTTAAAACTATAATGGCAGAAAACTGAGAATTTTTCTTCATTTTCTTATTATAATTCCCATTAAAGTGCATTTAGAATAAAATAATTCTTAGCAAAATGTACCACCCAAAGAAAGCCTAAGGGCTCAGACACAACAAGTGCTTTTCTGAGTGCAGAAAAAAAACAAGATACAGACAATTTTGTTGTGATAAGTAGCGATAGAGTAATTGGCGATTGAAAGAGAGGAGCGCTTGAAGGTGAAAATTGCTCTGGTCCATAAGGGCAAAAAACCCCACATAAGCAAAAAGTGTTTTTGGTTACGTTGCAGAACTATCTTGCACATACCTGGAAGAGGTTTAGGTGGTGGTAGTTTGGGATTGCTGCTTGGCGTATGAACACTACATATCTTGATAAAGCCAGCCATCAACATTATAAGTGCTATTCCCATCAACAACACAGCCCACCAGTGAGCCTAGAAAAGAGGGGAAAAATCATCAATTGCTGTTAACACACTAAATTGCTGATATTTTAGCACAGTTGTGCAATAAAATAATGTTGTCCACTTTTAACTTAGAGAAAAACCTCAAGTACAGTACATAGCAAAATACATATTTGAATGTGAGCTACCGTAGGATTTAAATTCTGTACGGTTATGTTAAGAGAACTAATTTTCAGTTTGGTCTTGTAGCTTCCTGTATGCTTTCTCTGTTTATTTGGCTCCCCCATATCTACATTCCTGGATAACATCTGAAATGCAAGAACTATTTTCCTAACAAATTCTCTTATGCTCTCCAGTTACCTCCTCAAACTCTTGCATACAATATTTTCACCTTCCACTGGAACTCCCTCCCACAATTTGGATGGGACTTACCAACCCTCACATCTTCAAATGCAAGCCAACAACTCTTCAGGCTAATATATAATCTGACCAAGGACACCTTAACCAGTTACTGACCTGAGACCCTGTTACTTAGTATACAGCTTATTGGCTTTCCTTAACCAATGTTTTTGAACATTTTTTTTTTAAATTGATCAACAGGACAGGGACAGATACTCCTAAAGTGTGACAGTGTTTTATTCAGGTGCCTGATTTAGGTGACGCCTTCAGCCGGTTTATAAGGATGCCACAAAATGTGCTATGTTTGCAGTGATAAATAAGTCCAAACCAATAATAAAAAAAAATGCTTGTGTTGAGTTTGAATTCACAGTAAGTAACCAATAAGTAGGCAGGTGATCTAGAAGTCTGAAATGGTGAACAAGAAAATGGTATCTGTCAGCAGCTTCACTTCGTGGTGCAGTGGCATCCACCTCAGTGTTTGACTCACAATAGTGACTACACAGAAATACAAATCCTTTGACAGACAAAAACAATCAAATGTATTTCAACTATGTATTTAGTTATGTACCAGGAGATAACGTTAGAAAGTCAAAAATGTTATAGATAGGAACTTCAACAAATATAATAAAAGTATAAATGTGCAAGCAACCTATATAACAGGAGGAACATACATAAATACGTGTGAAAGAGCTGGACACAATGCTATTACTACTCACATTGTATTACACATTTACGGTTGATATTGGTTTGTGACTATTTTGGATTAACAAAAGTTTTATGGTCCTTGAAACCTGCCAGCATCCTTCTTATAATAAAGATTTGCTTTAAGGGCAAAAACTTGTCTACAACAGCCTCTGGGACTGAGGAAGATCACTTCAAAAGCAAACAGATTTACCAAGGCAGCAGAAGTAAACAACGTAATAGCCATTCAACTGTTGCAGTACAGCTTTGGGACACATAACCTTGAGTTAAAAAAAATGCTGCACACAACTCTCACAGATGTTCAGAAAGCTGGACCTTGACCAGATTTTGAAAGTGGCTCTCAGGTAATAAGTAACATGTTAAACAGGAACTCTCCATGTATAATTTTATACTTTTCCTGTACAGATTTTAATGCAGTTTATTAAATACAATGTTAAATATTTTTGCAATTTTTGTTTAAAGGTGAGAAATGTGAAATGCTCATAAACAAAATCAATACATATACATACTGTATATTTAACGTGGGTGCCACAACTCCAAAACAGTCATGGGTTATGTGATAATGAAGATATGATTCTGATCCTGAGGTAAATGCAGAGACCATTTTCATTATTAATTATTACTCCACAAGCTTTCTGAAATAAGTTCAGGGTTAGCCAGGTTCATACTGCATCTGTTTTGTGAGTTGTAAAACCGTGCTGTTTTAAAATGGTATGGAAAGGTTGTTTCTAGGATGTGCTTAGAGATGGCCAATTAGGAGCAAATAATTTCAATCCGAATGTAAATTCTATGCGCAGGCGAATACATTTTCCATGTTTCTCTATGCATTTTAACGGAAAGCTTTTTTTTTTTTTTTTTTTACAAAGCACTTCATGTGTACTAATGTACAGTGGGATGTGAAAGATTGGGCAACCTTGTTAATCGTCATGATTTTCCTGTATATATCGTCGTTCTTTGCTATGATGAAAAATGCCAGTTAAATATATCATATAGGAGACACACACAGTGATATTTGAGAAGTTAAATGAAGTTTATTGGCTTTATAGAAAGTGTGCAATAATTGTTTAAACAAAATTAGGCAGGTGCATAAATTTGGGCAACACAAAAAAAAAAAAAAAAAAGAAATGAAATCAATATTTAGTAGATCCTCCTTTTGCAGAAATGACAGCCTCTAAACGCTTCCTGTAGGTTTCAATAAGAGTCCGGATTCTAGTTGAAGGTATTTTGAACCATTCCTCTTTAAAAAAAAAAACATTTCTAGTTCATTCAGGTTTGATGGCTTCCAAGCATAGACACCTCTCTAACTCACTACAGATTTTCAATTATATTCAGGTCTGGGGACCGAGATGGCCAGTCTAGGCCGTTGTACTTGTTCCTCTGCATGACTGCCTTAGTGGATTTTGAGCAGTGTTTAGGGTCGCGGTCTTGTTGAAAGATTCAGCCCCGATGCAGCTTCAGCTTTGTCACCGATTCCTGGACATTGGTCTCCAGAATCTGCTGATACTGAGTGGAAATCATGCGTCCCTCAACTATGACAAGATTCCCAGTCCCTGCACTGGCCACACAGCCCCACAGCATGATGGAACCACGACCATATTTTACTGTAGGTAGCAGTTGTTTTTCTTGGACTGTTGTGTTCTTTTTCCACTATGCAAAATGCCCCTTGTTATGCCCAAATAACTCAATTTTAGTTTCATCAGTCCACAGCACCTTAATCTAAAAATAAGCTGGCTTGTCCAAATGTGCTTTAGCATACCTCAAGCGGCTCTGTTTCTGCTGTCGGCGGAGAAAAGGCTTCCTCTACATCACTCTGGCATACAGCATCTCCTTGTGTAAAGTGCGCCGAGTGGTTGAACGATGCCCAGTGACTCCATCTGCAGCAAGATGTTGTAGGTCTTTGGTGCTGGTCTGTGGGTTGACTGACTGTTCTCACCATTCGTCGCTTCTGTCTATCAGAGATTTTTCTTGATCTGGCACTTGGATCCTTAACTTGAACTGACTCTGTGGTCTTCCATTATCTCAGTATGTTCCTAACTGTGGACAGCTGAAATCTCTGAGACAGCTTTCTGTATCCTTCCCCTAAACCATGATGGTGAACAATCCTTGTCTTCAGGTCATTTGAGTGTTTTGAGACCCCCATGTTGCTACTCTTCATATAAAATTAAAAGAGGAGGTAAACTTACAAACGACCCCATTAAATACTCTCTCATAATTGGATTCACCTGTGGTCAGTGGTCACTGAGCTTACCGAGCCAATTTGAGTTCCAATAATTACAGGTGGTCCCCGCTTTACGAACGCCTCGTCGATACGAACGCAGGGCCCATAGCTCCGCCCCGTCGCAATGACGTCACCAGCGAACGCCGTATCGCAGTGACTGGAGCATTTAAGTGGTGTAAAAAGTAATATTTGGATGCCCTGTGCGTGTGGGAAGGTGAGCAGGTACATACCGCACACCTCCCGTGTCCTGGCATCACACTCGGTGGCTGCAATAATCTCCGTTCCCGCTGTGCCCTCTGACCCGGATGCTGTTTTCATGCTGCGCATGCGCAGTAGACATCTTGGCCTCTCCTTCCTGGCCGAGGCGCGCTTATCCTGATGGAGTCAAGAAGATTGTTCGCCAAGAGTGACGCCGGGACCCAGGAGGTGTGCGGTATGTATTTGCTCACCTCCCCACACACTACACAGGCACTACCTAGCTATACTGGGCACTATACAGAGCACTATACTAGCCATACTGGGCGCTATACTGGGCACTACCTAGCTTTACAGGGCACTATACTGGGCACTACATAGCTATACTGGACACTATACTAGGCATTATACTGGGCACTACCTAGCTATATAGGGCACTATACTGGGCACTACCTAGCTATACAGGGCACTATACTGGGCACTACATAGCTATACTGGGCACAATACTAGGCATTATACTGGGCACTACCTAGCTATACAGGGCACTATACTGGGCACTATACTGGGCACTACATAGCTATACTGGGCACTAGACTAGCCATACTAGGCATTATACTGGGCACTACCTAGCTATACAGGGCACTATACTAGCCATACTGGGCACTACCTAGCTACTGTATACTGGGCACTATTCTAGCCGTACTGGGCACTACCTAGCTATACTGAGAACTATACTAGGCACTACCTAGCTATACTGGGCACTATACTTGCCATACTGGGCACTACCTAGCTACTGTATACTGGGCACTATTCCTGCTTTGACCTAAGAACCGATTCAGGTTAAGAACAAACAATCCCGGTCGTTAACTGGGGACTATTACTGCTTCGACTTAAGAATGGATTCAGGTTAAGAACAAGCCGACAGTCCCTATCTCGTTCTTTAACCGAGGACTACCTGTAGTTCTAAAGGTTTTGGAATCAATAAAATTACAACAGTGCCCAAATTTATGCACCTGCCTAATTTTGTTCAAACAATTATTGCGCACTTTCTGTAAATCCAATAAACGTCATTTCACTTCTCAAATATCACTGTGTGTGTCTCCTATATGATATATTTAACTGACATTTTTTATCATAACAACCAACGATTTATACAGGAAAATCATGACGATTAACAAGGTTGCCCAATCTTTCACACCCCACTGTATATTATGTACTCTTGTTTATGCCTTCCATTGTACAGCGCCACAGAGGATAATGGTGCTATATAACTTAATAATAAGAAAATCCCACAAGGTCACTGACAATATGGCTACAACTGTAGGCTTGGGATTGCCCAGCTTCATAAATGGGAGACGGGGTGGGGCTTCTGCTTGTCAATTCCTGCAAAGCCCTATACAGTTTGCCAGAAAAAAACATATGCATGTAGCACTTCGCTAAGTACCCACTGCATCTTTATATATAGGCCGCGGTGGCCGATTTGTTTTAAAAAAGTAATAATCTTCATACCTATATGCTAGTTTATAAACAATTAAATCATCATTGCATAAATCTTAATACACATAAAAACTATTATAAAACTGCATTTTGTGGATCTTTAAACGTCTGTTAACAAATGGCGTAGTAAGCACAAGACTGACATGTTTGAGCAGAAAATGTTACAGAGCACCTATGAAGACTATGCACTGTGTATAGTTAAATGATCCTATAACGTTTACATCTGGTACATCATTGTGGATAGAACAGACTAACTTTTAGGGCTTGTTTTCACTAGTCGCCATGAGCAACTGCGAGACGTGCTGCGGAACTTCCTGATCTGCTAGTACGCAGACGAATTTCAGAAGCCGAGCCATGTACGGCTATGGGATTCGCTGCCTCCTGCAAGAAAAAAATGCTGCAATGTCGTCTGAATCGCAAAGGCAAGCAATTTGGAAGGCGGCAGCATTATCCCTTATGACAGAGTTTCCCCGCGTGATTTGCTTGCCCGGAAACTCTGCGGATTCAGCCCGATTTTCGCTGCAGTGGAAACGGGCCCTACCATCTGTAGCAGCACTTCCTTTTTTCTCATGCTGAAGCCTTGTCAAAGTACACACCCTCAGGTCCTCCCCCTTCCTGCCTGGATCAAATTACATCTCTTTTCACAGAAAGGAGAGACAGAAGAACTGCTGCAGTCTGTCTTTTGTCTGTTTGTAATTCTGATTTCTGATGTCTACCTGCCTGGATTAGATCACATCTCTTTTCAAATCGGTGTGGGCTAGGAGCAGGGCATGGGAGGGGTGGAGTTATGACATAAATCCCCCAAGCATCCTTTGCCCCTATGGTTTGGAAAGAAAAAAAAAATCACCTGGCCCAATTTCACACTGGGGGCGGGGATTTCAAGACTATGGCCTCAATTCACTAAGCTTTATCAAACACCATCAAACATTTGATAATTAACTCATGGGTAAAATCTAATTTGGAATTCACTAAGGTGTTATACATTTATTGAATGTTTTATCAATAAAACATTCAATAAATCTATAACACCTTAGTGAATTCAAAATTAGATTGTATCCATGAGCTAAATGTTCAAACGTTTGATAAAGTGTTTGATAAAGCTTAGTGAATTGAGGCCTATATGTGGAATACGGACCATGGGGGTGAAAAATTATACTTTGTGTGATTTTATATATCTTGGCAACTTCGTTTTAACGCAAACTGTAATTTATAATTTACAGTACTCTAAGGTTGAGAACACTAGAATATTGGCGAACAACTACATTCTCCAGGTAAAACATACGTACCACAATCCACTCAGCTATGTTTTCATACAGTTCTGGATTAAATATAGCTTTCTTTAGTCGGGCTAAAGGACCATCGGCATCAACCAATCTGCAGCGCATGAAAACATCACAGTATCCTTTGAACTCATTGCAAGGTGAGCCTGGCTGCAGGGTAATAGTTTTGCCTTGGAAGAAGGCCCTCCATGCCTCAGATCCAGTACTTGCACAGGTATGAGGTTTCACTAAAGAGGAAAAACACAGTTACATACACCCAGATATATAAATGCTTACCCCGTGGAAATAAAAAGTGTAGCAAATAATAAAAACTAAACAAAACTGAGGTCCAACTCCAAGCATAAATCTAAGTGAAAGCTTAAAAAACCTGAGAGAGAATAAAAGCATTGATACCGACCTGGGGCTCACCGCCTGAAGGGGGCTGGAGAAAGCCCCAGGTAAGTATCAATGCTTTTAAAGTTTACTATTGCTTTTAAAGTGGACATGAACTCTTGCACAGGAAAGAAGAAAAACAGAAATGCACCCTGTATGTACTTAGAGTTTAGCCAGTCTAATTCCCCCTCATCTGTGACGAAGCACAAGTTGTAATTGTATTCCTAAGCTGTGTCATCTGACTACTACAGCAGAGTGGCTAATTTGAAAACACAGGATGTTAATAAGTCTGTTTCCATAAAACAAGAGAGTAGACACGCTGAAGATTTATTGCAGGATTTTTATCAGCTGTAACAAAGAAATGTTTTTCTTTAAAGGTTATTATGCTGCTGCCTAAGTTTTAGAGCTTAGATGCAGTTCAGAGTTCAGGTCCGCTTTAAATAGCTAAAATAGTAATTTAGTACTGTTGATTACAGTGGAGGAAATAATTATTTGACCCCTCACTGATTTTGTTAGTTTGTCCAATGACAAAGAAATGAAAAGTCTCAGAACAGTATCATTTCAATGGTAGGTTTATTTTAACAGTGGCAGATAGCACATCAAAAGGAAAATCGAAAAAATAACCTTAAATAAAAGATAGCAACTGATTTGCATTTCATTGAGTGAAATAAGTTTTTGAACCCTCTAACAATAAAAGACTTAATACTTAGTGGAAAAACCCTTGTTTGCAAGCACAGAGGTCAAACGTTTCTTGTAATTGATGACCAAGTTTGCACACATTTTAGGAGGAATGTTGGTCCACTCCTCTTTGCAGATCATCTCTAAATCCCTAAGGTTTCGAGGCTGTCTCTGTGCAACTCTGAGCTTGAGCTCCCTCCATAGGTTTTCTATTGGATTAAGGTCCGGAGACTGACTAGGCCACTCCATGACCTTAATGTGCTTCTTCTTGAGCCACTCCTTTGTTGCCTTTGCTGTATGTTTTGGGTCATTGTCATGCTGGAACACCCATCCACGACCCATTTTCAGTTTCCTGGCAGAGGGAAGGAGGTTGTCGTTCAGGATTTCACGATACATGGCTCCGTCCATTTTCCCGTAACTGTGATTAAGTTGTCCTGTGCCCTTAGCTGAAAAACACCCCCAAAGCAAAATGTTTCCACCCCCATGCTTGACGGTGGGGACGGTGTTTTGGGGGTCATAGGCAGCATTTTTCTTCCTCCAAACACAGCAAGCTCTATTTTGGTCTCATCAGACCACAGCACCTTCTCCCAGTCACTCACAGAATCATTCAGGTGTTCATTGGCAAACTTCAGACGGGCCTGCACATGTGCCTTCTTGAGCAGGGGGACCTTGCGAGCCCTGCAGGATTTTAATCCATTGCGGTGTAATGTGTTTCCAATGGTTTTCTTGGTGACTGTGGTCCCTGCTAATTTGAGGTCATTCACTAACTCCTCCCGTGTAGTTCTAGGATGCTTTTTCACCTTTCTCAGAACCATTGACACCCCACGAGGTGAGATCTTGCGTGGAGCCCCAGAGCGAGGTCGATTGATGGTCATTTTGTGCTCCTTCCATTTTCAAACAATCGCACCAACAGTTGTCACCTTCTCTCCCAGCTTCTTGCTATTGGTTTTGTAGCCCATTCCAGCCTTGTGCAGGTCTACAATTTTGTCTCTGACATCCTTGGACAGCTCTTTGGTCTTTCCCATGTTGGAGAGTTTGGAGTCTGCTTGATTGATTGATTCTGTGGACAGGTGTCTTTTATACAGGTGAATAGTTAAGACAGGTGTCCTTAATGAGGGTGACTAATTGAGTAGAAGTGTCTAACCACTCTGTGGGAGCCAGAACTCTTAATGGTTGGTAGGGGTTCAAAAACTTATTTCACTCAATGAAATGCAAACTAGTTGCTATCTTTTATTTAAGGTTATTTTTTCGATTTTCCTTTTGATGTGCTATCTGCCACTGTTAAAATAAACCTACCATTGAAATGATACTGTTCTGAGAGACTTTTCATTTCTTTGTCATTGGACAAACTTACAAAATCAGTGAGGGGTCAAATAATTATTTCCTCCACTGTATATGGGATGCTGGAAAGATACGTAAAGGGTGTGCAGACTGGTCACGACTGGCAAAACTAACGGGACCCGCTACCGGAGCAGCAAGCAGCGGAGGACGGCAGCGTGGGAGCGATCCGTGCGCATGGGGCTGGAGGAAGCCCCAGCTATTTATAAAACTTATGCTGGGTACACACTAAGATTTTCTGTCCGATTTACTGTTAGATTGATTACTTCCAACATGTCCGATTTGCTTTCCGATTGATTTCCGAGCATTTTCCGATCGATTTCCTATTAAAGTTAACGGAAATCGATCGGAAAATGCTCGGAGATCGACCAGAAAGTAAATCGGACAGGTTGGAAATAATCGATCTGACAGTAAATCGACCATAAAATCTCATAGTGTGTACCCAGCATTAAACCCATTAAAAGTACAACCTGGGCAACACATACCAAATGTTGAGAATCTACTTACTAGACTAACTAAAGGGCACAACTCTATTTACATGATCAGTCGACAGTTATATTTGAATTGAATAGGATATACTTTTGGCTGTTCAGCCAATGGAAAGTCCTGAATATCAGCCTGAAAAATCAAAATTCTATTGGACTAGTAGGATGGGAAATTTCAGTTGATTACACAGAAAAAAGCTGTCATTCTGGCTGCTTTCGATCAGCTGTAGATAGATTTCCTATTCCTGACCACGTGCTTTGAAGTTCATCTCTTTGCAACTTTCAGTGATGGAAAGACAAGCAATAATTTGGATGAAATCTACCCAATACTGCTACCAAGGGGTTGACAATCTTGAAAAAACGGAGCGACGCCCGCAATACTAGTGGAAATCATCTGCCACTTAAAGTGAAACTGAAGTGAGTGTTATATGGAGGCTACTATATGTATTTCCGTTTAAGCAATACCAGTTGCCTGGATGCCCTTGCTGATCCTCTGCCTCTAATACTTTCAGCCATAGACCCTGAACAAGCATGCAGCAGGTGTGTCTGACAATATTGCTGAAACAAGCTGCATGCTTGTTTTGGTGTAATTCAAACACTACTGCAGACACAGATCAGCAGGGCTGCCAGGAAACTGGTATTGTTTAAAAGTAAATAAATATGGCAGCATCCTTATCCCTCTAAAATGTAATGGTTAACAAGTCTTTCCCTGTGCTTAATCAGCGCAACTGGGTGATGTATATACAGTACTCGGGAGTGCGCACATGGCCAAACTGCACTGACTGGCCCAGCTATCAGGGCTTCTACCGAGAAAGAGGAGGAAGGCAGCATGGGAGCGATCGGTGCAGAGGGGGCTGGAGGAAGCCCAAGGTATGTATAAAACGTATTTTACTTTGTCTCTGGTACACGTTGAGTCTCCTGTTACTGCTGTTATAAGAAGCCTCTGATGAGATTTTGACCACAATAAATCAGTGAAGCTTATAAAATTGTAAACCTTCTGCTGGGTATTTTATGACAAACCATGAGCATGGTTTACTTACACAGCACGTGAATAGTCGTCAGCAGGACTGGAAACCTGAACACACGCATGCACAGTACATACCGGTATGCATCACAAGGACCTGATTTTCACTCATCAATGACAACATATTTTCAGACATCAAGCAATTCGAGTCTGGATGCCTTATGTAAGACACATGGTGGCAGCATATTTTCAACATTCATATTGAGCAGCATGGAAAGCAGAAAAAACGACTCACTTTTCTCCATGCAGCATACATGACACAGCTCTTTGTCATCTTTGCCATCAGTGCTGGCACATGTGCATTCCTCCAGTGCGTACTTTTCACAGATGGATCCTGCACATTGCTGCAGAAAAGGATTCAAAGTTACACATCTCTCAGTTTCACAATACAAATTACTTTTTATGACTAGTCAGAAATGTTTTCAAATCCTGCAATGTGCACTGGGGGGATATTTATCAGGACACTAAGGGCCCTTTTCCACTAGCAATTGCAATCACAAACACCAGCAATTGCAATTTTTTATTAATTTTGTTATGTGATTGCAATTTTTCATTTGCATTACATTATCCCTCTTAAAATTGCTTCAGAAAGCAATTGCGATTTGCAAATCAAATCACTATAGTGGAAAAATACTTCTCATGATTTCTATGAGAAAGTAGCAACCCTAGTGATTTAAGATCGCTAGCGATTTGCGATTCAGCTGTGTAGTGGAAAAAGGCCCTTAAAAACGATCTTTACTGAAAAATAGTAGTAAGGGGAATAATAAAAAAAAACAATACATTGCAAAGTGAGAAATTAAAAAAAAAAGGAGAGATCAAGAAAATTATTGATATTTGCTATTGTATTTTTTCATGTTTGATCTACAATGAGCCTGCAGGTCATCATCTTTACAGAGTTGTAAAACCAGTAAGGATTATCTCAAAAGTAATTTTAAAAAAATAGCACATAAAAGTTAACATCCGAAACATCTACACCTTAGGTTCTAAAATAAGACAATACAACCAATATTTACCCCTTTGATGCAAACTTGAGTTTGGCGGTTACACTCTGTTAAGTTGGCTCTAGGTTCAGATGGTGGACATAGTGCTGCATAGCCATTGCAAGTTCCCAGCTTTGCACAGTCAGACTCATCGCGACACTTCTGAGCTGAGTCCTTGAAGGAGCATTGTGGGGTACAGCAGGGGCCTTGGCTTGGACTGAAATTGCAGGTACAAGTTATTATATGCAAAAAAGAAAACAATACAAAGATAAAACTACCTCAGCTAATATATATTTTCTTCTTCTATAAAGCAGACAGAAATCTAACACTAAGACTGTAAAAGCCCGTACACACTGATTAATGTGGCCGATGGGGACCCGATCCCTTGGGTGATATCACTGAGCCAAGATCTACGGACACGTAGTCAGCTGTACAGCTAGTTTTGCTGCTATGACAGGATTGGAGGGCAGATGAAGCAGCACTGATATGACATCACGCATGGGCAGGGCAAGTGCCAACAAGGGTATTGGCCATTGCTTGAGCAAGATTATTCACCTGGTGGGTTGCTTGCTAGGTGCAAGTAGGGGGCCACTGTACACACGTCTGAGGCAGTCATTATAGCCCACCTCAGCTGACTTTAACCACTTCCTGCCAGCCCATTGGCTGTGAAAAGTGGCCATATGTGCACTCACCCCTCCCTCCCTCCCTCCTCCGGGTGTACTGAAAATGCAGTCATAGCAGAGCTGCAACACTTCTATCTTAATTTTCAAGACAACTGAATACCTCACAGATGCCATAGTGTGAAAGGGGGTCTAACGGTTATACATGCTTTCAGCTTGTTTTCTGATATGATAGTATGTGATCATTTCATACAGCTTTTCAATGTATGTGCAGGAGTCCACTGACTGACTGTTAGTGAACAGGTATAAGGGAGTTGTTCTCATCTGGACAAAGTAGTAGCAGTTTATACTAATTTTACCTAAGTGAAAGGTCCATTACATATGAAATAATATTATGACCATTTGCAAATGAAGCAAAGGTATGGAAAGGCAGCCATTGCCAATTCTATCTACCTAACTACGTGACATGAAGTTTTCTTTAAATAACCTTCAGAATTATTTATTAGCTGAGAAAAAACAAAGATGTTTTCCAGCTTTTTTTTTTTAAAGACTATGCAGGACTGGTACACTGTACAACTATCGCCTTACCACAGCCCAGTTGTCCCATGTGGCATCCCACGCTACGTTGCCAGTTAACCACCAAAGTGTGTACTGAACCAACTGGTTGAGTGCATTCTTTAACACTGGCCAGCTGGTGGTGCTCAGGGCATGGCAGATTTGCTCAGTAAATGCTCCTTTTGTCAGCACATATGAATTGGTCAAACCCGTGGGGGTAATGTGAGGAGTATGAAAATTACCAGCTCTTGGCTCTGCCTTTTTAAGAAGCTAAAATTAAGATAAGCAGCAATTACGGCCACATGCTGGGAATAAAATTGCGACAAGGTCATACGTTAAAATAAGCACACCTAGGCTGGCACTACAGGTATGTTCTTTCTATACAGCTACATACTTAATGTATACTGTATATCCTGCGGTCATTAGGGGTTAAAATAGTTCAACACCAAAAAACTTAATGGTTGCGATTCTGTCTTAAAGCTTTGTTTTGGGCAAGAGATTTTTTTTTTTAAATAAAATAAAGAAAGAAAAATAAAGAAAAATCACTGCACAATGTAAGCAATCAGAATGTGTATAATGAATGTAAAATGTCATGCCTAACAATTTCTATCAGATTATGGAAATAGGAACACTTAATCATACCGACAGCTCAATGCCAATCTGTGGCTGTTGTATCCTCAATAGAATTCTAATCTTTGTGCATCCTGTTCTCAGCAGAAGAGATTGGCTTATCCGTAAGGCACATACCTGCAGCGTTTGCCAGGCCTTAGTTTACATTTCTTGTCTTCTGGTTGGTTAGCATCAAAGCAGCATTCATCTTTACACTGGTCACTGTAGCCGCAGTCACATTCCTCTCCTTGCTCCACAAGTCCATTGCCACATATAGGCTGACCAGACTCTGCAACACATAATCACATTTATGCCAACATCTACATAGAATTTTATTTATATTACGATAATATACAAACTCACATTCTAGGGATACTTCTTGATTTATTGCCATTTGACAATTTAACACCAACAAAAGACAAAGCAGCTTTTAGTGTTGAAGCTTTAAATTTAATGAGACTCGGTACATAGCTGCTTTTTATCTCCAACTTGAAGCCAGTCTCTCATGGAACATCTTTGCCCCTCTACAATCTGGCTCCAAGAAGCAGCACAACCGCCAAACAGCGTTTGCTCAGTTCTGCAATGATCTGCTCATGGCCAGAGAGAGGCAAGTGTTACATTCTGCTTGATCTCTCAGCGCATTTTGATTCAGTTGATCATGAAATCTTGCTGAACAGGCTGCAAGAGTACTGTGGCATTGATGGTTTAGTCCTCCAGTGATTCGCTTCCTCCATGGCTGGCATAACACAGAGGGTAGCCTTGAGGCCTTTCCAGTCCAACCCAGTACCAGTAAAACATGGTGTACTCAGGGGCATGATACTATCTCCTTTACATTTCATCATATACATCCTACCACCTTGAAAAATCATCAAAAAACACTATCAGACATACCACTGCTATGCTGATACCCAGCTATATTTATTCATTCAACCGGATGTAACAGACCCCATTCAAAAAAGAAGCACATGCTTAGCTGAGCTTCAGGAAAGAATACATGGCTACTGGCTAAAACTAAATGCTGACAAAACTGAGGTGCGTGTCATTGGAGGTCAGTGCTTAGCAACAAGGGAGCTCTAGTTAGCGCTTACTCCGCTGGAGCAGCTTGGATGTACTGATTGATGGGGAATTACCCTTCAGGAATCAAATTTCATCTGTTGTGAAAAACTGCTATTTTCATTTAAGAAATATTGCAAAAATTAAGCACCTCCTGCCTCCCACCAATCTTCAAACCCTATTTCATGCCTTCATCACATCACAGCTAAACTATTACAAAGCCCTCAATGCAGGGCTTCCAAATAAAGACCTGCTTCACCTTCAGCTAGCAGAGAATGCTGACGCAAGGTTGTTAACAAGCCAACCCCAGCATTGCCACATAACACCAATCCTTTGGTCATTCGACTGGCTACCCATAAAATGGAAAATACAAAATTGCCATGAAAACATTGAAATCTCTACACAATCTAGGGCTTGGATAACTGAAGAACTAGTTGCAATTACCTCCCATAACCTCAGATCAACAGGATATAACTTGACTAACCCCAGAATCCAACTCAAAACCTTTGTTAACCAGTGAATTCTGTCATGCTGCTCCTACCTATCAAAACTGAAACAGTAACCGTTAAGCCTGGCATTTACGATCACACAACCTTTTCCCTATGACACCTCACAAACCGCAACCATGTACTGATCTAAGACACGCTTTGGGTCCTAGGGGAGAAAAGTGCCTTACAAATGTGTTGTTGTTTCCTCATTTTTATTGTATCAATACTTTTACTATCCTAAAGATAGTTCCAGTGTCTGTTACCACTTACAAATGTAGCCATTCTGTCAGATAAATGATAATGCATCTACTGTTTTAAGACCATTGGCTCCCATTCTAACGACCCATTATTTATCAAAGGTAAGGGGCGAAGATGGCATCTGTGGCTTCTTTAAACTTTTTCAAGCATAATGTCCAATCTCTCCACCCCCTGCTGATGAAAGTTTGTGTTTGTTCTCTGCTAATGTGTGTCATAAAATAATTACAGCATTTCTTATCTGCCTGAAATTTCTGTGGTCGGGCAAGCCATGGATGTAGGAGGAAATAGGATAATAAAGGCCTCTGCTAAACTTTTAAATGGAAGAAGGGGAAAAAAAAAAAAAAAAAAAAAAAAGGTAAAATGTAAGTTTTTTTAAAATAATGAGCCACATTGTGCCACACGTTTAATGTGCTATCGAGATGCCCTGGGTGCTAAAAATGGATTGGATCACTTTAAAGAACAACTAACGTGAAAACCCCAACAATATTGAATTATGCTAGTTTTTGCTAGTTAAAGAGAGTGGGCTTGATTCAAAAAGCGGTGCTAACTGTTAGCACGCTGGTAAAAAGCCCATTATCACGCCTAAACTCAGTTTAGGCATAATAAAATAAACTCGTGCGTAAAGTTTTACGCGCGCAACGCCATTAAACCCTATGCGACGTTTCGCTTGCACCGGACTTTGCGAGTTTTTCCCTCAAAGCGGTGCTAACCTACTTAGTGCAATGCTTATCACGCCCAAAGGTCTTTAGGCGTGCTAACTAGGTAAACACCGCTTTGTGAATCAAACCCAGTGTGTTTAATTCACTTGTTGCTTTAATCTTCCACCTTCAATGTTTAAAAATAAGGGGGTTGATTCACTAAACCGTGCTAACTCATAGCATGGCCACGCTAGCGTCTTGCGAGCGTTATAACATGCGTAACGGTTTTCACGCACCAAAAAAAAAAAAAAAAAAAAATCACATTTGCGTGCGAAAACCTTTACATGCGTTAGAACGCGCGCAAAACGCTAGCGCGGCCCGTGCTATGAGTTAGCACTGTTTAGTGAATCAACCCCCATAAGTGCTGTTGTGTATTCTCAACATCTTAATATTCAAAAATAAACAAAGGAATACAAATACTAACATTTCTATTAGCAAGAATGGTAACAATGTAATATTAAAATGTATTTTTTGCCCCAAGACATTTCAACAAAGCCTTGTTTTCTGGGATGAAATGGTCACTAGAGGCCTTGTTACGTGTGAAGAAGGAGCTGCATCATCAAGTAAGCCAAACTCCACACAACCATTATCTTGACCAATGGGCCACGCTGTGCATGATAATGGGATGTAGTAACAGTCCCAGCCCTGAAAGCTGTGCCTGCAGCTTGACCTATGTTGGTAAGGTAGGATTTGTGGACTTGGTCTAAGATAAAGGACATAAATGCTGCTCAGTTGCAGCTCAAACCAAGTGGAGGGGGTGGACTGTGCGCAGGCCGTCACTCGGTCATTGCTGAAATAAATAAACAATATCTTTCGTCTAGCATCAAAACTGAAATCACAGCTATTGAATGCAGTAACTATTTATTAAAAGTTCAGTCATGACCGCTTTTTGGAAAAGCTGGCCCAATTACTGTAGCAACTGGGATACATACATTCATAACAACTCTTCCCACTTAGTACAAATATACATACCGACAAAACAGATATTCCTTTTCTTGTCCAAAACCTGGCTGATATTGCGAACGCTGCAGATGGAGAACTTGTTGTTGTTGAGCTTGTCCCCGGATGTAGCTCTGGCATACATGATAAAATTGCCATGCTCCTTAAATCCAAGATTCTTCGACTCTCCTGGAGTACATTCAGAGCCAGAATCATGCTGTAAAGAGCAGAAACATGTGAACATCCTGATAAAAAGAAAGTCTTGCAGCTAGTGCTCACTGTCAATATGCTTGTAAAATGTAGCATCTACCTTTCATAAGGCAGACAAGGCTTTCTTCCAAAGCAGAAGGCTCACCTAGCTTTATAGCACAAGGCCGATTAATGCTAGAGCCAAGAGAGCTTGGAATGATACACGAAAGGTAAACTGAATGACGGGGAAGCGCTTTCAGGAAAGAAAGCTTTGTACTCCTAGTCTCCAAAGAATCTGGCAGCCATACAGCTCTACCATCCATAACCTACCGTGTATTATCAAAACTTTCTTCTTGTCAGACTTCCTGACAGATGCAAATCTGCATTTAGAAAATCTCAAAAAGAGGCCGAATGAAGCAAAGCTCACAGAATATGATTTGCATGTTTAAACAAGACCTTATTTCCTCCCATACTCTGACAGGTTATTCTAACACATGGCAAATATTTAAAGGAGACCAGTGTTACCTCCTGCCAGCTAAGCACCTGCATAGTGCTTAAAGAGAAACTCCGACCAGGAATTTAACTTTTCCAATCAGTAGCTGATACCCCCTTTTACATGAGAATTATATTCCTTTTCACAAACAGACCATCAGGGGGCGCTGTATGACTGATATTGTGGTAAAACCCCTCCCACAAGAAACTCTGAGGACCGTGGTACTCATGGCAGTTTCCTGTCTGTGAACCTTGTTGCATTGTGGGAAATAGCTTTTTACAGCTGTTTCCAACTGCCAAAAAGGCATGCAGCAGCTACATCACCTGCCAACAGTAAAAATGTCCCCATGTAATAAATGTCAGAATGTAAATCAGGAATTTAAATGATTTACAATGGGCAAACACTGACAATCATTTATACATAATTATTGTAAAAATGAAGCACTTTTTTATTACATTATTTTCACTGGAGTTCCTCTTTAATGCTGTGACAGAGGATGCTGTGTGTCTACCACATTTCAAGTTTCATTGTGTTACATTATGACTTGAAATAGGTTGGGAACCTTTGTTGTAAAGCACCTGTCTTGGATAGTATGTACAATGGAGGGATATGTGCTTGCAAAAGCTGCTGCTGCTACTACTACTACTACACTCGGCGGCATTCATTTCTTGTTTCATAGACAGAATTCAATGTACAGTTTCACTTCACTTTCAACAGAAACATTTTCCTCTTCTATAAAACGAAACAAGTTTTTGATTGCAATTCTGAAATGTAAGCAGTCTAACAATCAGGAGGGCAACCTTATGCATATGGGGGAAACCAGAAACAGCACTGTGAGCTGAACTGATTGTGTACCCCTAGATAGCCAGACTAGCAAGGAGGAATACTGTGTACGCAGCAAGATATGGAGGTTAACTGTCTCTTCCGTGTCCTTTTAGGAACACTGCAGGGAAATCTAGCATGAGAAATACATCTCCTTCATGCTGAGTACTGGATAACTGCGGTTTGAGATTGCTGAATGTAGAGGGTAAAATCCTATATAAAAAAACTGTGTAATGCTACCTGCAATGTTTGGAAATAAGAGTTATGCTCAGAGTAAAATCTTACGGGAGAGCCAAAATTGTGGCCAACTTCATGAGCGAAGGTGATATGGGAGACTTTGGGGGGAACGTGGGAGCCATAGTTCTGCACGGTGATGATTCCAGTGTTCAGAGACTTCTTCTTTCCATCTGAATAGAGCTTGCTCTTTTCACATATCCCACCAGAGCTGCCTGAAAGCAGAAACCAGGTCCATGCTTGTAATTAAAGATACAATTTATACTGACAGCAACAAATAAAGCCCTAAACACCTGGCCTGGAGATTTACCTGCAGCAAATACACAGTACAGAGCTACAAATGTATACATGAGGTTTCCTCTGTATAAAACCTGTTATGGGAAAAACAACTTATGGAAAGGTTTCTATGACTTAATACACTATAATGCTATAATACTTTAATGATGATCATTGCTGTATTTTAGTTGCTAGCATAGGCAAAGAAAAAAAAAACACACACAGAGTGATCGGAACGCCCAACAGGACGCTGTCGCCGTCAGCTAGGAAGCTGCGGTGGGTGTTCGGATCACAGGTCAGACCCGTAGTAAGTTGAGATTCATGCTTAACTGCATTCCTGCAATCATCTTATACACCTTACTTAGTGAGAGTCAGCATTTAGCATTGCAGCAAGCATTTATATACTATCTTCCCTGGACTATTTATGGTGATTGTTAAGATTATTTATGTTTCAAAAAGTTTTATTGAACTGCAATCTAACAATGAGTACATACACATATGCATAGAATGGGGTACAAAACGGTAGGTATGTTTACATATACGTATTGCATGCCCCATGGCTTTTTTTTAAAAAAAAAGACAAATAAGAACATAATAAAAGAACAAAAATAAAAATAAAGAAAAATGAAATATAATAACTTGAAAAAAACATAAACAGGTTATTAAACATCAGAAGGTTGTACAATGAAGCATGAACATTCACAGTCACTTGGTGTGGAAAGACTACCTAGCAGTGCAGATTGCCTCGCGTGGAGGCTATGTCTTATGCGAATTGGGGTGGGAGCTGGCAGCACTAGGGCAACAAATACCAGCGCCCTCCATGGGAGCCACGGATTGTACTTATAGTGCGTGGACTGAAGCCAGGTCCACCAGTCAGGGAGGTGGACTATTGAAAATTGAGGAGGCCGTGGGTACCTATGGTACTAGGTCTCAAACGTTGGGAGGGGGTCAAAGCTGACACCCCTTCTCTGTGGATGGCCCTGTCAAGTGCCTGTATCTTGCATAGGGCATGGGGGAGAGGTGAGAGAAGAAGGTAAGAGAGAAATAGGTGGGTGGGGAGAAAAAGAAGAGAGGGAAGTGTTAGGAGAAGGGAGAGAGAGAAAGAAGAACAGAGTAGGGGAGGGGGTCCGCCCCGGCGCCGCCCGAAGTTAGGGAAGATTAGAGTGTAGTTCAATTGTTTGTTTATACATTTAGTTAAGCGGTTGGTTCTTCCTTTAGGTTAGATTAGATTAGGTTAGGTTAGATTAGGTTAGGTTAGGACCCCCTGTAGCTATTACACAGAAGCCGAGTGGGGAGGGCTATGGTGCCATCAAACTGTTGTGAGGGATTGGGGGAGGTCTTGGTGGTATTGGTTGATATATGGGAGCCAGATTTTCTCAAAACGAGGAAGGGAATCATCTAGTATGGCCTTCATTTTGTCGAAGCAGAGGGCGTTGCTTAAATTATTTCGAAATTTGGTTATGGATAAGGTGGGGGATCTCCATGCCCCCGCAATGACTCTCTTCCCTGCTAAGCATATGTGTGAGAGCAGTTTGTATTGTGAGTTAGTTATATCTGGAGGGCGCAGTCCCAAAAGTGCAACCTCGGGGGCCTTGGGGACCCGGACTGTGATAGTGGAGTATATAACCTGATAAATTCTGATCCAGAATCTCCGGGCCCTCGGGCAAAACCACCACACATGCGAGAGGGTCCCCCTCTGGCCGCAACCACGAAAGCACAGACCAGTACACTTAGTATCAAACTTTGCCATGCGGTCTGGGGTGAGGTACCATCTTAGGAGTACTTTATATTGGGTCTCCACGAGGGAGGCGCTTATGGAACATTGCGGGGTGAGTGACCAGATATTGGATAGGTCCTCCTTTTCAAAGGTGGAATTAAGGTCAAGTTCCCATTTTGTTACATAAGAGGGTTTAGGGAGGCCAGAGGGGGACACGATACACCTGTATAGGAGGGAGACCAGGCCCGGAGATCCCGGATCAGTGGCACATATGTGCTCAAAACGTGTGCGGGTCTGGAGGGAGCCATGTCCTCTGACAACCTGAGCAAGAAAATGAGAAATTTGCAGGTAGCGGAAGTTCTCCTTTATAGGTAGCTGGTGTTTCTCTGCAAGGTGAGCAAAAGGTCTAACTGATGTGTCGGTGACTAAGTCGTACAGGAGCGTGAGGTGTTTAGAACGCCACCAGTGGAAGGCTGTTGGGTTTTATAGGCCCGGTTTAAAATCCGGGTGTCCTAAGAAGGAAGTGAGAGGGAGGTGTGGGGATATTAGGTTACCTTTAAATTTGACTGTGTCCCAAATTTTAAGTGAGTGCAAGATAATCGGGTTTTTGATGATTTTCCGTCGAGCGGGAGACAACCAGAGTAGATTTCTGAGGGAGATAGGGGAGCATAAGGATTGCTCTATTTTGACCCACATTGGGGGACATGATGACTCATGCCACATAGTGGGTTGCGAAATCTGTGCGGCTCTGTAGTAGGCGATAATATTTGGAGCCCCCATGCCACCGTCTTCTTTTAAGCGAGTTAATGTGCTCCTAGGGACCCTTGGTTTGGTTTTTCCCCATATAAATGAGAATATGGAAGATTGTAAGCGCTTAAGAGTTGGAATGGGGATGTTTACAGGCAGTACTCGAAAGGCATAGAGCAGCCTAGGCAAAATCACCATTTTGGTTGCGGCAATGCGCCCGATCCAAGAAATGCTGTAGCGCTTCCAACATTCCATAGTCTGGAGAACACTTTTATTCAGGCCTGGGTAGTTTGCCTGATAAATAGAATGATATGAGTGCGTGATAAAAACGCCCAAGTATTTAAGCTTAGTAGGCTCCCATTTGAATTCAAATGAGGATTTTATGGCCTCGAGTTCCGTGGCGGGGAGGGAAATATTGAGGGCTTTTGATTTGAGGCTATTAATTTGGAGACCTGAGATATCCTCGAAAAGTAAAAGAACATCAGCAAGTTCCGAGAGGGAGTCATGAGCCTTCGTGAGAGTCAGGACTACGTCATCAGCATACATACAGAGCTTATGTTGGTGTCCAGCCAGGGAGACCCCCTTAATGCCCTCGTGTTTATTGATTAGTATAGCAAGGGGCTCTATAGCGAGCGCAAATAAAAGAGGGGATAGGGGGCATCCCTGCCTGGTGCCCCTGCGGACAGGGAAGGCGTCCGACCTGTAGCCAGAGTATTGTATGAATGCCTGCGGGGAGTGGTAGAGCGCCCGGACCCAACATAGAAAATTCGGTCCAAAACCCCAATGGGAGAGCAGGAGAAACAGATACTCCCACGACACCGTGTCAAACGCCTTTTGAATATCTAAGGACAACAGCATCATGGGAGCACCCGTCCCCCCCGCCGAAGATATGATCTGTAGCAAGCGTCTGACATTGTCTCCCGCCTGACGGCGTGGCATGAAGCCCACCTCGTCCAGTCCGACAAGTGAGCAAATGCCTTCATTGAGCCGATTGGCTAGGATCTTTGCCAAGATCTTAATGTCTACGTTGAGTAGTGAGATGGGTCGGAAACTGGACCAGGCGGTTTGATCTGTTCCAGGCTTGGGAATCATGCTGATGGCAGCAGTAAGGGAATCTAAACCAGGTTTTACCCCTTGTAACAAGCAATAAAGGCTTTTAGCAGATATGGAGAGAGAATGTGCGAGAATTTTTTGTAATAGCAGGAGGGGAACCCGTCGGGGCCGGGAGCCTTTTTAATTTTAAGAGTTTGAATCGCTTGCACGATTTCCTCGTTGGTTATAGGCCTTTCAAGGTTGAGTTTAAATTGATCGGCAAGAGGGGGAAGAGGGCAGGTGTCTAATGTGTTCTTGAGGAGTGTATGGTTAATGCTGGTTGGAGTCTGATAGATTTTGGAGAGTCCCTTCTGAAAGATTTGTACAATTTTATTGGGGTTGCTAGTAAGGGTTGTGTTGTCTAACCGGAGTTTTAGTGCCTTAAAGTTCGGATCAGTGTGCCTCAGCCTACGCGCAAGCATCGTGGAGGGCTTATTACAGTTCACATAGAAGTGAAATTTATTCCATCTCAGGCGCTTTTCAGCCATGCTAGTTAGGTGCAAGTTGAGTGCTTCTGCCGCTTTAAAACAGGCCTGTTTGTTATGGGGTGAGGGGTCAGTGGACAGGAGCTCAGTGGCTTTTGTATATGCGAGTTCAAGTTGGTGCAATTCCTGCATTCTGCGCTTTTTCCTATTGGAGGCTATGCTAATAATGTGACCTCGGAGAACGGCTTTGTGGGCCTCCCATATAGTATAGTCAGACACTTCCGCGTTGCCTGTGTTTAGCTGGAAGTAATCTTTTAGCTGTCCCTCTAGGGTAGCAAATATTGTGGGGTCTGAAAGGAGCGATTGATTGAGGGACCAGCGTAGCCCAGGGGGCTTAGATATTATAGAAGCGAGAGTGATGGTCACTGAGCAGTGGTCTGACCATGGGATAGCTGTTATCTGAGCGTTAATCAATTGTTAAGATTATTTAATATGGTTACTGTGATTGTCCACTCTGCCTCCACTGCAGTTTTAATTGTATTTAAAGGGATGAGTCCCTTAATTAACTTGATATTTTTGCATAACTTGGTGTCTATGTGATTTAGTGTTCAACTATGGATGTCTTTGGTTTTGACTAGTTTGTGTATATTTCCATAGCTATGTACTGTATTTTTCTAAGGCTCTATATCTATGTATATAATACAGTTGCCTGTGTGTGAACCGATAATTTTAGTACAATGAAGAAACACACAGTATCAGCAGGCTTAAGAACAAAACTGGACATTCAGCTGGCATGTGGAATCACATGGCAGCATACTGTACAAGGCTGCGCTATCTGCGTGCGAGAAGTGGGAAGTTGTAGAACAGAACTCTCATTGTTCAGAGGAACCTTCTCACAGTGGGGATCCGTGTGACTGCATACTCAGAAAAACAGAAAATCCCATCTAAGCCCCGCTGTGAAAAAACACCTGCAGGCATCTCATTTTTACTTCTAATAGATCAAGAAGTAGGTAAGCAGCACAATTTGAGGAATGATTTTGCCCTATGACAGCTTGCTGTCTTTTTATCGCTCTTACTGCGGGAAGTAAATTTGATTATCAGACCACAAGAGGGAATAAAAAGCTGCCAGTTAAATTTCTCACTTTTGTCCTGAAAATCCATTTAGTAGAACATGCTGCAAAGTATCTGACAATTCAAGTTTACAACCAGAGCAAAAAGGAGTAATAAAGGCATTCTTCTAGTCCTTGACATGACATTTGATCCATATTAAGGAAACCTGAAACCACTTTAGACTGATGCCGTGCAAGCTGCAGCAACAGGCTATCCAAAACAAGCCTTTCATAGCTTCATTTTAGGATACCAGGAATGTAATTACTATAAACTAGAGTTAAAAGTAAACCTGACATGAGAGAATAGTTTGCTCCCTTGCCGTCTTCCTGGGATGCCTTGGCCCCCTGCTAGCTGGTATGTTAACTTTTGTAGTTGCCACGTACAGCACATGCGCACGCCCCACAGTAGTGTTCTGCACCCACGCACAGAACGCACCCGGCGTCAGGAGCGTGATGGGGGCATGCACATAGCCAGACAGCGAATGCATCAACTTAAGCCAACTGAAGGATCTACCGAACCAATTGGTGGAAGATTGATGTGGGCCAGGACGACAGCAAGGAAGCCAACGGCCTTGAAGGGGGCTGGAAGCAGCCCCAGGTACATTTTATTTTCTCTCTCTTCTCAGGTCATCCCTGTACATTGCTAACTGAAAAATATTGAAAGTGATATACACAATTAAATTAACTCTACTACACTCAGATTATATTGGAGTGGACTGTAAGACTTCATTAAAGGTTTGCAGCAGAGATTTGTGGTTCCTGTGTAACTATTGCAAATCCCTCTCTAGGCCATAGCCCTGAGGTTAGTTGCGTTTGTGGATTTGCCAACTACAAGTCAAGACTCAGTAGCTCTACGCTGTTTTCAAGACTTTTGTTCATTTGGACACCTGGTATTTACAATAGTTTTAACATTTTATCCCTAAGGTCTACGGCCAACTACAAATTGCAAAATGCAATCGCAAATCGCTTTTTATAGTGATTTTATGGAGCAATGTTTGGCAATTTTAAAGCACTTTTGTGCAGCAATTGAGATTTGCGTTTTCCTTTTTTGTGGTTCTGGGTAGCACAATCGCTTTGTACAGTGATTAAAAAGAGACCTTGCAGCGACGACCTATAATTTGCATCAAAGCACAATCACTCCAAAAATGCCGCAGTACCCGCAGGCGCAATTTTGAAAAATCGCAATAGCGCCTGTGGAATCAGAGAGATTGCATTTTATTAGTCTAGCACTTTTGGAGTGGCTGGTGATTCCAAAGCACGGCTGAAACAGCTCTTGTTAGTCCCAGACCTAACGCCCCAGAAACCGATTAATAGCCAGACTCCGGAACCATTACACTATCGCCAGCGCTCTATGATGCTGTGGTAATGTTTTTGGGATTTTTTTTTTTTTAACCGCAAGAGGCCACTAAGTCAATTAACGTCTATGGAGACTTTAATACTTACTGTGACGCGAAGAGACGGAACTAATGAAATTGCCACAAAGTCAAAAGTGCATTACAACAAGATCTGTGCCTACTACACTTATTATGCAGTAATCCAAGTCTATAGCAATGCAGCAAGTATGAACGAAGGGTGTGCGCATGTACAGGCCAACTGGAACCTCAGTGATGTACTTCCTTTCCAGCAGGGACTAAGTCACTAAGTGGGGGCGGGCCTATGCATATGACCATGTTGGCTCACTCTGCCAGAGGGTCATATGAAGTAATGATTCGCTCCGTGCAGTGATCCTGTGCCAGGCTCCCCGCCACAGTATCACAAGTGTAAAAGCAGGATAAAGCACCAATTGTACAACTACAAACTTACACTGCAGTCTATAGCGGCGCCAGGCATAGCCGATGGACTTATCACCCAAATCACCTGATCCTTTAATAGGCGCCGTCAATGACCACAGTTGCCTCTCTTACATGGAACACTGAATTGCAGGCAACATTAGCATGGCTAGCGACTTACTGCCTTATCACTACTACCTCATGTTACAGACTGAAAGCTGACTGCATTTACTCCGATTTTCAGTTGCGATTATTCCGAACAACAAACCTCGCTAACATCATGTAAAGTCTGGGGAACTGACATGGCAGACTGTTTAAGAAAGCCCCTTGAATGTCAAATCTGGAAGAAAATTTTACTGTGTGGCCAAGATAATGATTCTTATTGTTCCACACAGTGTGAGCGGTTTATCTTCCAACAATTTACAGACTGAGAACTGCTGGGAAAGACACCTGCTACACATTGCACTAAATAAGCAATTCCTGCCTTGCTAGTCATTTACCAATCATGCCTTGATATCTAATATTTGAACACTACTACAACTTCTTCAAGAAAGACCAGGCAGATCTATCCAGACAATAGCCTCAGAGCTAGGCCTGAACGATTTTGAGAAAAAATTGAATTGAGCGATTTCTGTCCGAAATCACGATTTTGATTCGATTCACGATTTCCTTCAAATCAAGCTTTGTTCCCCCTCTGTGCCTCTCTGTCATCTTCACTCTATTTGTGCACTCTTTGGGTCTCTCTCTGTAACCCCGTCCCCCATGCTGCATCACTGCTGGACATACCTTCCAACACAAGTCCAGCAATGCTCGTCTATTCACTTTGCCTCCTGCAGGCCCAAATGCACGGCATACTTCCTGTATGTCATGTGACATACAGGAACCAGGAAGTATGCCGTGAACAAGAGACGATGAGAGAGGACGAAAAGAGCTTGACTCCTGTCAGAAGGTATTTCCAACACTGCCGATGCTGCGGGCCACACATGCTGGGACTTGGGCGAAGTTTGAAGGAATAACTTAATCATGGAAATTGCCACTTTGACGATTCAGAAATTGTGAGCTTGGTGATCACAATTTCGATTTATCTTTCAGGCCTACTCACTGCTGTCATTTAGACAAGATGAGAAAGTTAAAGAAAAGAAGCAATGTATAGGCATAGCAATTGACATGAACAGTAATAAATAAATTGCAATAGGGAGCACATGGAAGCGGTTATGTACTACGTAGCTAACGGATTATAGGCCCCTGCAAGCTATAGCCATTTGTGTGCTAAGGTGTATGAACATCTTTGACCACAGAATCAGAACAATTATGCAGATGAGGGCTTTATTCTGATTTCTATGGCTGCATACTTATTTCAGGTCTGTCACAAAAGTACTCAAATGCAACACAATTAGAATAAGAAAGCATAATTTCTAAAAATCTATAACATTCTCTCAGTTTGTATTTTCTTTGAATGAAGTGGGCAAATAAATATTGGTTTTATTTGCTTTCCTTAAAGGGAACCTGGAGTGAGAGGCATACGGAAGCTGCCATGCTTGTTTGCAGGTGCGCACTTCAAAATCATCTAAAGCCAAGGCAGCTGGCATTTATAAGGAAATGAAGATGGCAGCCTCCACATTTATCTCACTTCAGGTCACCTTTAAGCAACACGGCGCGCTTTACAAAATAGTTACATAAGGACTTTATGCTATTAGAATTTATGAATTGCTTAACTTATTATTTAGTATTTATATAGCACTTACATGTTCAGCAGCGATTTTACAAAGTATATAGTCTTTTCACTAACGGTTTTTCAGAAGGGCTCACAAACTAAACCCTACCATTGTTCACTGTAGTCTAGGGTCAATTTTTAGATGTAAGCCAATTTACTTATCTGTATGTTTTTGGGGGTGTGGGAATAAACCTGGATGCCTGGAGGAAACCCAAGTAGACACAGGGAGAACATACAAACTCTATGCAGATTGTTCCCTGGCTGGGATTTGAACCAAGGACCCATCGCTGCACGCCAACAGTGCTTTCCAATACAGCACTCTGCTATTACACCTAAAATATATTATACATACATACATACATACATACATATATATATATATAAATATATATAGATAGATAGATAAAAATCATAGCTATAAAGTAAAAATACCTGAAGGCGCTCCAACCCACGCAAGACCAAGGACACCATCATCAAAATCTCTGTCTGTGAACACATAGGCCAAGCAATAATCGTCATGGTTCTGCTCAGAGTTCAGCTCCAGGAACTTCTCCACTCCAATGTTGGGAAAACGAAAGGGATTTGAAGGGTCTTTCTCATCAGCGGTAGTGTTGATCTAGATAACAAGAACATATCCGTTTATTCTGAGTAGAATGCAAATGAATTTCAGGGCTTACAGCTCAAACCGCTGGAAACCATACTAGCTGCTTCACAACACCACACAGCTAGACAATCTACGTAGCAGTGGGAATTCTCTACATAATCTTTCCAGAGCTGCACACAACACACAAAAAAATGAAAGATGTTATCAGTGCTAGCCAGCGTGATGCGCGTTAGGCTTTCCTCTGTGTGCTGATCGTATAATACAGAGCAAGACAGCCTCAAGCTGCATTACCACTACCATATGGTGGACGATACTGGCTCAATGGCCCATGTGCCACCTTATGTTGCATAGTTTTTACATGACTGATATTTTCATAATCAGTTGTGCTGCTGAAGCACTAAAGTTTGGGAACAGCGGCAGCTTTCTATACCACTGTGCTAGAGTTGTGAGAGTTAAGCATTAAATAAATTATGTGAGAGCAGCACCCATGGAGTTAGGTTGTCTAACACAGCATAACTAAATAATCACTTACTGGGGCTCGGAATCCATCCCTGCTTTCAGCACTAATAAATCTACAACAAGTTGTTCAATCTAGCACATCTGATCTCTCTTTAAGCCATTGGAAACCATTTTCCAGAGCCAGGAACTCATTTTCAGTGGGTAATTAGGCTCAGGATGTCTGGATTATTATTTGAGACTAGGGATGGCATTCCTCTACAGTTCATCCTTCAAAATAAATTAATATTTTCTCAATATTAAAGTTGCTGGATATTGCAGCCCGACTTCTACTAATGTACATAAACTTTTAAAACAATAGTAAAATGTTTAACTATTGCTATAAAGTAGTTAAAATATTAATTTAACCTAGTAATCTAGGATCGTTCGTTTTGGGGACAGGATTAGTACATTAAATGAAAATTCCTTTTAGTGCTAGGCGTGACATCAGCATAAACATTTAATGTCAGTGTAAAACCAATATTACAGTTTTACACTGTTTTTAGAAAAAAAGTGAGGCATATAGAGCATAAAAGGGTACCTGAACTATGTCAAAATTTACAAGGTGGACAAGCCTGGACTTCTTGAGAGTCCAGCCTCCCCTCTCTGTGTTGGAGGTTCAAACCTGGGGCTCTAGTACTGCAAGGTAGTATTTGCCATATAGCCATTGAGGGTCCTCAAGCATATCAACCAATGTGACAATGAATAACACTTGTGCCTCGACTCAACTGAGACTTGTATCAGGACCAATTCTTTAAAGTGACCTTTGGGGACTCCTGTACACAAAAGTTAGATTAGTGGACCTGTCCAGTCATAACAACCTTAAGGAGTCTCTGTCTTAATTAGATCTCCTTGACTGATGCGTAACCTAGGCTCTTTTTAGTGCTGGTGTTGAGGAGCTTGAGGTTCACTCCACTGCTAATCAGGTGGGCCGTGTTCTGTTTTGTAGGATAGTTACAATTTGCAAAGCACTGCAAGGGGGCAGCTCTGCCCTCACAGCAGATTCTCATTAATAAAATATGGAATTATCTGTAAGATGGAACACTTAAGAGCTGTCATCTACAATAACAAATATACATTTCATGAGATATGGACTCCCATGTTGCTCAGCAACCCAGCAACCTCTGTCAGACTGCTCCCCTTTGGCCACAAGCATCACAACCACTATCTCTACCAGCCGGAAGACCACTTATCTCTGAGATGTTTTTAAATCATTTCCACTTTGTTCCAGACAACGTATCTGATAAATCATATCTGCAACACCATGCAGCTAATTTCTGTCCGTAAAAAATGTCCTTATAAAAAACAAAAGGAAGACCATTGTTGGCATATGGAGGTATACGGATCACTTGATTAACTTAACTGATGTGCAAAAGATGGATTTTTAGCTTCCGTGTACAGGCGTGCTTCAAGCAATACGATTTTTGTTTACAACCCTTTTTTTTAAATGTTGTGAACTGTTGAATATAACCATACAAAACAAATACATAACATTATGTGTGCAATAAAAACACAACCCCCAAAAAAGTGTTGCGGGTTTATGTTATGAGATTTGGTCAGTCACACATCTGTCAAGGCAAAATTAGCGTAATTACAATTTTTTCAAAACCTTATGTTTTCTTACAGTATGTAGGCACATAACTTAACACATGTTAAAGGGATACTGTAGGGGGGGTCGGGGGAAAATGAGTTGAACTTACCCGGGGCTTCTAATGGTACCCCGCAGACATCCTGTGCCCACGCAGCCACTCACTGATGCTCTGGCCCCGCCTCCGGTTCACTTCTGGAATTTCTGACTTTAAAGTCAGGAAACCACTGCGCCTGCGTTGTCATGTCCTCACTCCCGCTGATGTCACCAGGAGTGTACTGCGCAGACACAGACCATACTGGGCCTGCGCTGTGCGCTCGATGACATCAGCAGGATCGAGGACACGGCAACGCAGGCGCAGTGGTTTTCAGACTTTAAAGTCTGAAATTCCAGAAGTGAACCGGAGGCGGGGCCAGAGCATTGGGGAGTGGCTGCGCCAACACAGGATGTCTGCGGGGGACCGTTAGAAGCCCCGGGTAAGTTCAACTCATTTTCCCCTGACCCCCCTACAGTATCCCTTTAAAGAGAACCTGAAGTGAGTAACCCAAAGCAATTAAACCTTAATATCACATTGTTACTTCTCAGCAGCCTTTAATAAATAATAATAATCCGAACATTTGTATAGCGCTTTTCTCCTGTCGGACTCAAAGCGCTCAAGAGCTGCAGCCACTGGGACGCGCTCAAGAGGCCACCCTGCAGTGTTAGGGAGTCTTTCCTTGAACTCCTTACTGAATAGGTACTTGACCTAGCCAGGATTAGAACCCTGGTCTCCCATGTCAAAGGCAGAGCCCTTAACCAGTACTCTATACAGCCATTTGGAAGTACTTGCATTCTCAGGTAGCTCTGAAGACGAGTGCATTCATACTGGACCCTCGCTAGTCCGGACTCGCTCATGCACAGCACGGATGAGCTCGTCTTCAGAACTGGTCGAGAACGTGAATAGTTCCGAAGGCTTCCCACAGAGTACCTAAGACCTAGCAGGACAGATAACTTCAACAGGGGATGGTGCAGGAAATGGTGAGGACTGAAAATGCTTCCTTTTTCAGGTTTGCGTTAATATAAGATGGGTTTCTTTAACCTAAAAAGGAATGTCTAATGCTACATACACACATGCGACAACGATCGTTCGTTGAGAACGACGAACGAACTTTTAATTGATGAAAGAACGACCTAAGTAAAGTTAGTTTTAAATTGTGTGTAACGATCTGATCGTTAGAACGAACGTTACATCAAGTAAAGCAACTATTGCGCATAAAAATGAGAAGTTTCATGGAGAAATAGCGAAATGCGCATGTCAAGCCTAGTACGAACGACCGTTTCCAACGATGGACTACTTTTGCAAACCATCGTCGTTGGTAAAAATCCGCCAAGCTAGATCGTTCGTTTTTAACGATCTAGCTCGTCCGTCGTTAAACTTAATGATCGTTGGTTGCTTTTTTTTAAACGATCGTCTTTTGAAACGATCGGGGAACGATCGTTTCAAACGACTATAGTCGCATGTGTGTACGCACCTTAACACAGAACAAAACAAAAATGAAGAGTGGAGAGAAGTACTGTAATGCTTTCCCTCAGAACATGGTTAAAACCTACACTGTCCCTCAAACCACTACAGAGAAGAAAAAGACGTGCTGCACTACCCAAGTGAACATAAAGCCCCATCTACACCATACAATTTTTTGTCCGATTCAATCCAACATGTCTGATTGGGATTTGATTCAATTTGCCATTGCAAAACAATGGCACATTGAATCCAATTGAATCCCGATCGGACATGTCGGATTGAATCAAACCAATGAATCAAATCGAATAAAAAAAATTGTATGGTGTAGATGGGGCTTAAAGGTGGTGATACACAATACAATCAAAAATCAAATCGTATGTGTTGGGACAATCATAAAACTATAAAAATGAATGTTCAATTTTTTTATACGGTTTTGAAAAAGAGATCATAAGTGTATTTGAATAAAATAACTTGCTCTGCAAATCTGCAGTAAACAAATCCTGTAGCTAAGTAACGTCCTCCCTCGCTCAGCGCTGGTATTCTGTGCTGAGGGGGCGCGGCCGGCTCGAAGTGCAGTCAGTCATGTAGGCTGTCATGTGGTGACGCCCACATGACGTATAACAGTATACCGAGCGACGATGTGCGCTCCCAGGGCTGTAATCCAGCGCAGCCGCAGTACTGCGCAGGCAGAGGAGTTTTAAGCGGCGATTCTTATCGTCATGAGATAAGGCAACCCTGGCCCGGGTCGGGGCCGCTAATGATAGCTGGATTAACATAACAGAGGGTCTGAAATTAGCAGGGGAGGCACGGATTGTCTGCCCTGAGGTCTGACATTCAGCTAAGGTAATTAACTTTTTTTCTTTGCTTCAGCTTGTAAGTCCTTTAAAGGCATGCCCATGAGGGGTGCTCGGAGTCCCTTTAAATTCTCACGCTCATACTTCTTTTATCATCCCGGTCATTATCTTCACACATGTGCTGGCAACACTAGATGGGGGAGCGGAACTTTCACATATGAAACTTCAGTTGAGAGATTTACCTCAGTTGTGTGCTACATATTTGTTTCCACCTCAATGACCATTGAAAAGTGAGGGAGGACGGTATCTGGGAAGGATACATGTAAAAAGGGTGCTGCAGTAATTTGGGCGCCGTGGATAGCCGCTAGAAGAGTATCAGTAAAATTACTCATATTCCACTGTTGGACAAATTATTATAGTAAAATATTGGTCATTTTTAACAATCATCAAGTGCCGCAGGTGTCAAAATCCCCCCTCAGGTGCGGCTATACATTACCTGTTACGAAGCAATGTGCTACAGAAAAAAAGGTGCTGAACAGTGAGCTGATTTAAAGGATGCGGGATTGGATTAAAGAAACTGTAGGTAAGCTGGTGGGTTTGAATGCAGTCGTTACTAATATTATGAGAGTTGCGGGTGCACAACAAGTGTCAACTACTTACACTGCAACTCCAGTTTAGCTCCATGTACTGGCCCTTCATCTGGATGAAGTTCTCAGCAACTGCTGTAACAGCTGACAGATGCAATATGCTCCAGTAAGCACTAAAGTTATAAATATTAATCATCTGTTGATCCACAAATTCACATGCAATATTTTGTGATCACAAAGGACCCCTTTGAGGTAAAATAAAGAGAAATAAATCCAAAACACTGTCCTGTATTTATGAAAATGTATTGCTGCTGTATACATGCACTTGCAGGCAGCAGCCACACTAACTGTACATGTTCTTCTCACATGTGCTTGAGCCCCAACAGGGACTAATTTATGGTCTTCTGCTTTGCCCTGATAAAGGGAAACTGATGAATCAATACATAATGGTTTTAGATTGTTTTTTTGTTTGGCTAAAGATCAATTTTAATCTCCTACAGAACTGCTACCAAACTTTCACATTGTAAAATGATAGTATTTAGCATCTTACCCGAATTCTCTTCACCATGAAGCTAATGTTTCGGATTCCCATAAAATCAGTTGACTGATAAATGGTGTCAATCGCTTTCACGTGGCTGGATATCTATTAAAAACAAACATAATACAAACTATTCATAAAAGTTTTCATATACAGGTATACATTAATGCCTAAATAAAATGAATGCCCGAAATAATTGCATAAATTAGATTGCACTTACAACAGACATTAAGCTTGAATTTCTCAGGTTTTATACTGACTCCAATTTAAAGCATCTAAAAAAGCCCATAAAGGCTGTTACTAGAAATGTGGAGACTACCAATCACTACGGTGATAAAACGCTTTGCCAGTCTTGTCCATCTTGAGTGTTCACCATAAGCAGAGGCAGCACAGTACTCGGCGGTATAACATCTGAATTTCTTTTAGCTGACAATTGTGAACTGTAAATGTATAAGAAATCAACTAATATGTATAAAAGTGAGAAATTTCTAACTAAACATCATCCACATATTTCAGAATGTTACCATAAACAAGAACAAATGGTTAGGTGGACTGCTTATTGTAATGAGATGCAGAAAAGTGAAAAATTCTGAATGGAAAATCAGTATAAACATGTTTGGTAGTAGAGTTCTTATTTAGCCTTGCCCTTAGCAACTTGATTTTTTCATTTTTCAACCTGTTGTGAAAAATGACACAAACACTTAGACCTGATGCCAAAAAGAAACTTGACTTTCAAACATTTTTATTCATGAAGCCCAATGCCTAAATCATTCAAATTATTACCGCTATTGTTAAGAGAATACAAAAGGTCATGTAAACAGATTAAGTACCTCATTAAACTATGTAGTATCTCGAGAACATAAAAGGATATTGTCTGCGTTGATGTTTCTAGACAAGCAGCGCTGCTTAACTGCAAAATCTGTAAGATGCCTACAGCTCCTATTCTGTGCACCAGGTAAGTGTTTCCAAATCTAAACCACTCACTGATAGACTTAGATCTACCCTTTCTGCTCACCCAACCCCCCCCCCCCCAAAAAAAAAAACAGGAATGAGAACAATGAACAAAAAATAATCAATATTGTGTATTGGTTTAGTGCTGACATCTTCCGCAGCACTTTTCAGAGTACACATTTCTGTCACCATTTGTCCCTCAGAGGAGGAACCAAGAACCAAAGGAGCTGGGCCATATCTTTTGCTGCTGTCGGTGCCTGAATGTACAGGATCTTCTCAAAAAATTAGCATATTGTGATAAAGTTCATTATTTTCTTTAATGTGCTGATAAACTTTAGACTTTCATATATTTTAGATTAATTACACACAACTGAAGTAGTTCAAAGCCTTTTATTGTTTTAATATTGACGATTTTGGCATACAGCTCATGAAAACTCAAAATTCCTATCCCAAAAAATTAGCATATCATGAAAAGGTTCTCTAAACGAGCTATTAACCTAATTCATCTGAATCAACTAATTAACTCTAAACACCTGCAAAAGATTCCTGAGGCTTTTAAAAACTCCCAGCCTGGTTCATTACTCAAAACCGCAATCATGGGTAAGACTGCCGACCTGACTGCTGTCCAGAAAGCCATCATTCACACCCTCAAGCAAGAGGGTAAGACACAGAAAAAAATTTCTGAATGAATAGGCTGTTCCCAGAGTGCTGTATCAAGGCACCTCAGTAGGAAGTCTGTGGGAAGGAAAAAGTGTGTCAGAAAACGCTGCACAACGAGAAGGTGTGACCGGACCCTGAGGAAGATTGTAGAGATGGACCGATTCCAGACCTTGAGGGACCTGTGGAAGCAGTGGACTGAGTCTGGAGTAGAAACATCCAGAGCCACAGTGTACAGGCATGTACAGAAAATGGGCTACAGGTGCCGCATTCCCCAGGTAAAGCCACTTTTGAACCAGAAACAGAGGCAGAAGCACCGGACCTGTACTTGACACTGGACTTCAGGCACTTTGGCATTTCCCTCTCCCCAGTCTTCCTCCAGACTCTGGCACCTAGATTTCCGAATGACGTGCAAATGTTGCTTTCATCCGAAAAAAGTACTTTGGATCACTGAGCAACAGTCCAGTGCTGCTTCTCTGTAGCCCAGGTCAGGCGCTTCTGCTGCTGTTTCTGGTTCAAAAGTGGCTTGACCTGGGGAATGTGGCACCTGTAGCCCATTTCCTGCACACGCCTGTACACGGTGGCTCAGGATGTTTCTACTCCAGACTCAGTCCACTGCTTCTGCAGGTCCCCCAAGGTCTGGAATCGGTCCTTCTCCACAATCTTCCTCAGGGTCCGGTCACCTCTTCTTGTTGTGCAGCGTTTTCTGCCACACTTTTTCCTTCCCACAGACTTCCCACTGAAGTGCCTTGATACAGCACTCTGGGAACAGCCTATTCGTTCAGAAATTTCTTTCTGTATCTTACCCTCTTGCTTGAGGGTGTCAATGATGGCTTTCTGGACAGCAGTCAGGTCGGCAGTCTTACCCATGATTGTGGTTTTGAGTAATGAACCAGGCTGGGAGTTTTAAAAGCCTCAGGAATCTTTTGCAGGTGTTTAGAGTTAATTAGTTGATTCAGATGATTAGGTTAATAGCTTGTTTAGAGAACCTTTTCGTGATATGCTAATTTTTTGAGATAGGAATTTTAGGTTTTCATGAGCTGTATGCCAAAATCATCAATATTAAAACAATAAAATGCTTTGAACTACTTCAGTTGTGTGTAATGAAATATTAATTAATTAAAATATATGAAAGTCTAAAGTTTATCAGTACATTACAGAAAATAATGAACTTTATCACAATATGTTAATTTTTTTAGAAGATCCTGTATAGTTAGATCCATAAATATTGGGGCAGTGACACAATTCTAACATTTTTGCCTCTATATACAACCACAATGGATTTGAAATGAAGCAAGCATGATTTGCTTTAATTGCAGACGGTCAGATTTAAGACGCACCCTAGATTTAGGACAAAAATTAGGGGAAAAAAATAAACTAAACCTAGGTACGTCTATGGTGAAGGGGCATCTTATGGACTTTTAACCCCGCGCCCCCCCCCAAAAAAAATCTAAGCTACATCCTGGTATACTACACTTCACTTACCCCTGCTTACCTCACCAACTACACTTTACTAACCCCTGCTACCACCACCAACTACACAACACTACACTTCACTAAACTAACCAACCCCTGCAGCCAACCCAAACTACACTTCACCCCTGCTGCATCTCACCTGATCCTGTCGCCGCGATCCTCTCCTCCTCCCTCTGACTGCCATCATCCGAGGGTCCCAGCCTTCCCATCTAGGATCCCCGCTCGAGTGTCCCAGCCCCCGGATCTTCTTCACTGCGGTCTCATAGGCAGACTGCAGCCATGCTGTAAACACGCTCTTCCACCCAGTCGACATCCTCCACAGTCACGGCGTCCTCTTCATAGTTACAGTGCCTCCTTCTGTGTGACGAGCGGTGCATGTGCACTGGGGTCACACATGACGTCAGGCTCGTTACACAGAATGGGGCACTAACTATGAAGAGGATGCTGTAACTATGGAGGATGTTGGCGGGGCGGAAGAGCGTGTTTACCGCATGGCTGCAGTGTGTGTAGGGAGACTGCAGTGAAGAAGATCCGGTGGCTGGGACACAACAGCAGGGATCCTGGATGGGATCAGGGATGCTCAAATTCGGCTTCGGGAGATATCCGGATTTTTGGTATCCGGATATTTCCCAGTAATGCTGTGCGGGCTGGGCAGGGGGGTCAAGCTTACCTCTCTGACGTCTTCTTCGGTCGTCCCTCAGGCGCCTCCCACGATGCGCTCCAAGCGGCGGTCACCTGATTACAAACACTTCCTCCTTCCGGGTTGAAGGAGGAAGTGTTTGTAATCATGTGACGCGCATGGAGCGCATCGTGGGAGGCGCCGAGGGACAGCCGAAGAAGACGTCAGAGAGGTAAGCTTGACCCCCCCCGCCCAGCATTACTGGGAGATATCCGGATACCAAAAATCCGGATATCTCCCGAAGCCGAATTTGAGCATCCCTGGATGGGATAGCTGGGACCCTCGGATGATGGCTGCTGGGGCCCTCAGATGACCCTCGGATGACGGCAGTCAGGCGGAGGAGGAGAGGATCGCGGCGGCAGGATCCGATAAGTATGTTTTGGGACAAAGTACCTTTAGAATGTAAGACGCACCCACTTTTTCTGCCCAGTTTTGGGGAAGAAAAAGTGTGTCTTATATTCCAAAAAATACAGTACATCCAAATCAGGTAAACGGTGTAAAAATTACAACAGCTTGCATATGTGCCTCCCACTTGTTAAGTGAACAAAAGTAATGGGACAGAATAATAATCATAAATCAAACTCTCACTTTTTAATACTTGGTTGCAAATCCTTTGCAGTCCATTACAGCCTGAAGTCTGGAATGCATATACATCACCAGATGCTGTGGTTCATCCCTGGTGATCATCTGCCAGGCCTCTATTGCAACATTCTTCAGTTCCTGCTCGTTCTTGGGGCATTTTCCCTTCAGTTTCGTCTTCAGCAAGGGAAATGCATGCTCAATCGGATTCAGGTCAGGTGATTGACTTGGCCATTGAACAACATTTCACTTATTTCCCGTCAAACACTCTTTGGTTGCTTTTGCAGTTTGCTTTGGGACATGCTTTGGGTCACTGTCCCATCTGCACTGTTAAGCGGCCTCCAATGAGTTCTGAAGCATTTGGCTGAATATGAGCAGATAATATTGCCGAAACACTTCTGAATTCATCCTGCTGCTGTACTAATGTGGCTACTCTCCTCTACCAGACATTTGGATACCCGCTAAAAGTTCCCACATATTATCCCTGAAACTTTCTGTAGATATTATATACTCAGGAGGAAGTCTGAGGAAGGATGGCTGCAAATAAATAAATTCTGTCCACTAGCTTTAAATACAGCACAGAAGTGTTCACACCAGCTTTTACTCTTAATAGCACTTAATACGCCTGCCACAGTGACAAACGCACATTCATGTACAATAAGTTCTATGCCGAGTGAAAAGCAAGTAGCCATACATCACATTTTGCATTTTTTAATAGGAAACTGGCATGTTCAAGGAAGCACAAGAATAAAAACTAAGCACACAACATTTCTACTGGAAGTTAAATCCAGGACCAATGGTAAGCGTTTAGGGGAACAGTGATAACCACTAAGCTTTGTGCCTTGCCTTCGGCACAAAAAATTTAAAAACTGAAAAGATTACTGTCATAGCTATCCAGGAATCTTCCAGCTCTTGTGAATTAAAGCAAAAAAAAAAAAAAAAAAAAAAAAAAAGTACCCAACATTTTGTCTTACGAAAAAAAATTGGTTATGCAAAATTTGGAAGGACACCATGATCCTCCAGGGTAATGTGCATTTGGAAAGAGCTTAAGATACTTAAGCAGTACAAATACGTTTATGTTCTAGCAGAACATATGCCTCTCATTTAACTGATCATACTGCAAATCCGCCGCAATGTATGTAGCAGTTGAAAAAAGGGTCCCATCACGATGAAAATCACTCAATGTGCTGCATTACATTACATGATACATTCTTCTTTTATAGCTGCCACTTCAAATTTAGCTTTAAATGCTATGATGAAGCATAACAGTATTTTATAAGACTTTTACCCTAAGGATTTGCAGCCCTAAATGGTCGTGAGACATTTCTTTTGTTAGGCTGGGCTATTTCTAGCAAGGCTGCATGCTAAATTTATCCCTTGACATCAACACATAGAATGAAGTTCGAAAATGTTCAGGCAAAGAGAATGGGAAGGGAAATTCACACTTTTCAAAATAAATTACTGTTGAAACGTAAGCCACTGGCCTGAGCGTACAGTCCATTACTGTAAAGATCTCTCAAGAGGCCCAGGCTGCTGCCGGATGATAATGTGCTCGGAAAGTTAGAAGGGTCAAAGATATTAAGAACTTGCTCTAGATGTGGGAGAGCTGGATCATGAGAACATTAGGCAAGTGAGGCAGATTACAGAGATAGAAGACAATGCCATTTAAAGCGGAAATAAAATTGTGGGATGAAGAGGGGGGGAGCCACAATATATCTGTATAGATGGGATGGGATTTCAGATTTCCTTATCTTTCCATTTTCAGCTGCTCCACTTAGCAAAGGAGGTGTAGATCTGAACTACATCACATATTCTCACCTCTCATTGTTCTCCCAAATACAAATAAAATACTTCCTCAAGCCCATTTTTAGCTCTTCTCAGTGTGTATTTACTGGCACAAAAACTATAATCACCATCAAGTATGGGCAAGAACTTGGGAGCCAATTACCTTGACTCCCCAGGGCAACCACAGCAGAATTCAGAAGCAGATTTCCTACAAGATACTTTTGACCCATTCAAAATTAAGTTTACCTTTTCAAATATTTATATAAGAAATTTTACACACTCTTAATGTATTTAAGGTATGACTTGATTTGTTCATCTTAGATTTATGCAGCGAATACTAGACCATTTTTACCCATTTCTGCTGAAAACATATGCCCACCATGTGAATGGTTTTCTGCAAGTCCCACTCTGGCTGCACTTAAAGAGAGTCTGAAGCGAGAATAAATCTCGCTTCAGACCTCATAGATAGCAGGGGCATGTGTGCCCCTGCTAAAACGCCGCTATCCCGTGGCTTAACGGGGGTCCCTTCACCCCCAAATCCCCTCGGTGCAGCGGGGGAACGCTTCCTGGTTGGGGCAGGGTTAACCGCCGCAGCCCTGCCCCACGCGCATCTGTCAGCGCGCATCTCCGCCTCTCTCAGTCTACCTTCACTGAGAGGGGCGGGAGAGAGGCGGCGATGCGCCGCTGATGGATGCGACTGGAGGCAGGGCTGCAGCAGTCAGCCCTGCCTCCACGAACGACCAACTCCACGACCAACTATTGCGGGGGTGGGTTTGGGGGTGAAGGGACCCCCGTTTAGCGGCGCTATTGCGGCGGTTTAGCAGGGGCACACATGCCCCTGCTAAATATGAGCTCTGAAGCGAGATTTATTCTCGCTTCAGAGTCTCTTTAAATGCCAGAGATGCACAGGTCTTTTGCTCATTTAATATTATTTAAAAGACAGGGTTGTATGCTGGCTGGGCATGTTCAGGGTTGTAAAATGCAGTAATCTGGAGCAAAGATAGTTAAAAAAAAATTAAAATTTTGAGTCCACTATACCCTAAGTTCTAAACGTATGGTACGCGTACCCCGGGGGATACTTCTGGTGGTTCCAGGGGGTACACGGGCTTGATATACTTAACCAAAATTAACAAATGAAGGGTTTTAGAAAATGATAAATCTTATTTAAACAAAACCAAATTAGTATTTTAGCTAGTTAAAACAATAGTAAATGCTTGCAAATTGTTTATAACCAATTATGTACTACGATTAAATATGCATTTGTCAAGGGGTACTTGTGATAATGTTTATTACGCTAGGGGGCACTTGAGTACAGGGTTATAAAAGGGGTACTTACCAATAAAATGTTGAGAAACACTGCACTATACTGATCAGGTTGTACCTTGTGTGTTTGTTTTTAGCAAATGTACAAATTTCATGCTCAAAGGTTACTTTTTTTTCTAACTAAAAACCTCTTTACCTTTCTTGCCATGTGCGATAGCATACTAAAGCCATTATGTACAGAATAGAAATTGCCAAACTTAAAGGGAACTAAACTCCGAACTTCCTCTCTCCTTTCTCTCTCACAGAAAGTCGCCGCCTCTGTCGCTATAACCCGGGTCCTCCTACTGCCTGTTTACTGCACGTGCGTCACAGTCATGCGTGACCCCAGCCACTGGGTCATGCATGACTGTAGCGCACATGCAGCAAACAGGCAGAAGGAGGCAAAGAGGACAGAGGGCCTGGCGTATAGCGGCAGAGATGACTTATTTCCATGAATTACACTGCAGAAGAGGATCGCAGCTGGAGAAGGGAAAAATGCCCCGAATGCTTGCTTTGGTTTCTTTCACAGGAGGCCAGGAGGAACGGAGTAGCCAGCAGCGGCGGTAGCTTCAGTGAAGGGCACCTGACGAGGGAGAAGAGGATAGCGGCTGGAGCGAGGGAGAGAGGACCGCAGCAGCAGGAACGGGTGGGAGCTTTCCTGCATACTCTGCACCGATATTTGCAGCATATTCGGCATATAAGATGCATCCACTCCCTCTCCGCCCCCCCCCCCCCCTTTTGGGGAAGAAAAAGGGTGTCTTACATGCCAAAAAATGTGGTAGTTTAATTCAACTACATATTTCACACTTTGCATTCACTGTTCCAACTTTACTACAATAAACACAATTTAACATAAAGTCCTGACATAGTAGGTACTACCTGGGCTATGACGGCTTCTCTAGTTTCCCCATAACGCTTGAAGAAGAGATGATCGGTTTGGATGTAGAGCTGGCAAGTATTTTTTTCTGCTTGAGCAGCTCGCCTCGTCCTAAAAATTACAGGACCAGTCTCTTCATGTTCTTCCTTATGCTTCTAAGACAATACAGAGATAATCATGTTAGATAAACATACAATCACAACTTAATGGGCATAAGCAGAAAATAGTGGATGTGAAAAAGCAACAGACCTGAGAGATCGATCATTTGAAAAAAAAAAAAAAAATACTTGAAGATTAATAAAGCATACTTTCAGTTACACTTTGCTTATATTTAAAGCAGAATCCTGTAATAAAATCCTCCAAATCCATACCTAGGAAATTCTGTACTTAACAATGCTTATACCTGTAGTGTAAAAAAAAAAAAAAGGGGGTACTCGCCTCAGGAGGTGGACGCCTCTGGATCCTAATGAGGCTTATCCCTTCCTCCTCAGCAGAGGGGATCCAGCACTGGCTCCCCCGAAAATGCCCTTGTCGCTGCTTGTCAGCTTCCCCACGGCCTCTGGCGGAAATAGAGGCTGATCGGGTCTGCTCTATTGTGGAGGCGCAAGCTGTCCTTCCCTGCGCAGTAGTGCAGACCTGATCAGGCTTGGCTATTACCACCAGAACTTGGGTAGAGAGCAGCTAGTATGCCTGTCACAAGGAAGGCAATGTAAATATTATTGTAAGTGTTCCTGGCTGCCAATGCTGGATCGGGCTGGCGGAGGGAGAAAGTGGGAACCTCATTAGTATCCAGAGGCCTCCTGCTCCCGGGGTCACATTTTATTTTACCTACAGGTTTTCTTTAAGATAGCTTGAAGTAACTCTATAAATCTAGGAATGAAAATGTAAGACTGTGGCTGAATGGTAATAGACTCTTCCTCAAATAGAGGGAAGCCTCTTGTCTGATATTCTCAGAGTAACCCTGCACAGCAGTGGTGGGCTTGTGGATTGATCAGGAAGCCTCTGGGCCATCTAGAGACTTCCCTCTACTTAAAGGAAGCCTGAAGTGAGAGGTATATGGAGGCTATTCTTTTAAACAATACCAGTTGCCGGGCAGTCCTGCTGATAATTCTGGCAGTAGTAGTGTCTGAATCAACTCCCCAACAAGCATGTCAGAAACATCTGATCTGCATATCAGTATCTGAGATCAGAACTGCTCAAAAGCGCTCTCTCTCTCTCTCTCTCTCTCAAGCAGATCAGACATGCTAGAAATTCTCGATCGATCTAAAGTGAAAATTGCATGGTGTATATACAGTAAGCCATTACCTTTTTTTTTTCTTTTCCAGTCTTACACGTTTGCTTTAAGGTTGCCTTTACTTATGAAGTGCGTTCTTTTCATTCAAGTTTACTTAGAATACATTAAAAAAAAGCTTCTTTGTACAATTTAAAGCTCAGTTTCCTTACCTGAATATTCTATTTGCAGAAACTGCAGAATCACAATTAGCAATTTACGGCACAAAAGGCTTCAGATGTCTTGACCTTTTTAAGTGCTACATTTTAACAACCAGCTAATTTAAGCTGTTGGAGATGCTAGATCTCACCAATTCCACAAATTTCAACAGGGACAGAGAACGAGGAAGATTTAGCTTCGTTTTCCTACATCTAACAAAATAAATTTCAGTAAGGAGCTGACAGCGCTGGAACCCCAAGTGCCAATCATCTGGCTGTATGTTTTGTTTACAGCAAGTATTGCACAGAAACACACCCTTCTAAATATTCACATTTTGTTGCTTTGCAGGCTACGCTAAAAACAGACCAACAAAAAGCAGAATATGTTCCTTCCAATAACAGAACAATACACTGCAATACATGGACACAAAACACATCCACAATAATTTTGATGAGCCTGTGTCTGTCCCCTTAATGAGGTCTTAGAGGACACCTGAAGAGACAGTTATATGGACTTCTGCACATTTGGCTAACATTTGGCTCACAATTTTGTAAAAATGTCTTCTATAAAACTGACAAAGTTTACAAATGTGAGTTTAGGCATCACCATCCATTTGAAACTGTATTGAGCTTTCAGGGGTCACAAAGAAAACAGTCAGTCAACAAAACAAGTCTTACCTGCTCATTTGGTTCACTCTGAGCTGACATCTGATACAACTTCATCCTTTCAAATACAGAGTGATCCGCACATCCCCCTTGTGCTCCATATTTATGAGGATACTCTGGAAAGCAGAAATTCAAGAAGGTTACTCAAACCCCAAGGCTCACAAAGCGCTTTGCTGAGAAGAACTCATTAACACTATGCTAAATCACTTTCTTGGGGAAAAAAAAAAAAAAAAAAAAAGACTTTCCCTAACTTGGAGATTTGCCTCGGTTTCGTATCGAGTTAACAAACAATTTACCAACACGGTAATTTCTAAATACACTTTAAGAGCAAAGTAAAAAATAAAGTGTGTGTACAGCGTAACTGTTTATTCCTCACTCAAAAGCAAAAAATGGTCATATGGATTAATCAAATCAAAGCATAACATTTTTCTTTAAGATAATGGAGATAATAAAAAGATAACCGGCAGCTGACAAATTAAACACAAAATCTAAAAAGAAACTAAAAACTGTAGCATTTAATTAGAATGAGAAAAAGTTATGAGTTTTATGTCATTTGCCCCACTGACGTACCCAAACGTTGACTGCATATAATAGAAAAAAATTTGGGAGTCTTAGGGTCGGTTCACACGAACGCTTGGCCTGGCTGCATGTGGCGTCCAGGGTCGATTACCACTTTCTCTTCGTGCGGGGACAAACACCGCTGACGCGACGGGAAGCCACCGAATGGGATGCTGCTGGAAGCCGTTCAGAAGCCCGTGTGGACCAGCCCTAAATTGACTTTTAAAGAGAAACCGTGACCAAGAATTGAACTTCATCCCAATCAGTAGCCGATACCCCCTTTACCATGGGAAATCTATTCCTTTTCACAAACTGATCAGGGGCTCTGTATGGCTGATATTGTGGTGAAACCCTTACCACAGTGGTATGTCCCGTCTGGGAACCTCATTGCATTGTGGTAAATAACAGCTGTTTACAGCTGGGACAACTGCCAAAAAAGCAAGCAGCATCTCCTTCCACTGACATCACCTGCCATCAGTAAAAATGTCACCATGTGGTAAATGTCAGAATGTAAATCAGGGAGAGGAAAGATTTTACAATGGGAAAACACTGACTAAATCCTTTATACAGAATTATTGTAAAAAATAACTTTTTTATTACATTATTTTCACTGGAGCTCCCCTTTAAGGGGACATGTGGTAGAACTAATAGCTTAATTTCGCAAAGATGCCTTTAAAAAATAAAATAAAAAAAAAAAAAACATTCAATTTTCCTGCTAAAAAAACTCCTTGTCCAACTAAATATTTTCAGCCTCAGTGTAATTGTTACACAAAAGCAGGTAATATTTAATCACTCTAGTTACCAAGCTTTTAGATGTGATTTTAACCACTTCACCCGAAAGCGGTTTTTACCCTAACGGACAAGAGCGATTTTCACCTTTCAGTGCTTATCCTTTTCATTTGCCAAAAGCTTAATCACTAGTAATCACAATGAAATTAGCTATATCTTGTTTTTTTCAATACCAATTAGGCTTTTTGTTGTTGATATTTCTTTTCAGCAATTACTCTATTTTCTATGCATTTTAAAGGGAAAAACAAGGAAAAAAAATACACTATTTCTCCAATTTCAATCCCTATAGTTTTAATATAAACACTGCTACTATGCATACAACCCACACATATTGTCTGCCTATTTATTCTGGTTATCACAAGATTTTAATTATGACCCTAGTACAAAGTATCAGGGCTGTGGAGTTGGAGAGTCGGAGCAATTTTGGGTGCCTGGAGTCAGAGTCGGGGAAAAATGCACCGGCTCCTAATGAATTTGTAACTGTAATTAAAATAGAAAATATGATAAAATGTTATATTTCTCAGATAATAGTCATTAAAAAATAATGTATACATGCAGTAATAGCTGTGCTTAGTCCACAAAAATGAAATAAACCAATCAAAATTAGTTACTTGTGCTGCTTCAATAAAGCAGTCCCCATATTTTTAAAGTCAGATATACACATCTGATTGTGACTGTATGTATGATGTGTACACAGGAATCTCTTATATAGGAAATAACATCTATGCTGTAAGTATAAAGCCTGATGTGTAGCCATGTCACTAATAGAGATGGTGAATGAGATGGAAATAATTCTGCATTGATGCTGGTTTATGCAAATGTATGCACTCTGTTTATGAAATCAAATAATTTGATATGTTAAAATTTGGTTTGGGGACTATGAATTAAAGGGTACCTGAGGCGAATTAAAAGAAAAGCTTTATACATACCTGGGGCTTCCTCCAGCCCCCTTCAGGCCATTCAGTCCCTCGCTGTCCTCCTCCGTCACCTGGATCTTCTGCTATGAGTCCAGGTAATCCAGCCAGTCAGAGCAGTCCGGCCGCATGCCGCTTCCACAGTTCTGCACCTGCACAATAGTGCTGCGCAGGTGTAGTATGCTCCCGGCGGCGGAGTGTGTGCATGCGCACTACACCAGACTGGCTCAAGTACCTGGACTCATAGCAGAAGATCCAAGTGGCGGAGGAGGACAGCGAGAGACTGATTAGCCTGAAGGGGGCTGGAGGAAGCCCCAGGTATGTATAAAACTTTAATTTCATCTGTCTCAGGTTTCCTTTGTTATACAGTAGTACTATACTCTACATATGCACTCCCCACAGAGCTGCAGGGAATCCACTGAGAATGTTGTGCACATTGAACACAGAGGTGTTGTCTATCACCCATAAACCTTGTTCAGATTGTGCATGAAGAATGTGTAATAGAGGAAGAATCTCCTTATTCCCCTGCAGAGTACCTGCACATCACTCTTACATGTACCCACAGTTACATTGCCTAGGGCCTGATAGATGTTCTTTGTTCCGGTCTGTACCTTTTACAAGTACTCTTACCAAGGACTAGTTTTAGTCTAAAGGGAATAAATATAGTAGTCTACATATCCTTCTCACTTCAGTTGTCTTTCCTAAGCGTTGGCAGTTAAGAGACGAATTTCACGTTACATACTGTTAATCAACAAAATTGTAATATGCAAATTAGAGGAGTCGGAGTCGAGGAGTCGGTGGAATCCTAAACTGAGGAGTCGGAGTCGGTGGATTTTTGGACATGACTCCACAGCCCTGCAAAGTATGGTGACAATATACAGTGGTGTGAAAAACTATTTGCCCCCTTCCTGATTTCTTATTCTTTTGCATGTTTGTCACACTTAAATGTTTCTGCTCATCAAAAACCGTTAACTATTAGTTAAAGATAACATAATTGAACACAAAATGCAGTTTTAAATGATGGTTTTTATTATTTAGTGAGAAGAAAAAAAACCTCAAAACCTACATGGCCCTGTGTGAAAAATAAATTGCCCCCTGAACCTAATAACTGGTTGGGCCACCCTTAGCAGCAATAACTGCAATCAAGCGTTTGCGATAACTTGCAACAAGTCTTTTACAGCGCTCTGCATGAATTTTGGCCCCCTCATCTTTGCAGAATTGTTGTAATTCAGATTTATTTGAGGGTTTTCTAGCATGAACCGCCTTTTTAAGGCCATGCCACAACATCTCAATAGGATTCAGGTCAGGACTTTGACTAGGCCACTCCAGAGTCTTCATTTTGTTTTTCTTCAGCCATTCAGAGGTGTATTTGCTGGCGTGTTTTGGGCCATTGTCCTGCTGCAGCACCCAAGATCGCTTCAGCTTGAGTTGACGAACAGATGGCCGGACATTCTCCTTCAGGATTTATTGGTAGACAGTAGAATTCATGGTTCCATCTATCACAGCAAGCCTTCCAGGTCCTGAAGCAGCAAAACAACCCCAGACCATCACACTACCACCACCATATTTTACTGTTGGTATGATGTTCTTTTGCTGAGATGCTGTGTTACTTCTATGCCAGATGTAACGTGACAAGCACCTTCCAAAAAGTTCAACTTTTGTCTCGTCGGTCCACAAGGTTTTTTCCCAAAAGTCTTGGCAATCATTGAGATGTTTTTTAGCAAAATTTAGATGAGCCTTAATGTTCTTTTTGCTTAAAAGTGATTTGCGCCTTGGATATCTGCCATGCAGGCTGTTTTTGCCCAGCCTCTTTCTTATGGTGGAGTCATGAACACTGACCTTAATTGAGGCAAGTGAGGCCTGCAGTTCTTTAGATGTTGTCCTGGGGTCTTTTGTGGCCTCTCGGATGAGTTTTCTCTGCGCTCTTGGGGTAATTTTGGTTGGCCGGCCGGCCACTCCTGGGAAGGTTCATCACTGTTTCATGTTTTTGCCATTTGTGGATAATGGCTCTCACTGTGGTTCGCTGGAGTCCCAAAGCTTTATAAACTTTACCAGACTGATAGATCTCAATTACAGTACTTTTGTTCTCATTTGTTCCTGAATTTCTTTGGATCTTGGCTTGATGTCTAGCTTTTGAGGTGCTTTTGGTCTACTTCTCTGTGCCAGATAGCTCCCATTTAAGTGATTTAGTGATTGAAACAGGTGTGGCTGTAATCAGGCCTGGGGGTGACTACAGAAATCGAACTCAGGTGCAATAAACCACAGTTAAGTTATTTTTTAACAAGGGGGGGGGGGGCAATCACTTTTTCACACAGGGCCATGTAGATTTGGAGTTTTTTTTCTCACTACATAATAAAAACCATCATTTAAAACTGCATGTTGTGTTCAATTATGTTATCTTTGACTAATAGTTAACGGTTTTTGATGAGCAGAAACATTTCAGTGTGACAAACATGCAAAAGAATAAGAAATCAGGGAGGGGCAAATAGTTTTTCACACCACTGTATTTGGAAATAAAGCTGTATTTTTTCGATGGTGTTTTTTTCCCCACTAATCTCACGTGCACGTGGATGCACGTGCACGCGTGGGGGTGTGCACGCGCGCAGTAGAGGCAGCAGCACTGTATGAAAAAAGTTCTGGAACTGTTAAGAGGCTCTAGCAGGCCGTTTTTATAAGTCTGCCTGTCATTAAGTGGTTAAAATGTGTGCCTGGAGCTGGCCTTTAAAAGTGAAAATAAAAAAAAACAACAAAAAAACGTGACTTTAGTTAGCGCTTAGCATACGAATATAATTATTCTTCAGAAAATTGAGCTCTGCATTACATGGTAAAGAGCATGCAATCCTCAGAGACAAAAATCCAGTGGCATTTACTGTACACTATGGAATGTGTGCTTAGAGATTTTTAATTAAGCCTAAAAACAAACCAAGGTATGATGAATGATACAAGGTGGCATGGAAATGTCATCCAAAAACTGTTGTCTATAAAAAACAACTGAAATAATGTAGAAACTGCTAGGCTAAGCAGTGGTCAGCTGCAGAATGGACAATGATGTGCTGAGCCTGCTCCTATGACATTTCACGCATATATAAGTTATAACAAATGCCCTTTTTTATTATTTTTCTCAATTTCCATGAATGCAAACATAAGCCAAGGTAAATTTGAAAACATAAACTTAGAATTTGCACACACTCATTTTACAAGTGATCAATCCACAAATCAAAAGACATTTTACTTCCAACAACACAGATTATATCTAAAATGTAAAACCCTGAACTGTAACATTAAATTCAAGTATAGTATTTAAACCTGTTCCCACACAAAACAATAATGATCTGTGGCAGTGCTCCTTCCTCTGCATAGTTCTTCAGTGTTCTGTAAAACCATGTGGTGCAATGTGTGCTGCACCAGACTATGGCTGGTGCAGTGGACGTTACTGCCCCACTACTAGCCTGGAAGACTCCCCCACAAGTGATAGATAGAATCAGACAAGATAACAGATGGCTGGACCTGTAATGCTGGGAATACGCCATCCGTTTTTTTAATCCGATGGTTCGATAGATAATTTCCGACATGTTCGATCTTAGTTTCAATCATTTTCTGATCGATTTCTCATACAAGTGAATAGAAATAGATAAGAAAAGATAGCAGAATTGAATATTGATTGGAAAATCGATCGGATGGAAAAAAAATCGACCGAAAAAATGCATTGTGTATTCCCAGCATAAGACAATATACATGTATTATGTGTACTACCCATCAGGTTCAAGCTAGATACTGCAGGTGACACTATGAAAAACGGATACTATACAGACTTATAACATGCACACACATAGGCAATTTGCACCCATAGGCCAATTGGGCAATCAATCATTTGGATCAATTTCCTGGATTGGTGCACAATTGGTTGAAAACCAAGGCTGTGGAGTCTGAGCAATTTTTTGGAACCTGGAGTTTGAGTTTTCTATAAACGGAGTTGTCGGATGATTTTTGACCACAATCCATAGACTTTGTAAAAATTAGACTAAGGAGTTGGAGCAATTTTGGGTACCCGGAGTCGAAGGTTTCATAAACTGAGGAGTCTGAAGATTTTTGTACCGACTCCACAGCCATGTTGAAAACACTGTAACTAAGTGTGTCCACGTCCCTGTGTGCGCGCGCGTCCCTGTGCGTGCCTTTTAATCCGGCCGGCGCGATTCCCCAGGTCTCCACTGTCTCTTCTCGGCTCTGGGCTCCAGCTTCACTTTAATTCCTGTCGGAAGTTTAAACAGTAGAGGGTGCTCTACTGTTTAAACTTCCTGTCGGGACAGGAAGTAAGTGAATCCAGCCGGAGTCCAGCGCAGAGAAGGGACAGCGGGGACACGCGCCGGCAGAACAGGTAATTTATTGCCGCTAGCGTCGGTCTTCGGACATTCGAACACCGCTATCGACCCGCCGGCGATCGAGCGAAATCTTCTGCGTGGACAGATCAACGGGAACGATTGATTTCGGACAGAGTTCAATCGTTTGGTCAGCATTTGCGCAACGATTTCACAATGGATTCGATCACAGTGATCGAATCTGCTGTATATCGGCAGGAAATCGTGTAAGTGTATGGGCTCCTTTAGATTACAGTCATATCTGCTGGCTCGCAAGCTGTAGTATTTATTAGGTCAAAGGGCTGAAGGAGGAGAAGCCTAACAAAGCATTGTGGACAAGTCATTCTACCGTGATGTGGAATCTAGCCTGACAAACTGTTGAATTTCAGCAGCTGAAGCTCAAAAACTCAACACCTAAGCATTGCATAAAGCTTTATGAATTTGGTAACAGTGTACATCTGTACAAGTCAAACAGGAATATCAGAAGAGGCATTTAAAGCCTAATATTTGCTATATACGTCTTAAAGGGAATGTCCAAGCAAAATAAAAAAATGAGTTTCACTTACCTAGGGCTTCTACCAGCCCCATGCAGCCATCCTGTGCCCTCGTAGTCACTCACTGCTGCTCCAGTCCCCCGCTGGCAGCTTGCCGACCTCGGAGGTCGGCGGGACGCATTGCGTACATTTTTACGCATTCCCGCTAGTGCAGGAACATTAACACATACATTTTTACGCGTTATTGGTTTAATGCGTACATTTTTACGCATTGAACCAGTAATGCGTAAAAATGTATGTGTTACTGTTCCTGCACTAGCGGGAATGCGTAAAAATGTACGCAATGCGTCCTGTCGACCTCAGAGGTCGGCAAGCTGCCAGCGGGGGACTGGAGCAGCAGTGAGTGACTACGAGGGCACAGGATGGCTGCATGGGGCTGGTAGAAGCCCCAGGTAAGTGAAACTCTTTATTTTGCTTGGACATTCCCTCTAAAGGGAACCCGAGGCGAGAGGGATATGGAAGGCTGCCATATTTCCTTTTAACCTCCTTACCGGTAACCCGGACATGGGGTAACCCGCCGCGGAGGATTCCTCAGGCCCTGCTGGGCCGATTTGCATAATTTTTTTTCCAAACACACTGCTAGCACTTTGTTAGCTGCGCGTTTGGTCTGATCGCCGCCGCCGATGCACCGCTACCCGCCGCGATACAGGCCCCCCCCCCCCCGCATACCCCTCGCGCAGCCTGGCCAATCGCCGTCAGGGTGCGCTATGGGGTGGATCGGGAATCCGTGACGTCACGAGGTCGATGCAGTTACTCCGTTCGTCACCATGGCGACGGGGAAAGCCCTCAAGGAAATCCCATTCAGAACGGGATTTCCTTATGGACAAGCGGCGCCAGGAGAGATCGGAAGCTATGGAGGGACGCCGCAGGGAGGGGGGGGGGGGGAGCATGTAGCTAGCGCTAGGCTAGCTACATGCTTAAAAAAAAAAAAAAGGTGAAAAAACCCTGCCGCGGCCGCACAGCCGCAGGAATTATACCGCCAAGGAGGTTAAACATGTTGCCTGGCCGTCGTCCTGATCCTTTACCTATAATCTTTTTAGCCATAGACCCTGAACAAACATGCAGCAGATCAGGTACTCTGACTCAGGTTTTACTGGATTAGCCATATGCTTTCTTCCAAGGTTTTTACTTAGGGCTGGTTCACACTGCAAGAGCTTTTTGTAAGCGCTTGTGATTTGAAAAGGTCTTGCTAATATAATGCTATGTGTGTGATCCCACTTGAGGGGATGTGATTTTATAAAAATCCCCCATAGCATTGCATTGGCAAGAGCGTTTCAAATCACCAGTGCTAAAAAAAAAGCTCTCGCAGTGTGAACCAGGCTTCACACTAGTTATGCCAGAAGATCCACAAGGAAATAAATATGGTAGCCTCCATATCTCTTTAAAGAGAAACCGTAACTAAGAATTGAACTTCATCCCAATTGGTAGCTTATACTCCCTTTCCCATGAGAAATGTATACCTTTTCTCAAACGGATCATCAGGGGGCTCTGTATGGCTGATTTTATGGGGAAACCCCTCCAGATCATCGGGGGGGGGGGGCTCTGTGGGGCTAATTTTATGGTGAAACCCCTCCCGATCATCAGGGGGGGGCTCTGTATGGCTGATTTTATGGTGAAACCCCTCCCGATCATCAGGGGGGGGCTCTGTATGGCTGATTTTATGGTGAAACCCCTCCCGATCATCAGGGGGGGCTCTGTATGGCTGATTTTATGGTGAAACCCCTCTTGATTATCAGGGGGCTCTGTATGGCTGATTTTATGGTGAAACCCCTCTTGATCATCAGGGGGCTCTGTATGGTGAATCCCCTCCCACATGCGATGTCAGCGCCTCACAGCTCTGAGGTCCTGACATCACACTGCGGAAGCCTTGTTGCATTGTGGGAAATAGCAGCTGTTTTCCAACTGCCAAAAAACCAAGCAGCATTTCCTTCCAGTGACATCACCTGCCAGCAGTAAAAAGGTCACCATGTGATAAATGTCTGAATGTAAATCAGGGAGAGGAAAGATTTTACAATGAGCAAACACGGACAATCATTTATACATAATTATTGTAAAAATTAAGCACTTTTTTTACATTATTTTCACTGGAGTTCATCTTTAAGTCAACTAATTTTATTAATTATAGTTTATCATTCTATAATTATTTGATAATGCAAGGAGACTACCTTAGATGCAATGAATAAATTAATCGCATAACCAAACATAACCGTGTAAGCCTTGGTATTTACATCACAATCACAAGATTAACGTATATAATGTACATGCTTATTCTACAGGATGCAATAGACAAAATAGCACAAAGAATAAAAAAAAAATATTATGAATGCATCTGGGCCAGCCATGCTTCCTGCCTGCTCACCGAGCTAAATACAAGAACAACAATGTCTTAAGGCACCTATTATCTCCCCACTCTACATTATGCAAAGAACAAAATCTCAGATTGAGTCATCAGCCTATTACTACTACTTATAAACATCACAAGCTGTGAAGACGGATCAGTTGACCTGGGAGACCACATTATTATTAGCTCTAATTGGACTGCTATCCCTCCTAATGATTCTGTCATGGCAACAGTTGATCCGTCTTTCAACAAGGCTCACAAGTCTACCCTTTACATACTATAATGTACAGACAATGGCATGTACAAAACCGTGTTCGCTAAATCCTAACCACAACAGCATTAGCTTCCCTCTTTACCATAATTTAGTATGAAGGCAAAGCAGCTCTAACAGCAGATTAATATTTTAGTATATCTGCCACAGATGACTTTTTTAAATGCAACTGAAATAGTTGTAATTCTTGAAGTACTAGTTTGTATTTCTTGAAATACTCCCCTGAAACAATCATGCAGATCAGTAAGCTAAAACAAAGCAAAATGCTTGTTCTAAGTGTGTAATTTAGAAATGATATCTGGCATAATACATAGCACTCATGTAGCACCAGTGTCCCAGGATTGATTCTTGCCCCAAGACACTCTGCAAAAAGTTTTTATGTTCTTGTTATTTTGCATTACATTCCTCTTGGAACTGTAGTTTACTCCCACATAACCAAAAAAAGGAAAAAAAACATACCATAGAGAGCTCTGCAGCAGCCCCGGTAATCACCTCCCTGAGATTACCGATCCCTGCAACTTTTTTCTTTTACATTCGAGCCTTAGTTGGGGTTACCGCCAAGGAAGTTAAAGGCCTGTTCCACCACGTGATTATCCCAACGACCGGCAATTGTGTAAGCAAGCAGCAAGCAATCGTTTCCATGATCTTGCTATGTGGGTACAGGCCCTAATGGGGTTTAGCTACGCGCGCCAATAACAACCGTCATGGCAGACCGGATATTTAAGATCCTTGTCGACTCTCCGCAAAGTACCGAGATTGCTGGTAGTCGCGTTCATTCCCGCTGTGTGTCGCATGAAGTTGCGCATACCTGCTGGCCGGAAGATGGAGGAAGATTGATTGGGGGAATAGCTAGTCGTGGAGGGACGTCGCTAGATCAATCTTCCTACATCTCTACGGTGCGTATGTAGCTTAAAGGGAACCTAAACTGAGAAGGATATGGATTTTTCCTTTTAAAATAATACCAGTTGCCTGACTCTCCTGCTGATCCTGTGTCTCTAGTACTGTTAGCCACAGCCCCTGAACAGGCATGCAGATCAGGTGCTCTGACTGAAGTCAGACTGGATTAGCTGCATGCTTGTTTCAGGTGTGTGATTCAGCCACTACTGTAGCTAAACAGATCAGCAGGGCTGACAAGCAACTGGTATTGTTTAAAAGAAAACATCCACATCACTCTCAGTTAAGGTTCCCTTTAACACTTTTTTCCCCTTTTTACCTTGAGTGTCACCTTTATCTGGATCGAGTATTTATTCTGATTTTACACTTTTAGATAGTGCTGACAGTCACAACTTTTTACAGATGAGATCCCAACTCCGGAGCCTTAAGGTGGCCATACACTGGCCAGATTTGCGGCCATTTCGACAGCAGATTCGATCACTGGGATCGAATCTGCTGCCAATCGGTCGCGCTAACTGCACCCGCCGATCCGATTTCCTCCCGAAATCCGATTGGTCCGTCGATCGCGCCGTGCGGAAAAATACCGTCGATCGCCCGCGGGTAGGGAGCGCGTCGCTAGCGGCGGCCGATCCGCTATACATTACCTGATGCTGGCTCCCGGGCATCTTCTCCGCGCTGCACCACTCTGTTCCTGCTTCCATCCCAGCGTACATTAACTTGCTGTGTCACTGCAGTGACCAGGAAGTTCAAATAGAGGGCGCTCTATTGACAGTGTACGCTGGGATGCGGTGCGGGGTGCAGCACGGAGAAGAGGACCCGGAGCCAGCTTTAATGTATACAGGGGGGGGGGGGGGGGACAGGTGGCAGGAGCAGCTCAACAGATTGTGATTGGTTTCAGGCTGAAACCGATTCACAATCGGTTTGCAGTAAAGGCAGCCATACGATCCCTCTCTGATCAGATTCGATCAGATAGGGATCTGTCAGCTGGTCGATCTAATAGCAAATCGACCAGTGTATGGCTACCTTTAAGGTGCCCATACACTCATCAGATTGGCGGCAGATAGATAAGAAAAGCATCTGATGATCTATCTGATGCGTTTTTAGAACATTTTTTACCAGGATAGAATTCCAATAGATTTTAGTTTGAAATCTATTGAAATTCGATCTGATGGCATTCGGGATTGGGGATCGATCGGTCAGCCAGAAAATCGGCTGAGTGTATGGGCCCCTTAATGCTGGGAATACACGGTACGTTTGTACTGCTCGATTGAGCTATTTAGATGACTCGATTGATAATTTCTGACATGTCCGATCACCCGCCCGATCGATTCCGCGCTCGATACTGCATGGGGGACACAATGGAAAAAGATAAGGAAAACGAGCAGAAGTTAAGAGAATCGCCCGCGGGGTCGAGCGGGGAATTGATCGGGCGGTAGAATCGAGCCGCAGAAACGCACCGTGTATTTCCAGCATAAAGGTGCAAGTAAAGACAGCTAAACACATAGCCAATCATTTTATATGGGTTCCATATATACAGAAGTGGGAGATAAGCCTATTATCTACTTCCCAGCATCTGAATCATGTATCAAAGATGTACAAGAAAGACTAGGGAGACAGAGCCTAAGTATGAAGTGAGAGCAATTACCTCCCAAAGCGGAATTTGCCTACCTTAGATTAAATCATAAAAAAGGATTACTGGAGCGCAGAAACGGAACAATTAATCTCAAGTCAAATTCACCACTCCAGCAATGGCAATTACCTTTCCTGTAACTTCAGTGATCAAACAGAGGTGCTTTTGGAAGCTCTTGTTTAATTAAAATCTATGTAAAGTCTCGCTTGCATTCAAATTCCTAAATGTTTCTAGATTTACCATATGTCAGCTCTGTCAGTCAATGTAACTACATATATAGAATTAATTCTCTTAAGTGAGAATGCTGGAATGGAGGGAAGTCTCACTGAACTATATAATTGGGTAATTAAAATGACAAGGCGAAGTGAACCTCAAGCAGCGCCAGGAGAAAGGCCTGAACTCCAGAGAGGTATGGCACATCTGGCTCTACTATGGACAGATGTAACTCAGGACACTTTAGTTAGCAGCAGACTTCTTGCTATGAAGCTGTAAAGTGCAGATTGCCATGCACAAATCATTGTGAAATACATGCACATCCCAATAACAAAAAAAATAAAATAAAATAAAAAAAAAAACTTTTTTGAAGGGAACCTGAAGTGAGAGGGATAAGCAGGCTGACAATTATTTCCTTTTAAACAATGCACATTGCCCGGATGTCCTGCTGATCACTCTGCCTCTAACAAGTTATATCCATAGACCCTGAACAAGCATGCACATCAAATGTTCTGACTGAAGTCTGACTAGATTTGCTGCATGCTTGTTTCAGGTGTGTGATTCAGACACTACTGCAGCCAGGAAGATCAGCAGGCCCACCAGACAAGTAGTAATAAATATGGCAGACTCCATACCCGTCTCACTTAAAGTTCCTTTTAAAGTGGACCCAAATTAAAAATACAAGATTTCAGAAATAAAATCCATTTTCTAAGTTATAATAATAAATAGCAGCCTTTTTTCAGCTGCATGATGACCAATATAAAATATTTTACATTCATTGGAGAAACCCCCTCCCTTCCTTTCAAATTGCCGGGACAGGTTCCGGCAAACTGGTGGAGTAGGTGGTGTCCAGCAAAGGAGGAATTGCTAATGGCTGCCACCTATATAACCCTAGTTATGAAAAGAGAAGGGTGAAAAGCAGTCACTGAAATGCTCATAGGCTTGAAGGAGGAGTGTTTATCTTTGTATGTGTCAGAGTGGTGCAACTAAATATTTTGAATTAAAAAAAATGTTTGGTTTTGGTCCGCTTTAAAGGGAACCTTAACTGAACGGGGGGTAAAGAGTTTCAATTACCTGGGGCTATTACAAGCCCCCTGCAGCAGTGCTGTGCCCTCGGAGCCGCACTGGAATCCTCCGGTCCCCCGCTGTCACTTAGTTTCATTTTTGACGACTCACCAGTCGGCCGGCCGTCATGCGTATTAGCGCTGTTGCGGACCGCAACGCGTACAAAGATATGCGTGCGGAATGCAGCAACGCGTATTTTTGTACGCGCTGCGGTCCGCAACAGCGCTAATTGCAGTAGGGAATGCGTCCAATAATACGCATGGCGGGCGGCCGGCCGACTGCTGAGTCGTTAAAAACGAAACTAAGTGACAGCAGGGGACCGGAGGATTCCAGAGCGGCTCCGAGGGCACAGGACTGCTGCAGGGGGCCCCAGGTAAGTGAAACTCTTTACCCCCCGTTCAGTTAAGGTTCCCTTTAAGCTCAAATGCTTGACTTCCTCCCTGCAAATAAATTAGACCCCTCTTCCTCTTCTACCATACTTGCCTACAGGTTTCCCAGTTCTGGGGGTCACATGCTCTTTACCACCACCAACTCGCTTTCAGGAAGCACTCGGCTGAGCAAAGACTGATAGCTCTGTTCTAGCCGCTTGCACCACCGCGTGACATCACATGAAGCCCTCTGCACCCCCACATTGCAGCAGAGTGCATAGTTAGCATCTATGCTAACACATAGCCAACTATGTGTTTGTACAGTGTTGGCCCAATGAGGTCACCCAAGGGTTTGGGTCCCGATCCCAGTCTAGCAACATCTATAGTGTGTACAGGAATGAAGACTTTCTCAACCAAATCTGTGTGTTATCAAATATTGATTGGAAATGGCCAAATTATAAGGACTGAACTGCCACAATGCAGATGTTTGGAAAACATTAGTAAATAGCTGTTGCTCATTACTGGCTATGGCTGACTATCACAATTACTCCTTTTAAAACCAAGGCAGAGATATAAAAGCAGAAATGAAATGTTCATCAGAGCAGCTAAATCTCCAATCCTTTAATAAGGAGACCCAGGACACCAGTGAAGGAGTTCATGCCAAGAGTTTAACTGCGAATGCATAAAATCAGATGGTGAATCAGGCAAAGTCTGAAGCCTCATTCTGTCTGCACCCAGTGATAATTTAAAGGGATACTATCCATTAACATGCGTTTTTTTAACCTGAGTTTGAGAGAGTTCCTGAAGTGCTGGTAAATAATGATGTATACATTTCATTTGCTTATCTCTTGTTTACTTTCTCCAGCCGCTTGCAGCCAACTGTCCCACACCGACCGCTCTGCTCCCTGCTGCTCTCCCGGGCTCCGTGATCGGTTACTGCGGCGTCAATCATGGCTACGTGGGCTGCGCCAAACTGCGCAGTACTTCTTGGCCCACATGGCCATGATTGTTATGACCTTCTGCTTGCGCAGCCGCAGTAAGGCCGACCCCGTGGTCGGCCTGAATACCGATCACGGAGCCCGGGAGAGCGGCGAGGAGCATAGTGGTAGGCGTGGGACAGTCGGCTGCAAGGGGCAGGAGAAATCTCCAGGTGAGTAAAGCTCATTTTACTAAATTTAGCCTGAGAACGCCTTTAAGGTTTTACTGCAGGGAAGTTCAAAGGGTCATAAGCTCTGCTTTGTTAGTTTAAAATAAAGTGTGGTTTGTAAACTGCAAATATGAAAGAATGCTGCCATGCTATAAAATAAAAAAAATGCTACAACACTGAAAATAAAAATACTTTTCTTTGCTACTAATGTCTTAAATCTTCCTTAATACACATACAATTCGTATCAATTTTTTTTCCCGTTTCAGTGTCACGTTAAATCCCATTATGCTTTGCAAGTCATAATAATGCATCATGCTTCAAATGTTTATATGCAAAGTAAAAATGTTAAATCTGTACTTTATGACAGCAATACAAACTGTTTTTTTTTTACGTCAGATTGCACAAAAAAGCCCTCACCAGAACCACAATTACTTCCCGTGCGCTCCCATTTATTTCTACTAGAAGTATTTTTTCTGCAGTGAACGATTTACGTGAGCAGCTTCAGGTAAAATGACAGCCACTGAAAAATGCCTCGACTTGCTACTGATGAATGCTCACTGCAAGCCGGCTTCTGATCTGTGATTTCCAGAGCTGGAAACTATCCATTCCTCTAGAAGATGCCTGGAAAGCCCAGACTGGTGAGACACTAGGTGGAAACACTAGCAGAGAAAGCCAGCAGAGAGTGCCAGCTCTGCCCGAGGCAATCTACAAACTCTACCCAAGACATACAAGAGATGCACAAGCGAACACACAAGCTTGTTATGCTTTCAGATTTGTTTTCAAATGAGTCAACTAACTTCAAACAACAGCCTGCAAGGCTTATTTTTCAGCACTATACTGTAAATATTAAAATGCAAAAAATTCTAAAGTAAAGTCAGGATAAAGTAAGTCACCAGAGATTTCTTAGTGTCATCTGCAAAAGTATTAGCTATTATAATACATTTACATAACGCTTAAACCCTCCCCAGCACGTCATGAACACAGGTCTGTGACAGTCCCTTAGAGGAGCTTACTATCCAAGCATCATAAGTCAATTCTCGGGTATGCTTTAAAATCACCAGTCTAAAGGAAAGAGTTGAGAAAAATGCTTAGCAAAGAAAATCACGGACCTAATGTAAGGTTTATATATCTTGTCTAAAAATGGTGATTAGAGATCATTCTTGCAAATTTTTAAGACTTGATGCAGTTTGTATGCATATTGAACCTGGACCAGGTAAATGCAGGTGCTGTCGATTTGGACTGGTTCAAGTTCAATCAGCAACAAAATAAGCTATTTGTTGATCATCTCTAATGCTGATCACTGCTCAATCGACACTATAACAACAATTGCAGAAGGGACTGGTAGCTGACATTCATTTCCAATAGGTACCATATTTTTCAGACCATAAGAGACACTTTTTCTACCCCAAAAGTGGGGGGAAAAAAAGTCACTTAGTCTAATGGGCTGAATACAGGAGTCCCCGACTTACAAACACCTATGCTATGTCAGGGACTCCCTTGTACTGTGTTGCCCCGTGCAGAAAAATGCGCAGCAGAAACGGCAGTTCACTTACTCTGCAGACCCACACAACGATCAGCAACATCTTCTCTCCTCATGTCTTCCTCTAGTGCCAGCTTCTTGTGATTACATCATTACACGTGACGGGCACTCCGGGATGCCATGAGAGAAGGCATCAATCCCTGCTGCCACCCACAGAGTATGTGAGCTGCCGATTCAGCTGCAGATTACTCTGCATGGGGGAAGCACAGAAGGAGAGGATGACACAAGGGGGATACAGAAGGTACAAAGGGGATCGCGAGAGGTACAAAGGGGATCGCGAGAGGTACAAAGGGGATCGCAAGAGGTACAAAGGGGATCGCAAGAGGTACAAAGGGGATCGCAAGAGGTACAAAGGGGATCGCAAGAGGTACAAAGGGGATCGCAAGAGGTACAAAGGGGATCGCAAGAGGTACAAAGGGGATCGCAAGAGGTACAAAGGGGATCGCAAGAGGTACAAAGGGGATCGCAAGAGGTACAAAGGGGATCGCAAGAGGTACAAAGGGGATCGCAAGATCGCAAGAGGTACAAAGGGGATCGCAAGAGGTACAAAGGGGATCGCAAGAGGTACAAAGGGGATCGCAAGAGGTACAAAGGGGATCGCAAGAGGTACAAAGGGGATCGCAAGAGGTACAAAGGGGATCGCAAGAGGTACAAAGGGGATCGCAAGAGGTACAAAGGGGATCGCAAGAGGTACAAAGGGGATCGCAAGAGGTACAAAGGGGATCGCAAGAGGTACAAAGGGGATCGCAAGAGGTACAAAGGGGATCGCAAGAGGTACAAAGGGGATCGCAAGAGGTACAAAGGGGATCGCAAGAGGTACAAGGGTGGACATAGGATACCACGGAGACAGAATAATAAGGGGGATGGGGGGGGGGAACAAGATCCACAAGACGCCCCTGCACCATGGACGCACCAGGTTTAGTATCTTTTTTTTTCCCCATTTTTTGTCCTCTAAGCCTAGGTGCGTGATCTGAACAGTAAAAAGATTTGTAAAGCACAGATTTGCAGGTGATGGTGGGTGGGCTTTGTGTTTTCCGCAAAAGTTAAAACAGGAAGTGATGACGGTAAATCAAAAGCTGGCCATACACTGGCCCGATATGCCGCCGTTTTGACAGCAGATTCGATCACTGGGATCGAATCTGCTGCCAATCGTTCGCACTACACGACAAATTTCGATCCAATTCGTCCGATCCAGTCGCTCGCTCCGTGCGGAAAATTACCGTCGATCGCCCGCGGGTAGGGAGCGCGTCACTAGCGGCGTTCGAGTGCCCGACGACCGACTCAATAGAGCGGCAATACATTACCTGCTCTGCTGGCGCGACTACCCCCGGTCACCGCTGCTCCGTGTCTGCGCTGGTCTCCGGCATGCTTCAGTTCCTCCTGCCCGGCAGGAAGTTTAAACAGTAGAGGCGCTCTACTGTTTAAACTTCCTGCCGGGCAGGAAGAAGTAAAGCATGCCGGACCTGGAGACCAGAGCGGAGAAGACAGCGGAGACCTGGGGACTGGAGTCGCGCCGGGGGAGCAGGTAATGTATGCGGGGGCCTGGGGGGCGGCAGCACCACCACCACAACAGATTGTGAATGGTTTCAGGCTGAAATCGGTTCACAATCTGTTTGCAGGTAAAGGCAGCCATACGATCCCTCTCTGATCAGATTCGATCAGAGAGGGATCTATCTGTTGGTCGAATCTGATGGCAAATCGACCAGTGTATGGCTACCTAAAGCCTTCATAATCTTTAACCTAATCAATCTGATCACATACTTATCTGCGAGTTCTAAAGACCTGTAGAGATGCTAGATAAAACTCGGTAGAGGAGGCAGATAACACCTCTGCAGAGAATCCAGCTTGTGTACAGCAGACCCTGACTCCTGACAGCCACCTGTTCAGCAATCAGCCTGGTGCAACACTTTGGCCAAGAAACAAAACAGAGCTTTGTTCTCCCCACTTACTTCGCCTGCCGCTTGATGTCACATCTGCACTTCTCTGTTGGCCCTTCGCCTCCCCACGTTACAACAGCACACATCTCTAGCCTCTGTACAGTGTCAGCCCTGCAATGCCGCCCCAAGGGACAAGGTCCACACCCCCACTGGGCAACATTTACTGAGCAGGTGTAAGAGCCTTAAAACACATATGAAACTGTACTTAGGCATGGCATTGGAACAGCCGTTACATGCACATTTACAAGATCTAGGCAACTTCTCTGCAGAAAGCTTGCCCTTTACCATTCTACCAAGACTGATATATCACAGCATTATTTCAAACAATGTATAAACCTGCATGCAACATTTTAGCTCGAATGCAAAACAGCCAATGTAGCACAACTCACTGAATGTGAAGGAGCCCATCTCTAACGTGTTTCACAAAATTACATTTCGGTTAAATTGAACCTGAAGAGTCTCTACTATAGACATAAAAGTCTGCATAATAGGCAGTACCGGTACTTGTTGGTGCTATAAAACATGGCTATTGCTAAGACCCCGAGGGTCCTTCAAGTCAGATAAGAATTCAAAGTGGTTCCATAAGCAGTCATGTGCCCCACATCACCTGTGGATGCTGTTTGGCCTCTGCACTGGTGAAGCAATTGCATGAAATGCATTAATAAGTGGTATTGTAGGTTTTTATTTTTGTAATTGGCTTAGAGACTGGGTAAGCGCTGAGGTTTGTGAAGCTGGGAGCTACAAGAAGCATCAGCTCATAGTCCGTCATTCCTCCATTGCCATACAGTGTGAGAAGAGCATGTGGAGGACATACAAATGTAAAATTTCCCTATAAACGATAGCAGGCAGCGCACAGACAGATGCACATGGTACTTACTGATATCATCCTCATGATACATGACCGAATGAAACGGAACAGCTCTGTCTTTTAAGTGTCTTTCTGCTGGCTCCACGTAAAATGTGCCTTGAGGGGTCTTGATAAACCCTTCAAATCTGCCATCCACCACAGATCCGTGAGTCGTGGTTCCTTGTTCCCCTGGTAAAACCAAGCAATTTAATTTAGCATTACAAAAACAAAAATATTTGCCTCTGACTGATGCCTTTAAAATTAGGATTCTCAAGTAGAACAGTGTCCTAGAAAATGTTCTGACATGGCTATATGTAACAGATTACATTTAAAACATACTTCCTAATGTTTCTAACCACCCACACTATGTAGCAAAGAATGAAGCAAAGAGAAGAAAAAAAAAAGCATAATGTGATCACAGAAAAACTAGTTGCAGACAACATGCAAATACTGAGTTTCTACAACATCAGCAGCACCTTGCACTTCAGTCGCTCCTCATGTGTACTAAGTTCACTTGCAACTGTGGTCACAAATTCCCCATTCCTTTATCTTGTAAGCTCAGAAGGGCAGGGCTCTCTCGCCCTTTTGTGTCTTGGAATTTGTTATTCATGTCATAGCTTGCACTCTGTTATACATTTTATTTCTCATGTTATATTTGTCACTGTAATCACCATTTCTGTATTTTGTACTAGTGGCCATATTTAATTTATATCCGTCTATCATTATGTACCCCTCTTGTTTGTGTTCCTACTTTGTACAGCGCCACTGAGTATGTTGGTGCTTTATAAATCAAGAATAATGAATTATTGCACCATTTCTCTGAAAAATACTGTCAGCTTTGATGACCAGCAGGAGAGATTTACAACAACAATCAGGGCTGGAACCCACTAGAGCAATTTTCTGAACATTTAGGGAGCGATTCAAATCGCTAGCGATTTCCCTAAACGTTAAGCTAATGTTAATGGATGGGCCAAATTCCACTGAAGCGATTGCCAAATCGCAAACCGCGGACATGCAGCATTTTTCGCGTTTAGCATTAGCATTTCTGCAATATAAAGTATATAAACTCTGGTGTAATCGCTCATCAAAACCTGCACAGGACGATTTTGCTAGCGTTTTGAAGTTACTGCACACTGTAAAATAAATTAAAATTTTAAAAGACCAATCAGAATCAAAAACACTAATTGCTATACAATCCATTGTAAACACCTTACACTTTCTAAAATTGCTACCAAAAACGCTCATGAAATCGCTTACAAAACGTTCATACAAAACGCTAGTGATTGCGATTAGCGATAGAGATTTGTAGTGGGTTCCAGGCCTTAGTGATAGTTTTGCCCTGCTTTGCTTACTTTTAAAGGACATCCGAGGTGAAATACGGATGAGAAAAACAATTGTATCTATCCTCTTCCCCCAAAATGACTTTTTTGATATCCCACAATTTTATATCTGAATTTAGTTTTTCCGTTTTTACGGTTCGTGTCATCGTGTCTGCTCAATGACTCCTTCACTGAAGTATGCTAGAGCTCTCATCTATGAATGATTGACCCTTTTTATCTCTTTCCTGCTCTCAGAAGCCATTTACTGACAGGAAAATATTTTATGGCTGTAATTACTTATCATTGAGTGTTATGGCCCAGTCCGACCCGGACAGAAACAGTCACTTGCATACCTGATTAACTCTTTCGGGCAGAGAAAGAAAAAAGGAACACAGCATAGTTGTGTGTGCTTGGCACTGTACATACACATGTCTGTCTCATCATGTCACCTCGGTTGTGCCTTTAAGACCAAATGGTGACATCCAGCCCATGTCCTGTCTCTTTGCCCTCAAAAGAAACACAGTTGGGGCCCGAGCGTACTTGCATGCTTCTGTGCATTTTTCAGCAACACGTCAATGTTACAAACCAATACCCATTGCTGAACAAATGCACAGAAGCATGCAAGTGTGCTCAGGTCTTTCCACAGACTAAACAAACACATAATAAACAGACTAAATAAACACATAAGACATTAGATGAACATTGGTTACCGTATTTTTCGGACTATAAGACGCACTTTTTCTCCCCCAAAAGTGGGGGGAAAAAGTGGGTGCGTCTTATAGTCCGAATGTGCATCCATGTGTCCCCCCAGAAGGAAGTGCGTGGGCAGACTAGAGTGCACTCACTTACTCAATCCCGGCTCTGAGTGCTGCATCTGCCTATTTCACCTTCCCTGCAGGCAAGTGATGATCACAGACTTTGTCCCCGCTGATGGTGATCAGCCGACTTGCTGCATAGGTGGCTCTGGCACGAGCCTGGTCTTTTTCTGTGTCCGCCTCATCCATACGATGTTCACCACTGCTGGTGGCTGACATCGGAGCGGTGCATCTGTGCACCGGCTCTCTAGTTGTTTCATCCCGCTGTATGTCCGCATATCATCCGCGGGCCCCCCTCGCCGCAGATCCACGAACGGGACCATCGCGGCCAATCAGGAGAGGAGAGGAGGCAGAGGATGGCTGTGATTGGCGGTCAGGGACAGCGCCCCCCGCCTGATTGGATAATGGTCTAGGAGATAGAAGAGGGTGGGCGCCATGTTCCCGTTCGTGGATCTGCGGCGAGGGGGGCCCGCGGATGATATGCGGACATACAGCGGGATGAAACAACTAGAGAGCCTAGTAAGTGAGTGCACTCTAGTCTGCCCACGCACTTCCTTCTGGGGGGACACATGGATGCACATTGTCAGGGAACAGAGGACTCAGGATGGACAGGGGACAGGGGTATGGACAGCAGACACAAGGGGTGTAGACAGGTGACACGGGGACAGATAGAGGACACAGTATGAACAAATGTCATAGGGGGTATGGTCAGCAGACACAGGTGGCGCAGACAAGTGACACAGGGGGACAGAGGACATGGTAAGGACAGAGGTCACAGGGGCTATGGACAGAGGACACAGGTGGACATAATAATTGGGGGGAAAGGGTCTACAAGACACCCCTGCACTGTAGATGCACCAGGTTGAGCATATATTTTTTTCCTGGATTTTGCCCTCCAAACCTAGGTGCGTCTTATAGTCCGGTGCGTCTTATAGTCCGAAAAATACGGTAAGTCTAAATGTACTATTTGAATGGAGCTCAAAATGAATTAAATGCCAAACAAGTGCTGACCCTTTCCTGTCCTCACTACTATTCGATTGTCCCATTTTCACTCTGCAAAAATTAACATACAACATTTCCGTAATCCTGCATTAACTCAGAATTCGATCTCAGTGACCATCTGTCCTCCTATCCACTACATAGCTTACACCATAAGGCAGGACACCGCAGGTGAGGGATAGTTACGCTTCCTTGATTTTAGTGTTCTTTCCCCTAAAGACCACCACAGTGTGCAGTATATGCTGTACGACTGAAATAAACAAAGCTCAGGGCTTCTTTTTCTGCTAATAATTCTGCTAATTATTCTGCTAATAGGCACTAATAATGATTACCGCACTAATGCAATAAAACTTCTTGCTTTGACTGATGGCTAACACGGTACAATACCCTACTGCACTAACGCAAACATCCATACAAATGCATAACTTGACAATCTAAGTAAAAGCATATACAACATACCATAGATCTGTCCTGTATATATGTGAGATGTATCAAAATCTATCGTTTCTCCATCCATTTCAAGCTTGAAGTCTGGAGAGAAAAGAGATGTATCCCTCTTCATCCGAAGGTTGAAATACCTGCAACATAAAAAGGTGGAAATATGAGGGACCACAAATGAAAGAAAAATAAAAGAATCTTTATCGCCAGAGCATAGAGGGTGAAATATGGTTTACAAAAACATTCCTGTAGGAACATTTTAATAGCATAAATGTAACATTTATAAAATGACAAAACATTAGGGCGACATAGGCCAGCGGTAGCAAAGCATCTGACAAAAGGCAGATTCCCTCAAGATTTAATGCTGATCAGATTGGATCAGAGGGAGATTTGTCTCTTGATCGATCGGCCGCCCAAAACCGCTAGATGTATGGCTACCTTAAAGTGAACCAGAGATTATGCACCCTCATGTATTTTACCATATATATCAGTGGGAACATTAGAGAAAACACCAACCCTGCTCTCTGTTTCATTCTTCACTGCTCAGCATGCTTATTATAAGCCCAGATAAAATCCCAGACTGAGCATTCAGTCTGGCTTTGCTCAGGAATCATTATAGCGGAGTCATAGCAGAGCCAGAAGGGGGCCGGCTTGGCCTTGAAAAGACATCAGAAGACAGACTCCGCTATAATGATTCCTGAGCAAAGCCAGACTGAATGCTCAGCCGGGGATTTTATCAGGGTTGATAAGAAGCAGGCTGAGCAGTGAATAATGAAACAGAGAGCAGGGTAGGTGTTTTTTTCTAATGTTCCCACTGATATACATAGTAAAATACATAAGGGTGCTTCGTCTCTGGTTCACTTTAAAGCAGACCTAAACCAGGACTTCCGCTCTCCTCTAAAAGAGAAGCAACAACAGAATATCCTTTACAGAAAAATATTTCTTTGTAATAGTTTACAGATCTCCTCAGAGATGGTGTAGATCTTTTACTTCCTGGTATGCTGAGAGCACACACAGGGTTAAACCTCTTATGTTTACATATGCCTGGCACAGTGCCACAGATCAGAGAGAGGTGTCCGCTCAAGTTACAGTGATTTATTACTTCTAGACAAGCAAGAATTAGACAGCCCGTTATCTCCAAATATAAAAGGGTGTTAGATTTTCTGTGTTTTCTTTCATTCCAATGCACAAGTTTAGGTCCTTTTGTTGATCTGTAGGCAAATCCAATGACCATTCAGAGAAATAAAGATCCAGATCTCTATTCAGTAAATGTATCACAATCTATTTTAACACAATCGAAACAGAAATGTGCCTTCTTAAAACAGATGGTACTTGCAATAATTCAGGTTGGAGTGAGCATATCACGTCTCATAATGCTTCACTGCTTAAAGAGACTCCGTAACAAAAATTGCATCCTGTTTTTTATCATCCTACAAGTTCCAAAAGCTATTCTAATGTGTTCTAGCTTACTGCAGCACTTTGTACTATCACAGTCTCTGTAATAAATCAATGTATCTTTCCCCTGTCAGACTTGTCGGCCTGTGTCTGGAAGGCTGCCAAGTTCTTCAGTGTTGTGGTTCTGCTATGAACTCCCCCCTCCAGGCCCCTCTATGCACACTGCCTGTGTGTTATTTAGATTAGAGCAGCTTCTCTCTTCTCTCTTATCTTTTACAAGCTGGATAAATCGTCCTCTGAGCTGGCTGGGCTTTCACATACTGAAGAATTACAGACAAGGGCAAAGCTATTTGCAGGAAGAAACGAGCAGCCTGAAACTTCAGTGCATGAGAGATGCAGGGGGAAAGAAACACACAAATGATCTCTTGAGATTCAAAAGGAAGGCTGTATACAGCCTGCTTGTGTATGGATGTATTTTCTATGTGTGGACATACTGTACATCAACCTACTTCCTGTTTTGGTGGCCATTTTGTTTGTTTATAAACAAACTTTTAAAAACTGTTTTTAGGGCCGGTTCACACGGACGCTTGGCGGCGTCTACCGTCAAGCGTTCGGGACCCATCGGCTAAACTCTCCCATTCAAGTGAATAGGAGCGTTTAGCATTGCGCGGTTACCGTCGATTACCGTCGATTGCATAAACGCGGCGTTCTGATCCCGATTTAACGCATCGTTTCGGCCGTCCCTAGAAGCCGCATGCAACGTCCAGGGACGGCTAGCCGGCGCGGCTTCATGTCCCCCTGCGGGGAAGAGAAACGCCGATCGCGACGATCTCTGTACCGCCGCCACCGAACGGGACGTCACAGGACGACGCGACTTCCTGGCCGCCCCAACGCCGCCTGCCGTCCGTGTGAACCGGCCCTTAACCACTTTTAATGCGGCGGGGAGCGGCGAAATTGTGACAGAGGGTAATAGGAGATGTCCCCTAACGCACTGGTATGTTTACTTTTGTGCGATTTTAACAATACAGATTCTCTTTAATTTGCAGATTGTCCCTTCGTTGTCTCTAAAAAGCCAGACACACCCCCTACACCCACCTAGGAGTTCTGGTTCACCATGAGCTTGCTGGGCAATCTGAACACAACTCACTGATTGTTCTTGAGATAAGTTTGATTCCACCCAGATGTTATAGCCATTTCAAATCCCTTTTACTGTACAAGCCACATCTTAACATTAATGTGATCCACAATAGATTGGTCTTCTTACATCATGCAAAGTAGAGGTAAAATAAAGCTGTATTCTGTGGTTCTTTGCTTGCTGCATCAGCACCTGCATTCTTAGAGGCTTTCTAAAGTTCGTGCCATTTGCTTACATACACAAATGTAAAAGCAATGCAAATAAAGTCCAAAAAGACAGAGGAAGAGAAAGTTCATAACCTAACTTACGTGCATTGACATTTACAAAGATCCTGTAGATTCTCTTAAACAACAGTTACAAAGGCCAAGGGTAATTCTAGTAAACTGACAAAATATACTTTCCCTTAAAATATCCTGTAAATGCTAAAATAAATACATCAATACTATAGCCACAGAGCGCCTTGAAACATGGAGCTGTGGGCACTGCGACCTGCCTTGCCCCAATCATGTCCTGCAGCTGCAGATTACAGGTGCAAAGCTGTGGGGTATGGCGTTCCTCCCCTACAGAAATCCTCTTCACAGCAGGAGAGGATTTCACAATCTACAAGCCATAAGCAACAACAACACTTGTGGCTGCCATCTCCTCACAGCATTCATCATATTTACACTCAGACCAACAGAGACAGTCAGGGGATGAATTGCTGTAATGAAAGAGTGTATTACTTGCTGCACGCTGGACATTACTTAAAGGGACTGGACACCAGTTACAGATTTGACTTCAAAAGGTCATTAAAATCCTTTTGAAATTAGTGCTGAGCATTAAAATTAATTAAATCTGGATGTAGAAGCATACAAAAGTTTCATCATTTAAGGTAAATCGTAAATAAAAAAAAATGCCCCACCATCATTATACTGGTCACTTAAAGGGTTAACAGCCATTAGTGACTGCTGTCACTGAGCAGTAGTTACATTCATTATGATGTATGACTTATTCAGACTTCTTCAGCATAAATAAAGGGGTCCATTTATAACCTTGCCGGTCATTTAAAGTGTACATGCTCAGTTCGCACTGCACACCACTATTATTTATTGTATTTATAAAGCACCAACATATTACCCAGCGCTGGGCAATAAATATATACAATGATACAAGGATGACGGACATAACAAGGTTATACAACATAGAACAAAGCTATACAAGGCAAACGGTACAAGACACATGATCATGCGATTATGTGCTGTTCGGTAGGCCCAGTAATACAAGTACAGGCTGTCATAGGAAAGAAGCACATGCACATGTAGACTACACTAGGGAGGGGAGGACCCGCCAGAGGCTTTCAATCTAAGCTCCCTTGCCTCTGAAGTGTCACTTCATTCTCACTGACCCTCTGCACTATGTGTTCTTATGATGATCTTACAAAATCTTACAAGGATGTCAGCAAAAATGGAGTCTGCTTGTGGCTAGTGATGAGTTTCTAACAGTGAGCAATGTCAATATCTTGAAATCTGTTCTGCAAGTAGAATATTGATCAGACCCTCAATTTAACACCAATAAGTACACTTACACTTTAACTCCAAAATGAAGTTTAAAGATGATAGAATACCTGAAAGTTAATTATAAAAACCAAAGCAGGAATTGCCATTTATGATGCAATGCAATGTTTGCATCAGTTCCTGCACATCACCCCACACTGTATCCATCGATGTTCTTGAGGGATAACTTCTACATTGCGATGTCTGCTGCACTATTGATATTGCTATAGCACTAGCCTGTGGAGTCTGAGTCAAATTCATTTCTGGGTACCTGGAGTTGGAGGTTTCATAAACTGAGTAGTCAGATGATTACATGGACCATGCAATGAAGACATGAACGGAGTATTAACAGTGCAACCCGATGCTTTCTAGTGGGAACTGGCCCTTTTATGCCACAGTCAATTGAACCTTCCAACTTAAAAGATTATCCCTCGACATTTTAACAAAAAAACTAAAAAAAAAAAAAAAAAAAAAAAAAAAAAAAAAAAAGTGCACTTGTGTAAAGTCTCATCTCAAAAACACACAGTTATGTTAACTAAAAAAAAACAACAACAATTAAATAATTGGATATATTGCTTTACCTTACAGGTGCCAGCACTGGTAATAGAACAACACTAGAAAACAAGAATCCGCACCCACACCAGTATCTGCTGCACACTGCTAATATTATCAAGGAACCATTCCAAAACTGCTATGATACCATCAAAAAAAAAAAAAAAAAACACTTATTGTATCAAAAAGTAGACAACATATCAAATATTTAAAAGTGCAATTACACTACACGATTGCCGAGATCGATCAAATGCCCATTTACACCCACCACCAGCCAATGGACATGGTGAAAGAATAGAAACACCCTATTAAAATTTAGTTACGGGGTAGTTGGCTTCTGGCGTAGAGTGGTAATACACTGAAAACCACTTGCCCACTTATGTCAAGCTGAACTAAAGAAATAAAAAGTATTTCCTCACAACAGGGTGATCTAAAACAATTATCTTCCACCATGAACAATGTATTAAAACCACATCAGATGATCGCATTGGTGTATATATACCCCTCCAAAATTCTTTGTGAGGTTGTCAATTATTGTCTATTATTAGGCTCATCAACTAATCCAGCACATATGACTGGAAAATTGCGAGACAAAAAGAAAAAAAAAAACCTCAGAGGTAGTACTACAAAAAGATACTGGTGTGGGTGCGGTTTCTTGTTTTCTAGATATGTTAACAACCCTCCCCCAATACTAGCTCTAGAAAATTGTGGTTTGCCTGCAAGAGCAGCTAGTGATAAGACTAAGGCCCAGTGCACACCAAAACCGCTAGCAGATCCGCAATACGCTAGCGGTTTTGGGAGCTGATTTCAGAGCGATTCTAGGTATGTTTAGAGAGGTTTTCTAAACATACCTAGCAGTTTTGCGTGCATTTTTGTGTAGCAGATTACACATATTGTTACAGTAAAAGCTGTTACTGAACAGCTACTGTAACAAAAATGCCTGGCAAACCGCTCTGAACTAGCGTTTTTCAGAGCGGTTTGCGTTTTTTCTATACTTTACATTGAGGACGAAACGCTTCCGAAAACCGCAAACGCGCAGCAGGAGGCGCGTTTGCAGCTTGGCAAAAACCGCAAACCGCCGGTGTGCACCATCCCATTGCAATACATTAGACAAGCATTTTTAGAGGCGGATGCGGCCGGCGGATCGCTCCAAAAACCGCTCGGTGTGCACTGGGCCTAAATCTGTAAAGGGCTGCAGAAGAGGTCAGTGCTATATAAATACCAAACAAAAGTTAAGGTTAGTTGTACAGATGCAATGGTTTATCTCATTACATTATTTTCCATTCAGGTACACTTTATACACCAATTTATTCATCTTCTGACTTTGTTCCTCAATGCACGTGAACAGAAACCTTCAGAGCGGATATAGTTGGCAGTAAAATCACTTAACATAATGGGAAATTTTCACAATTTTTATTGTTTATTCTTCCCACTGGAAATATTTCTTCACATGTCCTAAAGCTACAACATTAGTAAAAGAAAGAAACACTGATATCCCAAGACATTCAGGAAGAAAACTTATTTCAGATGTTTGTTACATTAACCACTTTACATCTACGGCCATTTTCACCTCATGGACCAAAGTTATTAAGGAATTTCAGCTATATACTGCATGCAGCATCACTAAATGATAACTATTTTAAAATACAAATTAGCTTTTTTGGGTTGATACAAATAGAAGAAAAAAAGTATGCAGTTTAAAAAGGAAATTTGTTTTTTTTACCTATAATATTTTTTAAAATAAGCAATGCTACTGTGGGTAAAAAAACACTAATTTTAGTCAGTCATTTCCAGGGCTGTGAAGTTGGTAAAAAAAAAAAAAAATCATCCGACTTCACAGATTCCAACTCCTAATTTGCATATACCTTGTTTGTCTTGTTGATTGAAAGTATTTAACATAAAAGGCCTCTCATCGCTACAAAAGCTTATGAATTTTAAAGCTAAATTAAAATGGCATCTACTTTTGGGAACAAAAAGCTTCTGGCCAAAAAGCTGACACTTTACCCCACTGGCCATCTCAGCCTTTCATTGCCAATGTGAATGCCCCAGTATGTGGTCTGTATAATAAGATTCACCGGAACCCCATATCAGCGGAGTGCCAGCATGTAGCCCTGCCACCTTGCAGAAAAAGGCCTGAGCCTTTTCTATATCTTATAGATAAAAAGGGCAGGGCCTTTGTCCGCAAGGAGCCTATCATTGGATCTATGCATTGAAACCCAGCTGATATGGGGTTCCAGTGAATCTTCTTAAAGGACTCATCAGGCAAATTAAAAAAAAAAACAGCTTTACTCACCTGGGGCTTTCTCCAGCCCCTTGCAGCCGACTGTCCTACGCTGACCGCTCCACCGTCGCAGTAAGGACAACCTCAAGGTCGGCCTTTGCACTGTACGGGGAACCCGGGACGGTGACTGAGAGCGGAGCGGTCAGCGTGGGACAGTCGGTTGCAAGGGGCTGGAGAAAGCCCCAGGTGAGTAAAGCTTTTTGCCTGATGATTCCTTTAAACAGACAATGTGCTGGGACAGTCATAAGGTTTATGTACACCAGAGATGCATTTCAACTAAACTTGGGATATAAATCTAGAGTAGATACACTGTAAATCAAAAATCTTGGTAAGAGTACTTGTAGAGGGTATAGACAGAAACAAACAACATCGATCAGGCCCTAGGCAATCTGTTTGTACATGTAAGTGTGATGTGCAGATACTCTGCATGAGAATGAGGCTATTCTTCCTCTATTACACATTCTTCATGCACAATCTGAACCAGGTTTATGGGTGATAAACATCTCTGTGTTCAATGTGCACAACATTTTCAGTGGAATCACAACAGCAATGCAGGGAGTGCATATGTAGAGTATAACTTGATTTGAAGTCACCAGCACCAAATTTAACATATTACATTAATTGATGTCATGAGCATACAGAGTGCATAATTTTCCATACAAAACTTGCAATAACCTGCATAATGGCAGAATTCTTTGCATCTCATTGACCATCCCTATTAGTGACACAACTACACTCCGGTCTTATTCTTACAGCATAGATGTTATGTATCAATATAGAAAAGATTCCTCTGTACACATCAGATACACAGTTCCATTCAGATATGTATATTGGATTTTAAAATCTACAGTGACTGCTTTATTAACCTGTTTAATGACTTATTTCATTTTTGTGGACTAAGCAGTGCTATTACTGTATATATATGATATTTAGGATGACTATTATCTGAGAAATAGAAACACACACACACACACACACACACACACACACACACACACACACACACACACACACACACACACACACACACACACACGACTCCAGGTACCCAAAAATTGCTCCAACTCCACAGCCTTGGTCATTTATCTCATTTGTCAAACACATACATTATACTTTTGGTACAATGTGTATGTATGTTCTCACCGCTTAGTCAGATTGGTGCAGGGCGTGGCAAATGATAGCTCAGCCTGCGGTTTCTGAAATACAATGCGGGTTAAATACTATTCCCCTCCTAAGTGTAGCAACTCTAAAGGAGTAATTTGGGGATCCGGCGACACGGTGCGTGAACTATAGCATTACTGCTATAGTGGCGCCGTCATCTGGTTCTATGTGGCCAGCAGTTTGCCTAGATGACCTGCATCGGGAACAATATATGGTGATCATGCTTAATTATGAAACAACTGTATATTTTTCTGTTGTGTGTAATATTTCCTTTTTAAGTTTATCAATAAATGTTAATTGTAAGAAAGAAAGGGGACAAGAGTATGGTAATAAGTAGTGACTAAACAGTAGTCTAATTTTATTAACCCCATGTTGAACTCCCATTCCATCCATTCTATCATGATGCCCCTTTTTACAGGCCCCATGTGTCTCCCTTTTAGTAGTCCCATTATATTGCCCTCTGCATAGCTTCTCCATATACAGTACCATCTTACACATTAAATGGTTCCATCTTTAAGTGGTGACCCCACCCCCTATTTATAGCACACCTACAGTTCTCTCAGTAGCTCCTGAAGAAGATACAGTGCTTCAGGTAGGGGAGTCCCTGAAGAGCTCTCAATAGATCCAAAGGGTAATGAGCCTTGCGCTCAATGACCATAACCAATGGTGACTAATATACTATATTGCGGTTATTAACACCAATCTGTTTAACCTGCATGCTACACAAATTAGTATAGGTCCCACTTTAAAGCAGATCTTTAAACTCATTTCTAAGCAAGTAACCATAGAAAGAAATGTAATTCACTTTTACCATCCTAGTTGTCCCTAATCAGCATATTCACACACCTGTAGCTGTTACCTTTTTGGCACCTGCTGGGAAGAAGTGTTTCCAAAATGCCATACACAATTCCTGACTCAGGAACCACAAGAAGGCATAAGAGGTGGCTCCGACAGAAAGTCACAACTCCCTTGCTAGTCCCATGATTCCTGTGACTAGAAGTGCATCAATGTGACAGCGCACAAACAGGATGAAAAGGCGCCCATCAATGTGATAGTCTACAGAAGGGCATTCCCCAGCAGGGTCATTTGACAGCGCTTCATGAAAGCAGTTGTGAGGCCTAAACACGCTGTTTGGGGACCACTGGGATTCTTGAGGTTGATGGGAGCGTAAATTCTATCTCAGGTCAGTGTTCTCCCCGGGCTATTTTAGCCGGGTACTCCACCCAGCTAGTTTTGGTGAGCACCCGACTGACATCGGCTCACCTGCTCCTATGCTGTAAGCAGAATAGCACCGGCCCTACATTCTGTCATCTTGCCCCACCCGGCTACTTTTTCATGCCACCCGACTGGGAAAAAATTCTGGGGAGAACACTGCAGGTGATTTTCTTTAAAATATGAAACTGAATAAGCTTTAATGCCCATAAAGTCAACTTCCAGATAAATCTGGTTTAATCTAAAATATTCGAATAACAAAGAAAACCTGATACAGATGAATGTGACCATAATGCTAAATTTTCAATTGGAATAGAATTGTATTGTGCTCCTAGGGAAATCTCATTTATCAAGCTGATCCTGATGGAACTGGAGAAATCACAAGACTGCCTCCAGGAAAACAACTTCATTTACACATTCCGGAATCCTTCCTCTGGAGCCTTGTCATGAGGAGTCCTTGTGGAATAGCTTTATTAGGCACAGCAGTGACTTGTGGGAAACGCCTGCCCTCTTTACTCCAACTTCTGTCAAGACTTTCCTTATTAAACAAAATGCTTATTGAAAATTAGTTGAAGGTGATAGCTAAAAAGGATATAATGTTTTAAACTATTAAACTAAAATGCTCCATCCCTGGCACTTTATGCAAACTCTGTGTGAATTGTAATTTGGCAATATGCTTTAAAGTGATATTTAAAAGTTTTCTTCATTTTGAAGACTAAAGAAAAGACTTTTTTGCACCAGAAACCGTCCTGTAGAGGTGGTGTGATGAGAAGGCTGATTGCTGCTGGAAGACTGGTAATTGATAAAGTGTACATGCTTGAAGGGGTGACAGTAGGAGATCTGTTACAAGGAAACATCTGAGGGTGTACAAAGTTTAACTGTAACATCAGCCCTAAACTTCTAGTCCTGGAGGTTTGCCCCATGTTTACCCATTACCTGATTGGATGTAAATAAGCAAACTGTTACATCCAATGCTGGTCAACAAGTGTTTAAATTGAAATCAGTCACACGACTGAAGCTTTTAGGGATGATCTGGTATTTAACATTTATATAGCGCTGACATCTTTCGCAGCACTGTACAGAGTATAATGTCTTAACTGTCCCTAAGAGGGGGCTCACAATCTAATCCCTACCATAGTCATATGTCTACATCGCATATTGTATGTGTCGTAGTCTAGGGCAAATTTAGCGGGAAGCCAACTAACTTATTTATGTTTTTGGGATGTGGGAGGAGAACTGAGGTGCCCGGAGGAAACCCACAGAGACATTGGGAGAACATACAAACTCTGTGCAGATAGTGCCCTGGCTGAGATTCGAATCAGGGACCCAGCGCTGCAATACTCAATGTGTGTAATATAAATGGTAACACACACACACACACACACACACACACACACACACACACACACACACACACAGTCTTGTTTGTTCAATAAAGAGGAAACACAAACAACAATAACAATCGTGTCAGTAGCTAAGTAGCTACCGTAAGGAAAAAAAAGAAAAAGAAAAAAAAAAGTACAAGGTTTATTACTCCCACCTCTAAAAGAGGAGTTTTAATCAGATCCCATGCAGAGAATATTCAGAAGCAATTACAGTTGTACGCGTAAAATAAAAGCCATAACTCAGGCTACATGCAAGTTGTAGAAATCTTTCCTATTCTTAATGTGGATCACAACCTTTTAACTGAAATGCAATCTACAAGTGAGTAAAGACCTTTATTTCTGCATGCTGCGCGAAGCATCTTGCTGTCACTGCACAAAGATCTACTAGTAAAGCAGTTTATATGCAGTGCATGCCTTTGTTTCCACAGTATCCATTAACCTAATGCCTGAATGTACCTTGTTGCACCCTCAAATGACAGGCTGGAAGAGTATAAATAGCTCAGTGTTGCCATTACCATTCAGGAGAAATTGGGACACGGATAGATGGCAACAAAGGTGTAAAAATAGACAATGAAGCACAACAAAACTATACAATAAGGTCACAGTTTAACCAAGGTAAGTTTGGCCAATGATTGCTACAACGTCACAAGAAATGTTTTCCTTTCCTTTGACACTTTTGTACTTTATTTCCTGCACAGATTTTGCCACCGGGCAATATAAATAGAACTTTGAAAACTAACCTGCACAATTAAATTGCTTTCAATATAAAAACAGGAAAGATAAAAACTTTAATCACAGCTGACGAGGTGACTGTTCTGGAGCCCCTAGGCTACAACATTGAATACTTAGCCCCATGAATTACCCCGCTTCCTCAGAATATTATATATATATATATATATATATATATATATATATATATATATATATATATATATATATATATATATATATATATATATATATATATATATATATATATATATATATATATATATATATATAATGTGTGTGTGTGTGTGTGTGTTTGCCATGGTCTAGACTAGTGCAGCTCTCACTAGTGGGATACTTGGAAACTAGGGTTCAGTAGCCCTGTTGCAAAGGAGCCTCATTGTGCAGAACAAAGCCTCTGAAAACAGCTGCCAATGGATTACCATTTCAGAGTTGCCATTTCCAAGTCTCACAGCTAAAACTAAACTAGACAATAAAGGGGATTCCTAAACACTGCCATATAAGCAGCAAGATCACCACTACACTACACTACATATTTGCATAGATATGAAGCAGAGATTACTTTTGAACTACTTGGAGCATATCACTTCTATACACAAGGCTCTAACCACAGGGCCAGCTCTCCCACGACCACAAATGCAACACCGATCTTCCTGATCAAGATGCCTTTTAATTTGCTATCAAAATCAGTCACAAGAAGGTTGACCACGTTAGTAATTAATGCAATTGATTACAATATTAAAGATGAGCGGTCAGCCATACTATCTGAGAAAAAACCCTACATATGTAAAGTAGATAAATACTTGCTGTACTTACACAACATATGTATTGCACTGTCCACATTTTAATTTTAGTGATTTTTCTTTAGTTAAAAAAAAATACAAAATCCTTTCTTAGGATTTCGCATTTTGACTGTCTATCTTGAAGCCAATCCTGACATAATTTCCTCCCTTAGTCTGTGTATAATTGCCCACCCTCCTCCTAGTCTTTAGACACACCCACCCAGCTTTGCAGTAGAAAGTGCATTGTCTCAGCATGAGAAATACTGGCCAATCAGAGAGGAACAGATTTGTGGGAGCTAAAAACGGGAGGGAAAGAGGTGTCAGCCAATTAGGCTGCATTAGTTATGTCTGAGGGGAAGTAAAGAAGAAAAATGAAAACCCAGCATGCCCAGCAACTTCCTTTGTGTGGCAGATATACCAAATAAGAGTCATAGAAACTGGGGAATGATCTTTTAGGGCATGTTCACACTATGAGCATTTTCATATTTAAAAAAAAAAAAATTAAGCGCTGGCGATTTTTTTAAATCGCTCTAAAAGCGCTTCTGCAATGATTTCCTATGAGAGTATACTCAGTTTTCTATTGAATTGCAAACGCAGCTCCTGTACCATTTTCTGAACGTTTGTTCAATAGAAAGTATAGGGAAATCACAAAGTACTTGAAAAAGTTATTTGAATAGCAATTTCCTGAGCGCTTTTATGAATAAATACATTGTATTCATTTCCAGGTCAAAGTTCACTTCCTGACGGACATCAGGAAGTGTAAAAAAATCATCGTTCCACAAAAGCACTTAAAGTGCTTAGTGCAAAGTGCAGGGAAAAGTGTTTTTAAAACACTAACCAAATCTCTCAGCACTTGCGATAGTGCTGGCAATTTGTAATGTGAACAAGGCCTTATGGAGAAGAAAAGTAAGTCATTTTAAACTTTTGTATTGCCTGGTTAGCATCCTTATTACTTGTTTACCAGCTAAAAATAAGTAACAGATTTTTGATTTTATGCAGTTACGCTTTAACATCCATCAGTATATTCAACATTTTGAAGTCAACTCTTCTTTTTCAAGCAATGCTGCATGTGTAAAATCACACAGGTTACACATACATTTATATAGTGAACATGGTTAGGTATCAGCCTAAAATTAAAGTGCACACACACACACACACACACACACACACACACACACACACACACACACACACACGTTTCCTGTGTAGTTATAAGTACAAAGGATAAAGTGTGGGGATATCAAGTGGACAAAAAGTAAAATTAAACTGAGAAGAAAAAAGAAGAACCAAAACAAAATAAGGGCTTGCAATTATTGATATAGTATAAAGAAACATAAAACTGAGAAATGTAATTAACAGGCCAAATGGGCAAATAAAATTATCTACAGTAGCACTTTTTATTTTTAAACTATAATGGCTGAAAACTGATAAATTTGTTTTTTAATTTTTCTTATTCCATTTAAAATGCATAGGAAATAAAATAATTCTTAGCAAAAAGTACTACCACAGAACACCTAGTTTGTCCGGCAAAAAAACTTTATATAGATCATGTAGGTGTAATAAGTAGCGATAAAGTAACTGGCGGATGAATGGTAGGACTGTGAAATGTGAAAATTGCTCTGTTTTTAAGAGGAAACAACCTGTGGCACGGAAGTGGTTAAGTAGATATTTTCATAAGTGTTATGCCTAACAAAATGCTATAGCAAGCCACTACCAAAGCAAAGCCAAAAACACTACATAACCTTGTTGTTATAGTTAATTACATCTGCACGGCAACACATTTTAGATGAAGTTATCTTCCTGAACTGATTATAGGATAACACAGCTAATAATAGAAAGACAGTGACCTAAAGTACCAATGTCAAAGGCACACATACTTGCTAGAAAACAACAGCAAGGCATTTAGTGAGCACTGTGGCAGTTTGCAATATCAGTAATTAATTACTGACACTTTCTACAAAGTGATTAGGTATTATAAAGGAAATGGCAGCATAGCTCTAGAAATGTTAGATAATAGGCAGCAGTGACACCCATTTTAAACCGCAATTATAATGAACAATAAGGTTTTAAAACGGATATATACTCTGTTAATAAACTGTGATGCTACAAAGTCACACCAATAAGAAGTGTGGCAAATATCTAAAGATAAAGTACTAAGCGTTCTGTGATGAGAAAATACATAATTCACACTTTATGTATCTAAGAATTAGACTTCACACATCCAAGCTCAAGTACTTGAAAAGCAACGTCGCTGAAGACACTGAAATATATAAATAAAGTGTAAAGGCTACCAAACAACAGACTGGACAACACTACTGCTAAAGTAGCTGACTACAGCAGCAATACAAATGTTTGTTAAAACACTGCTTACTAATATTACTTGTGTATTGACGCCTCTTTAAAAAGCCTTCTTTAGGTTATTTAGGTGACTAAGATACCACAGTTTGGGCCCACTTCCTCTAGTATGTTGCATTCTGCATCCATTTTTCTGGGTGCGGATTTCCGCCGCGATTATCGATGTGGAAATCTGGATGCAGCTATCACTCATTGGGTGAGAAACTGATGTGTGCTGCAGAAATCTACAGCTTGCAGTCCATTTTTTTTGTGCATCGCAATTGCAAATTCGCATTCAATAGAAATGACTCCAGGCATTGACATGCATAGGTTTCAGTTTCAATGCAAACAATCGCAATGCAAATTCGTGCATTAGTGGAAACTGCTCTCTCAAAACCCCCCACTCCAATCCAGTTCTCGCAGCTGTTCCTGCCTCCATATTTGCTTCTGGAATTGCTGGCACCAATACAAAAGTAGCATGTGCACCGAGATAACTGACCCCATCTTTTGTGCTGTTTTTTTTTCAGTGTGTAATTTTACAAGCAGATTCTCTGTATTAGCATCTGACTGTAAACTGAAATGTTTGTGAATTGTAGGTACATTATGTACAGGCATAGCTCGGATATAACGGAGCAGCATATACTGTTTCTATGGAGAGGGGAGGAGACACAATGGCACAGCGTTCAGCAAATCAACTTCCTGTGCTAAGAGTCAATAGGAGAACAAAGTCTCTGCCGCTGTCACTTCAAGATTCGCCATATCAAATCTTTAAGTAACCTCAGAGGGGACCTCTCCAAACAGCTGTCTCGGCCAGATTCTGTCTAGCATTTGTACAACGCTTAATGACAGATTGTTAGAGTAGGAGGAACAGATAAAGCATATGGGAGGGGGGGGGGGGGGGTTAGAATGTACCATTGACAACAATTAAATAATATATATTATACTAATCTATATTTGAAAGCTTCCTGAAAACTGAATGGACAGGAGCACACTGTCAGTCACAGGGGGTCTGCTGTGTTGGCTCCTTTTCACATGTACATATCAGTAGTTGGGACAGACTGTACTAGCCCTGAACATAAGGCACAATCTCAGGAGACCTCATTTTCTACAGTTTATCTTCTGCTTCAGGGAACTGAATACGATTGTCAAAAAGTTAAACTAGAAGTCCACAGGGTAGAATCATTATTGGAGATACAGTGAGGTCATTGACTTAAAGTCCTCTAAAAGTTTGGTAAGAGCATGTGGTTTGTGTGTATTTATTGTTGAAGCCTTAGTGTTCAAATGCAGGGTGTTTTTCCAGGCAAGTATGAGGTGTATATGCTGGCGAGGTCATGTGTCATTCTGCTAAAGGGAAAGTCCACCTTTACTGAGGGTTAGACTGAAAATAGAGTTCTACATACTGCAAGGATTAGTGGCAAACATTACTGGATGAGTTTTAATGTGCATACACAACCAAAGCATTCCACAGGGCTTGTAAAATACACTGGTAGATAGAAGAGGAAAAGTTTGCCTCTAGTCAGTGGGTTTCTCAAGGTGTTAAAAAACGAGTAACAAAGCTTCTTGTGCAGCAGCAAGGAGCACATATCTGAGCCAGCTTATAGCTACTGTGCTGCCAACAGTAGTACTGTCACTAAAGCTGCAAAGGAACAATTTTTGTAATTTCTTAGCTGACTGCATGTAAAGAAAAATGTTAATGTTGAACTGCAAAGTAAATTTCCCTTTAGGGCCCATTTCCACTATTGCGAATTCGCATGCGTTTGCCGCATGCGAATTCGCATTGCCAATACAAGTGGATGGGACTGTTTCCACTTGCCAGGATTTCTGAGCGTTTTCGTCTGCGTCAAATTTGCATGGCAGAGCCATCAGAATTTGCATATGCGGGTGTATGTGAATTTTCATGCGAATTCGCATGAAATCAATTGAAAACCATGGTTAAATTTGCATACAGCGTCATTCATGTGAATTCGCATGAAAACTCGCATACAAGCGCATGCGAAATTTGCCTCTGCATGCAAATTTTTTCCACTGCGATTCGCACAGCACAAGTGGAAATGGGCCCTTAATGATTCCCATCAATAAATATACAGTCGTCGCACACATCTGCAAGTAGTCTAGAGACACAGTAGTTAAGCACATAGAGAAAAAGTAACCCAAAACTAATGTTAACAGTAAAACTTTAGGCTTATCCTTACTATACTCAACATTTAACTTTTCAGTAAGCTTAAAGGGACTACGAGCACCTCTCATGGGTATGCCTTTAAAGAGACTCCGACCAGTACTGCAAAGTACTTAAAGATGCATAACCTCTCTGTAGCTCTTCTCTTTCATTTGATGCCTGAATCGCCATTCTACACCAAATAGTTTTCGTTCGATTTCAATTTAAAAATTGCGGCTGCCATCGTGGCTATGTTAGAACTTCCGGGTCACCCCTGTCTTCTCTGTTCGAGAAGTGCATCACTGAATGAAGCAGAAGAGGAAGTGACACACATGGCCATTGCAAGAGGCTCCTCCAGAGGGGTCACAGCACGACTTTGTTGGAAGTCATCTGGCTTAAAGGGAAACTGAAGAGAGAGGTATATGGAGGCTGTCATGTTTATTTCCTTTTAATCAATACCAGTTGCCTGGCAGCCCTGCTGGTCTATTTCTCTGTAGTAGTATCTGATTAAAACCAGAAACAAGCATGCAGCTAGTCTTGTCAGATCAGACTTATAAGTCTGAACCACTGAAACACCTGATCTGCTGCATGCTTGTTCAGGGGTTATGGCTAATAGTATTAGAGGCAGAGGATCAGCAGGGCTGCCAGGCAACTGGTATTCTCTAAAAGGAAATAAACATGACAGCCTCCATATACCTCTCTCTTCAGTTCCCCTTTAAAGGCAGGCCCATGAGAGGTGCTCGCAGTCCTTAAAGGTAACCTGAGGTGTGAGGGATATGGAGGTTGACAGGTTTATTTCCTTTTAAATACTGCACATTGCCTGGCTGTCCTGCTGATGCTCTGCCTCTAATAATTTAAGCCACAGACCCTGAACAAGCATGCAGGTCAGATTTCTATGACAATTCTGACAAGATTAGCTGCATGCTAGTTTCAGGTGTGTGATTTAGACCCTACTGACCAGAAAGATCAGCAGGACTGCCAGGCAACTGGCAGCTTCCATATGACCTGCACACTCACACTGATGTGAACAAACAATTATCAGAACAAAGTTAATCTGTGTTCAGATATTCTCAAAGGAACACAAGAAAGTTGTCAGCATAAGTTTGTGCTAAAAGAAGCTGACCCATGCGAAGATGTCCATTGATGAAGCTTTTAAAAAGGTAAACCTTGGTTCCCCAATGCTAGAGGAAAAGCAGGACATGATGATGACAGTGATGGCAATACGTTGGCGCTTTATGAATACAATAAATAAATAATAAATTATTGCTTCAGAAAGTTCCTTCTTGCTCCTCCTTCCTACTCTAGAGAACAGACATGTCACAAAAGAGGCCTATTGTCAGCTGTCTAATGTTCAGGTATATCCTCTAAATGTAATGCTGGGAATACACAATGAGATTTTTCAGCAGATTGAGGGCTCGTTTCCACTGTTGCGACGCGATTTCGCCGGCATTCCGACGCTTGTAAAAACGCATGCGGATGCATTTCCGCATGCGTTTTTACCCGCGATTTCGCGTGCGATTTCGCATGGCAGGGTGCCATGCGAAATTAACCATGACACTGCCAGGGCAAAATAACATTGAAAAAGGTGCGAAATCGCACGCGAAATCGCAGGTAAAAACGCATGTAACAAACGCATGCGTTTTTACTATTAAATACATTAGCGGCGATTCGCACGGATTCCCGACGCAGGCGAATTTGGTGGGTCCCGTCGTGCAGATTTGGCCCGCAGCCAAATCGCTCCCGCACGCCGCACATGTGGAAACAGCCCCGGCCACTTCAGTGTAACAAGCGAATCCGCATCTCGTCGCCGCATGCGGATTCGCTATGGTGGAAACGAGCCCTTACTGTCCAATCAATTTTCCGATCGTTTTTCCGATCGATTTTCATTCACTTCTATGAGAAAGTGATAAAAAAAAACTATTCAAAATAAGATCGGAGCTGTTGGAAATTATCTATCGAACCATCTATCTGCCAAAAAATCTCATGGTGTATTCCCAGCATAAGTGTAAATGACTGTCATCACATGCAGCATGCAAAATGGTGGCTCAGGAAGGCATGACAATGTTAGCAGGAAATTACATTTCTTATTGGATGGTTGATTTTATTTTTTTCTGTTAATATGGAGTTTTATATCCCACAATAACCTCCCTGGCGGTATGCAGTTCCAGAGGCTGCGTCCGCGGGAGGATTTTTTAAAATAAAATGTAATTTAAATGCTTTAGCTAGCACTTCGCTAGCTAACCATGTGCCCCAAGCCCCGCCGCACCTCTCCGATTCCCCCCGATCACTGCCGGCAATATTTACCCCTCCGCGATCCCGCGAGAGCCGCAGCTTCACCAGTCGCTATGGTGACAATCGGACATGACGTCATTGACGTCATGCGCAGTCCCGATCCTCCCCATAGCGAAGCCTGGAGCTGATTGGGAGGCTGCGAGCCATCACGGGATCCCTGGGGGTATGCATAACGGCGGCGATCGGGGGGGATCGGAGGAGAGCAAAGGGACTTGTGGGGCATGGTTAGCTAGCCAAGCACTAGCTTAACCATATAATGCACAATTTACTAAAAAAAAAAAAAAAAAAAAAAAAAAAAAAAAAAAAAACTCCAGCGAGTGTAGGTCAGGCTTACCGCCAGGGAGGTTAAGCAGCATGAAGGCACAGGAACAGAGCCAATAGGGAGTAGGCTTGCAGCAGGTAAGTATGCACCTTTTCAGAGTAAATGTTGACCCTAATATTAATGCCTTATTCTGGAACAAAACATGTTTAACAATTATATGATCAATCCAAGTTAAATTTGCTTGAGCATAAGGTCATTGAAAAACATTTGGTCAGGCTCCATATAATGCATTCCTAAATGGGAACCCCAGGCAAAAAGGATCTTTCAAAAGTGGTTGTTCTCTCTACTATAAACCAACCTCAGAAGTGCTGAGATTTTCTAAACCAATGTAGAAGGTAGCAGTGAACCAGTTTGTCATTTGCCCTTCTTTTATCCAGGAAACATGCCTGTCCGTGTTTCTGTATTACACCCTGCATGAAAACTCTGGACATATCCAAATAATAGCCAGGCGTTTATGAGAAAGGTCCACTTTCACTGCTTTGCAGCTGCCACTCACCTTTGGTCTGCACAGTCCAAAAACGATTTGCTATTGTTTCCTACTGCAGATAAATTACATTTCCGACAGCCAGGCAAACACTGGAAATCTGCCAAGCAAACACCAAACGTTCACAATTCATGAAATGCTACTGGCGGTGTTTTAAGTACTATGGCCTTCATTGCCCGGCAGTGAAGCGACACTTTGTAAAGAGAAAGCATGTGCCAAGACACTCATATTAATGAGCTCTCAGACCGTTCTTTGTAAGAATATGGAACTGTGCAAAGAGTTGCATTAACCCAACCTTCAAACCTCCCAAAAAGGTAGTATCAATCTGCTGCAATGAACAAGATTATTATTATACAGGTCCTTCTCAAAAAATTAGCATATTGTGATAAAGTTCATTATTTTCTGTAATGTACTGATAAACATTAGACTTTCATATATTTTAGATTCATTACACACAACTGAAGTAGTTCAAGCGTTTCATTGTTTTAATATTGATGATTTTGGCATACAGCTCATGAAAACCCCAAATTCCTATCTCAAAAAATTAGCATATCATGAAAAGGTTCTCTAAACGAGCTATTAACCTAATCATCTGAATCAACCAATTAACCTGCAAAAGATTCCTGAGGCTTTTAAAAACTCCCAGCCTGGTTCATTACTCAAAACTGCAATCATGGGTAAGACTGCCGACCTGACTGCTGTCCAGAAGGCCATCATTGACACCCTCAAGCAAGAGGGTAAGACACAAAGAAATTTGTAAACGAATAGGCTGTTCCCAGAGTGCTGTATCAAGGCACCTCAGTGGGAAGTCTGTGGGGAGGAAAAAATGTGGCAGAAAACGCTGCACAATGAGAAGATTTAACCGGACCCCGAGGAAGATTGTGGAGAAGGACCGATTCCAGACCTTGGGGGACCTGCGGAGGCAGTGGACTGAGTCTGGAGTAGAAACATCCAGTGCCACCGTGTACAGGAAATAGGCTACAGGTGCCGCATTCCCCAGGTCAAGCCACTTTTGAATCAGAAACAGCGGCAGAAGCGCCTGACCTGGGCTACAGAGAAGCAGCACTGGACTGTTGCTCAGTGGTCCAAAGTACTTTTTTCGGATGAAAGCAACTTTTGCATGTCATTCGGAAATCAAGGTGCCAGAGTCTGGAGGAAGACTGGGGAGAGGGAAATGCCTGAAGTCCAGTGTCAAGTACTCACAGTCAGTGATGATCTGGGGCGCCATGTCAGCTGCTGGTGTTGGTCCACTGTGTTTTATCAAGGGCAGGGTCAATGCAGCTATCAGGAGATTTTGGAGCACTTCATGCTTCCATCTTCTGAAAAGCTGTATGGAGATGAAGATTTCATTTTTCGGCATGACCTGGCACCTGCTCACAGTGCCAAAACCACTGGTAAATGGTTTACTGACCATGGTATTACTGTGCTCAATTGGCCTGCCAACTCTCCTGACCTGAACCCCATAGAGAATCTGTGGGATATTGTGAAGAGAAAGTTGAGACGCAAGACCCAACACTCTGGATGAGCTTAAGGCCGCTATCGAAGTATCCTGGGCCTCCATAACACCTCTGCAGTGCCACAGGCTGATTGCCACCACGCCGCATTGAAGCAGTCATTTCTGCAAAAGGATTCCCGACCAAGTATTGAGTGCATAACTGAACATAATTATTCAAAGGTTGACTTTTTTTTGTTTTAAAAACACTTCTTTTATTGGTCGGATGAAATATGCTAATTTTTTGAGATAGGAATTTTGGGTTTTCATGAGCTGTATACCAAAATCATCAATATTAAAACAATAAAAGGCTTGAACTACTTCAGTTGTGTGTAATGAATCTAAAATATATGAAAGTCTAATGTTTATCAGTACATTACAGAAAATGATGAACTTTATCACAATATGCTATTTTTTTGAGAAGGACATGTATATACACAAATTGTTTATTCATAAGATAGCTTAACTTGGATCTTGAGCTATGAAAATATGTCAACTGGCAGTAGGCATAAACTGCCCATCCATGTCAATATATTTGCATTATTCATGGTTGCGCACAGTGGTCATTGGTCCAGACTCTGATCGGTTTGCCCGACAGCACCCGGCCGAGCTGCAAGTAACAGGACGTTGTATTAGCTATACTCTTGACAGAAAGCGTGGCGCTGTCAAGCGAACATCAACAAATACAATCCTTAACACACTGCCTCTATTCATATATTGTTTATGATGTAAATAAAGATTAGGATTGTTGTGTATTTCCATAGCACTGATATTCCCCACAGCTCTTTTTACATGGTGTATAAAGTCATGTCAGTTACTGTACCTCAGAGGAACTCACAATCTAATTCTTACCATTGTTATAGTCTTATGTTCCTATTGCAGTCTAATGCTAGGTACACACGTTCCATTTTTCCTCTCGATAGATGCGTTCGATTAACTCCATCATGCTCTATATTCTTCTTGATCGTTTTATCACTTGATTTCTCATAGAAGTGAATGGAAAAAGATCCGAAAAACGAGCGGAAGATAAGAGAATCGAGCGGGAAAAACTTTCGAGCACAGGGTAGAGCGGAAAAACTGTATCGTTTGTACCCAGCATAAGGCCACTCTTTGGAGAGATCGAATTAACCCATATGTACGCTTTTGCGATGTAGAAGGAAAGTTGCGTACATTTTAAATGGCCGCAGCCAAATTTCTGCGCAGGTTAATGCCAAAAAATGTCTCACCCTGCTGCTGGCAAACTCCTGGGTAGCGTTAATAATATTCCCCTACCGAGCCGTCGTAACTCAGGGGTATGTATTTTGGGCATAAGGGTGAATTACCTCTTTTTCTCTAATTTGAGCTCTGGCCATCGCCAGTGCCAATATTAGTCACTCAGCAGCGCTATAGCTGTAATTCTAATTATGGCCTATGGCGGTGCCCAAATCAGCTGATTTGGGATGCTGAAGTGCATCATGGAAACCCAGTGAAACAAGGAAAACATACAAACGCCATGCACATAGATTCCTGCCTCAGATTTGAACTGAGGAACCTAGCGCTGCAAGGAGAGAGTGCTATCCACTACATCAGCTGAACACGCTGATCAGTAAACACAGCAACTACAATGAACCATGCACTCAATTATATGTTATTAGGCAAAATCAAAAACAGATTCATGTGAATTCTGGCACCACTGCTGGGAGAACTGCAGCCTCTTTTTACATGACCCTGAGCTATTTGTATCATGTGTTTCAGTATCTTCTGGCCCATACTCACGGGCTACAATTGTCGCCGCAACCACGTGGCACGCGCGTGTTGCGGAGACAGGTCGCCCGTGAGTTTGAGTCGCAACACGGGCGCGCACCCCGAATCGTCGCTCATCGCTGCTGTCGCCAGGCGATTGGCGCTGTCAATCGTCTGGCGACAGTTTCCGCGCAACTTCGCTGCAACTGTCGCTAGTCCGCGTGTGTATGCGGAATAGCGACAGCAACCAGCAGGGAATACCCTGAGCTTCCTGCGGGGGGGGGGGGGGGGGGGGGGGAGGGAGGAATGTCGGTGACAGCTTACGCCGCATCAGATGCCAGGTCCCTTCGCCGTGTGTATGCGGAGGGACCTGGCGACGAGTTGTAGCCTGTCGCGCACACGCTCCCGTGTACTAGCAACAGCAACAATTGTAGCCCGTGAGTATGGGCCATTAGCTCAGTGTTTGTCACTAATCTAAGGTGGCGTTTGCAGAGTATTCCCTGCTGTGATCATCATCTCAAGTTGAAAGGAGTTTTACCAAACTAAAAATGTCTTTTAAGGGCCTGAGCCCACTAACTCAGTAGTGTGCAGTTAGCTTTCAGCATCTGTAACATTGATGTGTTGCTGAAAAGCGGACACAACTGTGCACAACTGCGTTAGTGGGCTCAGGCTCATTTAGGCCTTGTCAAATTAGAAATCACCAGCGCAATTGCTGAGCGATTTTGTAAGGGCTGATTCACACTCAGCACTTGCCCACGACCACAGGCAAAATCTCACAATTCTACGTGATTTGGGGTTGTGAGTCCCATTCAACAGAACGAGAATCACAGTGAGCAAACGCTGCAGTGTGAATGTATCCATAGGGAGCAGCAAAAAAGCACCCAGTGTGAACTAGCCCTAAGCGCTTTTCCCAGCAATTTCGATATTTAGAAGCGCTTTTGTACTTTTGTTCCTGCACACAAACAGGAAGTGAACTCTTTGACCTGAACAGAATGTCAGTGATATTTTTTTTATAAAAGCAATCAGAAAATTGCTTAATGATAAAAACAGACTGCGCTAAAAACAAAGTATAGCTTTAATCAATAAAATAGGAGTTGATCTAATGATACAGATCCAGTTGCCCTCAAATTAATGTATATGCATATACAGTGGGCTAAAACATGGTAGTGTGAATTAAAAGGACTGCAAATAAAAAACTGAACTCATGCAAACCCGCTGAGGATCTAAAATGCGGGATGCAGATTGGATTTCACTGGGCAGTAAGATAATACGCTGATATCCGGAACTAGTTTCAATTGCACATGTGCACGTTGGAGCTCAATGATATAATGTCAATGAATTCACGGTGGGGGACCCCAATAGTGATTAGGAGTTAGGTATTAGTACATCCTCATCAAGAACTTCTCCAATGTGGATTAATGTCCTGAAATAAACACAGTGCTTAAGTTGTATGCATCTCACCCTTCCGGATCCGTGAGTAGTGTTCCAGTGCTGTGTGGGGAGCCGCTCAATCTCACCAGCCCCGGCCGGTGGCTAGGTGGGAGAGTCTAGACGCTGGCTGATGTCGGGCTGTGCGAGCCCGGCTCCCTTGCTGGCGGAGGCTGTGCGGGGCAGGGCACCTGGTCAGGGATGGATTCACCGTGTAGTCCTGCGGCGCTGACAGCTCCGTGACTTGGCCACACCTCCTCCCCCTGTATTCTGTGACGTCACACTTGCAGCCACTGCTGACGTTTCGGGAGGAACGCCTCCCTTTCTCAAAGCTAGGCTGCTCAGGGGGATCGGAGGCTCTCTTATCAAGCCTCGCCTGCATGTTCAATTGCTACTCCTAATCAAAAGCATATAAGTCTAGATCCTTGTTTAATCCATGTGGGATCATAGAATTGAGATTAAAAATCCACAGAGTCTCTCTCCGCGACATTTCTAATAGGTAGTCCCCACCTCTCCAAGATTTGTCCACTTGCTCAATTGCACAATATTTCGTTCCCTTAAAGGAACATCCATGTATCGTCTTATAATGATCTGAAAGGGGATGCTTTTTATTTCCTTTCTTAATGTTTGCACAATGCTCATTAAGTCTTTCTTTTAATGCCCGTTTTGTTCTTCCTACATAATGTTTCTGGCAGGGACAGGTCAACACATATATGACTCCCTTTGTGTCACAATTAGTGACATCTCTAATCTTAAAAGTTTCTTTATTTCCCATTGCTATGATGTCATAAATTCTTTCCACAGGTAGGCAGGACTCCCGACAAGCCCTACAAAATCCACACCTCTTAAAGTACCCCTGTTTCTTCTTGATTCTAGTTGTCTTTATAGTGGGCGCTAGTATATTGCCCAAATTCTTGGTCCTTCTGAAGATCATTCTAGGATTCCCGGGTAGAATCAAGGTGAGTGACTGGTCTTCCCGCAACAAATGCCAATACTTCCCCACTATGCTCCTAACTTTTGGAGCCTGTGATGAGTATTGCATTATTAGATTGGGCTGATGACTAATTGAATCAGTTGGTTTATCTTTCACCTGTAGTAGTTGACCTCTCTCTGTATTCTTGGCTCTTTCTCTGGCCTCCCCAATCAGTTCTCCTGAATACCCCTTGGATTTAAATCCATCCTGCAGAATTTCTGCCTCCACCTCAAAGTCTGACATCTTAGAGCAATTTCTCCTAAGCCTAAGAAATTGGCCACCTGGAATGTTCATAAGCCATCGAAAATGATGACAACTGTCGACATTAATAAAACTGTTGCAAGTTTGCAAAAGAAGGAGCAAACCTATATATGTCCCACTGGGAACAATTCCAACTTCGCGGCCCAGTGGGCCCCGGATCTTCCCTGGTGCTCTGGAGGAGATTTATAGATGACGCCTTTTTCATCTGGCGAGGCACCAAGTCCAGCCTTGACACATTTATTGGGTGGATTAATGACAATCATTATAACTTGAAGTTCACCAGTGAGAGCAGCCAGCAACAAGTTCATTTTTTAGATCTTACAGTTTATGTGGAAGGGGGGCAATTGCTGACGAAGACTTACTTGAAACCAGTGGATACCAACAGTTTTATTAATGTCGACAGTTGTCATCATTTTCGATGGCTTATGAACATTCCAGGTGGCCAATTTCTTAGGCTTAGGAGAAATTGCTCTAAGATGTCAGACTTTGAGGTGGAGGCAGAAATTCTGCAGGATGGATTTAAATCCAAGGGGTATTCAGGAGAACTGATTGGGGAGGCCAGAGAAAGAGCCAAGAATACAGAGAGAGGTCAACTACTACAGGTGAAAGATAAACCAACTGATTCAATTAGTCATCAGCCCAATCTAATAATGCAATACTCATCACAGGCTCCAAAAGTTAGGAGCATAGTGGGGAAGTATTGGCATTTGTTGCGGGAAGACCCGTCACTCACCTTGATTCTACCCGAGAATCCTAGAATGATCTTCAGAAGGACCAAGAATTTGGGCAATATACTAGCGCCCACTATAAAGACAACTAGAATCAAGAAGAAACAGGGGTACTTTAAGAGGTGTGGAGTTTGTAGGGCTTGTCGGGAGTCCTGCCTACCTGTGGAAAGAATTTATGACATCATAGCAATGGGAAATAAAGAAACTTTTAAGATTAGAGATGTCACTAATTGTGACACAAAGGGAGTCATATGTGTTGACCTGTCCCTGCCAGAAACATTATGTAGGAAGAACAAAACGGGCATTAAAAGAAAGACTTAATGAGCATTGTGCAAACATTAAGAAAGGAAATAAAAAGCATCCCCTTTCAGATCATTATAAGACGATACATGGATGTTCCTTTAAGGGAACGAAATATTGTGCAATTGAGCAAGTGGACAAATCTTGGAGAGGTGGGGACTACCTATTAGAAATGTCGCGGAGAGAGACTCTGTGGATTTTTAATCTCAATTCTATGATCCCACATGGATTAAACAAGGATCTAGACTTATATGCTTTTGATTAGGAGTAGCAATTGAACATGCAGGCGAGGCTTGATAAGAGAGCCTCCGATCCCCCTGAGCAGCCTAGCTTTGAGAAAGGGAGGCGTTCCTCCCGAAACGTCAGCAGTGGCTGCAAGTGTGACGTCACAGAATACAGGGGGAGGAGGTGTGGCCAAGTCACGGAGCTGTCAGCGCCGCAGGACTACACGGTGAATCCATCCCTGACCAGGTGCCCTGCCCCGCACAGCCTCCGCCAGCAAGGGAGCCGGGCTCGCACAGCCCGACATCAGCCAGCGTCTAGACTCTCCCACCTAGCCACCGGCCGGGGCTGGTGAGATTGAGCGGCTCCCCACACAGCACTGGAACACTACTCACGGATCCGGAAGGGTGAGATGCATACAACTTAAGCACTGTGTTTATTTCAGGACATTAATCCACATTGGAGAAGTTCTTGATGAGGATGTACTAATACCTAACTCCTAATCACTATTGGGGTCCCCCACCGTGAATTCATTGACATTATATCATTGAGCTCCAACGTGCACATGTGCAATTGAAACTAGTTCCGGATATCAGCGTATTATCTTACTGCCCAGTGAAATCCAATCTGCATCCCGCATTTTAGATCCTCAGCGGGTTTGCATGAGTTCAGTTTTTTATTTGCAGTCCTTTTAATTCACACTACCATGTTTTAGCCCACTGTATATGCATATACATTAATTTGAGGGCAACTGGATCTGTATCATTAGATCAACTCCTATTTTATTGATTAAAGCTATACTTTGTTTTTAGCGCAGTCTGTTTTTATCATTTTGTATATTTTCTTCAAGGGGTTGGGGATCCTTTGACAGACTAGCGGCTGAGCTGTGGGCGCTACACTAAGTGAATATTGTTCAGAAAATTGCTTAGCCAAGTGCTTTTTAAAGAGTTTAGCAATTTTCCTATACCTTCTATTGAACCACAAATGCTCGGGAAATGGACCCGCATTTGCGATTGGAAAGAAAGTTCATCGCCCGTGTAAGAATACTCACATTGATAAACATTGCGCAAGCACTTTTAAAAATCCGGCGCTTTTCAAAATCGAAAATGCTGATAGTAAGAACAAGCCCTAATACAAGATTTAACATTTTTATCTAAAAAAAAAAAACCACTTAGACCAAAAAGTTCAAGTACCCTCTAAAACAAATGCCAAGGACACCTGAACTAAGAGCTATATGGAGGCTGTCATATTTATTTCCTTTTAAATACCACCAGTTCCATGGCTGTCCTACTGATCATCTGCCCCTAATGCCTAGTACACACCTTTCAATTTCTCGTCAGACAAGTTAAATCGGTTATTTCGGACAGGTCCAGCATAATTTCAGATCGATTATGTATAGAAAAAGTTGGAAAATCAATGAGAAAAATGGACTTGTTGGAAATAATCATTTTGCCCCGTCTATCGTACGGGTAATTGCATGGTATTTTATCAGGCATAAAACTTTTAGGCGTAGTGGAAGGAACGCCTTGGAAGCAGTACACCAGGTATATGTACCCTGTACACTTGGCCGGTGCTCAGTCCCGGCCAGAATGCCCAAACTGTCACGGATTTACCACAAATGATCAAAGGAGAGACGGCACACAACTGGCTGCAAAACTGTTGCTGTGTATTATGGAGCAGAGCACTGCATTACATGTTATGGACTTCCGTCCTTCATCAGATGCATAACATGTGTACAGGGTACATATACCTGGTATACTGCTTCCATGTTATGCATCTGATGAAGGACAGAAGTCTAACATGTAATGCAGTGCTCTGCTCCATAATACACAGCAACAGTTTTGCAGCCAGTTGTGTGCTGTCTCTCCTTTGATTGTTTGTGATAATACTTTTAGGCCCCTTTCACACTTCCCACACTGTTGCACAAACAGGGATTGCCCTACTGGGCTATTGCATTGATCACAGTGTGGCGGGTCCCGACGCAGTAACACACACTGCATGCAGTGCGTTAACAGTATGACACTTGCATTTTCCAGGAAAGTGAGGCATACTTCCATTGTACTGCATACTTCACTGTATGGTCGCACCGCAGTGTTATCGTGCAGTGCGATTACAGAATAATTGGAAACATGATGAACAACATTGTCAGCTTCTACTTGAACATAATTTCCCCTCCTCTCTCCCCACTTCTCATAAGCCAAGCCCAGTATTCACACAACAGAAAACATCCTGAGATTAGTTACATTACGTCTGAACAACCTGCCACCTTTCTGATGTCCATAGACATGTAACTAGAATTTACAATTCATGCTGTACACGGATTTACATTGTTCTCACATTTCTTATTTGCCCACTAATTACATTGTTAGGTGGCTTTGATGTCTCTAGGACTGCAGCAAGATCCACTTAAGAAGAATAAAGAGAAAATAAGAAATTCTACAAAATTGTCTACAAAGCCATTCCATACCTATACGTTGCATTAATGAGGAGCCTGCATAAGAATTCTGTCAATGGCAAATTAGATGAAATAGGTGCTTTGATGTAAAACGCACTCTTCAATTTTTCCCCCCTGATTAGAACATATGACCTGAAATATTCCTCAACTGCATAACATGGCGCTACCAGGCACACTAATAAAGATCAGCCTGTTCATTAGACACTCTGCTGATTAGATGTACATCTTGAGAAAAAGTATAGTCACTACGCGAGCTGAAGCAGAGTGCAGATTATGCAACGTCAAGGTTGACTGAAGGTGATCTAGAAGTTATTCAAAGAGAATAAATCTTACTTTGATGAACTAAAGATCCTCCATCTTCTCCCATCAGCAGCTTGTGTGGGAATTTGTACTTCCCGGTGGGGTCACGCTTTCCCGCACGGCGCAATGCATACGTACACGCATCTAACCCGACTACATCTTCCAGCATATAATGTGCTGTGTGCAACTCAGCTGGGAAGCACAAATTCCCACACAAGCTTAAGACAGAAGAAGATGGGGGATTCAAAAAGGGCCTGGGGCCAGCAGATCAGCACCCCGTAAGGCAATGCAGCTCTCCTGCATCCTCAGTGGCACAAAACAATATGATTCTCCTTTATGGGGAAGTTTTTTGAAAAGTAAAAAAAAAACAGTGCTCAGTGAACATTATATAAAGCACAAGAAGGGAAAGTACCCTAAACAGCACCGCACTGACCAATCATACATTAGATAGGAACAGAATTTGCATAATAACAATACAATCAATTAATTAAAAACCATCACCAACAAGTTATGTGGTGGTGTCCATAACACATATTCAATACAAATTATGATTCAAAATGTTACACAGGGTCCTACTCATCCAAAAAAATACAGTACACATGATAATCCAAAATAAATATATAGAAATACAAATACTCAGATGCACCTTTCCATAAAATGTATAATATGCAAAGTACACAAACTGTTAAAAATCACATTGTGCAAAAAGAATCAAAGATGAACCTGATACTAATTTACAAAAAAAATAAAATAATAATAATCAGGCATAAATCAATAGCATAGTAACCAAGGGCAACCTGGAGAACTGAGTGGCTGCAGAGAAAATATAACCAAGAAAGTGCAGCTTGCCAATAAGCAGCGAAGGAGAGAAAGTGCTTATGTGCAAAAACGGATCGCCTTAGTGCATCACGTGGGCAACTCCTGCTTCAGAAGAGGCTCAGTGAACGTTAAGCTAGCCACAAACTGATAACTTGCCATGCAATGTGGCAAAATGATAACTCCTTCTCTGATCGGAATCTGATTAGAGGGACTGATTCCTACCACACGCTGCATGTAAATTTTCAATAGTCAACTCAAAAACACAGTGTTCTCCCCAGAGCCTATTACCCGGGCGGAGCGCCCGGCTGGTCTCAGCTTCCCGCCCGCCTGTGGTTACAGCGTGCATCAGATTTTCTTCCTCCACATTCAATGCAGTGAGCAGCGGCTGTGTTATTGGAGCCAGCCGCTGTCACTTACACTATCTCCGCCCTCCCCTCAGCTCCTGCATAGCCGTGATGTAGAGGGGCGGGGAGAGCCTGGTAACTGAAGTTACAAAGGCACCGCGGGAACTTCAAAGGAGCTGGAGCTAGTGAATCCCATCCCGATCTGCATGACTATTATGCAGAGGACGGGCTCTCTTCCTTCCTCCAGCAAGTCTTCACATCGCAGCAAACTTCCCAGCATGTGCTCCAGCCTCACCTCCAGCCTCGCAGGTCAGATGTCAGAGCACAGGGAAGAGTGTGGCGCAGCGCTCGCTCATGCCGGGGAGACAGCATTGCAGGGCAGATGGCTATCTGTTTATCCCTGGTAAGGTGGTGACTGATGGCCATTAGCTGCCTCTGCTGCTGTGCCTGGTGTAGCGTCACCTCTATGCCCCCCTTTCAGATGCACTTTGCTGGGAGGAGAGGAGACAGACATTTTTACAGCTCCTATTGCTGTCCTTCCCCCAACTGCTCTGCTCCGAGATGTTACATTGATGTAAACCTGTCTGCAGACCTGCAGTGTGCTGTGCAAGTTACAGGAGCTGTGAGAGTGCTGCATTCTTGTATTACATTCATATTTAGATGGTACTGCTTGCAATCCTCTCCTCTCTGACCCACACATTGTTTTTTTTTATTGCCCCCCCCTTCCTTTTCCACACTGATATACATAGGTTTTCTTCTACCTTTAGTCTGTCTCTCCCTCTCACACATTTCCCTTTGTCTCTCACACATTCCTCCTTGTTTTTTCTTTCCCAGTCCTTTTTTCCCCTCTGTAGTACACGCTGTTTAGCACATAGACAAGCAACAAGCATGTGTACATCAGGCTTGTGTGCATGCGAGATCATCCAGTGTAACTTCTCATCAGTAGTTCCCAGTGTGTTTCCTCCTTACCCACTTCCTCATTCAAAAGCACCCAGCATGATCCACCTACACTCCTTCCTACCAAGTAGCACCCAACACGATCCACCCTGCCCCTCCCTACCTAGTAGTGGCACCCAGCATCACCCTCCAACTCCACCCAACGTGACCTTACTTCCCCACCCGGCTACTTTTTCATGCCACCCGGCTGGTTAGAAATTCTGGGGAGAACACTGAAAACATATCTCGCATCCGTCCTTTTCTCACTCAAGACACAACTAAAATGTTAATACATGCTCTTATACCGTATTTCGCGCCGTATAAGACGCCCCGGAATATAAGACGCACCCAGGTTTAGAGGGCAAAAACCAGGGGAAAAAAAAAATACTAAACCTGGTGCGTCCATATTCCAGGAGTGTCTTGTACATAACCTTGTGTGTCCTCATGTGTGCTCCTGTGCCCCCCATATCCTCATGTGTCCTGTGTGTCCTCATGTGCCCCCCATGTGTCCTTCTGTGCCCCCATGTGTCCTCCTGTGCCCCCATGTGTCCTTCTGTACCTCCCATGTGTCCTCCTGCGTGTCCTAATGTGCCCCCCATGTGTCCTTCTGTGCCCCCATGTGTCCTGTGACCTCATGTGCCCCCCACGTGTCCTTCTGTGCCCCCCCACGTGTCCTTCTGTGCCCCCCATGTGTCCTCCTGTGTGTCATGTGTGCTCCTGTGCCCCTATATGTCCTCCTGTGCCCCCCATATGTCCTCCAGTGCCCCCCATATGTCCTCCAGTGCCCCCCATATGTCCTCCAGTGCCCCCCATATGTCCTCCAGTGCCCCCCATATGTCCTCCAGTGCCCCCCATATGTCCTCCCTCCCACCTGCGTCTCCTGGCCCCCCCGGATGAAAACGTCAATAGCAGCGGCAACTTACCTTTGGCAGGCTCCTGCGCTGATCCTAGATCATCGCGCTGCCCCCCGCTAGCCTCCTCTGCCTCCCCCCTCTGTATCTGGCCCCCCGGGGTGAAGGAATAAGTATCGGCAGCTTACCTCCGCAGTGCGCCCGCGATGACTGCAGACGTCCGTCTTCAGGGCACTTCTCGCTCTAGTGACCGGCTTGAACTGATGACGCGCAGTTCAAAGCCGGCCACTAGAGCGAGAAGTGCCCTGAAGACGGACGTCTGCAGTCATCGCGGGCGCACTGCGGAGGTAAGCTGCCGATACTTATTCCTTCACCCCGGGGGGCCAGATACAGAGGGGGGAGGCAGAGGAGGCTAGCGGGGGGCAGCGCGATGATATAGGATCAGCGCAGGAGCCTGCCAAAGGTAAGTTGCCGCTGCTATTGACATTTTCATCCGGGGGTGCAAGGAGACTCGGGCAGGCATAGGGAAAGCAGGCAGGGAATCCCCAACATGGCGGCGGGTTGGCGGTTCGGAACGGCGGGCGTTATTAAGTTGGGGATTCCCTGCCTTTGCCGTATAAGACACAGGGACTTTTTCTCCCCATTTTTGGGGGAGAAAAAGTGCGTCTTATACGGCGAAAAATACGGTAATTTCTCGTCTGGACTACTGCAACATACTACTCTGTGGACTACCTTCTAACAGACTGGCCCCGCTCCAGTCAGTACTGAACTCAGCTGCTCGTCTCATCTTTCTTCTCGATCTTCCTCTGCCGACCCTCTTTGTCAAGCTCTTCACTGGCTGCAAATTAACCAGAGGATTCAGTTCAAACTCCTAACCCTAAGGCCTGGAACCCACTGAAATCGGCAAACGCGAAATGCTACCGCTAGCGTTTTGTCTGAGCGGTTTGCAAGCGGATTAATGCGCGTTTTCGGTCACATTTTGCAACATCGTATTTTTTGCTCAGCGGTTGCGTAGCGTTTTGCGTTTTTATCCTAATTGGTCCTGTGAATTATTTTTCATTTTGTTACAGTGTGCTGAACCGCAAAACGCTAGCAAAACCGCTCAGTTTAGGTTTTGCTGAGCGTTTCCGCTAGCGTTTCAATACTTTACATTGAAGCGCTAACACTCCCAAAATGCTGCAGGTCCTGTGGAAGTTGCCCCATCCATTAACATTAGCCCAGCGTTTTGGCAAAGTGCTAGCGTATCGCAGCGTTGCCTAAACGCTGCCAAAAGCGCTCCTGTGGGTCCCAGCCCTAACCTACAAAGCTCTCCACAATCTCTCTCCCCGGTACATATCCTCACTAATCTCCAGATACAAACCCAATCGCAATCCCAGATCGGCAAATGATCTTCTGTTGTCCTCCTCTAGAATCACCTCCTCACATTCACGCTTAAAAAGATTTTGCACGCGCTTCACCCCTCCTCTGGAATGCCCTCCAACACATCCGTCACTCGCCAACCTTTGTTGCCTTTAAACTCTCTCTAAAAACACACTTGTTCCGTCAAGCATATGCGCTACCTTAGGCCACTTCCCTTTGTCCTAAGACCAAATTGCACTCCTACTAGGTATCCTAAAACACACAGCCTCTATATATTTGCTGCATACTACCCCTCCTCTTGTTTCCCCCATTCCCTTTAGATTGTAAGCTCGCAAGGGCAGGGTTCTCTCCCCCTTTTGTGTCTTGGTAACCATTATACATTTTATTCATCATGTTAATTTTATCACTGTTATTACCAATTCTAAAATTTGTTTCTGTATCATTCTTTGTATTTTGTCACTAATTATGTATCTTGTATTCTGGTGTATAGCATTGTCTGTATTATTATGAACCCCATGTTTGTTTCTTACTTTGTACAGCGCCACGGAATATGTTGGCGCTTTATAAATCAATAATAATGATAATAATAATAATAGTCATAGTCAATTGGAAATTTATTGAAAATTGGTCAAACCACAGCGATGCATAGATCTACTGCCGTTTCTTGCCTGATCAACAGATTTTTCGTTCCAGCTGACATCAAAACTGATAGGACATGTTGGAGCATAGATTTCTGGCATGCATCGAACTGCAAAATCGATAAGTGTGTGGCTTTATAGCTATTTCAAGTCAAAACGGATGCACAGACACTCCAATCACCACTACATGGTGCTGTAGTGGATAGCACTTTCACCTTGCAGTGCTGGGTTCACAGTTCAAATCCCAGCCAGGGAACTATCTGCAAAGGAGCTTGTATGTTCTTCCTTTGCAGGGGAATTAGAATAGAGGCCCCTCTGAGGGACAGTTCATGACATGAATATATATGTACAGAGATGTGTAAGATGTTGGCACTATATAAATACTAAATAATAATCGTGCACAAGTTTCAGGATACACTGGGAACCCTAGGACTAGTTTTACAATCTGACATTTACTAAAATGTGCCTTTTATCTGGTAAACAAGTAATAAGGATGCTAACCAGGCAATCCCAAAAGTTAAAAATCACTATTACTTTTCTTGTTGATAAATGATCATTCACCAGTATACCTGACTCTTATTTGGTACATTGCCACACAAAGGAAGTTGCAGGGCATGCTGGGTTGTCTTTTTTGCTTCTTTATTTCCCCTCAGATTTAACTAATGCAGCCTGATTGGCTGAAGCCTTTTCCCTCCTGTTTTCCCCTCCCATATCTCTGTTCCTCTCTGATTGCCCAATGTGTCTCATGTTGAGACAATGCACTTTCTATTGCAGAGCTGGGTGGGAGTGCCTGAAGACTGGGAGGAGAGCGGGCAAGGAATACACAATCAGGCAGAGGAGAGTAAGGGCGGAAATTACATCAGGATTGGCTTCAAGATGGACACAGTTAAAAATGAAGAATCCTAACTCAAAAAACGTGGAGAGAGGGGGGGGGGGGGGAGAGAGAGAGGGAGAGGGAGAGAGAGAGAGAGAGGGAGAGAGAGAGAGAGAGGGAGAGAGGGGGAGAGAGAGAGAGAGAGAGAGACACACGCATGTTTTTTTTTCCTGAGATAGCACGGCTGACAGCTCCTCTTTAAAGGACTTCTGAGGCAAAATAAATATTAAAAAAAAAAAAATCTATACTTTACTCACCTGGGGCTTCTTCCAGCCCCGAACAGCAGTCTCAGTCCCTTGCTGCAGCCTTGGTCTTCTTCGGTGTCCCAGCAATTATGGCAACCTGCCGGCGGGATCGGCTCTTCTGCAACTGCACTTGTGTCCCCACGTCCACGTCATCTGCGCAGTAGTAGTGCAAAAGCGCATTACGCACCAGATGACGTGGACACGCAGGCGCAGAAGAGCTGACCCCGCCGGCGGGTTGCCATCATTGTGGGCGGCCAGTGGGGACAGGGAAGAGGACCGGGGCTGTGGCTAGGGATTGAGACTGCTGCTCGGGGCTGGAAGAAGCCCCAGGTGAGTAAAAAAATAGTTTTCATTTCGCCTCAGAAGTCCTTTAAGCTGGCAACCCTAAGCAAATATGCACACCTAAGTGAATAGGGTGTTTTTCAAGCAGAAAAATCGGATTGAATTTTCCACCTGATTGATTGATCAGTGAAGACAAATATACCATACACTTACGATCATATATTTATATAAAAAAAAAAGTAATTTTTTTTTTCTTGATTAAACATAGTTTCTTTTAAATTCCTTATTCAATCAATCATTTCAACTAGGAAATTCAGTTTGATTGTATTGTGTATGGCCACCTTTAGACAGAAAACAGAAGTAAATTCAGAGACTTCGGACATATGCCTAGTACACACAATTCCATTTTCCGTCAGACTGATGGTTGAATCCATTATTTCTGATTTGTCCGATCTGATCACCGATCGATTTTGTATAGAAGTGATCAGAAAAACCATTGGAAAGCAGATCAGACCTGTCAGAAATAATCGATTCAACCATCAATCTGACGAAAAATCGCACCGTGTGTACCAGGCATTATAGTCACTCCAGGAGGGACAGGTCACAAAAATACTGCACTCAATGAGTCTGTAGAATAGCAAGCTGAATACAGGCAACTCTCTGGGGTTCCATTCAGTCTATGAAGGGTTTGTTTTACTTTCTGCTAATCTGGTGCTTCATTTTGTCAGAGCATCAGCAGGCTGAATTTTGTTTTTTGCATGGCAAAAGGGCAGTGTGTATAAATAAATGTCATGTTCCAATGAAAGGTCTGCCTTGCGTCATTTCACGTCTCCACAACCTTTCAGCTGGTCTCATCAATTTATCCATTATAGAGAAACTGGAAGGAAGGAGCAACATTTTTTCTAATGGAGTCTGATAAATGTGTTTCAGCATCAAGTTCCACTCGTGGTAAAGATGCAGCATTGTTGTAAACACACCTATACTCCAATTTCATTCTTAAACGGCTGCCTCTGCAGAGAATCCAGCATGTGCAGAGCAGCCACCAACCCCTCTAGTTCCACGTTCCTGGTGGATCGCTTTGGCCGACCAACAGCTAAGAGCATGATTATCTCCACTTACCCTGCACACTGTGTGACATCACAACTGCGCCGCTCTGCATAGGAACAGAAAACGCACCCATCAGATTCAATCCAGCCGTATCGCCTGAGGTGAGTGACATGTCACATAAATGTGTACAAGGCTTAAAGTAGACCTGAACACAGCACAGGACACAATACAGAGAAATGCACCCAGTGCATCTTTAGAGAGAAGAGCTTGTTTAATTCCCCCTCATCTTCAAGAAATCACAAGTCTAAATTGATCTCTGTGTCAGCACAGAAATTTGTCAGTCCTCGGCAGACACGGCTAATATGTAAACACAGGATATAAACCCTTTGTCTGTTTCCATGAAAGCAGGAAGTAGACACTGCAGATTTATTGCAGGAGTTCTGTAGGCCGTACAAAAAAAAAAAATGTTTTTCATTAAAAGGTTATTATACTGTTTAGCTTCCTACTGGGGATTAGAATAATTCTGCGGAGGCCCCGAAGGAGGCCTCATCTCACAAGTGGTGGCGTAGGTTGGTGTACTTTCCTCCCTTCCTACTCGCTTTCTCTCCTTATTTCTCCCCGCTTTTCCAGGCTTCCTCTCTCTACCTTTCCCTCTACACAGTTTTCTCCCTTCCCGTTTAAGATTGGGCTTCTGCCCACTTAGTTTAGTGTGATGGTGATTACCCACGGTTTTCTTGCCATCACGCTTTTCGAGCTCTGAACTTACAGGCACAATTGGTCTTCTCTTGACTGGTCCACCCACCCTGCTTTTTGGACCCTGTCTTCATAAGATCTCCTATGTTAGGATGCTCTTTGTTGACTACAGCTCAGCATTTAACATCATTGTACCTAGCCAGCTGACCAACAAACTCCATGCACTAGGTCTTGCTCCCTCCATATGTACTTGGTTATTGGACTTCCTTACTAATCGCCCTCAAACTGTCAGACTAGGAAGACAGACATCCTCCACCCTTACCCTGAGCACTGGCGTGCCACAGGGCTGTGTATTAAGCCCTCTCCTCTATGCACTTTTCACCCATGACTGCCAGCCTATCCATACCTCAAACATAATTGTTAAGTTTGCAGTTGATACAACTGTCATTGGGCTTATATCAGACAATGAGGAAGCTGCATACAGAGAAGAAGTTAGGAACCTGACTGCATGTTGCGACATTAACAACCTGTTATTAAATACAAAGAAGACCAAAGAAATTATTCTGGACTTTAGGACCACCAAAAAGACCACTCACCTACCGCTAATGATCATTGCAGAGGCTGTGGAGAGAGTTTCCAGCTTCAAATTTTTGGGAGTCACCATCGCAGAGAACCTGTCCTGGGCTGACAGTGCTTTAGCTCTAACTGGCAAAGCACACCAACGCCTCTACTTTCTGAGAAAACTAAGGAGCGCTAACCTCCCACAGAAGCTGCTGGTTAATTTCTACAGATGCATTATAGAAAGCGTTCTGACCAATTGCATGACGGCCTGGTACAACAGCTGCACCAAGACTACTCGAGAAGCTCTGCAGCGAGTTGTTAAAACAACAGAAGCCATTATTGGCACTGAACTACCATCACTGGAACTTTTGTATAATACTCGCAGCATGAGAAGGGCCAAAAACATTATCAAGGACAACACTCACCCTGGAAATGCCTTGTTTGAGCTCCTTCCATCAGGTAAATATTTTAGTTCAATCCGCACACACACAAACAGACTGAAAAACAGCTTTTTCCCATCCGCCATAAACTTGATTAACTGAATCCTCTCTGAAATAATTAACACTGTGTACAAATTGTTTAAACATCTGTAATACCTGGCATACTTGTATAATTTCTTCTCTTCCTTGTTACTATCACTATGTTCCCTATATGCAACGTGGGGTTGTCATGAAAAGTAATTTCGTTGTGTTACACAATGACAATAAAATGAATTGAATTGAAGATGACACTTATTAACCTCCTTGGCGGTAACCCCGTGTGTGACACGGGGTAAGCCGCCGGAGGGTGCCGCTCAGGCCCTGCTGGGCCGATTTACATAATTTTTTTTTTTGCTGGACGCAGCTAGCACTTTGCTAGCTGCGCCAGCACCCCGATCGCCGCCGCCGCGCGTCCGATCGCCGCTATCCGGTGCGGCGCGTGCCCCCCCCAGACCCCTGCGCTGCCTGGCCAATCAGTGCCAGGCAGCGCCAAGGGGTGGATCGGGTCTCCCAATGACGTCCCGACGTCGCTGACGTCCCGACGTCGCTGACGTCATTCCGCCCCGTCGCCATGGCGACGGGGGAAGCCCTCCAGGAAATCCCGTTCTTTGAACGGGATTTCCTGATCGCCTATCGCCGGAGGCGATCGGCGGGGCTGGGGGGATGCCGCTGAGCAGCGGCTATCATGTAGCGAGCCCTGGGCTCGCTACATGATTAAAAAAAAAAAAAAAAAAAAAACTGCTGCGCTGCCCCCTGGCGGTATTTTTCATACCGCCAAGGGGGTTAATGTATCTTTAGACCACTGCACCCTTGGAGTGTTGATACATTTTGCCATAGTGCTGCTGACACTTATTTGTAATACTTTTAAATTTTGCCTCCTGCGAGGGGCAATTTGCACACTCAGAACTTAAATTGGTGCAAATTTCCTGTTGTGTTTTGTCCTATTGTTCCTCTTTGTTGTATGTTTATACTGCTTAAAACTTTGTAAGAAATTTCCCAATAAAAATTTTTGTGACAAAAAAAACCCAAAAAAAACAAAAACAAAGTGTATTGTACCGTTTATCTTTTACAGCAGATGGGAAGTTCTGAGCTCAGGTCCACTTTAAAGATGACCTTAAAGGGACCCTGAACAGACCTGTTAAAAGCAAATCTGAACTTTCATGGGGCTTCCTCCAGCCCCCTGTAGACTGACGTCCCTCGGCGGCCTTCAAGTCCCGTCCGTGGTCCCGCTTGCTGTCCCGTTAGTGTGGCGACTTGGGCTAAAGTCGTGAGCCACTGCATCTGCACGCCCGGTCCACGCACCCGACTGAAATCATAAGCTTCCTGTATGGTTCTTGACAGACTGAAACACACATGTGCCGAGCAGGGTGCGCAAGAGGGCCACGCAGGTGCAGTGGCTCACAACTTCAGCTGAAGTCGCTACACTAAGTGGGCCGCCAGCGGGACCACGTACGGGAATCAGAGGATGCCCTGAGACCTTGTGGCCTACAGGGGGCTGGAGGAAGCCCCAGGTAAATTCAGATTTGCTTTTAACAGGTCTGCTCAGGGTCCCTTTAACTTCTGCATAGGAGAGAAGGAAAACAGAGTAAAACTTACCCTGTTTGCATCTAGAGATAACAAGCCGTCTAATTATTCTCCATTATCTGGAAGTAATGAGCCACTGTAATTTGAGCTCTAAGCTCCGTCTAAAGTGTGCTGCAGTTGTGCCATTCAGAGAGGCTATATGTAAACACAGGAGGTTTAACCATGTGTGTGTTCCCAGCAAACCAGGAAGAAACAGTTCTGCACCATCTCTGAGAAGTTCTATAAGATGCAACAAAAATGTTTTTCTTTAAAGGTTATGCTGTTGCTTATCTTTTAGAACAGAGAGGAAGTTCTGAGTTTAGGTCCACTTTAAGTGACCAGACTATATACTAAGTAAAGTGCAGGGGAAGATGTCAGCCCTGTATAAATACTACATATTAAAATAATAATGCCATGTTTCTTTTATTACACGTCTGGAACAGACCACAGGAATACAGCAGGCTCACACCCACATTTAGCATTTCCTGGTAGGAAATCACTACAATGGTAAATGCACTACTGAGCAAAGTTATTCATCAATAATAAATGCTAACAGCCTTATTCCTTTCAAATGTATAAGTGCACATGTCTAATGAACCTGCTCATTCTGCTGCTGAGAGGAGGGGAATGTCACTGTAGAGATTTTTATGGCTAATTTTGATAACCTCAAAGCACCCAATTTCGAACAAAGTTAAAAAAAAAAAAAGTCTCCATAATCCTGACAGAAAACTTCAGGTGAGCTACAAATAAATAACATTAGGTAGGTACACAGTTGTCAGCATTCTACAGATTTACAAACTAAATGTAGTAAGGAGAAAGAATACAGTACTTCTACTGACTAAGCTAATCATAGCAGACTCCTTTCACTGCATCCTTACCTTCAGGGATTAGTGTATTTGTTACAGGACTTTCATCCAGCATGTGACATGAGATGAATAAATGAACGCTTGTGACTTGTCATGTGGCTTTCCAGCCTATACCACTGTATAATGAGCTTCTAGCAGTGAACCATAAACAAAAGGTTGAGATGTGTAGCTTGCTGATGGCTTCACTCACACGTCACATTTACAGTCAGACTAACCTTTTCCCTCCAAGCTTAACCCGATATGCCCTTGTGGTAAGCCAATAGGTAGGTCTGACTATGAGAAGATAAGTTTACAGCAATGTAACATCCTGTACAGCATGTAACATTCAGCTCTCTAATGAATGCAAGCTTGCCATATGAAATCCCATCCTGAATATTTCACTAAAATTATTCATGCATCTTTGTATGTAGCACAAACGTATGTGTGCCTGGGGTCATGGGTGTGTCACGGCAGCCCAGCATCCATGCCGGTGATGAACAGCAAATAGCGCAGCCCAGAACACTGTTTAAAATCTTCGATTTTAAAACAATACACTTTAAAATAGGAGCCGTAGTGACAGAAGAATTTAGTCAATTATTCAGGATACCCATTTTTTACGTTGATTACCCTGTTTCAGCATCAGAAATACTTCCTGCATCTCTATACTGCTGTGCATTGCTATGGAGCATTGCCCTCAGAGTGATGTCAAAGCCTAGGCTGTTTAGCTATCAGGAATTCTCCTCCCTGAGTATTCTGGAAGACCAGGTGGTGTTCCTACTGATTTCTGCTGGCTTAGGAACACACCATAAACAACCATTCTGCAGAGATGCGCCTGCCAGGAGTAAAGATAAAATAGTGTAATACTATTTCACACTCCAATAAAATGATAGTGTATGTAGGGATATGATAACAACATATTCTGCACCACTTGCAAAAAAGGAAGGAAGATAAGAGGACTGCTGTGTAAAGGAATTGTCTATTAATCAATGCAATACCTAGCATACAGTTATCTGTGTACTGAAGTTTGAAACTGTACCGCACTATTATTTCCCCATCTAGGTCCCGCACAAGAGATCTGTTTCTAAGGTAACCGTGTGAAAGGTATGGTGACAGTATAATACCATGACAGGACAAAGTAGTAACACTGCAGAAGTAGGAGACATTTTTGGAAATAATTATTTGGATTTGAATGCTTATTTAAAATTTTTCCTCAGCAAAGAAATGGTAAAAGGTACATTTTTTTGTATTTTTATTGTTAAAGGGACACTTAAGTCAAACAAAAAAAAATGAGTTTTACTCACCTGGGGCTTCCAATAGCCCCCTGCACCTGTCCGGTGCCCTCGCCATCTCCCTCCGATCCTCCTGGCCCTGCCGGCAGCCACTTCCTGTTTCGGTGACAGGAGCTGACAGGCTGGGGACGCGAGTGATTCTTCGCGTTCCTGGCCACAATAGCGCCATCTATGCTGCTATAGCATATATCATATACCATATAGCAGCATAGAGGGTGCTAATGTGTCTGGGAACGCGAAGAATCACTCATGTCCCCAGCCTGTCAGCTCCTGTCACCGAAACAGGAAGGGGCTGCTGGTGGGGCCAGGAGGATCGGAGGGAGACAGCGAGGGCACCGGACAGCTGCAGGGGCTATTGGAAGCCCTAGGTGAGTAAAACTCATTTTTTTTGTTTGACTTAAGTGTCCCTTTAAGGTGCCCATTACTGGTACAATTCTATTTGTGAATGGTCGTATTTTCTATCAAATTATTCCAATCTTATTGTATGAAAATAGAAGCTGATGAGCCCAATCAATCCTGCCCATTATCAATCGTTTGTGCTCCACATAGTGTATTTTTTCATATATAGGATCATAAGTGGTTTAGACAGCACTGCAAGTAGGATTCCTTAGTGGTGTGGATACATGAAATGCAGTAATTTCTTTCAATATGAATGATCTCATTGACAATATGATAATACGTTACAAGTTGTACCGTTATTGGGCACCTTTAGCATGTTTGTTCATGCAACCACAGTGAGGTAAGCCAAGCTCTTAATGGAAAAACGGAAGGAAGAGGAATACACAGGCTGCCATGCGGCAAACTTTGCCGATGTAGTCGATCGGGTGTCTAGCCGCCAGGAAATTCCAGCTGCTCCTGCTTCCTCCATATGCACCCCACATGGCTGCCATGTATAGTGCGGTCTTGTGTGTTATGTCAAACACGTGCCATGTGCGATGCGCAGCAGCCATGCGGGACATGAATGAAGGAAGCAGGAGCAGCTGGACGCTCGTGGCGACCGGATAGGTGAGAGATCTTAGTGCACGGACACTAAGGGTCACATTAACGTTTAGGGGGACAGCAGTGCAGGCGGAGTTACAAGGCCGATTACCAAGAGATTTCATGCCAAAACCAGCATGCGGTATAAGAGCAGCCAACAGATGTCACTCTGATCAAATTGGATTTCAGAGAAATCTGACTCTTGGTCGATCTGCCCACACATTACTAATTGTCTAGGGCTGGTAAAGTTCTGGTCACCCGCTCCTCCAGATGCCTGCCAAACACCCCTTAGATATAAGTTAAAGTGAACCTCCGGACTAAAAATCTACTCAGAACTGAAAAGGCTTGGTGTTTCTTTAACCACTTGAGCACCGTGGGCTTTACCCCACTTAAGGACCAGAGCCTTTTTTTTCCATTCAGACCACTGCAGCTTTCACGGTTTATTGCTCGCTCATACAACCTACCACCTAAATGAATTTTGGCTCCTTTTCTTGTCACTAATAAAGCTTTCTTTTGGTGCTATTTGATTGCTGCTGCAATTTTTACTTTTTATTATATTCATCAAAAAAAAGACATGAATTTTGTCAAAAGAAAATATTTTTTAACTTTCTGTGCTGACATTTTTCAAATAAAGTAAAATTTCTGTATACATGCAGCACAAAAAATGTGGACAAACATGTTTTTGATAAAAAAAAACCCCATTCAGCCTATATTTATTGGTTTGAGTAAAAGTTATAGCATTTACAAACTATGGTGCAAAAAGTGAATTTTCCCATTTTCAAGCATCTCTGACTTTTCTGACCACCTGACAGGTTTCATGAGGGGCTAGAATTCCAGGATAGTATAAATACCCCCCAAATGACCCCATTTTGGAAATAAGACATCCCAAAGTATTCACTGAGAGGCATAGTGAGTTCATAGAAGATATTATTTTTTGTCACAAGTAAGCGGAAAATGACACTTTGGGACAAGAAAAAAAAAACAGTTTCCATTTCTTCTAACTTGCGAAAAAAAAAAATGAAATCTGCCACGGACTCACCATGCCCCTCTCTGAATACCTTGAAGTGTCTACTTTCCAAAATGGGGTCATTTATGGGGTGTGTTTACTGTCCTGGCATTTTGGGGGGTGCCTAATTGTAAGCACCCCTGTAAAGCACCCTCATTGGACTTTGGACCCCTTAGCGCAGTTAGGCTGCAAAAAAATGCCACACATGTGGTATTGCCGTACTCAGGAGAAGTAGTATAATGTGTTTTGGGGTGTATTTTTACACATACCCATGCTGGGTGGGAGAAATCTCTCTGCAAATGACAATATTTTTTTTACACACAATTGTCCATTTACAGAGATCTGTCTCTCACTCAGCATGCGTATATGTAAAAATATACCCCAAAACACATTATACTACTTCTCCTGAGTATGGCAATACCACGTGTGGCACTTTTTTGCACCCTAACTGCGCTAAGGGGCCCAAAGTTCAATGAGTACCTTTAGGATTTCACAGGTCATTTTGCGACATTTGGTTTCCAGACTACTCCTCGCAGTTTAGGGACCCTAAAATGCCAGGGCAGTATAGGAACCCCACAAATGACCCCATTTTAGAAAGAAGACACCCAAAGGCATTCCGTTAAAAGTATGGCGAGTTCATAGAAGATTTTATTTTTTGTCAAAAGTTAGCGGAAATTGATTTTTATTGTTTTTTTTTCACAAAGTGTCATTTTTCACTAACTTGTGACAAAAAATAAAATCTTCTATTTTCTCGCCATACACCTAACGGAATACCTTGGGGTGTCTTTCTAAAATGGGGTCATTTGTGGGGTTCCTATACTGCTCTGGCATTTTAGGGGCCCTAAACTGTGAGGAGTAGTCTGGAAATCAAATGCCACAAAATGACCTGTGAAATCCTAAAGGTACTCATTGGACTCTGGGCCCCTTAGCGCAGTTAGGGTGCAAAAAAGTGCCACACATGTGGTATTGCCGTACTTGGGAGAAGTAGTATAATGTGTTTTGGGGGTGTACTTTTACACATACCCATGCTGGGTGGGAGAAATATCTCTGTAAATGACAATATTTAGATTTTTTTTTTTACACACAATTGTCCATTTACAGAGATATTTCTCCCACCCAACATGAGTATGTGTAAAAATACACCCCAAAACACATTATATTACTTCTCCTGAGTACGGCAATAGCACATGTGTGGCACTTTTTTGCACCCTAACTGTGCTAAGGGGCCCAGAGTCCAATGAGTACCTTTAGGATTTCAAGGGTCATTTTGCAGCATTTGATTTCCAGACTACTCCTCATGGTTTAGGGCCCCTAAAATGCCAGGGCAGCATAGGAACCCCACAAATGACCCCATTTTAGAAAGCAGACACCCAAGGTATTCTGTTAGGACTATGGTGCGTTTATAGAAGATTTTATTTTTTGTCACAAGTTAGCGGAAAGTGACACTTTGTGAAAAAAAACACAATACAAATCAATTTCCGCTAACTTGTGACAAAAAATAAAATTTTCTATGAACTTGCCATACTCCTAACAGAGTACCTTGGTATCTTCTTTCTAAAATGGGGTCATTTGTGGGGTTCCTATACTGCCCTGGCATTTTTGGGGCCCTAAACCGTGAGGCGTAGTCTGGAAACCAAATGCCGCAAAATGACCCTTGAAATCCTAAAGGTACTCAATGGACTTTGGGCCCCTTAGCGCAGTTAGGGTGCAAAAAAGTGCCACACATGTGGTATTGCCGTACTTGGGAGAAGTAGTATAATGTGTTTTGGGGTGTATTTTTACACATACCCATGCTGGGTGGGAGAAATATCTCTGTAAATGGACAATTGTGTGTAAACAAATCAAAAGATTGTCATTTACAGAGGTATTTCTCCCACCCAGCATGGGTATATGTAAAAATACACCTCAAAATACATTATACCACTTCTCCTGAGTACGGCGATACCACGTGTGGCACTTTTTTGCACCCTAACTGCGCTAAGGGGCTCAGAGTCCAATGAGTACCTTTAGGCTTTACAGGGGTGCTCAAAATTTAGCACCCCGCCCACTTGCCAGGACAGTTAAACCCCACAAATGACCCCATTTTGGAAAGAATACACAACAAGGTATTCCATGAGGGGAATAGTGAGGTCATTGAAAATTTTATTTTTTGTCACAAGTTAACGGAAAATGACACTTTGTAAAAAAAAAAAAAAAAAAAAAAAAAAAAAAAAAATTCTGCTAACTTGTGACGAAAACTAAAATCTTCTATGAACTCACCATCAGGGATGCTCAAATTCGGCTTCGGGAGATATCCGGATTTTTGCTATCCGGATATCTCCCAGTAATGCTGTGCGGGCTGGGCGGGGGGGTCAAGCTTACCTCTCTGATGTCTTCTTCGGTCGTCCCTCAGCGCCTCCCACGATGAGCTCCACGCGCGTCACGTGATTACAAACACTTCCTCCTTCAACCCGGAAGGAGGAAGTGTTTGTAATCAGGTGACCGCCGCTTGCTCACCATGCACCTCACAGAATAAGTTAGGGTGTCCTATTTCCAAAATGGGGCCATTTGTGGAGTCTGTCCTGGCATTTTAGGGTCTCTGCAATCATTACATGTATGGCCAGTATTATTAGTTTCTGCTATACTCCTTATATTGGGTGTACGGGTTATGCACTCTGGGCTGAAAGGAAAAATGAACGGCAAACATACCTTGCTCCACATCAATGGCAGATCTTCCTCCACATCGATGGCAGTGATAACCTCAGGAGAGAGACACACCGTGCCACCCTGCATTCAGGGTGAGCCACCAACTTATGTGACTGGGCCTCAGAACTTTAGTATACAGCATTATGCCTGTAGTATACAGCAATATGCCTGCCAATAGAGATGACTCTGTGTGGCATTAAAGTATCATCATAGGCCCAAAGTAAATCACATATAAACCGGGGGTGTCCACACCCAAGGGAAATTCAAACATGCCGTCTTATATCGCCAACCCAGCACAGATCAGCAATATCAAGCATGGAAACCGATCCTTCTTCCGACTTTTATGCTTACCTGTTTGTTTGGTTTTCAAGCTTACCTCTCCTCCCCCGGGACAATGTGCGAAATACCACTGAGTGTGTGCCTACTCCTATGTCTGGAGTTCCCTAGGTTCTAATAGTGTACCTGCTCGTGGTACCTCTCAAAACACTCCCCTATGCATAGGCCAGGCTGGTCAGGACATTTGGGACAATAAAAAACTGTGTCAGTCCTTCTTCTAGCACTGCTGCAGACACAACAACGTTTTCTTCGGATGCGTGGACCTGGGGTACTCGGAAGCTGATAGACGTAATGCCTTCAATGCAGTCGGCTAGTTGCATCTGGGGGGGGGGGGGGGGGGGCCTGGCACCCCCTGGATACAGGAGGTCCAGAACGATCTGTTCCTGAAATTGAAGGAAAGATCCAGTTCTCCCACCCTTACTGTAGAGAACAAAGCTGTTGTAAACTGCCTATTGAATCAGATAAAAAGTCACTTTCTTATGCCAGCGTCTTGTTTTCCGAGAAATTAAATAGGGCGCTAACCTCTGGTCATTGAAGTCCACCTCTCCCATGTTGACATTATATTCGTGGACGACAAGGGGCTTTTCAATGACCTCAGTTGCCCGTTGAATTTGGACTGTCGTGTCTGTGTGAATGGTGGACAGAAAGTAAACGTCCCTCTTGTCCCTCCATTTCACCGCGAGCAGGTCGTCAGTACGCAAGGCGGCGCTCTGCCCCCGTTCAAGTCTGGTGGTAACGAGCCGTTTGGGGAAGCCCTGGCGACTAGGCCACACAGTGCCACAGCATCGGATTCATTCTAACTTTAAGTGCTGATAGAGGGCCACACTTGTGTAATAGTTGTCCACATAAAGATGGTACCCCTTCTGGAACAAGGGTGACACCAAGTCCCACACAACCTTTCCACTGCTCCCCAGGTAGTCAGGGCATCCGACCGGCTCCAATTTTGAGTCTCTTCCCTCATAGACCCTAAAACGAGATGTATAGCCTGTGGCCCTTTCACAGAGCTTATACAGTTTCACCCAATACCGGGCGCGCTTGCTTGGGATGTACTGTTTGATGCCAAGGCGCCCGGTAAAGCGTAAGAGGGACTCGTCTACGCAGATGTTCTGTTCAGGGGTATAAGCATCTGCAAATGTTGATGACAGGTGGTCTATGAGGGGCCGAATTTTGTGGAGCCGGTCATAAGCAGGGTGGCCCTTTTCATGACAGGTTTTGTCGTCATTGAAGTGCAGGAAGCGCAGGATGGACTCAAATCGTGTCCTGGACATGGCAGCAGGGTACAAGGGAACATGATGTACTGGGTTCGTAGACCAATACGACCGCAATACATTCTGTTTCATTAGTCCCAAGTGAAGGATAAGGGCCAAAAAGATTTTAATGTCGGAAACTTGGACTGGTTTCCACCGGAAAGGCTGGGCATAGCTGCTCTCTGGGTGCTCGGTGATGAATTGTGTGGCTTTACGGTTGGTCTCAACCACAATTAAGTCCAAGAGAACCTGGGTGATGAACAGCTGCAAAAAGTCTAGGTCCGTTCCTAGATGAGCTGTCGCCACCTGGACTCCAGACTGGGCAGTGAAAGGGGGCACTACGGGTGCAGCGGAATCAGGGGATTGCCAATCTGGATGTGCCAGCACCTCTGGGAGTAGATGGGTACTACGGTCTCAGAGGCAATCAAACAATCACGGGACAATCAAAGCCGATCACGGGACAATCAAATACAATTACAGCACAACCGAATCCAATCACAGCACAAGCAAATCTGATGCACTCGGAAGGTGGTGGTTGGAGGTGGTGTGTGTGTGTGTGTGTGGGGGGGTTTGGGGTGGCGGGAAGTGGGGTCTCAGAGGCAATCAAACAATCATGGGACAATCGAAGCAGATCACGGGACAATCGAAGCAGATCACGGGACAATCAAATACAATTGCAGCACAATCGAATACAATCGCAGCACAATCGAATACAATCACAGCACAGTCAAATACAACGCACTCGGACGGTGATTGGGGGGGGGGGGTGTCTGAGGGCGATTTGAGGGGGTGGGGGGTTGACCAGGAGCCCGCACGGGGCAGACTGAGTCCTGATCTGATGAGAGGCAGACACGGGGTTACTGATCGAAGATCAGTTAGTGATTGCTGGGGAGGACAGATGTAAACAATGCGCAGGGGATGTAATCAGGAGGGGGGTCTGAGGGCAATCGAGGGTCTGGGCAGGTGATCGGTTGCCCCTGCAGGGCAGTTAGGGTCTGCTCTGATGGGTGGGGGTGCTGAGGGGTGATGGACAGGTGATAGACGGGGGATCAGGGGGTAAGCTAGCTGTATACAGTATACAGGGGGGTAGTCTAGGAGGATGGGGTCTGGGGGTGATCTAAAGGTAGGGGGGGGGGGAATCAGGGGTGATTAGGAGGCAGTTAGGGACCTAAACTAAGGGATAGCGTCGATAGTTAGTGGCAGGTGGGGGTTTAGTGGGGTGCAAGGGTGCTGGCAGGGGTCTGCTGGGGTGATCAGGGAGGGGTCTGAAGGCTGGGGTGGGAGATCAGGGGGACTGTGGGCAAAAAAAAAAAAAGCAATGTGTAGTGTGTACTTACAAAGGCTTCCTCCTCGCTGGTGGTCTCTGGAACAATGAGACCACGAGGCGAGGAGGAAGCCTGTATAAGGCACTTTGTTTACCTAACAAAGCGCCTTATACGTGTTGATAGGCGGAAATCTATATTCCTCCGCTCGCCGGCGCTGCTAATTGGCCGGTGAGCTGGAGGCTAAATTGTCGGCTATCGATCCCCGGCGGAGGATCGCGGCACGGATGACGTGATCGCTCCGCCCATGCCCGTACAAGGACCGCCGCCTCTGTGCATACGGCGGTCCTTGCGGGATCCACTTGCCAGCCGCCTCTGCGCAGTGGGCGGTCGGCAAGTGGTTAACAGTTTCACACCATCAGAACTTTATTCTTCTTACCAAAGCATCATTTTTAGCTAAGCTCCACCCATCAAAGAAAAAAAGCCCAGGCTTTTTTTCCCTGAAGCTGTGCAGAGCATGATGGGATTTCCTATGTTGTTATTCACTTTGCCTAGCAACTGGGAGAGGTGATCAGGACACAGGACAGTTGGAACTGTATCTCATGCTCCCTGTCACCTCATTTCAACCAAAAAGATGGCTGCCATCATGAAATCAAACATTTGCCTGTTCTTTTAAAACAGGGTGGGTAAGAGATTATATTACCTATCTATTTTAATTAACATAACTAATGTAACTTAATGACAGTATGTTTGTTTATGCTGAAGTTCCTCTTTAAGACAGTCGCCTTACTGCTCCCACCATTGTAATAGTGAACTTGTACTGAGAGGAATATGGAGACTGCCATATTTGTTTATACAAGTTGCCCGCTGTTCCATTGATCTTCCAGTCCTCAGTAGGGTCAGAATCGCATACCTGATACAAGCTTGTGGTTTGCGTGGTCAAATTTTAGTTACAGCACTTGATCTGTATACTTGTCCTGGGTCTGATTCTTCATGGATTGGAGGAAGAAGAAGATCAGCAGCGCAACAAGACAAATATGGCATTGTTTAAATGGAAATAAACATGACAGCCCCATTTATCTCTTGCTACAGGTTCACTGTAAATGCCATTTCTTCAGGTACAAATCAAGGAGCTTGGATATTTGTTGGTAAAGACACTGGAGTGAATGTGTTTACTTGTAGATATAACAGGACTAGTTCAAGCTTAATCAGCTGTTTTGCAAATTAATGCTGCATGTCAGCTCACTGTCCATACAATGTTATGGGCTTGCTAACATCTTTGCATTGCAACGGATCAAGTTATTCTACAGTGTCCTCCCCAGGCCCTTTTAGCCAAGTGCTCCACCAAGCTAGTTTTGGCTCACTAAATGCTCTGCTGTAAGCAGCATTGTGCAGAGAAGCACCAGTCCTGTATTCTCTTATCTTGCCCCACCCAGCTACTTTTTCATGCCACCCGGCTGGACAAAAATTTCTGGGGAGAACACGGTTCTAACTCGCTGCATGCAGGCTCTGTATTAACCTCCTTGGCGGTAATCCCGAGCTGAGCTCGGGGTATGCCGCCGGAGGTCGCCGCTCAGGCCCTGCTGGGCCGATTTTCATTCTGAAAAAAGCAGCACACGCAGCCGGCACTTTGCCAGCCGCGTGTGCTGCCCGATCGCCGCCGCTCCGCGGCGATCCGCCGCGTGCAGCGGCGAAAGAGGGTCCCCCCAGCCGCCCGAGCCCAGCGCAGCCGGAACAAACAGTTCCGGCCGGCGCTAGGGGCTGGATCGGGCGGCTCTGACGTCAGGACGTCGACTGACGTCCATGACGTCACTCCGCTCGTCGCCATGGCGACGAGGAAAGCGAAACAAGATAGGCCGCTCATTGCGGCCTATCTTGTTACTTTCGATTGCCGGAGGCGATCGAAAGTACGCTTCCGGAGCGCCCTCTAGTGGGCTTTCATGCAGCCAACTTTCAGTTCAGTTTTAATTTAAAAAAAACCCTCCCGCAGCCTCCCTGGCAAAATAAACAAACCGCCAGGGAGGTTAAAGTCTATGTCCAGTTTCCACTGCAGTTCACACACATTTTAACCACCCTGGCGTTCAGTTTCCCCAGGATGTCCGTGCAAAAAGTGTTTCAATTAATTTCCAATAATTTGCAACCATTTTTTTTTGCAACCAATTTTTTTTTTAATATTACATTTAATACAGATTATTGTATTGAATTCAATTTAAAAAAAAAAAAGGTTTTCTGCAAGATGTTGATGACGCTGTGTGACCCTGGTGTCATCAACGCCGATCAACGGGGGACATGTGATCGCTGAGGTAGAAGCAAAATCCGCCAAGGGACATGGAAGAAGACACTGGGGGAAGCTATCAGAGGTACGCGACGAGGGATCAGCATGCCAATGGTGAGTATAAGACCCAGATGTATAGGTAGAAGATGTGCAGCCAGGTATAGTTAGCCAGATGTGCAGCCAGGTATAGTTAGCCAGATGTGCAGCCAGGTATAGTTAGCCAAGTATAGTTAGCCAGGTATATAGCGAGCCAGATGTTTAGCCAGGTATATAGTGAGCCAGATGTTTAGCCAGGTATATAGTGAGCCAGGTGTTTAGCCAGATTTATAGGTAGCCAGATGTCCCCCTCCCGATCCTCCCCCCCCCCCCCCCAGCACGCTGTGGGTAGCGATCTGTGCTACCCACAGCGTGCAGAACAAGCATCCAGCCACCCTAGGGAATCCCTGGGCAGCCAGCGGGGCAGAGAATGTGCGGGGGATCCCCCTTGTATGTGGAGGCTGTGCTGGCGGGGGATCCCCCTCTGTGCGGGCGGGGGGGAACCCCTTTATATGGTGGCTGTTGCGGGCAGGGGATCCCCCTCTGTGCGGGCGGGGGGATCCCCCTTCTATTGTGGCTGTTCCGGGCGGGGGATCCCCTCTGTGCGAGTGGGGGGATCCCCCTTCTATTGTGGCTGTTGCGGGCGGCCTATCCCCCTCCTCCCTCCCGATGTCCCCTATCCCGATCTCCTCCCCCCCCCCCTCTCTAAGCCCATTGAGTAAATAGATATACTCACCGAGGGCTTTCTCCAGCGACGGCAGCAGCACTTCCTCCTCCATCTCCGAAGTCCCGGTCTCTGTACAGTTACATTACGAGACTTGGTGACGTCACCAAGCCTCGTAATGTAACTGTACAGAGACCGGGACTTCGGATATGGAGGAGGAAATGCTGCTGCCGTCGCTGGAGAAAGCCCTCGGTGAGTAAATCTATTTACTCAATGGGCTTAGAGAGGGGGGGTTGGGAAGGGGATCGGGAGGGGGGACATCGGGAGGGAGGGGGAGGAGGGGGATAGGCCGCCCGCAACAGCCACAATAGAAGGGGGATCCCCCCACCCGCACAGAGGGGGATCCCCCGCCCGCAACAGCCACAATAGAAGGGGGATCCCCCCGCCCGCACAGAGGGGGATCCCCTGCCCGCAACAGCCACCATTTAAAGGGGTTCCCCCCGCCCGCACAGAGGGGGATCCCCCGCCAGCACAGCCTCCACATACAAGGGGGATCCCCCGCACATTCTCTGCCCCGCTGGCTGCCCAGGGATTCCCTAGGGTGGCTGGATGCTTGTTCTGCACGCTGTGGGTAGCACAGATTGCTACCCACAGCGTGCAGTCAGGCATCCAGCCATCCTGGGGAATCCCTCTGATGAGAAAAAAATGCAGCCGGCGGGGCAGAGAAACAGGAAATCTCCCTGTCGGCATGGACGAGCTCAGCTCGTCATTAACGTTTTTTGCAAGTTTTTGCTGGATGAACTCAGCTCGTCCATACCGCCAGGGAGGCTACGGTGCTTTATGCAACGCACCACTGTGAATACAGTCTCAATGTTAAAAGTCTGCTGCTGCCATGTTCATTAATTGAGCCCAACCTTATAGTCTCAGCTTGTCAAATAAATCTATGCATTAATTATCTGTGTGTAACTTAAATATTTATTGATATATTTGTTTTAAGTTGCACTGTAACAGAGTCTTGTATGGAGGCTATAAAACAAGTAGGCCACTTTCCATTCAGGAAAGAGGGAAGCAAAGCACTTTCTCCTGATATATACAGTAACAGGTAACTGGTTATTTTGGCCAGCATCCTGTTCTTCCCACACAAGCACGAGCGGAGCATTATGCTATGGGCTGTTTTTAGCATCATTTCTAAGGCTGAACCCTTTTATAAACTCAAAGCATGGTGCCAAGCAGTAGTATATTTAAATACACACATTTTGGATGTATGCCAACCATTACAATAAAAATATATCACGAGACAAATAATTGTATTGACAAAAGCACTTGCAATTACCTTAACACTGGGAAGTTGAGATAAGAGCGTCAAAAGACAGTGCTGTCCACGACTAAGTCGCAGAGCTCACAGAAGCTCTTTTGCATACATAACTGAAGTTTAACTCTTCCTGTACTGGAAATATTACTCATATCTGTGCTAATAATGTTTTATTTCCTATCTGTACTACACATACAAATCATATCAATTTATTTTCACTTCAGATATATATGAATGTAACTGGCCAGTGTCACCTGGTTTAATACACTACTAAGATGACTTCATTATTACCGTAATCCTGGATTGCTGTACTTGTCATAGAGCTAACTAAGGTGATCCCATATCTAGGTGGCTCCAGAAAAATGGTAAATTCTGACCTATAACCCTATTTTGAAAATTGACTATCACAAATGTATACCACTAGGTGGCACTGTACCTCAGATATCTGTTCAGACGATTCACACTATGCACTTTGCATTGCATTTTAACACACAACATAAATGAAGAACAATGTACTGCGTTTCTATTTCAGTGCTATGAGACAGTTCACATCTGTTTGTTAAGGTGCGTACACACGTACTACACGTTCTCCCAACAGTAGTGCATGTGTACAGTCTAACAGCCTTATCAGTCTGCCTGACAGACTGCACACATGTACTACTATCGGTAGAACGCCCGCCCAGTGGGAGGGTCTAACGGACCAGTCATTCATTACAGTAGTGCGTGTGTACACACCTTAACAGCAGAGTGTGAAATGCAAATGCACTGCTACATGCATCTTCGTTGATGCAATGTATTTTCTAGGGTGATAACTTAAGGAGATGCACATACGTTTAAATACCATGCATTTATGATTAAGTGCAGACAACACTTTTTTTCACGATTTAAAAAAACAACAAAAAAAAAACATTCCCCCTCCTCCTCCTCAGCTGGTATTCACATTAAAAATGTGCAGAATACAAGCATGGGGCTCCACACCCAGAGGAATACCAACCCAACTTAAGCAACAATCCAAAGTAAAAAAAAAAAAAAAAAAAAGAGAAAAAACTTGGCGCAAGAATACAAATATCACACAGTTTGTGCCCATAGTGAGATTTACAAACTTCCAAACTATACGTTAAGGTGAAAATCTTATAACTAGAAGGCTATACAATGAACTGTGTATTGACAGTAGATCAGTAGATATGCAGCTACAATTGTATTTCATAATGAGTGGTTTTGTCTGAGAACACAAAACAGGAAACCTTCCTTTAGCAAATTTGCAAAGAAATGCTGCAATGAAGAGTTGTGCTCGGTACACACGATGCAATTTTCTGACAGACTTACTGTCAGATCGACTATTTCCAACATGTCCAATCTGATTTCCGATCAATTTTTCATCCACTTCTATGGATTGATTGGACAAGTTGGAAATAGTCGATCTGACAGTAAATCTGTCAGAAAATTGTATCGTGTGTACCTAGCATTAGGTGTTTAAAACCGTTGACTTATTTGTCATAACAGGTTCAAAATACCACACAAGTTTTCCTTTGTATCCAAACGAAGAATCACAGTGACAATACTATTCATCCACTGTCCCTAGCAGACAGCAGCAGAAAACAGTTATTCACGTAACAAAGGCACAATGCGCTTAACAGAGAGATGTTCAAGGCCGACACTGGAACACCAAAACAAAGCAGCCCTTGTGGCTGCTGAAATACAAACAAAGCATTTTACCAGAGAAGAGATGATTTCTGACAAGCTGGTCCAACATCCGTTACTACATTTACAACCAAAAAATGATTCTGAGTGTGTATGACAACTAAGCAGACGTTAGTTCAGTGGGAAAGGTAAGGCAACACCTCCCTATAATAAGCTTTAGACTCCTTGCCAAAGTCAGTCTATGAAAGAGGAAGCTTCAGACTCTTCTCCCTGGGGCTACATATACAGGTGAAATTCCAGCACACAGATAATGTGCTCTTCAGCTGTAATACACTGGAGACCTGTACAAAGCCAGTGAATACAACAAGATACTGTACAGTGCACAGTTCCAAGGCAACACTCCCTTCTTTCCCTACACTACAGCATTATACCCTTTACCATGAAACACACATAGCCCATAATCCACTGACACCTGTCAGCATTACAGGGATCATGCAAAAACAGCATTTGGTTTGGCTATACACATTACAAGTATTGAACAATGCAGGTAAATCCAATCCCTAGATCCACACGGTGCGTTCGCGCACTCGATTTCCTGCTCGATTCCCGTCGATTCATTTATTTCCAACATGTCCGATTTGGATTTCGATGGATCGTTAGGTCGATTCGCATGCAAAGTATGCCAAATCGACCTAACGATCCATCGAAATCCAAATCGGACATGTTGGAAATAAAGGAATCGACGGGAATCGAGCGGGAAATCGAGTGCGCGAACGCACCGTGTGGAAAAGTGTGCCACTAGATAGTAAAATGAATACTGTCCATAGATAAGGATTACCTTCAAGAAATCATAGGCAAAAGATAACTGCCTGCAGTCCGGTGATGTCACATCCACCCCTTATCAGTTGCACAACTCGTGCACACTGCCAGTCACCGGCACACACACACCCTGTTCACAAACACTAATGATCCTTTTGCAGGAACCCTGATGAGTCAAATGCTGGCAGGAAATAAAAAGAAAATCTGAAGTACTACTACTAGAAATTAGTGGGTTGGAGTCTGGAACAATGACAGACATTCTCTTTCACTATATCAGACTATAATGTGAGGGCAACATTGTTCTGTTTTTAAGTGCAATAAACTGTATTAGGGCTCAGCCAAACTATAAACATCTTTTTGAGCGTTTGTGATTAGCGCTTTGAGTGCTTTTTAAAAATCGTTCCCATTCACTTTCATTAAAATCACGGTAAAAATCACTGCGATATTACACGTACACAATCGCAAGATTGTAGCGATTTTTACCACGATTTTTATGAGAATGAATGGGAGTGATTTTTAAAAAGCGTTAATCGAACATAAGCGCTCAGAAAAGTGCTTATAGTGTGGCCGAGCCCTTATACTGTAAGAGAGCGTTTTTTAAAGAATTTAGTGTTCAGTTCCATAAATGGCCAACTCGGCTGAACTCCATGTAGAGTGTGCACGACCCTCAATGAGGCTTCTATTACATTGCAAAATGCCATACCGATTCAGATTTGCGATTCAGATTTTCACTAGATGCTAGCAACAAAGAAAAATGCAAAAAAATTGCAGCATGCAGTATTTTTTTTATTAATTGCATCAAAAATCGTAATCGCATGTAGTAGGGCTGCACGATTTTAGGGAAAATCGAAATTGCGATTTTTCTCTCAGAAATTGCAATTTCGATTTTTCCCCGATTTTTTTTCAAATGCTGGGGGGGCGCACTGCCCGGTCCGCTGACTGTAATACTTTGCTTCTGGCCCCGCTGTGCGCGGATTGGTCAGAAGCAGTGAATATGTATGAGTGTTAATGAGCGGGTGGGGGGGGGGGGGGGCGGATCCACTCGAGCAAGCGGCCGGGCACATACAGCATTACCAATCACTGGCTAGCGATGGAATGACGGCAGCGGTAGGCGGAGCTGGTTGCTCTGTACAGCTCCGCCTACCACTGCCGTCATTCCATCGCTAGCCAGTGATTGGTAATGCTGCTGAATGTGCCCGGCCGTTCGCTCGAGTGGATCCGCCGCCCGCTCATTAACACTCATACATATTCACTGCTTCTGGCCAATCCGGTCCGCACTACCCGGTTCGCTGTCTGTAATACCTTGATTCTGGCCCCGCTGTGCGCGGATTGGCCAGAAGCGGTGAATATGTATGAGTGTTAATGAGCGGGGGGGCGGATCCACTCGAGCAAGCGGCCGGGCATATACAGCATTACCAATCACTGGCTAGCGATGGAATGGCGGCAGTGGTAGGCTACCGCTGCCGTCATTCCAGCGCTAGCCAGTGATTAGTAATGCTGTATGTGCCCGGCCGCTTGCTCGAGTGGATCCGCCCCCCCCCCGCTCAATAACACTCATACATATTCACCGCTTCTGGCCAATCCGCGCACAGCGGGCCAGAAGCAAAGTATTACAGACAGCGGACCGAAAAACTGAAGGCACTGACGATCAGCAGATCGTCTTGCCACGAACCGCGGTTTCGGTTTTGAACCGAAAAACCGTGCAGCCCTAGCATGTAGTGTAAAAGAGCCCTAATACATCATGTGTACACAGTGGTGTAGCTAAGGAGCTATGGGCCCCGCACAGTGTCAGAGGTGCAAGAAGGGGATGGGGAACAGCTTGTTAATGATTACCACTATTCAAAGTATCTATAGAAGTGATTATGAGCACAGGACCAATAGAGAGCTAATACTGTAGTTGAGGGAGGGACCTTCGGGGCCCCTCTGGCCCAAGAGCCCCGATGCGGTTGCAACCCCTATAGCTACACCCCTGTGTGTACAGGAGTGCCCCCAAGCTTGTTCAAAGAGCAACAATGCCAAATCTTTAAAAGGCAGTAAGGATCTATTTTTTTTTTTGGCAAGCTACAAGTGTAGGGCCTCCTTTAGTGTTGGATAGTATACAGAAGTCCTGATCAGCACACCTTCCCTCCAGGTGCTGGACCAAGTGTTAGCCTTCACCCTATATATGGGGGGGGGGGGGGGGGGGGGTCGGGGGCATGCTGGTCTGTACTCTGTTGAATTCAATAGTGCATTGATAAAGTGGACCCTGCGTGGGCCTGAAATGATTTTCTGCTAAATGGTCTATGGGTGAATAAACCTCTGATTGACTTCAATAGTGTACGGACCAGCATTCTTTCTTTTCCGTGTTGGACTGTCTGTACTTCAAAATAGGTACTGTTGCCATGGCTGCAGAGTAGTGCAATTTGACGTATCAATACCAGAAATTCTTACCTGACTGCAATACAAAAAGAAAAAAAATACATAGCTAAAGCACTGGTATGTGTTTACAGTAATTGTTAACTGAAAGATAAATTATGGTGGCTCACTCAGTCAAACTAATAACCTACATGTGAGCAGCAGTGCAATAAGGGCCCATTCACACTTGCAAACGCAAACCGCTAGCGATTAGTGCTAGCGTTTTACACTGGTGATTTTTACGCAATCAACGCATAAAAATCACTGTACACGCTCACAATTTTTGAGCGATCATGATTAGTGCTTTTTAGCGTTGTAATTACGATTACCCTATAATCGCAATAAAATGCTGCATGTAGCGCATTTGTCTATCACAACTAATCCCTGGCAATCACGGCAGTGAGTTCACTGTCATTTAGTTAACATTGTGCTAGCGCTTTTTAAGTCGCCAGCGATTAGCTGTAAAATGCCCGCTAATGGCTCAAGTGAGAACAGGCCGGGCGGCTCGTTCAGGAACAGCCTTATCAGTCCGCCGACAGTGCGTACATGCGCACTACAGTCTGCTGAAAACCCGCCTGGCGGGAGGTGCCGACGGACCCGTCGTTGGGTGCGGTCATGCGTGTGTACGCACCTTTACTGTGCAACTTGCTGATAATCAATTAAAGGCCATAAAACAATGTGTGGCTGTGTCAAACATTCTTAATAGGTGGAAGGTTTAATAGGTCATCATTACTCTGTATGGAAGCAGAACCTGCAGCATAAGATGCCAATGAGACAGGTACATCTTCAAACCTAGATTTTTAACCCATAAAAAATCATAGTGCACAATGAATATGACCTGATCAAGAGTGCTTTGTCATTCAAATCAGTGGACTGTATATTTATGGTTAGTTTTGTGTGGATATAAAATAAAAAAATCAGTTACACTGAAAAAATCCTGGTGCAAGCTATGGCTTCTATTGTGGGTCTTAAAGGGAACCTAAACTGAGAAGGATATAGATTTTTCAGTTACCTGAGGCCCCTTTTACACTTAATCAGTTGGTATGCGTTAGTGTGCATTAGTATGCGTTAGTGTGCATTAGTACGCGTTCGTGCACGTTGGTACGAGTTTTTTCAATAGCAGTACATTGGGAAAAGGATTTCAGTTAAAACGCGTAAATGTGAAAGGTGCCATAGGAAAACATGGGACTTACTTTGAAAATCAGTTTTCTTTCCGTTTTAACTGAGAGCAACTGATTAAGTGTAAAAGGACCCTGACTCTCCTGCTGATCCTGAGTCTCTAATGCTTTTAGCCACAGCCCCTGAACAGGCATGCAGATTAGGTGCTCTGACTGAAGTCAGACTGGATTACCTGCATGCTTGTTTCAGGTGTGAGATTCAGCCTCTACTGTGGCTAAAGAGATCAGCAGGGCTGCCAGGCAACTTGTATTGTTTAAAAAGAAAAATCCATATCCCTCTCAGTTTAGGTTCCCTTTAAAGGTGATCCTGTGTCTGAAATGGAAGCTGCAGTGCACTGGTGGATTGTGTGGTGTGCAGACTTCTGTGATTCCAGGGATATAAAACTGAGGCACAGATCAATAACACAACATGCTCACATCACAGATTCTGTCTGCGAACTGGTATATTCCTGCCACTGCTTATATTAAGCAATGACTCACCACTCACTGCATACTTGTGCAGCTCTTGACAGTACCTACCTACACAAAACGAAACACATGTTAAACCTGCAATTCACAAGAGAGAAGGAAAGGAACATGACAGAAAGATTCTTCAAACAAGAATCATCATGTATCGTAGATAGTTTACTATCAGCATAGCGACCAAGTACCAGATTATACTGCACTTACAGAAGAGTACAAACCACTATTATAAGATGAGCCCCTGATTTTGATTTGCTCTAATTATCCATTTCAATTCCATTTTATATCATTCTGGGCACGCTTATGCTAACAGCAAGCTTGTGCTTATCCCCTGAGAGGCTACAAAGCTGTACAAAGGTCTTTGTTTGTGCTATCTGTATATAAAAGGAAAGTGCAAGTGCATGGAAGCATGTCAAGTAACAGCAGATAAATCCCGGCTGCTACCAGCACCCAAGTCCACGTGTCTCAAAAGATACTGCTACAGGCGGGCACAAGCCGAGGAGTGTACAGTAAACCTAATGAGCAATAACCATAGAGCATGTAGTCACAGGGAATCCCAGCCATGAAGTGGAGTATAGTTTGGGAGTCAGTCAATCAAAAACAAACTGCCAATTATATTTTTGGCACTCTCACTACTTGAGTGGAAAGATGCAGCTTGATTATACTCCCATACAGTAACAGAGCACCCTATATATAACACACACACACAGCCATGCTCATGCATTTAGGCGTTTAAAGAGTAACTGAAAGCATTTAGGAAAGTGGTTACTCATTACCATACAGACTAAACATGCACTTGCACATTTAATGCACTTCAGTGTGTTTTTATGTTAACTGTTTAAATTAAACATGAAATGAAAAGTAAGTCAAAATAAACACACAAGTCATACTTAACTCCTACGTAGTCTACAATGAGTAGTAAATGTTCCCATTAGGAGATTTATGAACTCACAGAAGGTGCCATATTTACTATTTCAGCAGTATGCACAGCTGCTGGTTAAAATTCTGGGCCTCCTCTGTCTCTCTGCACATTAATATCACACTGTGATCTGGATTATTAATTTGTTAGAAAGTGTATGGTTATCTATTAAGCGATTTCTCAAAAGACAGAGCCATTTCCTCTTTGCAAATGACAAAACCATTGTACAGTAGAGTCTCATTTACCCAGCACAGGCGGAGATTGCCTGATTTATTTAAGTATTTATATAGCGCCAGTGTTCTCCCCAGGTTCTTTTAGCCAGGTGCTGCACCCGGCTACTTTTTGTGAGCACCTTACTGTCATCAGTTCACTTCCTCCTATGCTGTAAAGCAGAGAAGCACCGCCCCTGCATTCTCTTATCACACTCCACCTGGCTACTTTTTCATGCCACTCAGCAGGAGAACAAAAATTCTGTGGAGAAGACCAAGTGCCCACATATTACGCAGCACTGTACAGAGTATACTGTCTTGTCACTGTCTCTCAGAGGGGACTCCCAATCTAGTCACTACCACAGTCATATGTATATGTTTGTATTGTGTAGTGCAAGTATAGTCTCGGGCAAATTTAGGGGGAAAGCCAATTAACTTATCTGTATGTTTTGGGGATGTGGGAGGAAACTAGAGTGCCCGGAGGAAACCCACACAGACACGGGGAGAACATACAAACTCCTTGTTGACCTGGCTGGGATTCGAACCGGGGATCCAGCGCTGCAAGGCGAAAGCTCTAACCACTACACCACCCTGCTGCCCTGATACCGCTATATGTTCATGCCAGCTGCTTGAGAATGCAATTCCTGCTAGATTTGGTACAGCAGGCAAAGGGTGTATGACAGTACACCTGATTGGCTGACTGGCGTCTGCTGACCAGATAAAGGCAGGAAATTGCTCTAGCTGGGAGTTAGCAATTGTGTTTGTTGCAGTTAGCATTCAGTTTAGAGGCAGTGGGGGTTGAGTTCCCTGGAGGTGAGAGGTCCAGGGCTTGCCCGCACTTCCCTCTAGGTATCCCATGGTGGTTTGGGGGCCCCAGCCAGTGCGAGAGACTGAGCTCCCTGGCTGTCGTGCGAACCACTATTTGTGCAGTTGCTTGAGAAGTCAAGCAACCAGCATTAAAATTAAATTACCTTCCCCTCATCCCCCAAATGACAGAGTGGTGCACACAGCGCCAATCACTTACGAATCCTCCAGGAGCCACTCTGCTTCAGCCCTGTAGCTCCCAACGGCTTTCCCGTGTCCTCCGTATAGGACTCCAATGCGTCATGTGATCCAATGCGGGTCAGGTGACCTGCCAGGAAGCCATACCAGGATGGCATAAAGCGGCCGGGAGTTACAGGAGTGAGGAGGAACGGCACTCTGAGGACTCGTGAGTGGCTTCTGCTGCGCACAACTCTGCATTGATAAGAAGGAACGCCCCCATTGTAACCCGTCAAGCATGCCGGCGGAACTGCTGGATGTTTGACTTCCAGTTAACCGGCTCTTTATTGTAAAAAGAAAGTTAAAGCCTCTCTTGATCTACCAGTCATTTTGGCATAGAAATTTTTGCAATGGCAAACTTTACGGCAATTCCCATTAAAGTCTTTTTTCTTACCCCCGTTCCAAGACATAAAAGCCACCAACAATCTATAGTAAAATAATAAGTATGTATGGCATTGGTCAATAGGCCACCATAGGTCAAAAATGGGTTAAATCAAGCCATCAAGCCATATATTGCTGTGAGGTAACTAGAGAGTCCATCCACTTTACACATACACATGGACTCTCTAGTTACCTCACAGCAATATATGGCTTGATGGCTTGATTTAACCCATTTTTGACCTATGGTGGCCTATTGACCAATGCCATACATACTTATTATTTTACTATAGATTGTTGGTGGCTTTTACGTCTTGGAACGGGGGGTAAGAAAAAAGTTTTTTGATTATACTATATTGTGGCCAGAAGGTCCTGATCTGCGCATGGTTCTTTAATGGTATGTACATATTTATGTATTTTCTTGACAGATGTGTTGTTTATGATGTGCCTCTGAGGAAGCGGCTTATGGCTGCGAAACACGTGTCCGGCATTTTATGTGAAGTGATGGTCTGATGTTGTATCTACACTTATCACCAACTTCTTGAAGAAAAAACTTGGAGAATAAAAGAGAATTTTGGTTCAGAAAGAAAACCCCGTTTTGTGTGTACCTGTTGAATATTGAAGATAATTTGTAGGGGTGGAACCACGCTACTTTTTTATCCTTGGCAGTAAAAAATTCCCATTAAAGGCTGAATGCATGTTTCCAATGGAATTTGCAGATGAGTAGTAGCCCATGGAATATGGTGGCTGACCAAGTGTTGTGGCCCATGGAATCTTGCTCATCACACCAAGTACAGAAAAACTTCTATCCTACTTTGTAACTGTGATTACGGGCCTGTGAACCTATTAAAAGGATCTCGGCAGCAAATACCTAACAAAGTTCAAAATCCCTGGCAGACTCAATGCTTCAGATAGAATATCTTAAAGAGAGACTAAAAAAAAGTGCCCCTAGGGAGGTACTTACCAATCTATTGTAAATTACAATAGTCCTCATCTGCCTGCAATTTCTGAAGTCCCAGCCGACCAGCAGAAGTAAGAAAAATTAAGCCTGTACTGAACTCTTAAATGTATAAGATGGGGAATTTTTTTTTAATTAATAAGCCACATTGGTAGCATGCATTTTCAATGTGCTATTGAGATGCCTAGGGGTAAAAAATGCTGCTTGGCTTCCTTTAATTTTATTGACCATTATACGTAAATGGAAGAATGCAGAAGAAAAAAAAAAAGGGGGGGGGGAAATCGGGTTGGCTGGGTTGGACTACTGTGGAGCCAAAATGGTCTTCTCACACTACAAAGCTGCCAATAGTGAAAAATTGATTTGTAACGTTTATTGAGCAGTGTGAGCAGGCAATTTTCTACATGTCAAAATACATCTTTTGACTAATCCCTTCTAAAAAAACAAACAAACAAAACTGTAACCGCTAATTACTTGCGACCCTCACTACCTCCGTATACACCACAAAAGTAAATTATTATGTACTAGCAGCTATACTTTTTACCCAGTGATCATTTCTGAGCAATATACCTGTACTTTCTACATTGATAATGAAGTACTAAATACTTTCATAAAGTAGTTAATGCACTTTGCAAAAGACTGCTTAGCTCTGCCCCGTTTAATCTCCAGTGATGTAGCACGTCATAAATGTCATATGTAATTCCCATCAGTCTTTGTGGATACTGGCTATGTAAGAACAGGTGTGATAGGTTACAGTAAAGATAAGACTTTTCTTATCTTGCACATAGGAGTCTAGAAATGCTACAGTCACTGCTAACAAGTTGTAACAACCCTCACCTAATAAAACATAGAAGAATGGGTGAGGCACTGGAATGGACTCACTTAGTATTGTCACGCTCCCCAATATTGCTGGCTTCAGCCTGCCACACAACGTTCTGATAGAGTTTAGCAGGCTCTAATGAACTCCTTAGTCGTTGAATAGGTCATATTAATGCCCAAGTCATTAAACAGGTCATATTAAGCAGTGTTTCTCACCAGAATTTTTTTTTATTTTTTTTTAACAGCCGACGGATGGAGGAATGCAGGGCTGGCAGTTCTCTGCGCAACTCTGCTTACAGCATAGGAGGAGGCAGGCCAATAACAGCTGGGTACTCACCAAAATTAGCCAGATGGAGCACCCAACAAAAAGCCTAGGGAACACACTTAAGGGAAGGCCGAAAAAAATACTAATTCCAGAATTATCAGGGTTTCAGAATTCTCATAGGGAAATTGAACCGGTTATAATGCCAAGGGACAGTTACCATGAAAAGGTAACAGTGGCAACCTCCACCTTATAGTGTTAGCCTGTCTATCACAGAAACATCTTCCTATGTACTTAAAGTTTGTGACAATTTAACCACAATCCTATTTGGACGACTATTGTATCTGGATGCGTATGTGCATCCAGCGTAGCTGCGGCGGATGCACGCCCGCTACTCATTCACATTGGGAATAAATAGCAGCGATTGGTGAAGGGGTGTTCCCCGAACCAGTTGAAGTGCCTGTAAATGAACAGACATGACCCTGTTAGGGGCCTTGTTCATTCATAATAATCAAAAGTAAAACATAAAAAATAAAAAAAGGGCAAATAAAATAGGTGGGCTTTATAGTAGCATTACTTATTTTAAAACTGTAGGGGATGGAATTGGAGAAAGTGTATTTATCCATGTTTGTTGTTTATCCCTATAAAACACATAGAAAAATTATTGAAAAAAAGCATCAACCAAAAAGCCTGATTTGTGGCGAAAAAAAACAAGATATAAATTATTCATATGTGAGAAACCGTGATAAAGTTATGGCCAAAGGAATGGGAGGAATGCTGACAGGTGAAACCGGCTCTTGGCGGTAAGGGTAAAATGGCCTGTGGGCTGAAGTGGCTTACAAATGCTTCTCAATTAAGACAAGTCCTAGGAGCCTAATGGTGCATACACACTTGAAAGATTAATGAAAGATCTTAGACCAATTTTACCCCCTTCCATGTAGTATGAGAGCCATACTCTACACAGTCTATTCTATGGAGCTGATAAAAAATCTTTGCAAGGTGCTGCACACAAAGATGCTGTACACATTCAACAGATCAGTATCTGCAATAGATCTGTTCCTGCAAATTGCATTCATAGTCTATGATATCTGCAGATCCTCATACACACCTTGTTTAACAGACATTCATCTGTAGATCAGATCCACCAAGATGGATCTTCAGATCTGCAGATGATTGTCTGATATGCAGATGAATGTCTGTTATGAATCCATTTTGCAGGAACTGATCTTTTGCAGGAACAGATTCTTTTTTTCCAAGTGTGTGCGCACCATACCACTGTGCAGTGTGTAGTGTTAAAACACAAGCTCCCTGTGCACTTGCTGATCGGTGGCAATTGGCAAAGTGCTAGAACAGTGGGACCCTATGAGGGCGATTCCACTCTAGTGCTTGCAATTTGTATGAAATTGCAAATGTGCTACTTGTAACATTTTTGGAGCAATTATGACTGCAGGAATGCAGGAAAAGATAAATCCATCAAATTGCACCAGAAATCGCTTTGAAAAGGTTTAATAAACTGCAAACGTTTAGTGTTTGCAATTGCTGGTGTGTCAATGCCCTAAAAAGCAAGTGGTTATAAACATACAGCATGGAATGTGGCTCACATTCAGCTAATGAGGCCACAGCTCATACAGCCAGAACTCTGGTCCAGTAAGATTTTTCTTATATGGAGCATTTCACTTTACCTCCCACAAAATAAAACCACTTTTAAACAAGAAAGATTTCAGTACCTTCACAGCAATCTCTTATTTCTGCACTCCAACACATACATGTGTAAACACAGGGGATTTATAGGTAAGCGGTTGCTGTAATCCTCACACTCTTTATACATAAATGTAAAAGAACACATTTCTTCCAGATCTATCTCAAGAGTTGTTTGAGCTAAGCAAGGGGGAAAAATGAAGAAAACTACTGGGTATACAACAGCTGCAGATAAAATAAACTAACAACCAATTTATCATCACATCCCTGCATCTCAATAATGAAAAAGTGTTTTGATGAAGGAACAGAAGCCAACTAAGGAAAATACTGTTCACCGCACTGTGTGTGAAAAAGTGAATGGCTGACCAATTTAGCGGAGGAGGAGGAGAAGGATGGGGAGAAGAAAAAGGTCAAATCTAGGAATCTTTTTCTCCCAAGGAGTCATGCACAGCAGCAAACACTCACATGTTGGCCCAGGAGCCATAGGTTGAAACATTATTATTTACCTGCCATGTGCATGAAAGTCCAAGTGCACAAACTGATCCTCATGAGATACCGCTCTCTTGGCACGATGGTGTTTTTGGTTTAAGGAGTCTGTGTCATAAGTTAATCCTTCGTAATGCCTAATGTATTTATTCAACGGGTTCCCATACTGACCTGAAAAATAATGCAAAGCAGAATTTGAGTAAACATATACTATGTATACGATGCAGTCATACTACCAATTTTAACATGCTCTGCCGCATGGCATAATTAAATTCAGGTTATGAAGAAGACTGTCCAGTAAGTAATCAAGGAGCTGTTTAAAAATGGAATTCTTGTGAAGATTACCAAACCATTCAGAACTTCTAGTCACAGGAAAATTGGAAAGAAATGGGAACATTTTTGACCCAAAGAGCCACTGCAGGCTTACGTTATCTATAATTCCTTACATCTCAAACAGCACCCTCCTGCAGAGTCACATATCTGGAGACATATTGTTTCGATGTCCTATGCATTGTGGACATATATTTTGTAATAGGCAAGTGTAGGACGCTGCACATCACATGGGATGTGTGCTTTCAACTGGTCAGTGGGTGGAGCTGCAATACAGCATATCCACAAGTATTACTGGTAGGTTCCAGTAAGCACTCAGTTTAAATATGAACAAATACATTTTTGATAATTTTTATTAGCATTTCAGGAGCATCCAAGCTACCTTCCCCAAAGCAAGACAAATATAAGAAAGGCAAATTTAGCCCAACAAAGGCCACTGTATTCACTCGCAGGATATGCTCTGTACATGCCACCACACAGATTAACAGCATGGAAGCAAGGGCAGGGCTATTTTGGCTACGTTTTGGTATATTTGTTTTGCCTCGGAAAGTGATTCTTGTGTGATCCAAAACAAAATATGTCATAATCGTCGCACATTGAAGCTCACAATCTAATACAAACGTTGCACTTCAGGGCTGGTTCACACGTGTGCCACTATGTCAAGCAAGGGCTACATCGCTCGTTGGTTAAGCGCCGTCCATTTGAATGCACAAATTTATGGTAAACCATGGTACTGTCTGTTCAGACACAGCATTTCAATCCAGATTTGTCCAGTCTGCACTGAGGTGATCCAATCAAGTGCAGCAACTCAGTGTCCCCCTGTGGGAGGGTCAAAAAAAGACGCACCCTGGGAAACACTTCTCTGCTTGTTAGCAGAAAAGCATTTGAATGAGATGCTGTGGGACGCCCATGTGAACCATCCTTAGGAATTATAAGGAATGTCTATTAGAACTTAAAAAAGGGGTTCACCTTAGAGAATATTGGTCAACAAACAATTGTTCATGGTTGTTTTGCAAGGATATGTTCAATGCATAATAGGTACCCAAACACCAGTGGCCACCTCTGTATAAAGCTGTAAAATCCTTGGCTGACATGACTGTTTCCTCACAGTAGGACATCTCTCATATCCTCTTCCCTCCATAGAAAAAGAAGGTGCTCCTTGAAAAACAAGCAGCTGGTCTGTATTATGATTTCTCATAAACTGTTCCCAAATTGATCATAAGTTACCAATTTGGATGAGAATTGTCACATGTAGCTTACAAATATTGTTCATGGACCATTGGCAGGCTATCTCAAGCATTCTATATAGCCATAGACAAGCAAGGATATCTTCTTAAAGAGGAGCTGTCAGCCATACTCTCTCTAGATAAATACTTGCTCTACTTACATAACATATGTATTTCACTGTCCACGTAATGTTAGTGATTTTTCTACAGTAAAAAAAAAAATAAAAAAATCCTTCGCACGTCCCATTATAACTGTGGCTATTTTGAAGCCAATCCTGATGTCATTTCCTACCTTACTCTCCTCTGCCTGATTTGCCCACCCTTCACTATAGAAAGTGCATTGTCTCAGCATGAGAAATATTGGCCAGAGAGGAACAGAGGTGTGGGAGGAGAAAAAAGGAGGGAAAGAGGCTTTAACCAATCAGCATTAGTTAAGTCTGAGGGGAAGTAGAAAAGCAAAAAAGGACAACCCAGCATGTCCTGCAACTTGCTTTTTGTGTACCAAATTTTGTGTGTACCAAATAAGAGTCAGGTAAACTGGGGAATGATCATTTATCAACAAGAAAAGTAATAGTGATTTTAACATTTTGAATGACTGATTCGAATACTTATTACTTGTTTACCAGATAAAAATAAAGAATTGATTCTTGATTTTAAAATTTAAACAAAAAGTCCCTGCAGGCTCAGGGTGCCCCTTCCAGCCCTCCTGAGATCTCAGGATAGAGGAAGTCTAGGCAAAGTCCTTTGCAACCAATGTACAGGCCTGAGAGAGAGAGATCACGGTGGGTTTTTGGACAGCTTTTTTGTTGACACAGTTTGTGGAAGATGCTATAATCATTTACAATCTAAATGAAACTATGAAAGCACTTACAGTACAATTTAAACATACAGTACTAGTGGACCTAAGCCCAATTAAAAACGGGCTAGGTCCGCACACACACATTTCCGCCACGACGCGCACGCCCGCCATTACTCGCCGCGCGTCACTCTCCCTCAATGTCTGCAGTGTGCATGTGGGACACACACAGGGACATGGGACACAGGGACAGTAGGGTTTTACTATAGAGGATGTAGAGAATACAATCAAGAACAATTACAAAATAAAATGCTTACTTCAAACGCAAAATATTTGATGAGTTTCTGCCATTTGCAAAAGCAGTAGTTACTTTAAAAACTGTTTTTTTTGTTGTTGTATTGCAGCCCATATTCACAGGCTCGGCCGACAAAACAGCAAAGCCAAATAAAACACATTTCAAATCATGAAACAATTCATTTTAATCTTTAACCTCTCCGAACCAAACATTTGGTTTTGATCCCACTAGAAATATATGCAGCTCACAAACTAATCAAAGTATGGCTTTAGAGCAGGGGTCTCAAACTCAATTTACCTGGGGGCCGCAGGAGTCAAACTCAGGATGAGGCTGGGCCGCATAAGGGATTTCACGTGTCCCCGCAGCAAAACGAGGGCTGCAGAGCCCCCAAATCGCCCGGGGGGCAATCCGCCGACATTTCCTGGAAGGGGCAGAGCTTTCAGCTTCAGCTCTGCCCCTCCTGACGTCAATCGCGGCAGATCGCCGCCTCTGCCCGCCCCTCCCACTCTTCCTTTACAGAGAGGGGCGGGAAGAGGCGGCGATCCGTGTAGCGATTGACGTCAGGAGGGGCAGAGCTACAGCTGGAAGCTCTGCCCCTCAGCACAGTCATGGATGTTTGCCCGGGGGATTTGGGGGCTCTGCAGCCCTTGTTTAGCGGCAGGGATGCGGCGGATTACTAGGGAGCACTGAAGCGAACTATAAGGTAAAATAGGCAAAAAAAAGTTTGCTTCCGTGTCTCTTTTGCCGGCCACAAAATATTGGATCAAGGGCCGCAAATGGCCCGCAAGTTTGAGACCCCTGCTTTAGAGGAACTGATTTTACAAAACTTCTCATGAATTATCCCTTCTTATCCGTTTGTCATCCCATCTATAACTTTATACCATTTTCTAAGCAAACATTCACCCAAAAGTTGTTACTGATCTAAACTAAACTTCAACATTTCTCTTCATATGAAATTTTTCATTACTTTTATTAAGACCTTTTTAGTGACCGTTAAGATGTGAAGGTACCATAAATGAGTGGAGAGAATGTAATTAATGAAAAAAACAAAACAAAAAAACCCAAAACTTCTGATTAAACTCCAGAAAAGATGTTGAGCAAACCCAGACCATAGTAACCAGTAATAACTTTGCAGGAGGAAGAAAGTTAACATTGTTACATGCAGCACATACCAACTGCTTTTTTTTTAAATATCTGAAAGATCTAAGTTTTCTAAACAAATTTACAGTTTACAGCCATTTAAAGTCAAGTACGTAAAAGCTTATCATGCAACTAGACTGCTGTTTTTTTCATGCAAATCCTGATACAAGAGTGGGGCTGATAAGGTTGGGCATTGGTAGTTGGAGGGTTGGTGTGAGAATAAGATTATGTTTAGCTGTAGTGAAATATCAGAATGTATTACTGATCTTCTACTAACACCATTTTATCTGTGACAGTAGAATATCTGTAAATTCACCAATATTCTTCTATCAGCTTTTCCGGGCACCCAAATTTCTGGGCGCCCTTTATTGATGTATGTGACCTGCAGTACCAGCCTGTTTAATAGATTTCAAGCTGCAATTATGAAAAATCTATTTGCAGTATGGCAGCAATAGATTCCACTCTGATCGGATTTTAATTAGAAAGGGATCTGTTGGTCAAATCAGGTTGCCATCTACTAGTGTTTGGCTACCTTAAGGCCTCTTTCACAGTGGGATGTTGCATTTGATGCAACGGTAAAGTCGCACAACGTGCCCCTAACGCAGCGCATGTAGGTTATGACATTGGACGTTATTTTGCACTGCGTTGTGTCTCTTGGTGCGCAGTTTTCGTCGCATACTGATTGAACGAAAATGGCGCATGCATTACATTTAAAAAAAAAAAACATTACTGAGCATGTGCAACACACAACGCAGCAAATTTATTGCTAAACGCACAGCATGCAGCACTTTCTAAATATTGCTACATGTTGCACACAACGCAGACTTTGTATTACTGTGCATTAGTCTGCGTTATAATTTTTTGTAACGTGCGACTAACATCCCACTGTGAAAGAGGCCTAAAGCTGAAGTACTGAAAAATCTAAAACAATCATTTTTATGGAGAAAGGAGTTCATAGATATGAGAGATCTCCTTACTACATTGAAAATCATTTTTCAATTAAAGAAATCCAACCTGTGGATTGTCATTTGCATCAGGGTTAGCGAAAGACAATGAGTAAGGCCTACAACTGCGTTCTCTTTAGACCAAAGATAGGTTCATAAAGCACATGTCACTTTATGTCTTTGCAGAACATAAATTAAATGGCGGATACTTTAAAGATGCCAATCAAAAATGACCCAACTTTGAAGACTTGTTCTTTGTACTTAGAAACCACTTGCAGTTTCCAACTGGCAGAAATGGATTCAGATTAAAGCTTGCCTACTTTTTAAGATTTCAGTCCCTGGTTTGAACTTCTGAAGAAATCATTGTCCTCAAGGAAGGACATCTGTTGTTTTTCTCCTTATCTTCTTGTAGCTACTTGTTCCTTTGAGAACATCCCCGTAAATGGATTCTAATGTCCTCTAATCTTTTGTCCCTCCGGGTCTGATCCGGCTCTGTGTATTCATTTATCTTTCATGCATGACAGCTTTTCTTCATCGGTATTCTGTCACGTTCAGCACTACTACGGATGTTTCTCACTTTCTAAATATATGCTTTTAAATTCTGAAAGGCTGTAAAAGCTGATATTTCAGCTTAGACATATATTTGTACAAGGCGATAGAAAAGACAACTTTCCAAACATACACAAGGTTATGAAATTTCTATTTATCTAAATGTGGTAAAGTTTTGCTAACCATGGTCAAAATGGAATATCCATTCTAGAAGTAAAAACTGTCAGACAAGTAGTAAAGCGGTGAAGTGAATTAATAAGACCACTTGAGTTTTGAACCCACAAGACAAACTTGAGAGATTAGCAACAGAAAGATTTTCATCGATCAGTGTTCTTGGTAAGGTGCAATACTGATGCAGGGCAGCTTGACCAATAAACAAGGACAGTCAAGTGTCTACAACAGTAGGCACAGAAGTTGAGAATTCCAAGACAGATTTATATACAGTATGAGTGAGTGAAGGGCCATAAAAAAAACAAAAACGAGGTCGAAAAACAATTCTCTTATACAATTACTCTCACCTCTAAGCTACAAAATGGTGTAGAAAAAGAAGGTACTCAATATGAAGTGTCTCACTTAAAAAGAAGGGAAAAAAAAAAAAGAGTAGGCTTTGATGAAAATACTAATGGCAAGCCTTACATATAAAAAAGAGCCGCAGTACCAATATTATAATGCTAATTTAGGGCAACTTTATGCAGTTTGAACATGGACAAATCCAATGCAGCAGTGGCGGCATCCAGCTGGTAAAGAGAGTCCGACGTGGGCTCATGAAAAAAAACAACAAACAAAAAACTATGCTACCTGATCTGGGGGGTTGAGCCGATCAGGTAGCCACCAAAACCACCACTGGTGCTGGGTCACAATGCTGCAAGGAGAGATTGATCCTCTCTCCCAGCGCGCAGGGAGGCGGGGGAGCGGCAGGGGGCATGGCCAGGGAGAGAGAGCTGCCTAATGGCAGCTCTGGAAACCCTGCAGCAACGCCCCTGGCAGGAACTGGAAATCCCTCTCACACATTTACCCTCGAGATAGCGACAACTTGTCACTAATCTTGGGGGGGGGGGGGGCATAGCACGTGGGGGTGGGGCAGAGAGCAGTGGTGGGGGGACACAGAGGCATGGTATGAGGCAGAGAACATGCTCTGTTTCACATCGACCTATCTGCGATGCAAAAAACAATATGGACTGCATGCTGCAGATTTCTGCACCACACATCAGTTTCCCATGTAATGATTATTAATCGCATAGAAAAATTCACATTACAATTTGCATAAACAATGCGAAAATCTACATAGAGAAAAATGTATGCAGAATGTATTAGCCTGGTGAAAACAGACCCCTAAAGCACACCTAAAGTGAGAGAGCGCCTGGCATGTATTGCCTTTTAAATAATACCAGTTGCCTGGCATTCTAAACTTTTATACATCATTAGCGTCTGTCACACACCTGAAACAAGCATGCGGCAAATACAGTCCACACATCTTATCTGCATGCTTGTTCAGTGTCTACAGCTAAAAGTATTAGAAGCAGAGGATGAGCAGAAAAGCCAGGCAATTGATAATGTTTAAAAGGAAATAAATATGGCAGCCTCTATAGCCCTCTCACTTCAGGTCTCCTTTCAAGTATTAGAAGAAGTCAGAGAACTGGAATTATTTATTAAAGAATAAACATGGAAGCCTCCATACAACTTTACTTCAGGATCCCCAGTAAACTCTGCATTACTTGGACCAAAAGCTTCACACAAAAGTCCTGAAGTAAAGTGCTGCACTACAATATAGAGGCCAGTGAGGTACAATTCCAGAAAAGCAGTTTTGGGAATAAAAGGCATGAATGTGTAAACTATACAGACACTTCCTACAGACCACTAAGGGGAAAAATCCATTGACAGAACAAGCTGTTAATATTAATAATACTAACAGTCCGTCTGAAATTGCATGCATACAGAACAATACTTGCAGAAAAGCACAAAACGCTCGTACTGGCAGGGAGCATCTTTATGAAATGAAATTGCACTGAAGCACAATATCTCAGAAAACAATATAAATTGCTTAGTTTGCATAGTTTTCTATGCAAATCCTGAGTAAAAGTGTGCGAAAATGAATAAAAGCCACACTGATGACTGTCTGGGAAATTACTTTGATGAAGAGATGAACCAAGGAGATAAATTCACATTTCTGCCATTTCTCCTGCTCTCAAAACCGGCTTTTCTTCCATCGAAAGTATAATGACAATAATGCAGGCTGCCAATCAATAATGGGAAGCCAAATTGCCATATTTTAACAGCAATGTGAGGAATTCTGTTTGGAAACGTGCTCTCAAGAGCGGTTAGATAGCACTCATAACAGCAACAAATCACATTATAACAATTGTGACTTCAATTACACCACATTCAATACAACCACGTACAGGTAATAAATGTCAGCTGCCTTGTGGGAAAGACCAACAATACCGGTGCAGCTTTTGTCCTGACAGGTAGATATAACCTCTTTCACAAATAACCCCTATCTGTTATGAAGCTGTGCTCACAATGTAACTGAGTGATATCTATACAGAGAGTGAATGTGTTACATCATTAGTACAGGGCTGCCGCACACGGTGGCTCTGACTTGCTAAGGCATCAATATATATTTTCAAGAACCTCTAGTCAGGATAACATAAGAGACTCAGCAAATCCCAAACCAGAGTCTTTAAAAAGTGTCTGCCATTATGAGTTTAGGATTTGAAATTCTCAAAAAGTGATAGGAGCTCATTGTCTGGGGAATAAGAGGTCTGTGAATTAAACTTAAAAAGACTCTGAAGTCTCCCCCCAATTTTTTTTTTTTTAAAGTAAAAACCTGTTTTAACATAATTGCCCCACCTGAAACGCTGCATCCCTGTGGCTGAAAACCTCAACCTCCCTGGGGCTGATTTCCGGGCTCCTTCCGTGTAGAGGCAGAGCTTTGTGCTTTAGCTCTGCCTCTACTCGTGTCCATCTGCACTGATTGCTGCCTCTTCCCGCCCCTCAGCGTTTCTTTCACAGAGAGGGGCGGGGAGAGCTGGTGATCAGCGCAGATTGAAGAGCATGGAGGCAGAGCTACAACACAAAGCTCTGCTTCCGTCGTGGAGTTTTGCCCTGGGAGTTGGGGGTGATTAAGCTTTCAGCCGCGGGGACGCAGCGTTTTTAGGTGGGGCAATTACATTACAGAGGTTTTTAAAGTAAAAACTTCATTTTTTGGAGGCTTCAGAGTCTATTTAAGTAAACCTAGCTGGAGTTCACCTCTGCAACATTCTTAATACACAGGCGAAGCTCGAAAAATTAGAAGATCATGCAAGTGTCAATTGATTTTAGTAATTCAACTTAAAAGGTGAAACGAAGTTAAGAAATAGGAACCCTTTGCAGGTGTTTTGGATGAATTAGCCGATTAGAGTCTGACACTTTCAGCCTAGAATATTAAACATTTTAGCAACATTCTAATGGTCTGACATTTTACATTTTGGGGTCCTCATAAGCCATAATCATCAAAATTATAACTAATAAAGGCTTGAAATATCTCACTTGGCATGTAGTGGTCTATTTCATATACTGTATATACTCGCAAGCAAGCCGACCCGCATGTAAGCCGACCCCCCCACTTTTACCCCAAAAAACAGGAAAAAATGATTGACCCTCATGTAAGCCGGGGGTAGGAAACGCTGGCCCAGTATAGCTAGTATAGTGCCCAGTATAGGTAGGTAGTGCTCAGTATAGCTAGTAAAATTCCCCAGTATAGCTAGTATAGTGCTCAGTATAGCTAGTATAGTGCTCAGTATAGCTAGTGAAGTGCCCCAGTTTAGCTAGTATAGTGCTCAGTATAGGTAGGTAGTGCTCAGTATAGCTAGTAAAATGCCCCAGTATAGCTAGTATAGTGCTCAGTATAGCTAGTATAGTGCTCAGTATAGCTAGTATAGTGCTCAGTATAGTGCTCAGTATAGCTAGTATAGTGCTCAGTATAGCTAGTGAAGTGCCCCAGTTTAGCTAGTATAGTGCTCAGTATAGTGTCCTATTATAGCTAGTATAGTGCCCCATTATAGCTAGTATAGTGCCCCCAGTATAGCTAGTATAGTGCCCCCAGTATAGTGCCCCATTATAGCTAGTATAGTGCCCCCAGTATAGCTAGTATAGTGCCCCATTATAGCTAGTATAGTGCCCCATTATAGCTAGTATAGTGCCCCATTATAGCTAGTATAGTGCCCCATTATAGCTTGTATAGTGCCCCATTATAGCTTGTATAGTGCCCCATATAGCTAGCATAGTGCCCCAGTATGGGTGGGTGGGTGGATAGGTGCTGTCCCTCCCCGCTCCCCCCGCGGCCACCACTGCTATTACCTTAGGCGGCGCCGCTTCCTCTATCCCCGTCCTCCTCCGGTAACTCATTCACAGCAGCGCGCCTCTCGCTGCTGTGATGACTAGGAAACCATAGAGAGCGGCTTCCTGTAGCGGCGATGCCGTTACTATGGGAACCGCTCTCTATGGTTTCCTGCGTCATCACAGCAGCGGGGGGCGCGCTGCTATGAATGAGTTACCGGAGGAGGACGAGGATAGAGGAAGCGGCGCCGCCTAAGGTAATAGCAGCGGTGGCCGCGGGGGGAGCGGGGAGGGACAGCACCTATCCACCCACCCACGACTCGCAAGCAAGCCGACCCCCCAACTTTTGGCCCACTTTTGGAGGGTCAAAAATTCGGCTTGCTTGCAAGTATATACGGTATTAGTTTCACCTGTTAAAGGGAAGGTTCAGGGTGGCTCTTAAAAAAATAAAAATGCCCATCCACTTACCTGGGGCTTCCTCCAGCCGTGGGCAGCCAGGACGTGCCCTCGGCGCCACTCCACAGGCTCCTGGCCAGGTCGGGTCGGCCACCGGAGGGGACCGGGAGCCTGTGGAGTGGCGCCGGGGGCACGTCCTGGCTGCCCACGGCTGGAGGAAGCCCCAGGTAAGTGGATGGGCATTTTTATTCTTTTAAGAGCCACCCTGAACTAGGCCTGAACGATTTTAGGAAAAGATTGAATCGCACGATTTCTGTCAGAAATTGCGATTTCGATTCGATTCACGATTTTCTTCAAATCAAGCCTAAGCACTAAATTCACAATGTACACAGTACCATTTACAAACATGCGCTGACAAAAAATGACATACTATCAAATTGATGTTTGTAACTGTCACTGCATTATGTGAATGTATCAAAACAAATAGCTATTAATCTAAAATGCAGTGATGAAAATTAAAGCCAAGAATTGCTTTCAATGAGGTATTTATGAAACATGCAGGAGTGTGGGCGGAGTCTGCTGGCCATGTTACATAGTTTGATTGACATACATGCGGGTGGAGTCTGCCGCTCGCCCAGCAAATGATGTTAAAGCACTGGGAGCAGGGAGTTGCCAGGTGAGAGCCTGCTGCTCAGTTGATACCACAGCCAACAGTACACCTTAATGATACCCAAATCTGAGTCTCTGCTGTTCTTACCAGCAGCATCACACATTACAGTTGAAGACACACTGTGTAGAAGTTGAGCAAAGCATACCTGGGACAAGGCAAAAAGTTATTTATATTACTAGGGATTCTTCACCAGCTTATGATGTGGAGGGAATATTGAGCCGCCGGGACGTGTGAGAGCCTGAGAGACTGCAGGTCGGGGTGGGCGGAGTCTGCCACTCGTACTCTCGTAGCACTCAGCGATTGACAGCCATGCGGGCGGAGTCTGCCGCCCGCCCAGCTAATGTTGGGAGAAGGAGTGTGAGAGCCTACGGGCGGAGCCTGCCGCCCGCTCCGCTGATTGGCTGCACAGTGGGAAGTTGTGGGAGAGAGTGTCCCGCCTCCACTCAGAGAACGAGTGTGTGCAAACTGCCACTGCACAGAGCGGCAGAGGGGACCGCTGGACGGGCTGCAGAGGGGGGGTGAATATCGTTGCCATGGCGATCCCGGAATCGGCATTTCCGGGATCGCGATTTCGATCCGAAAACGATATATCGTTCAGGCCTACCCTGAACCTTCCCTTTAAAGAGAGTCTGAACGAGAATAAATCTCGCTTCAGACCTCATAGATAGCAGGGGCATGTGTGCCCCTGCTAAAACGCTGCTATCCCGCGGCTTAACGGGGGTCCCTTCACCCCCCACATCCCCTCCGTAAAGCGGGGGAGCGCTTCCGCATTGGGGCAGGGCTAACCGCCTCAGCCCTGCCCCACGCGCGTCTGTCAGACGCGTATCTCCGCCTCTCCCCTGCCCCTCTCAGTCTTCCTTCACTGAGAGGGGCGGGGGAGAGGCGGCGATGCACGTCTGATAGACGCGACTGGAGGCAGGGCTGCAGCTGTTAGCTCTGCCTCCAGGAAGGGAAGATTTACGACCAACTATACGACCAAGGTTTGCGGGGGTGGGTTTGGGGGTGAAGGGACCCCCGTTTAGCCGCGCGATAGCGGTGTTTTAGCAGGGGCACACATGCCCCTGCTAAGTATGAGCTCTGAAGCGAGATTTATTCTCGCTTCAGAGTCTCTTTAAGCTTAATTACTTAAATAATGGACTTTTGCGCAATATTCTAATTTTTCAAGTTTCCCTTGTATACAGAGGGAAGTCCAGATTCAATAAAATACAGTAAACTTTTTGCTGGTTTAGTGCTATTTCAGCAACCATTACCATGTTCCAATATAAAGTGAAGGTAGCCTCTTTTACCACAAAACCAGTCTGGATTTCCAGTCAAGATTTGCCGGAACATGCATGATAATCCAAAACAACCCCCCCCCCCCCCCCCCCCGAAGATGCTCTAGCAAATCAGGGCTGCCACCTCCTCACATAACCTCTTACGGGGTAGATGTCCACTGCTACAAGCAGGCCAAGTGCAAACAAATGCTAATACTGTGCTTTAAAATATTAAAATGCCGCTTGGAGTGATAAAAGCTTGTGGAGGAAAAGAACAGAGCACACATTTTCTCCTTGGCATTATGACAGCGAAAAAGACACCGCCCTCCACGCACACACCTAGCGCGACTCACAACCAATGACAATAGATAAAGGCTGTGGTTGGGATAGTGCTTCTGCCCAGTAATGCAGAGTAAAAAAAGATGGCAGCACACGTGTTGTGGAAAAGGGAAGCTGACAACAGTGCTGAACGGTTGCTACAGGAGGCAGCCTGTCAAACACGCCAGGGCAAAGATGTGTAAATTCTGCTTTTAGTCCCTACAGATTCTTATTTCTGACTAGAAATCCAATTTAATAGTGTTTATCATAACACCTGAAATTGTCAGTCTTCTCCATCAATCTGCTTGGTGCTCGCACTTCACATTCTGTTCCAGGCATTTTTCACACATAGATCATTATGCTTTAGTATAGCTGCAATTTTATTTTTAAAGCATCTCCCAAGGGCATCTATATAAAGGTATTTCATAGGTTCTAAGTCAGCCTCCTACTAGTCTGTTTAGTGACTGTGTTCTGACAAATATAAGCAAGGAATGGAAAGCTATAGCTAAAACTTGCTTGGCTTCTCTGTGCTTCATACATTTGTTTTGGAAGTGTTCAAATCCTTACCGGAAACCCTCGAGTAACCCTTTTTTACCTCCTAAAATTCTCCAGTACTTTGTGTCTTATGTATAAACTTACATGGTTCACAAAAGGCTGTCAATCATCAAAATAATAGCTAAAAGGAAGAATTCTTTACACCTGAATGACATCAGTGAAGAAAAAGATACCATCTTTGGAATCCTATTTTGGTCAACGTGAACCAATAAATGATGGCCAAAGTTCAATTCTCCACATCTATGTACAAAAGGAGGATGGGAATACAATACAATGCCTGCAGCTTATCATGTGTGTCATCAACCATGGATCAACCAAACCTTCAATACAGGCATTTTTTAACTGCTCTGTGACTGCCTAACGCCAATGGGCAGTCACCGAGTGGCTCCCCCAGGACCACCTAATGCCGATTGGTGTCAAGAGGGGTGGGCGGATATTAGCATAGTTATGCGTGCATTCCCCGCTGAGTTATTAAAAACAGCCTGCCAGCTGCGATCGGAACTGGTAGGCTGTTGGGGGGAAAAATTGTTTGTAAAGGGCTGCAATCTAGCGCAGCACTGTACGGGGGACAGCTTTGTCACTTAGCTGTCCGCTTGAGTGGCTCACGATCTGATCCCTCTCATAGGCTGATGCCTATGAGAGATGATCACAGTGATTGGATCTCATGGGGAAGGAGGGAAGGTGGGAGGGATAGAAATTAAAAAATAGTTTTTAATTAAAAAAATAACAATAATACAGCAGCAATCTGATCCCACGAACAGAAAGCTCTGCTTGTGGGCAGAAAAGGAGGCAAGATTCATTTGGCTGCCAAGTTGTACGGCCAAGCAATAAACTGTTAAAGCAGCAGAGTGCACAATTGTAAAAAAAAAAAAAATTGCCTGGTCACTAGGGGGGTGTAAACCTGTGGTCCTCAAGAGGTTAAATCCCTGAAGCCAAAATGCAACTGATGTGGTTGGCTCTTACCCACAGACTTATGGGCCGCTGACCAATTAGACAAAATATGTAATTTCTAACCCTAAATAGCTGCATTCTTTCCAGACATTACTAAGCAAGGAAAGAACAAACGTTCTAAAAAGGTGCAACACCTGTAGGTTATGCTGATCATAAAGGTTTCAGCTGCGACATTTCACTAGGATAGAACTTTACTCAGAATTGAGAGATCCCGCCTATGAGGAAAAAAAAAATGAACCGACGGGTTCAAAATGATAAATTCTCAGTGTAATTTGCCTTCTTAAAACAGAAGGTATGTGTGATAATTCAGCTGTGAGCAACTGTGGTTTCCCATGATGCATCACTCCTGAATATGCAAATTATCTAGTTTTGCCCCTGAAGCCAGGCTCACATCCAGAACTGCTGCTGTATAGCAAGCCTACAACTTATATACTTTACAGAGGCACATCAATTCACAACATGCAGACAGCCTGTTGGGTTGATATGGCTCTGTTAAATTTATAAGCGTTGCTTTTTAACAGGAGAGTTTTTTGGTCTATTAGTCCCCTATACTTTCCTAGTGGTTCTGAGTCACTATGAGCTACTTGGGTATTCTTTTTAAATGATAACTTGTGATTTTTTTTTCTCTTAAAACAATGTGATTGTTTTAGCGATAATCAATCCTGTTAAAGAGAATCTGTACTCTGAAATTCTTACAATAAAAAGCATACCATTCTATTCATTATGTGCTCCTGGTCCCCTCTGTGCTGTTTCTGCCATTCTCTGCTGCAAACCTGGCTTGTAATTGCCAGTTTTAGGCAGTGTTTACAAACAAACTAACCAGCTTCTAATAGGCTCAGCTAAGCAGAGTGTGTTAGTCACACAGAGCCTGCAGGGGGTGTGTACAGCTTCTAGCTAATCACAAGCAGCCCTGCACATTCCAGTCTGACTGCCTCAGCCTGACTGTGCCGACTATAGAGAGAAGATTAGATCATATAACAGAGATAACACAGCTACTGTGCAATTAGGAAAAGCTGCAGTAAGCCAGACCACATTAGAAAAGGCATAGGAACTTATAGCATAGAAGAAATAAAGATAAACAATTTGTTACAGAGTCTCTTTAATAGACTGAAATCTAATTGACCATTTTAAGAACTGCAGTCAAATCTGTGTGTGTATACCAAGCATTCGATGTGCAGCACTGCCACTTGTAACCAGTATAGGGACGCATGCCCATTCAGCAGAAAGTGTGTAGCGACTATATAAAACTACCTTACAACTCCACATGCTAGGCCAATAGGAAAAGAAGTCAAGTGGAACAGAAAGCAAATAAAATTGGCAGCATTCACAGAGGTTTCCAGTTTAAACATAACTGTTAGCAAATTCCTTTTTCCTCCTCTGTAAACACTTCTAGACAAAAGGGCACAGCTGAGAATAAAATTCCCCTTCCTCCTCTGGGAATCAGACTGGCAGAACTGTAGTATCAAACAAATACATTATGTCTACACAGAGAACTGTAACCTAAACAGATACTGTTGTAGCAGTCACCCAACATAAATGTATCTACTAGCATTTGTAGAAGCGAGAAAACAGTGAGTGTATATTTTGTCCAGCAGTTTGCCCAACAGAAACAGACTTTTTTCCTCTCTACTTAGGAGGTCTGTATAATCAAAGTATTTTGCATTCACCATTAATAGGGGAATAAGACCGATCTCATTATATAATGAAGCAACTAAAATTTTAGTTAAATTAAAACTTGTCAATGTCACATTAGCCCCCACTTACGGGAAGTACTTATTTTTGGAACGCAAAAATTTGGATTACAAAATATCCTCTCTTACAAATTGGGGAGTGCACTAATATGCCATCATGACACTACACTTCCCTTCCCAACAGGCATCATCAAGACCAGTTATAAGCCAAATAAGTGGTTTTCCACTGACAGGAAATGGGCGCATGAAGTTCTAAAGAAAAAAAAAATTAGGTAAGACAAATATCAATGACAAAAAACTCAAGCATAAAAAGACACTCGGTAGGCCGCATATTTGTTATTTCAGGAAGGAAATACTCATTTTCACTGGATGACTGCATGCAATTTCTCAGGCACTTCTTAGGAAATGTTGAAATCACCATGCAAGAAAAAAAAAATGAATAACTCAACATTGTCAAACACACGGTCAATATGGCGACAGTAGTGAAAACTTGGCTAGAGGTTATAGAAGTAGGTAAAGTCAGAGACCACAACAGAGGATGCACTAAAGGTATCTTCAGTAGAATGATTGCATCATGTATTAACAAATATTACTTTTCTCAATAGACCATTTGAAATCAGCCAGGATATACTGAAGGCTCTAGTGACCCTTTTGTGTGACTGCAGCTGAACTTTTTAAAAATAAAAGCAATTATACGTTAAAAATGTCATCAGCTAAGACAAAAAGGGCAGAAATATATTTTAAACCATTACAGTCATTCCCAGCTCACTATTTGTCTTAACCTATTTTGGTTCCTGGACGTAGAAACTACGTCCAGGAACCATGCGCGCTACTGCGCGCTCCCGCAGCCGATCGCGCACGTGCACTCCCGGCCGCGGATTCGGTAGCCAAGGAATCAATGTATCGGGCTATGGTGCCCGATCACGGATTCCTCTCCCCCGCTGAAAAAGCGACAGCTTCTCTCGGAAGCTGTGCTTTTTCTGGCCGTTCCCTCCCCGATGCGTCACTCTAAGCGTGTGTTACGCTTAGAGTGACGTCATGTAAACAAACTCATGGCCGCCATCTTGTGGCCAAAAAGTAATACTACAACTGAAAGGGAAAAAAAATAAAAATGAACACATATTTACATTATAAATCTATTGTTTACCTCCCACCCTCCCAAAACTACCCAAATAAATGGTTTACTATAAAAAAAAAAACCATTACAATAACAAGAAAAAAAAACATGTAAATATTTACCTAAGGGTCTAAACTTTTTAAATATCAATGTAAAGATGAAATATGTCTATATTTTTTTTATTTTAAACTTGTAAATAGTGATAGATGCAAAATGGAAAAAAATGCACCTTTATTTCCAAATAAAATATTGTCGCCATACATTGTGATAGGGACATAATTTTAACGGTGTAATAACCGGGACATATGGGCAAATGCAATACGTGAGTTTTAATTACGGAGGCATGTATTATTTTAAAACTGTAATGGCTGAAAACTGAGAAATAATGAATTTTTCCATTTTTTCCTTATTCTTCCTGTTAAAATGCATTTACAGTAAAGTGGCTCTTAGCAAAATGTCCCCCCAAAGAAAGCCTAATTGGTGGCGGAAAAAACAAGATATAGATCAGTTCATTGTGATAAGTAGTGATAAAGTTAGAGGCTAATGAATGGGAGGTGAACATTTCTCACGTGAAAACGACGGAACCTGAATGGGTTGAACTAAGCTATTTATAATCAACAAAAATATAACATATTACTTAGAACCAAAGAGGGAAACATGAGCGAATGGCCCAAGAAACAGACCAGACCATTTACAAGGCCTAATTCTGTCTGCTGCTTCATGCCTTGGGCCATACCATTTTGCTGAAGAAGTGTTTTAAAATCGCTTTAGCATCAACTCAAACCAGACATACAGTTCTTGCAAGCATGAAAAATGATAAATACTTCTGGAGCAGCACAGAAGGACTTTGAGTCATGGACAAGTTTTAAGACCTAGTCCTAGCTGAAGCCACTTACTGAACAGGCATTCATCCAAGATTTATAGAAATTTATGGTATTAAAAATAAAACTGTAGCCTGGAAGCTAAAGCTAAGGTGAAAGGAAACCAAGCGTTGCCCGGAGAGAAAGTTTCATCTCATCATTCATGGCCATGCTATTGTTTCACTGGCATTTTTAAAAGCTGCCAGTGAGGAGAATTTCACTGCCATACACAGGCAGTTAAACCTACATGATATATAGAGAGAAGGGATGGGGGAGGGCTGCAAAACCTCAGAGCAAAGCATATTACACAGGCATCTATACAAAGAAAAAAATGAGGACACTACATAGCAAAACAATTACTGGCATTCCAAGCTGAGCAAAGCAATCAAAGCACTAAAGGCTGATACACATCATGCAACTTTCCCTTCAGATGCCATTTCTGATGAAGAAAATGAACCGATAAAGAGGGAAAAAAAAATGTATATGGCCTACAGATTGCCAGCGACTGATGCCAAGCTAAATATTGATGATCTTCATGAATTGGAAGCATATCTAGCTTGCATTTTTTATATACATCGATGTCAGATCTGAATATCGATCTGCTAACTCACTTAAATAGGATCTGAAGCGAAAATTGCATGGTGTACAAGGGTTAAAGGTTCCCATACATCTAGCGTTGTACGGGCAGGTTGACTAAGACAGATCTCTAAATAAGATAGCAAGAAGTTTTGAATCAGGATACCACCATTTATTGGCTAACTTAAAAGAATAATAATAAGCAAGCTTTCGGCTGTAGAGCCTTCGTCTGGCTTCATCCTGTTCAAAGGCTATACAGCCGAAAGCTTGCTTACGCTTATTCTTTTAAGTTAGCCAATAAATGGTATCATCTTGATTCAAAACGTCTTGCTTTTAATGATGGCTAACACGGTTCAATACCCTATTGCTACTACTAAATAAGATAGATCTTACTCTGAGCTAATCTGATCTGTTGCCTGCCCATACACTGCAGGCCAACTCCTGATCAATTTCAGCATTCCTTCTCTGAGGAGGAGGCCTTGTGATACCACCTCATTGCCCCCCAAAATGCTAACATCCCTACCACCCCCAATCATGGAAAGCACAGTTGCCCTTTTTTTTTTTTTAAATCCAAATCAAATCTAATGTATTAACCATTTCCTGCACATAGAGATAGTAAATCTATTAACTATTTCAACTAGTTCCCGCCCATAGAGAAACCCGCAGCAGCCGCAGGTGTGCTTTGTCAGTGCTGCAAAATGGAGGTTTATAAAACGTTCTTTTTGCACTAAAAAAAGCAAAAATAGGAGCTTTTAAAAAAATCCTGTTTGCAGGAAGAAGTTAAAGACCTCTAGTAGTGTAAGAACATGGAGGTGTACACACACACACACAATTTAGTATGTATGTAGCGCCGACATGTTGCACAGCCCTATACAGCATATATACGGTCTTGTCACTATCTGTCCCTCAGAGGAGCTCACAATCCAATCCCTACCGTAGTCATATATGTCCATCACAGTCTAGAGCCAATATAGGGAAAATTATGTTTCATATTTGTGGCCTAGGCTACAGACAAAATCAAATGACAATTCTGGGGAGAGACATGGAGAAAGAAAACAGAACATGTCTGCTTAGATCAAAAGAACTCTCTGAGGCCTTCAGAAAAAATAAGGTTTCAGGTTGAATTTGATGGACTTATGTCTTTTTTTAACTATAATGACCATGTAACTAGATTCCTGGGAATCTAGGATTAAAAATAATAATGATAAATAATAATAATAATAATTACAGACCATAAATTACAGACCAAAAGTTTGGACACACCTCAAAGAGTTTTATTTATTTTCATGACTATAAACATTGTAGATTCACACTGAAGGCATCCAAACTATGAATTAAGTATAGTACATAACGAAAAAGTGTGAAACTGAAAATATGTAATATTCCAGGTTCTTCAAAGTACCCACCATATAGATCTCAAGGGTACTTCAATATCAGGCGCCACTAAAGTTTATTCTTGAGCACCTTCAAAAACTAGGATTTGTAGAATAGAGCAGATCCAGTGCAAGCAAGAGTGAAGCAAAGCTGGTTCAAAAGTGAAATATTTGATCAGGGTGAACAATCAATCCTTGATCTTTTGCTCCACCTATCCTTGCACTGGTTTTCATAAATCTGCCATAATGCACTCTGGAGAGACAAACCAAAGATCTCTAGATATAAATTCCATTGAAATACTGTAGGGTGACATGAAAAAGGCTGTGCATACAAGAAGCCTTTCAAATATAGCACAGTGCTATGGAAGATGTTGGCGTTATATAAATCATCAGTAATGGCAGCAACACTGAAAAATTCTACCATTCAATGGAAAGCTGGTAGACAGCTATAGAAAAAAAAACGTGAGGCTATGTAAAAGGAAACAATAACCTGTATTAGGGCCTTAACTTGCACAGCTGAAGATGGTAATTAAAATGATTGTGATGTCTTTTGGTCACGCTTTGTTCAGTTACCTTAATTTTATCATGCAGCGCTTTGAGTCCCCAGGGAGAAAAGCGCTATATAAATATTATTGTTATTGTTATTATATATTGTTGGAATCCTGATAATTAGGGCTGTGGAGTCAGAGTTGGAGTCAAAGTAATTTTGGGTACCTGGAGTCGGTAGTTTTATAAACAAGTCGGATGATTTTTGTACCGACTCCACAGCCCTGAAGATAATCAATACATATGCCCCTCACTACAGTTAATCCCACTCTGCTCAAACCTCGGGGACACTAAAAAGGACAGTATATGGCCCGATGCACGCCAAAAACCGCTAGCAGATCCGTAAAATGCTAGCAGATTTTAAACCGCTTTTTCTTATTATTCTGTAGCGTTCCACCTAGCATTTTGCGGTTTTGTGAAGCGGTTTTGGTGTAGTAGATTTCATATATTGTTACAGTAAAGCTGTTACTGAACAGCTTCTGTAACAAAAACGCCGGCAAAACCGCTCTGAACTGCCGTTTTTCAGAGCGGTTTTCCTATACCTTACATTGGAGGCAGAAACGCCTCCGCAATCCAAAATCTGCAGCAGCCCGGGAGTATGCGTTTCTGCAAAACGCCTCCCGCTCTGGTGTGCACACCCCCATTGAAATACATTAACCAGGCGTATCCGCTGCCGCAAGTGGATCGCAAAACGCTGCCGAACCGCTCTGGTGTGCACTAGGCCTAAGTGTTGAATTGACAGTACAGTGGATCCTTTCAACGCAAATTTCCCCATAAGGATTGATGGAAACTCAGATTCTTCAATCCAAAAACATTTACAGAAAAATATTTAATACATAGTACTGTATAAAGGAAAAAAAAAAACACTAACAATCTTTGCTATCTGTTGGCTCACCCCAACCTTCTTTGTGTGACTTTAACAAGGAACTTATCCAATGCCAGTACCTTTTGCCTACTTTTGAGGATTTCACAGAAATGTGACAATGTACAGTCCCTACACTCAGATTAAAGGAAAGGTTCATGCAGCTGCAGAAAAATAAAAATACAAATCCACTTACCTGGGGCTTCCTCCAGCCCGTGGCAGGCAGGACGTGCCCTCGGCGCCGTTCCGCAGGCTCCCGGTCTTCTCCGGTGGCGCCTGCGCAGTACAGCCCGGACGTCGTCCAATGACGTCAGCGCGCCGCCGTGAGAGCGCACAAGAAGCCCGACATGGAAGCCAGCCTGGCCAGGATGGGTGCGCCCCCGGAGACGACCAGGAGCCTGCGGAGCGGCGCCGAGGGCACGTCCTACCTGCCACGGGCTGGAGGAAGCCCCAGATAAGTGGATTTTTATTTTTTTTAGCAGCTGCGCGGATATTCCCTTTAAGTATCATTGGAAAGTAAAATGAGCCATAAGTTACGTTTCTCCTATGTTGCTGTCACTTACAAAAGTTTGCTTTCCTAAAACAGAAAGAATTTGCGATAATTCAGGTTGGAGTGAGCTCGAGATGTCTCCCAGAGCAACACTGCTGAATATATGCAAATTAACCATTGTACCCTTAGAAGCTAAACACACCTCCAGAACCGCTGGAATGCAATGATGTGTCAGCTTGTTAATATGTACAGAGCCATAATAATCCAACATGCATACAGACTGTTTCGGATTGTTTGATCCTCATCAGTGCATGGCATGGATTAATTTGGCTCTATGGAGTAGGGCTTGTAAATCCGAGAGGGTACAAGGGTACAATGGTTAATTTGCATATATTCAGCAGTGGTGCCTGGGAGACATCTCGAGCTCACTCCAACCGGAATTATCGCAAATTCTTTCTGTTTTAGGAAAGCAAACTTTTGTTTTTCTTAACATCTTAGTAAGGGGGCTTTTAGGACCATTGTAGTCCCTTACACACCCCAATGAATTCTGGGTCACCATGAGCTTGCTGGTTAGTCTGTGGCTGTCACTTACAGTAAGTAATAGAAATCTGATATTACTGATAGACTTTGGACTACCCCATCTTCTCATAGGGAGGGGGGGGGGGTCCTCAGGGTTTTTTTCATTTTAAATGCATTTAGTGAATGGCAGTTGTTCCGTCCAACTACCAAAAAAGTGTACAGCGAACAGGCTGGCCAGCATCTTTACGTAAATCTTTTTCAGGTAATGTCTTTATAAAGAATAAAGGCCATGCTGAGAATCCCCTATGGAGAGATGGACAAGCCCAAAACCTGTCGGTAGTGTCAGATTTCTACTACCTACTGTGACAGCAACATAGGATAGAAGCTATTTATGGCTCATTTTACTCTGGGAGAAATGTACTTATTTGTATGCGTTTTTAAATTTGAAGGTTTTCGCGACAGTCTCTTTAAAGAGACACTGAAGCGAGAATAAATCTCGCTTCAGTGCTTATATTCAGCAGGGGCATGTGTGCCCCTGCTAAAACGCCGCTATCTGGCGGAAGAACGGGGGTCCCTTCACCCCCAAATCCCCCCCCCTGCAAAATCAACGACCAACTTGGTCGTAGATTTTGCTGCTCTTGAGGCAGGGCTAACGGCTGCAGCCCTGCCTCTCAGCGCCGTCTATCAGCGGCGCATCACCGCCTCTCCCCCGCCCCTCTCAGCGAAGGAAGACTGAGAGGGGCGGGGGAGAGGCGGAGATACACGCTGACAGACGCGCGTGAGGCAGGGCTGCGGTCATTAGCCACGCCTCAATGCGGAACTGATCCCCGCGCTGCACGGAGGGGATTTGGGAGGTAAGGGACCCCCGTTTAGTCGCGGGATAGCGGCGTTTTAGCAGGGGCACACATGCCCCTGCTGAATATAAGCACTGAAGCGAGATTTATTCTCGCTTCAGTGTCTCTAAGTACAATCCTGCAGTGTCAAAGAGAACCACCATTAGCTCAGCTGTGACAACATGACCACGTATACATTCTGTGCTTGTATATCAAGTTTTTTAATTATAAAGTCAAAATTTTATAAAAATGTTGCTGGTCTTGCAAACACCTGTTAAACCAAATTACGTGCAAGGTTTTACTGTACAGTTTCTTAAAGTGTTGATGCTGCGAATGGTGAGATTTCTTGGGGGAAGCATAAAAAGTGGTCTACTGAACATTTCATCAAATTTTCTATTCAAAATACAGGAGCAATTTAAATGGAATCCTAACCTGAAGGTGGCTATACATTAAACGATGGTCTCCAGATCGACCATCAGATAGACCTTTCTCTGATCAGAGAGATCTATTGTCTGCCAACACATTGTAGACAGATTTCAGAATGAAATATTGGAAATCTATCTAGCACCTCTGCCTGCCACCCTCTCCTATGTAATTCCTATTAATTACAGCTCTGCATGTGGGCATAGAGAAGGCTGGGCCAGTATAATGATTAACAGAAGATGGTACCCATCTAAACATGGATGAGATGGGCAGTGAGCTGTGCAGATACAGAAAGGTGGCAAATAAATTAAAAGGCAACCTGCTTTATAGTAGAGCAAATTTAACAAGAGCTACACATAAGCATAGCTTACTTCAACAGTGTGCTTCGCCAACACATAGCAGGTGAAAAACACATGAGCAGGCGCTATTCCCATGCTCTACTCAGGTCACCACTTGTCACTGTCCTTTACTACACTCTTTCTATAGTAATTCTGGTAACTGCAGTGACCTACCATTGTTCTACCTAGTTTCAGTATCACATGACCACACCTGATCACCCTTGCCCACTACCTGAATTCCTAAAATGGCTGTTTAGGCCTCAGCTTCAGTTCCAAGCATGCTCTGCTCATGAAAAGTCTTTATGGTACAGTTTTTTAGGTTGCCATTGGCTAAGATTCAAAGTGTTGGCAATTTAGAGCAGAGTATATCACTTTACTGCCATGGAAAGTGACAAGCCAGCAATAGCTTCCAACAGAAACTTTAGTAATGGCAATTAACCATCCAATCACGCTCCTTTTACAAGTTAACTCTGAAGAAGTGCTCCTAGTTGAGAGTATACATAAAATGCACTCTAGAGAAAGCTGCAAGACCTGATTATCGCTCTTCATATTATCAGCAATTTTGGTTCTGCGTATATCAGACTTAATGAGCACTATGATGAGGTAGTTGTGATGGGAGATTGGAACGAAAGAACTTAACAGCCAAAACAGTAATTTCTACTAAATGTTTACTCAGCTGGAGAAAGAAAAAGAAAAAAAAACAAAAAAAAAAAAAACAGCTGTACGAAAAAAGGCAGTTTATAAAAGGAAAAATGAAAAACAAGAGGATGAGGTTTTTCATAAACATTTTGCAAGAAATGGTTTCTTAGGATGACCTCTCACAACACACAGATGAGTGTTTACATACATGTGCATAACCTTAATTGTAGAACATTCTTACGACAGACTGCCATATGTATCCATACCCCATACTAGACAAGCACACACATTTATGTGCTCATAAGACAAATGCGACCCAAGCATTATTCTATGCAAACTTTCCCACATTAAATGGCAAGTGATGCGCATATCAATTAGTATTTATATAGCTCCAATATCTTCTGCAGCACTTTCCAGAGTATATAGTCTAGTCATTACCTGTCCCTCAGAGGAGCTCACAATCTAATCCTTACCATAGTCATACATCCATTGTAATAGTCTAGAGACAATTAAGGGGAAGCCAATTAACTTAGCTATGTTTTTGGGATGTGGGAGGAAACCATGCAGACACGGATGCATGGTGCCCTGGCTGGGATTCAAATTAGCAACTCAGTGCTGTGAGGCGAGAGTCCTAGCCACTGCTTCATTGTGCCGACCACTGATAAAACATTAAGTGACAAGTGGTATGCACATTAATACACTAAGAAAAATTTGCCTTTCAATGTTGTGGAACTAAGTTATTAATTCCATCCTCTGTAGGACATAACACAAAGATAGATATTTACCTAGAATACCTTATTACAAAACAACTTAATACTGTACATAAGTGTCTCAACATTATTAAAGCCTTCACTCCCTTTATTTAAGACTGTTACGAGTACCCCTTGTTGTGGCTAACCCCATCTCAAGTACCCCATGACACATAGGTGTACTCCACTATTGTGTATGAATTAAAAGCATAGGGGAATACTTAAAAACCATTAACAGAGAAAAAAATTTTTGGTTATACATATTAATAGGATTAATTAGAGCCAAGTGGGACATTAAAGGGGGTATTAACGTACCATTTTGAAAACCAAGGGGTTAATCTGAGAATGATGAAGACAGGTCATCCAATGGTAGTTAAAATCATAGCTTTATTAACAAATTATCAAAAAAAATCACACATGACAAAGACATGTGTAAAAGTACAAAAATAAGTACACTATAAAAGGAGAAACACCTTGTAATGTTTTAAATCAGATGAGTACACATATAGCTGATTTGTCCCACTCATGGTCTGATACAAGAGAATTCTCACTTAGGCTGGTTTCACAGTGGGACGTTACAGGCGCACGTTAGAGCAGCCTGTAACGCACCCCACCGCACAGCAATGAAAAATCAATGGGCCGTTCACAGTGCCCACGTTGTGTTACACAGTAACGCTGCGCCATTACATAACGTACTGCATGCAGTACTTTGTAAGCGGCTGAGCCGCGTTAGACTGCTTGGACATGCGCAGTAATGGTGGGGAGGAGCAGAGAGCGGCCAAGCACATGACTAATTAATATTCACTGCACTCAGTGACGTGCAGTGTTTACTTCCTGGAGCGGCCGCTCTGTGCGGCGACTGGCCGGGCGGGACCACGTGATGCCGCATGCGTCCAAGAGTGCGCATCACGGCAGCCAGAGTGAGCTGCACAACGCGGCTTACTCTGACGTCCACCTTAGAGAGCACCAGGCGTTGCGTTAGGGGCACGTTATGCGACCATAACATCCCCTAAAACGCAACGTCCTGGTGTGAAACCAGCCTTAGCCATATTTAATCATATAAATGTAAAATCAGAATGTGGGGATAATCTATAAACTACTTTTTTTCAGGGCTGGGGAGTCGGCACAAAAATCATCCAACTCAGACTCCTCAGTTTATGAAACCAGCGACTCCAATCCAGTTACCCAAAATTGCTCCGACTCCATCTTAGACTCCACAGCCCTGCTTTTTTCTGCATCGATATACAATCTCTTGTTCCCCCTTTATAGGGGAACATCAAAATTAAAAAAGGGGGTCCTTCGTGGCCATGTTGATTCGGGCTATACAGATTTGTCACTTTTTCATTTCAAAATTTTGTATAATGAAATGACTGTAGCACGTTCCAATGCCATCTGAGCCCAAGCATCACCTAGAGTACAGTTAGTAGCTTAAAGGGGTACGATGGCAAAAAAAAAAAATTTAAATTTAAAATATGTGCAAACAGACAAATTAGAAGCACTTTTTTCCAGAGTAAAATGAGCCATAAATTACTTTTCTCCTACGTTGGTGTCACTTACAGTAGGTAGTAGAAATCTGACAGAAATGACAGGTTTTGGACTAGTCCATCTTTTCATAGGGGATTCTCAGCAAGGCGTTTATTCTTTATAAAGATATTCCCTAAAAAGGATTTAAACAATGTTGTTGGCCAGCTTTCCCTGCTTCTCGCTACACAGTTTCTTGGCAGTTGGACAGCGCAACTGCCATTCACTAAGAGCTTTTGAAAAATAAATAAATTCCTGAAAATCCCCTAAGAAGAGATGAACTAGTCCAATACCTGTCGCTTCCGTCAGATTTCTACAACCTACTGTGACAGCAACATATGTACTTGTAGTTCCTTAACAGCTGGAGAGCCAAGGTTCCCTACCCCTCCCCTAGATTCTCAACACGATACACTTAGCCCAGGGTATACTTGGCCATGCAAAAGTCAATTTTTTAATATACTAAGTTTAGAGACAGAGGGCCATATGCAATTCTCTTTTTCACCTGAGTTTTCTCCTAGGAGATAATTTTTCATCTTCGATTTTAAATAACTTTCCAGCACTTTTCAACTAAAAAAGTACCAAGAAGTAGGTGAAAAAGTACTATCAAAGTTATTTTGAGTATTTTCTTGCTTTCTGGTGGCTTAAAAGGCATTTTATTGACAAGTTTAAAAATATCACCTAGGAGAGAACTCAGGAGAAAAAGTGAATTGCATATGGGCCAGAGTGGGGGATGAGTAAAACAATGGAACACGGGCAGCACGGTGGCGTAATGGTCGGCACTCTTGCCTTGCAGTACTGGGTCTCCGGTTCGAATCCCAGCCAGGCCAACATCTGCAAGGAGTTTGTATGTTCTCCCCATGTCTCTGTGGGTTTCCTCCCACATCCCAAACACATACAGATAAGTTAATTAGCTTCCCCCTATATTGGCCTTAGGTTATGATACATGCACTACACAATACATACATAGACATAGGACTATGGTAGGGATTAGATTGTGAGGCCCTCTGAGGGACAAGACAATTTACTCTGTAGAGCGATGTGTAAGGCCTCGTTCAGACTATACGCGCTGCCGTGCGCATTTTGGCAACGCCTATAGTGTGCGACACGCAAGAACGGTAGAAGGGCATAGACAGCCCTTCTACCGTTCCCATCATATGCGCTGCGTGGCAGCGCGATTGCGCTATCGCGTGCTGCACGCATTTTTGGGAATCGCAGCGCAGATCCCATTCATTGTAATGAATGGGATCTGCAGCGCAGCGCATAGGAGCGCAGATGGCGTGCGATCGGACGCGTTGCGTTCCAATCGCACAGCCATCTGCGCTAATGATGTGAACGAGGCCTAAGATGTTGGAACTATATATACTAAATAATAATAAAAAATCTAAATAAGTATTTGTGGCAATAGAAAACTATAAGCATTTATACTCAAACATTGTGGTAATAGAAAATTAAAAGCATTTATACACAAACATTGTGTATTCCTAATATATAGGTCAAGGGGACCTCTAGATCTTTCCCACTACTGAGGGTACTTGATTACCTGTCTTTTATGAAGAGGTACGTGCTATAATAATGTTGTGAAACACTTACCTACACTACAGTACTTAGCTGAGTGTGCACACACACCTGATGGTTTTCAGTCAGATTAAGCCATGGCCAAATCAAGCCTGTAGTTTCCAATCAGGGGACGTTTTGGCCACCTGACACAGCAGTACGGCCGTTGATCATGTAGACACATTGCAAAGTGGCTCAACCCACACACATTTTACATGTATGAGCGAATGCAAAAATGCAACATTGCCATCAGAACATAAAAAGAGTATAAAGCCATTGGTTAGTTTATTTAATTTGTTTGTGTCCCTGCAAAGCAGTACAAACACAATAAGTCTCAGTGCTAGTGTACTTCTGTCCTGTTAGCAGTATTTAATCAGCAAAAATTAAATTTCAATCTGACTTTTCCAATGATACAGAGCATTCTCGAAGCCGCTAATAACACAGATTAGCGCAGTTCATCACAAGCATTTCAAATGTGAGCAGATTTCTTGTGAAACACCTGTAGCAGGCTGTCTTGCATTTACCCAAATGAGCAATCCATTTAGCCTACAATTACCAAGTATGTGAAAGGCTGCATTTTATGTGGCGGCTGCTATAAGCAATGGCACTCTGATAACGACCCTGTGTTTTGTTCTGGGTGAAAAGAGATGCCATGCGGGCTGACACAAATGTATAAATAATGTGATGGAGGGGAGGGTAGGAGCTGCGTGGAGAGAAAATGACAGAATGCGTCATAAAAATTATAGGTCAAACTTCAGATCTCATTGATGTGCCTCCAGAATATAAAGCCAGGCTTGTAAAAAGTGCATTGTAGTATTGTTTCCCCACCAGACAAAGATTTCCAACATTCTGCTGACTAATCTTCAGAACTAGCAGCATGCTTACAAATGGAAGGTGGCAACTCCTAATATCTGAAATTACTGTACACAAATAAAAGGCAGGACCACAATATAGCCAATGTGCTAGGAACCCAGATGTCACACAGCTATTCCGGGAATCCATCATCTGCAGTTACCAAAACATTTGCCGGAAATAGGGTAACAGTAGGGACCTTCAGGCATAGTTAAAAAAAAAAAAAAAAAAAAAAAAAAAAGGGGGGGGGGGGAAGGGCCAATATAGTGTGATATGTACCCTCCAAAGCAGCCCTTCTCAACCTTTCTACCCTGAAGGAACCCTGCAAATAACTTTTGGATCTCAAGGAACCCCTGAAAACAATTTTTTGATCTCGAGGAACCCCTGCATATTATTTTGCAGGAGGCATTGTCTTTAAAAGTATGTGTGGCTGTTCATTTCACTACCCCTATTACACTGCCACTCATACAGTCTCCTGAGTCCCCGATGTAGTGCTTCTTGTTACAATACCACCTATTATAATGTTCTCTATTATACTTCCCCCACGATGGGAGAAAATGCTAAGGAACCCCTGCAGAGTAGTCAAGGAACCCTGCGGTTCCAGGGAACCCGGTTGAGAAAGCCTGCTCCAAAGGATGAAGCAAATATAAAAAATAAGGGGCTTTCACAAAAGAGGGTTGTCACACAACTAACCATTCATTTTGCAGATATGAGAAGAGTGGCTGAGTGTGAATAACCTGGAAGCAAAGTTATTGTGTAGAATGATCCTATACAGTACACAAAAAAATAAAAACCACCTTTATTTGAATATTTTAAAAAAAGAGGCCTAAAAAATGATTAAAAACATTACCAAAAACAAGCAAAAAAAAAAAAACCAATAATAATATCAGTGGACTAATGTCCCCAGTTAAAACGAAATATGGACAGATTCGGTTTAGGAAAGAACCAACTGTATGGAGGATCGCACCGCACTGGTTCGAGATACCTAGAATAAAATACTATGTGATGGATAGAATGAGGGAGTACTGGCAAATACCACATGACCCTGTTCCCCCCCTTATTAAGTGGGACGCTTATAAAGCGGTGACAAGAGGAGCCTATCTGGCTGCCATAGCGGAAGAGAAACGACAATCCATTATACTACTACAAACGCTTGAAAGGAAGGCGCAAGAAGCAGAGCAGGCATACATTCAAACTAAGACCAATGATGACTATAATATATGGCAAGCGTCACTACTTGCACTTTCAGCTAAACAGACAGACTATACACAACAAAATCGTCAAACCAAGATAGTTAGGATATTTGAACATGGGGATAAGACCGGTCGGTTACTAGCCCAGTTAGTAGGCCAGGAAAAGTGTATGACCCAAATTGCCAAGATTAACTCTAATGAAGGGGTTGAGCTGACCCACCCTGGGGACATCAATGCCGAGTTTCGTACATATTATGAAAAGCTATATACTTCCGTTGTTACAAAAACACCATTAGATATAGAGGAATATCTTTTAAATATACACCTCCCTAAGTTATCTGCTGAGGACACAGACTTATTGGAGGCAGACATTGACCTCCAGGAGGTCTGTCAGGCTATATCCTCCCTGAAACCCAGGAAAACCCCAGGATTGGACGGAATACCCTCTGAATTTTATGCAAAATACAGCAAACAACTGGCCCCTAAACTCCTATCCTTATTTAAAGAAATTCTAAAAGAAGGGGGGGTTTCACCCACAATGTCTGAAGCCTTAATTACGGTTATCCCTAAAAAAGACAAAGACCCATCCCTGTGCTCGTCGTATCGACCCATCTCCCTCCTAAATGTAGACAGTAAAATCTTAGCTAAGATCCTGGCCATTCGCTTAAACACTGTAATCACATCAATAGTTCATAAAGACCAATCAGGATTTATTCCTGGAAAGGGATGCGACATTAATCTGAGGAGGTTGTTCACAAATATATCCACTCGGCACATCAATAGTGGCTCTAGGGTCATTGCATCGCTTGATGCAGAAAAAGCATTTGACAGTGTCGAGTGGATATATTTGGAGGAGGTGCTCAAGAAATTTGGGGTGGGCCCGAAGTTCATTACTTATATTAAAGCTCTATACTCAGCCCCCAAGGCCAGGGTCCGGACGGGGAACAGAATCTCCCCCTTTTTCAATCTGGGTCGTGGTACCCGGCAGGGGTGTCCACTGTCACCTGCGCTTTTTGCACTGGCAGTGGAACCCCTGGCGGCGATTCTTCGCTCCTCAGCCGAGGTCTCTGGATTTAAAATAGCAGGCCTAGAGGAAAAAGTCTCCCTGTATGCGGATGACTTGTTACTATACTTAGCCGACCCGCACACATCCCTACTCACAGCTCTCTCTATAATTCAGGAATTTGGGAAATACTCTGGACTAGTGATTAATTGGCACAAATCGCTACTATTGCCGTTAGATCCCTATCTTCCCCCACCATCACAATCACACTCCCTTCAAGTAGTTTCTACAATTCGGTACCTCGGCATTGATGTCTCGGCTACTGAGTCAGACTACTGTAAATTGAATCTGGCCCCCCTTTTGACCCTCATTAAGGGGAAGTTAAGAGCATGGGCAACACTCCCTCTGTCCCTAATTGGGCGCAGCAATTTATTCAAAATGTGTGTGCTCCCTAAATTATTATACTTCTTCCGGAACACACCTGTGTTGATCCCTAATCATATTTTTTCTGAATTGGACAAGCTTGTGGGATCATTCCTGTGGGCCTCTTCCTCTCCCCGTATTGCTCTCAACAGCTTACAGCTTCCTGTAGACAGGGGTGGGATTGCACTTCCTAAACTCAAATTTTACTACTGGTCGGCTGTTCTCACTACTATATATTGGTGGTTTGCCCAATCCGAATATAACCCAGCCACAGTGCTGGAAGCAGCCATACTGGGATCCTTCAACGCCCTCTCTAGCCTCCCTTTTCGAGGCCCCAAAGCTCTACCCACATTAACTACCTCTATGAAAACTTCTGCCGCTATATGGGAAACTGCGGGTAAATACCTGTCACGTATTGGGCAATGGTCCCCCCACACCCCGATTTGGAACAATGTTAAACTACGGGATTTTGCCTCGGTTCCTGATCCCTGTGTATGGGCAAATAAGGGTATACTCAAGCTGCGAGATATCACTGAAAATAACTCTATTCGCCAGTTTAATGACCTTAAACAGTCATTTGACCTGCCGAATTCAATGCTATTTCGTTATCTTCAGCTGCGCCATGCCTTTCAAACCCAGTTTAAGACAGCTGACCTCTTAGTGCAATCCCACCCCTTGGAAGATCTTCTCTCACACTCTGGACTGACTGGAGTGACCTCTCAAATATATACTGCACTCATTAGTGAGGAAGCCACCCGCAACACAAGACTTCTGCTTAAGTGGCAAGCCGATATCCCAGACCTTACACAAAAAGAATGGGATGACGCTCTGGCCCATATTATAACTACCCCAATAGCTGCACGACACAAACTAACCTCGCTCAAGTACCTGTATAGAACTTACTTTACCCCTTATAAACTCTCTAAGATGAAACAGGGTGAATCCGGGAGGTGCTGGAGATGCCAGGAGGATAGGGCTGATTTTATACATGTGTTCTGGAATTGTCCTAGAATACAGGAGTTCTGGGCCGCTGTTCATGATATGCTGTCTGTAATATTTAATGGGATAATACCTTACACTATTAAGGCCCTGCTTCTTGGCGTCTTTGGAGACACCTCTCTTTCTGATAAAAAATTACACTTGGCCCGTTTAGTGCTCATGTACTCCAGAAGAGCAATTGCATTGCAGTGGAAAAAGCAATCCCCACCCTCATTATCGGGTCTAAAAAAAGAAATTAACCAGGATGTTCCTATATATAAATCTGTTTATGAAGCTAGGAAATCTACCAAAAAGTTTTATAAAATATGGAAGTGTTGGATGAAATTCTGCAACTTGGATTTGTGACTGCTATATATATAATGTTAGATGTAATCCTTTAATCTGAATGTATTTATGTATCCTATGTATTCTGCCTGGAAGAGTGGGAGGGGACCGGGTGAGGGGCGGGAACGGGAGATGCTTGTTGGGCTTGTTATGTTGTTTTTCATGTTAAAAAAACAAAAAAGTTTTACACAAAAAAGGAAAGAACCAACAGTGCCTAAGTCGAAACACTGTGCCATCTCTGTCCCCTGTACCTCTTCTATGCCTCAAGTGCCTTCAGTGCCCCCCACTGTCACCTCTGCCCACGTGCCCTCAGTGTACCACAGCACAATGTCATTTTACCAGTTTAACCACTTGCCGACCGCCCACTACCTATGGTTGTCGGCAAAGTGGCACCCCAGGACCACCTAACGCCAATCGGTGGCAGCACATGGGGGACTAATTAGCCGGCATTAGGTTCCGCCCACCCGCGAAGTCAACCCGCCGGCCAATTAGCAGCACCGCCGGGTTGTTAACCCTCGATCTGCCGCTAGAAAGTGTATAATACACTTTGTAATGTATACAAAGTGTATTATACAGGCTACCTCCTACCCTGGTGGTCCCAGTGATCGAGGGACCACCAGGGTAGGAGGTAGCTGTGTATGTGAAAGCACACACACACTGATCCTGCCCCCCCCAGACCCCCCTGATCGCCCACAGCACCCCTCAGACCCCCCCTGATCGCCCCCCTAATCACCCATCAATCACTCCCTGTCACTATCTGTCAACGCCATGTATTAGATTAGGTCCTAAACTGCCCCCTGGGGGCTCCTAATCACCCCACACCCTCAGATCCTGCCTGCCCCCCCCCCCCCCCGTGTACTGTATACATCTATTCTCCCCTGTAATCACCCACTAATCACCTGTTAATCACCCAGTCACTGCCACCCATCAGATCAGCCCCTAACCTGCCCCTTGCGGGCACCTGATCACTAGCCCACACCCTCAGATCGCCCGCAGACCCGCCCTCAGATCACCTCCCATCACCCTCTAATCACCCTTTAACCCCCCTCTGTCACTGCTACCGATCAGATCAGACCGTAATCTGCCCCTTGCATGCACCCAATTACCCGCCCACACCCTCAGATCGCCCTCAGACCTCCCCGATCACCTCGCCAGTGCATTGCTTGCATCTATTCTCCCCTCTAATCACACCCTGATCACCTATCTATCACCCCATCACCACCTGTCACTGCTACCCATCAGATCAGACCCTAATCTGCCCCTTGCGGGCACCCAAACACCCACCCACACCCTCAGACCCCCCGATCACCTCCCCAGTGCACATCTGTTCTCCCCTCTAATCACCCACTGATCACCCATCAATCACCCCCTGTCACCACCTGTCGCTGCTACCCATCAGATCAGACCCTAATCTGCCCCTTGCGGGTACCAAATTGCCCACCCACACCCTCAGATCACCCTCAACCCCCCCCCCCCCCCCCCCCCATCATCTCCCCAGTGCATTGCTTGCATCTATTCCCCCCCTCTAATCACACCCTGACACACCCATCAATCACCTCCTGTCACCCCCTAGCACTCCTATCCATCAGATCAGGCCCTAATCTGCCCCCTGCGGGCTTCTGATGACCCTGCCAAACCCTCACCAGCCCCACCGCAGTGACAATTTTTTTTTCCGATCACTGCTGGTCTCTACGACTTAATAGTGGCTGAGACCAACCGTTATGCCACACAATACACAACCGTCAATCCAAGAAGCTACCATGCCCAGCCTTTTCGGTGGAAACCACTCCAAGTTTCCAAACGTAACATTTTTTGGGGCCTTCTCCTTAACATGGGTCTAGTCAAAAAGAGTGTATTGCGGTCCTATTGGTCTACGCACCCAATACATCACATGCCCATGTTCTCTGCTGCCATGTCCAGGTCACGATTTGAGAACATCCTGCGCTTCCTGCACTTCAGTGCCAATACAACCTGTCATTTAAGAGGCCACCTTGCTTATGGCCGGTTCCACAAAATTTGCCCCCTCATAGACCACCTGGCATCAAAATTTGCAGATGCTTATTAGCCCTGAACAGTCATTTTGAGGCATTTGATTTCCAGACTACGCCTCACGGTTTTGGGCCCCTAAAATGCCAGGGCAGTACAGGAACCCCACAAGTGACCCTATTATAGAAAGAAGACCCCCCCCCCCCCCCCCCCCCAAGGTATTCCATTAGGTGTATGATGAGTTCATAGAAGATTTTATTTTTTGTCACAAGTTAGTGGAAAATGACACTGTGACAAAAAAAATAAAAATCAATTTCCGCTAACTTGTGACAAAAAATAAAATCTTCTATGAACTCACAATACTCCTAACGGAATACCTTGGGGTGTTGTCTTTCTAAAATGGGGTCACTTGTGGGGTTCCTATACTGCCCTGGCATTTTAGGGGCCCTAAACCGAGAGGAGTAGTCTGGAAACCAAATGCCTCAAAATGACCTGTGAAATCCTAAAGGTACTCATAGGACTTTGGGCCCCTTAGCGCTCCTAGGCTGCAAAACAGTGTCAAACATGTGGTATCGCAGTACTCAGGAGAAGTAGTATAATGTGTTTTGTGGTGTATTTTTACACATACCCATGCTGGGTGGGAGAAATCTCTCTGTAAATGGACAATTGTGTGTAAAAAAAAATAAAAATAAAAAATGGTCATTTGGGGGGGTATTTATACTATGCTGGAATTCTAGCACCTCATGAAACATGACAGGTGCTCAGAAAAGTCAGATGCTTCAAAATGGGAAAAATACCTTTTTACACCATAGTTTGTAAATGCTATAACTTTTACCCAAACCAATAAATATACACTTATTGGATTAATTTTTTTTTATCAAAGACATGTAGCACAATAAATTTGGACAAAAATGTATATGGAAATTTTACTTTATTTGAAAAATGTCAGCACAGAAAGTAAAAAAAAAAAATCTTTTGACAAAATTCATGTCTTTTTTGATGAATATAATAAAAACTAAAAATCACAGCAGCAATCAAATAGCACCAAAAGAAAGCTGTATTAGTGACAAGAAAAGGAGGTAAAATTCGTTTAGGTGGTAGGTTGTATGACCGAGCAATAAACCGTTAAAGCTGCAGTGGTCTGAATGGAAAAAAAAGTGTCTGGTCCTTAAGGGGTTTTAAGACTGCAGTCCTTAAAGAGTCACTGAAGCGGAAAAAAAAATGATGATATTATGATTTGTATGTGTAGCACAGCTAAGAAATAAAACATTAAGATCAGATACATAAGTGTAATTGTTTCCAATACAGGAAGAGTTGAGAAACTCCAGTTATCTCTATGCAAACAAGCCATTAAGCTCTCCGACTAAGTTAGTCGTGGAGAGGGCTGTTATTTGACTTTTATTATCTCAACTGTTCCTGGACTATTTACTTTTCCTCTGCTAGAGGAGAGGTCATTACTTCACAGACTGCTCTGAAAGACTCATTTTGAATGCTGAGTGTTGTGTAATGTGCACATATTATAGAATGATGCAATGTTAGAAAAAACACTATATACCTGAAAATAAAAGTATGAGAATATTTCTTTGCTGCTAATCTTCTAGTAATTATTCATAGTACACAACCAATTCACTATCATATTTTTTTTTTCGCTTCAGTGTCTCTTTAAGTGGTTAAAAAAAAAATACTTAAAAACTACAAGGTCTTTTAGAATTTTTTTATACTTGTTCCCACAGAATCAAATTTACAATTTTTATGCCATTCATAAAATAAATCGGGTTGTTCATAAGTCAGGCGTTTGTAAGTCGTGGACTGCCTGTACTGAACATAGAGATATTTGGTGTATTAATTGGGACACTCTCACTGTCCAAGCTCAGTGTGATGGCAGTAATCAATTTAAGAACATGAAAATGGAATACCAAGTGGAGTCTTATACAGATCAATATCAAATAGGTGTGCAACCGGCCAGGGGTGTAACTACAGAGGAGCAGCGCCTGTGACTGCAGGGAAGCCCAGACCCAATCTAGACACTTCACTCCCTCTGACAAAGCTATGCAACCCAACAGATTAGGTGTTTTTTTGGATGCCCTTATGAGTGCGAAGATTATGATGTCCACGCTTATTTTATCACCTTTGCCTGATGGGCACCAGGGCTGTGAGGGTCACCAGGAGTTGGCAAGGGAAAGGGTGTGAAAGTGTGGGATCAAACCTTTGCTGGAGGCTCCTGCAACTGACCTCAATGTAGAGAGCGCAAACCAGCGCAGACAATACCCCACTAGATAAAACTAAATTCGCGTATGTCAAATAGGTGGCTTTTAAAATGGTAGGGGTGAAGGTTTTGAGGCGCTAATAAGTATATTGTCAGCATGTGCAAGAGAACATGAAAATACTGAAATATCTGAAGATGAAATAAGCACTACTTTCCAAAATATATACCGTATAGTAAACCACCAAAAAAATCACTACATACTAGAAAACCAATTCCATTATTCCAGTCATGGTACAATGTGACATTCATTGATTTTGCTTAACATGTTAAAGTCAGCTTAGAACAAATAAAACATGAATGACACTGCTGTAATTGCTTCTAGAAGCAATTTATTTGGAGGATATACAATCCACTTCTAACACATGACCAATCTACAAGATGATTTGTATAGTAAAAAGTCTAAACTCTGCATGTTAGGTAACATTCTGGAGGTTGGGCAGCGTTTTCCCAAAACACAAAGTTATTTTGGTTGAGTATAGCGACCTGTGGCAAGTAAGCGACGGCCAGTAGTAAGAGGAAAAGCTACAGTTTCTTCAAAAATTTAAATATGATTCTATTTTATATTGCTGGATGCGCATGCAACAGGCCACAACTGATGTAATGCTGTAACTTATTATGGACATACTGTACACTGTATTAGGCAAGCTTAGGGTTGCACCTCAAAATAAAATCTAAAATGACCAAATTTTTTAGTGATTTCTCCACAATGGGGACAGCCATACTGGCTTTCATCTTAAGGCTTGGACTAGTTTATTCTGCCTGTTGATATGCACTATAAGGGCTAGTAGACTGCAAATCGCTGAATGCAATCACAACCCCTGCGCAATTTTTTTTAGCAAGTGATTACCCAGTGCTTTTTCAGTATTTGGATTTAAATACAAGAGCAAATCGCTAGGGGCAAAAAAAGAAAAAAAAAATAAAAAAAAAATTGCATTGCCCTAGTGAGAACACCTCCACTGACTCATTGTCACAGCAATGCTGTAAATCTGTAACAATGTGAAAAACGCATATAAAATGCTGAAGTGTGAAATAGACCTTATGATAACCACACTCGTCGACTAAGTATAATTTAAATATTAAAGACATCATATACATATATAGACATCACTCTTCCATAATACTCTTCTGTGGCAATCCTTGAAACGTATTTATTTAATTATAATTTACCGAAGTCACGTGGTGAAATGGCCCCAGTTACAGGCAGATTCTATCATTTGAGTACGTTTCCTCCATTTCTGTGAAGCAGGATATTTAATGTCCAACTGGTTTCATCAAGAAAACTGATCAGAACCGAGATTGACTGACAAAATAATGGAGCAGCATACTTGGGTAAAAAAAAAAAAAAAAACAGTTTTCTGTATTGCATGAAGCAATGTATAAAGCTACAAACCATAGATGTAATCAATATATTACAGACTTCCACTAAAGAAAATTATGCATTTTGTGAATTAGATACTTCCTGATTGGGGTTTCAGGTAGAAAGTAGCATTCGTCACAGATTAGCCTCCTATGGCAGGTGGATTCCCTCCCCCCACCCACTTATTTTAACCAAACAGCCAAAAAAGAAACTGAGTAAAATAAACCATAAAAAGGCTTACCTACACAGATATTCAGTATTGCTGACCACTAGGAGTCCAGCATGCTGCACATTCCTGCAATGACCTACCTAACATAAAGAAGTCTAGAAGTCTAGTATACAATTTCCACTCAAGTCGTCTGTTTGCAAGTGATGAAATGCACCTAAACTCATTAATCCGCAGAGTGAACAAACGCTAAAAGGACTTCTAAAACTACAATGGTCTTCTCGATATTGCTCTAAAAATTGCAGCCCATGGCTGGTTACTGGGAGCAACTTCTCCACTTTTTCATTTTAGTTTTAATTTCAAGTTATGCTCCATAAGGCCTGGTGCACACCAAAAACCGCTAGCAGATCTGCAAAATGCTAGCAGATTTTGAAACGCTTTTTGTTATTTTTCTATGGCGTTTTGCTAGCGTTTTGCAGATTGCTGCAGCGGATTTCAGTATAGTAGATTTCATATATTGTTACAGTAAAGCTGTTACTGAACAGCTTCTGTAACAAAAACGCCGGCAAAACCGCTCTGAACAGGCGTTTTTCAGAGTGGTTTGCGTTTTTCCTATACTTAACATTGAGGCAGAAACGCACCCGCAATCCAAAAAATGCCTCACCCCGGCATTTTTCGTTTCTGCAAAACGCCTCCTGCTCTGGTGTGCACCACCCCATTGAGATACATTGACCAAGCGGATCCGCAGCCGCAAGCGGCTGCAGAAACGCTGAAAAAGCCGCTCGGTGTGCACCAGCCCTTACAGAGGAAAAAAACTCAATTTAAAGGAAACCAGAGATCTTAAAACACAAAGAATCCATACTTACCCGGACCTTCCTCCAGCTCCATAAGCTTGTCTCCCACGTCATCCTCACACGATCTGCTGTTTAGCCGCGATCAGCCCCGGTAATTGCCTTAGTCGCGTCAGTCTGGGTCTTCTGTGCATGAGTGAGAGGTCTGCGCATGCGCAGAAGTCCCAGACTGGATCCGACTGAAGCAGTTACCGGGGCTGATCGCGGCTGAATGGCAGACCGCGGGAGGACGGCAAGGGACTCGCACGGGTTTGTGGGGCGGGAGGAAGCCAGGGGCAAGTATGGATTTTTTGTGATTTAAGATCTCTGTTACACTTTAAAGAGGACCTAAACTAAACATGAGATAATAATTAGTGTCCTTCGTAATAAATTATACCAACTAAATCTAAAATAATAGTCTTCTACCTTCCCCTTCTGCTATAAGCTATTTGAATGCGCAGATATAGAGTGGCTCCAGACTGCTTCTTCTGCTTCACCTTGTTTGCCTGGCAACAAGCTCTCTTTGGTCCCTCCACTTTCAGGATTTTCCTGTGGAGTGGTTTCATCTACACAGATATCCTATGGATGTGCTCATAATCTGGCTTCTTGTGCACACTGATACACAGCTAAAGTGAAAGTGTCTCCATTCCCCCTTCCTCCCTCCCTTGTGCTAACTGACTTCTGAAAAACAATTGTGTGGCTTATCTGTTGCTAAGGCTGACTTGTTACACAGCCCTAAGCAGCACATACAATCCTTTGAAGGGACTGTGTGTGTGTCCAGAGTAAGGAATCAGCCTCAGCAGCAAGAGTAAAACTGTTTCCCAGAATGCTTTGTGGATGAGGAAGCATGAGCCACAGTGAAAGGGGACAGGAGTGGTGGGGCTTAGTTAAAAAAATTTGAGAAAAAAAGGTTAACCCTTTACTCATTCAAATTCAGCACAGCATTATATTTTTATTTCCCCCTTTACACGCTGCTGTGTTCAATCTAAAGTTTAGGTCCACTTTAACCAATAACTGTACTTACAGTGCACTATCCCCTCCCTCCTGGCCCCTCAGAACAGCAGGCATTTCGGTCCAGGACCAAAAAAGTAGAACTCAATCTTGCTCTATTTCCTACTGCCATTGCAGTTTTCTTCAACTACAGTGCAACTCAAGTTTTGCCCACTCAGGTAAGTGGAGCAGCCAGAACACATGCCGAAATAGCATATAGGTCTTTAGGAAGTAACATTTGCTACTGCCAAGTCCCAGGAAACATTACAGATAGCCGTTTAAGAATTAATATTAGTATAAGTGCCAAATCTCCTGCAATGCTTTACAGACTACATACGAGTTTTAGTTTTGTCACTACCTGTCCCCGCAGAGGAGCTCATTATCAAATCCCTACCAAAGGCATATGTCAACCGTAGTCTAGAGCCAACTTCAGGGGGAAGCCAATTCACTTTTGGGATGTGAGAAGAATCTGTAGTGCCCAGAAGAAACCAACACAGACACAGGGAAAACATACAAACTCCTTGCAGATAGTGCCCTGGCTGGGATTTGAACCGGGGAACCCAAAGTTGCAAGGAAAGCGTGCTTTCCACTTCACCACCATACTGCATATATACATAACTACACGTTTTGCCATATGCATTTACACTCACAAACTAATTTACAAATGTAATCGTATCTTAAGCTTTGAATGGGCGATATAAATCATTGAGCACATATTCCTGGTAAACACAGATAAGTGCAAGACCAGCCGGCTCTGGACCTTTTCCAGTAATTCAACAACACAGCTGTATTGTCTTTTTCCTGCAATGAGGGCACTTCTCCACTCACCTTTCTCTGTGTTATCTAACAAGATGCTCAGTGCTGTGGAAACTAGTCTTCAGCCTGACAGGAGGTTAAAATACAAATTACTGAAAGCCAAAAGGCCACAGGAAAATAATTAATTTAAAGCTGCTTGAAGCTCAAGACATTGTACAGGTTCTTCTGAAGAGCAGCACTAAATTAAGTACAGCATCATTTATAATTTCCAGCTTTTAAGGCCCGTACCCACTATGTAATTGTTCTGTTGACCGGCGATTATTTGTGTGACAAGCGATGGTTACCGCTGTCTTGCAATGTGGGTACAGGGGCTCGATGATGTGAACGACGTTTAGCAATGCACGGTGACAATGACCGTCATGGCAGATCAGATCTTTAAGATCCGATGACTCCGTGCAAAGTACCATGATCAATTGACATCCCATTCGCCCACATTGTGAGCAGTCGCATGTACTTGCCAGCTGGGAGATGGATCCTGGAACCATCATTGTCAGGGGGACGTCGCTGAATCCATCTTCCTCCATCAGTTGGCAAGTATTCAGCTTAAGTTATTAGACAATTGGCTTACACCCCAATAAGATCTACAATGTGGCTGGGAAACAAAAGACATTGTGCCTAAAGGTGCCCACACACTTTACAATTTTTTTTTTATCTTGATTGAATTCGACCAATCCGATCCAATTTTTTGGTAGATTGGAAGTTTTAAAAAAAATTGTTAGATTTAACACACGTGTTCTAGATTGTCACAATTTCAGGGAGGAAAAAAAAAAAACAAAAAAAATATAAAAAATTGTAAATGTCAGAAAATTTGGTTGATTAAAAAAAAAAAAACCTTCATGCATGGAAACCTTTCACTCAATTAACTTTTTCTTATTTTGCACTTTCACAGAACTACATTTCCCACTAACATTTATCATCATCATTTTTCATCTCTGTACATCTGTATATATCTCTCTCTTCTACCCTTTTTGTGGTTTATACAAAGTTTGGTATGTACTGTAAGTTATATACAATTTATTCGGTTTTAATACAATTTGAAAATCTGTCACACACACACCATTCAATTCTTTGGACATGTTGGAAAATTCAGACCAACTTTACATCATAAAAAAAAAAAAAAAAAAAATCAAGAAAAACAGGAAATTTGATCAGATTTCTCGATTGTAAAATTAAAAACCCTGAATTTTTTGGGCACAACCAATCATTTTAATCGAATTGGGGTAAAATCGAACCAAAAAGTTTTAATATGTGTGGCCACCTTAAGGCTGTGTGCAAGCTTAAGATGCTTCAGATGTTTTCTTCTTCCTCTACTGGGACTCTCTCACAAAGGTTGTATGACTTGTTTATGCCCATGCCCAGCACAAGCTCTTACAAACTGCAATATATTAACACAATTTCTAGCCAAAAGTTGTTTTGGCAATTTGTGAATGACAACACCCAATTCACAGCCACAGAGCCCACTTTGCAACTGTTAAGGTCCGTACACACGCCGGACTGGAGGCAACGGCGGGTCCGTTGTCACCTCCCGCTGGGTGGGCGTTCCAACGACAGTCCGGCGTGTGTACGCACTGTCGGCGGACTGATACGGCTGTTTCTGAGCGATCCGCCGGGCGGATACTTGCAAGGTGGGCGGGCTCACTGTATGCAACGAGACTGAACAACAAATGTACACACAGTTCCTGCAGCTAAGCCCCAATGTCAGTGCTGACAGGTTTCAACAATGCATGTTCAAAAGCAACAGATTAACAGTCTTCCATTAAGATCCGTCCACTGTTGGATCATACAAAGAGCTAATGTCTTGTGTGTGTGTGTATGAATGTCCTGCGATATCAGCACATGATCATTGTTTGGAGCAATTCTCACATTTCTGTGAAACCCATAGGGGAGAGACATCTAGCTTTAGATTTATGGGCATATACAGGCTTCAGGGGAACAGAAGAGGTGGAGACAGGGAGAAGATGCTGCTGCAACATGAGTGCAGATGGATATATCTTTTGGACACCCTGAATCCGAATGGTCTAAACCAGGAGCTATGTTGTGCTCCATTCCTGTAACTAAACTTAAAATAAATAGGCAGCTCGAGAGGGGAGCCTCTTTAAATATAATGTGTTGTATGGCAACATGACCTTGTGAACTGTGAAAGAAATACTGAGGGACCTTGAGCGCAAGCCTCAGAGAGATAAATTATAATTGTCGTAAGACTCTAGGTATAGAGTGGGGACTAATTGGAAATGCAGTAGCTGATGATGCAGTATCAGGTTACTATGGAGACAGCCTGTTGACGGAAGTTTTAACTTTGGAAGAATCCATAAACACGCCTCCTAGACGTACAAACGGACGCATAAAGCTTCTCCCTGACTGCCACGCATCCTGACGAAGCTCGCAGTGGGCGGGCGCAGCGTGTTGGTGGGCGGGGCTACACCCCGTGCGTTCTGAGCGCTCAACTGGCCGGCCGGCCGCGCGGCATTGAAACCATCTGTATATGCTCCAGCTCCCCTTGACAGCAGTAGGAGGGTAGAGCTGTGGAGCACACGGAAGTGACTTCCTCTCACGGAACTTGGATAGCTGGGAGGCGGACGAGCAGCGTGGCAAGCTGCAGATAGCGGGACCTCGGGCTAACAGTCCAGGAATGTGGGAAGAGATGACAACATATTCGGGAGAAAACCGCTGATGACTGGAGGAGATGCGCCTGATGATCTGGTGGTAAGACACAGGAGACGGAGTGTGTCATTTAGTGGTCAAAGTAACTTATGGTTGTTTATGCCGGTGTTGGGCTGGCTTGAGGCCTTTCTGCAACATCCCATGTCAGCCATACCTGTCTCCACACTCTGAAGACAACGGATTAGTGGTACCGATACCTGGATGTATGGGATGTATGTGGTTGGTTGTGATTGGTGGTTGCAAGGAGCGCGCCGCACTATTTTTAAGTGTTTTTAGGGCAGGGATGGTGCTTTTTGGAGGGTTTTGTATGTCTCTTTGATACGGTTATGTGACAGGAATAAAGGTGGTTTAACTATTGTATACCCAGAGCGGCAGCATAGTGTCTGGTTATTCATTGTTCGGAGCAAAGCCATCAGCTGTACTGATTTTTGACTGGTCACTATCTTATTTCTCTTCAGCTAGAAAAGTCCCCAATTTCACTGGAAAAATATGCATTGTCAGCTGAGCTAAGTAAGCATGTTTACAGGCACAATTTTAAACAGAACCTGAACTGAAAATAAAAAGTCAAAATAACCATACACAGGTCATACTTCCCTCCTGTGTAGTCTACTCATCAATCTCTTTCTCCTCTCCTGCATCCCATTTGTCCGCTGTGATCAATGGATTTCTCTGTCCTCAATTTTAAAAATACCCCGTAACAGCTTCCTTGTCAGCACACTTAAACTGTAATATCACCCACTTGAGCCATAGGGAAGCATGGACATTACCTTGCACATTCAGTTGTAACTGACCGCTGTTGCTATATAACTGACAGCAACTGGTATATTTAGTTCTGACAAATATTGTCAGAACTGGAAGGGATCACTGTAAGAAGAAAATGGTGAGTCTCTGAGAGAAACTGATGGTGAGGTTAGTAGGTAATATTAATTTGCAGCTACCTCGTGTTTATTTTAAAGAGAACCCGAGGTGTGTTTAAAGAATGTTATCTGCATACAGAGGCTGGATCTGCCTATACAGCCCAGCCTCTGTTGCTATCCCAAACCCCCCTGCACTCTACAATCCCTCATTAATCACAGCTGTGCTGTGAGGCAGTATTTACATCTGTAGTGTCAGTCTCAGCTGCTCCCCCGCCTCCTGCATAGCTCCGGTCCCTGCCCCCGTCCCTTCCCTCCAATCAGCAGGGAGGGAAGGGATGCAGGCGGGGACTGGAGTTCTGCTGGAGGCGGGGAGAGCAGCAGACTGACACTATAGAGATAAACACAGCCAGCTCTGACAAGCTGTTTGTCAGCAGCGTGGCTGTGATTTATGAGGGATTGCAGAGTGCAGGGGGACCTTAGGGGGTTTGGGATAGCAACAGAGGCTGGGCTGTACAGGCAGATCCAGCCTCTGTATGCAGATAATATTCTTCAAACCCACCTCGGGTTCTCTTTAAACAATTTTCCTGACTTCAGGTTCCCTTTAATAAATGTAATCAGATCAAGCATTGCAGGTTTGACAACCACCTTCACATAAGCTTAAATCACACCAAAATAGTTATATAGCCCCCCCCACACACACACTAAATGACACTCGTATGAGGCAGCCGACTGCATGTACTCTAAAACTAACGTGAATACTTTCTAGGTCTTATTTCAAAAGACTTTTACTTGAAGTTAGTAATAAAATGCAAGACATACAAAATAAGGTTCAACCAGAACCACTGGTTAGGCATTCGCAAATCAGTATCAGAATGCATAAGAACACAATTGTGAAATATCAAGTTGTCATAAACTAAGGCCAATGATGGCATATAGTAAGCATTTTATAACTGAGATAAACCATATTGAACTTCCATAGAAGTAGCATTCTGCATCCAGTAGGCTTTATAATAAATTTATATTCACAGTAACCTTGACCAAAGATTATATAATCCTAGAGGCTCATACACACAGACTATAGTCTTTGGAAAATGAAAGATCACAGACCAATCTTACCACCCTTCATGTAGTATGTGAGCCATACCTTCACAATCTTTTCTATGGAGCTGAACTTCCCATCAGAAAAAAATATTTGCAAGATGCTGCACAGACACAAAAGATCAGTATCTGCAAAAGATCTGTTCCTGCCAAAGATCCGTTCCTGCAAAATGCATTCATAGTCTATGAGATCTGCAAATCATCATACACACCTTCAGTGTTCTCCCCAGAATTTTTTCCCAGCCGGGTGGCATAAAAAATTAGCCGGGTGGGGTGCGAGGGGGAATTCAGGACTAGCGCTTCCATAAGGGAAAACTGCACCATTGCCCCCAATTGCAGTGCAGCTCTCCCCTCAGGTGGTTCCTGGACATCGTTGCAGGAAGCAGATGGGAATGTAAGCTCTGGGTCCCTGGTTCGAATCCCAGCCAGGGCACTATCTGCAACAGAGTTTGTATGTTCTCTCCGTGTCTGCGTGGGTTTCCTCCGGGCACTCCGGTTTCCTCCCACATTCCAAAAACATACGGATAAGTTAATTGGCTCCCCCTAAAATTGGCCCTAGACTACAGTACTTACACTGCATAATATAGACATATGGCAATGGTAGGGATTAGATTGTGAGCTCCTTTGAGGGACAGTTAGTGACAAGAGAGAGAGATAGATAGATATACACTGTACAGCGCTGCGTAACATGTCGGCGCTATATAAATACTAAATAATAATAATAATAATAATAATATTAATCTGTAGGGTGTACCAAATGGTGATGGAGAGGCATATGAAATCATAGCCTCTTAGGTTGTGCTGTTCCCTGCAAAAGCCGTTGCAGTTTAGCTTTATGGGGATCAGCAGCATCTGGCAGCTGTGATCACCGTAACTAAAGGTGCTCATTAACAGTAAAATTTTTCCCTCAGATTCCATCTTTCAACACAATTTTTATGTTCAGACCCATAGAAAAATGTGCCTTATGTGGCGTAAATCGATGTGAAACAATTCTTTGGTCATTTTGCAAAGGGGGGGTGGAATATTGATTCAAAAGTTTGATTTTATGATTGAATTGTAATGTAAAACCTTCTTAAATTGATCTGTTAATGGGAACTATCGATAACTGCCATCAGATTAGTTTTGATCATTCAAATGGCGTAGAAAGATCAAATCTGAAAGAAAAATTGTACTGTTAATGGGCACCTAAAACAAATGTGCAGAGCCTTCTGTCTCTCCAGCAGGACTGACATAAGATAATAAGGAATCAGCCATGCTGTCACACAGTGATATATACTCTGTAGTAGCATAGTGTGCCCTTTCCACTCCATTCCTGCAAATTGTTGTTCCTGACTGACAAAAAGTAAACATAAAAGAATCCCAGGAATGCAAAGGAGGGAGCACACTATACAGACTATAAGTATATACTGTATATTACCATGTACTGCAGGGCTGCAACTAATGGTCATCTCCCCCAGCAGTCTGCACGTTTCAATCCAGTTCTCCTCACACTCTCTGCTGTTGACTCGCTGAATGAGGAGAGCTGCGAGTGTCCCGCCCCTGTTCATTATTATTCACTGCTCTGCCCGCCTCCTCTGCACACAGGGCTCAGGACAGAGAGCTGCGAGTGTCCCGCCCCTGTTCATTATTATTCACTGCTCTGCCCGCCTCCTCTGCACACAGGGCTCAGGACCAAGAGCTGCGAGTGTCCTGCCCCTGTTCATTAATATTCACTGCTCTGCCCGCCTCCTCTGCACACAGGGCTCAGGACCGAGAGCTGCGAGTGTCCCGCCCCTGTTCATTATTATTCACTGCTCTGCTCGCCCCCTCTGCACATGCTGGCTAAGAGAATGTGACAGCGAGCAGCAGCCGGGCGGGAGCCAGGGCGGAGCCGGGCGGAGCGCCCACTTAAATGGGCTTGGGGAGAACACTGCGTTTAACAGACATTCATCTGCAGATCAGACAATCATCTGCAGATCTGAAAATCCATCCTGGTGGATCTGATCTGCAGATGAATGTCAGTTAAGGTGGGTACACACGTGAGATAAAAGTCTTTGGAAAATGAAAGATCACAGACCAATTTTACCCCCTTTCATGTAGTAGGAGAGCCATACTCTACACAGTCTATTCTATGGAGCTGAACTCCCCATCAGATAAAAATCTTTGCAAGATGCTGCACACAAAGATGCTGCACACAAAGATGCTGTACACATGCAAAAGATCCGTTCCTGCAAAAGATCCGTTCCTGCAAAAGATCCGTTCCTGCAAACTGCATTCATAGTCTATGATATCTGCAGATCTCATACACACCTTGTTTAACGGACAATTATCTGTAGATCAGATCCACCAGGTTGGATCTTCAGATCGGCAGATAATTGTCTGATCTGCAGATGAATGTCCATTAAACAAGGTGTGTATGAGGATCTGCAGATAGACTATGAATGCATTTTGCAGGAACAGATCTTTTGCAGATACTGATCTGTTGCATGTGTACAGCATCTGTGTGTGCAGCATCTTGCAAAGATTTCTGTCTGATGGGGAGTTCAGCTCCATAGAATAGACTGTGAAGGTATGGCTCTCATACTACATGGAAGGGGGTAAAATTGGTCTGTGATCTTTCATTTTTCAAAGACTATGGTCTGATGTGTGTATGAGCCTTTACAAGTACTCCAGAGGATTATTTGGTGTGGGGTGGAGTTGGCTTAACAAAAAAAAAAAAAAAAAAAAAAATTTCCTTGCCAGCAGTTTTAAAGGCTAGTGACTGAAAGGTCGGGGAATAATAACTTCTATGGATCCTTCCATTGCATTATTTAACCCGAAATGCTTCATAATGCTTACAATGGAACTGTGGGGGAGGAAATTCCCATCACCCACTGAAAGAGTGGACTCCCTGCTACTACAGTGTCTGCTACAGCCTGATAATAGATTATTTTGATGAGTTGTGCTATATCATGACTTCCTTTAGATATCTACGCTAAATTACTTCACATGCAAAACATCCAAGTTCCATAATAAAAAAAAAGTAAAATAAATGTAACAAGTACAGCTACAGTACACAGCCATTTTCTGCCTCCATATGTCTCTCACCATGGTTTCCCTTTAATTTCCAAAATCCATAAGATTAGTGAACCAGTTCACCAAGGAGCACAGTGCGGTTTATATACATTTGTTTTACTTATGTACATGATGTTTAAGAATATAATGCCAGAGGATTGACTTGCCAAAATAAAAAATAAAAATAAATAAAAAAAAAAAACTGATCTGCTGTTTCCAAATTCATTCCAAAAAGTAATCTGAGAAAAATTCACAATGGGGGAGGGGAAAACCATAATCACTTCGCACAGGTCAACACTCAGGGTAGGTTTACACTAGGCAGAATCGCATATGCAATTTCCACTATGTGCTATGGAAAACACATATGCGATTCTATCATTCTGCCTAGTGCATTCCTACCCTCAAGGGTGATTCTTAACTGCTGCGTGTTTTTAAGAGTTTATTTTCTTGAATGTACTTAAAATTAGAAATGATGGAGATGCTAATAATTCTGACATGCATGCGAGTTTATTACACACTGTATGCTGCTTGGAAATGGGCCCATCAAAATCAGCAGTTAGTCTATTTGACTAGCTTAATTCGAAGCTGCATACAATTTGCATTATAAACATTTCTGAGTATCTCCAGTTAGTTAAGAATTATTGATGGCCCCGATTTAAAAAACTAGATATAAGAAGCAGATAATCCAAAGCAAATGTTTAAAGCATGCCTGAAATTTGGAAAATCCCTTCAGGTTTTAACATACCCAAGTAGAGAGAAGGCTCTGGATACCACAGAGCCTTCCTGGTCCGTACCATCGTTTCTGAGCTGTCCCTGGTTGAAGTTAATCATCGTCCTAGATCTTTGGCACTCCTCGGGCAGCGTTCGGAATTACTCGTGTCCCCAAGAAGTCCCATACTGCTCATACCTGGGCCCAGACTCGTATATGCATGGTATGGAGGCTCTGGTCTTCGGAAGTACTCAAGAACATGAGTAATTCTAAAGGCTGGCCAAGGAGTGCCCAAGAGCTATTCAACTAGGCTCGGCAAATAACTTCATCTAGGGACAGCACAGGAATGACGGGATGGACCAAGGACTGGGAACGTTCTGTGGTAACCAGAGCCTTTCCTCTAATTAGGTATAGATCAAACCTGAATTAAAAAATGAATCAGATCTAGCCTTTAATTCCTCCAGTTTATATGTTGAAAGTGCTTAGAACCGGAGCTGTGGAGACGGTACAAAAATCATCCGACTACTTCTCAGTTTATGAAACTACTACTCCAAGTACCCAAAAATTGCTCCAACTCCTCAGCCCTTACAGGCTATGGAGTGGGTACAAAAACCATCTGACGCCTCGACACAACAGCCCTATTTAGAACAGTCTGCAGGCAGAGGATATGGGATGCAGCGAAACCATTTACACGTGTGGAAGGAAGAGGGAACATTTTAGAAATGCAAAATTCAGTGAAGTATCATCACACAAGCTGCAGTTAGCTTGTTATCTGTATAAGCATAGAGTTACCGCTTTTACTGAACATATTGAGAATGGTATGACAAATTTTAAGCGGGGCTAAAATCATGTTACAAGTACTTTGTATTAATTAGCAGTTCCCCAATTTAGGATATTATAGCCACATTAATTCTTAAAAGAAAAGAGCTCCACCTAAAATCATATGAAAACATGAATGGAAGTGCACACTAACTCCACAAAGGCCTTATGCAGGTACACCCCTTGCATGTCAAAACATTACTCAGTCTCTATCCCTGCATTTCCTCTGCATCAATTTAGACACATCTATGTCATTTATGTAAATCTGTACAAGTGCTGCACAGGAAGTTCAGCAGCCAGAAAACAGTGCAGAGCAAAAGCTTGTGATGTCCCATGAGGGCATTTTAAAATAAGATGAAAAACACTTTTTACAGGCATACGTTTAACACCATACCATATGTTCCTCATGTCCCAACATGATGGATGTATTAGTAAAAGCATCCGCATGTGTGTATGTGTCAGTGCCATGCCCCCTGAGTCAAAAGCACTACCTCAACAAGCCAGGCAGTCAGACCCACCCCTTCTTAGGTGATGCTGTGCATTTTGCTAGACGCTTCAAGCAATATGTATAGCATCACCTAAGATGCTTCAAGCAATATGCACAGTATCACCTAAGACCCTTCAAGCAGTATGCACAGCATCACCTAAGACCTGACCGAAGTTGGCGTGGTTGTTTTGATATCCTGGAAAAAAGGGTAAAGAAAAAAATGCTGTAGTCTGTCACCGCGAAGAAGAATCCATTTTAGATAGAAAAAGGTGAGTAATTAGTGGTCCTGGGATGGGGCATGAAAGGGACAGTCAGGGAAGGCGTGAACAAAGCAGTCATGGGACAGGGAAGGGAAGAACCAAGCCAGCCACTTCCTCTTCCAAAGTTTGACTTATACTACATCATTCAGAAAATACTTTTGCTCAACTCAGCCATTTTTGATATAAACCTATTTTAACTAATATACACAGTTGAAAAAGAAGAGCTTAGCTCAAGCTAAAAGGTCTGCTCTGCTCAGTACCTGACTGCTTTACTCTCTCAGGTCACTGATATATCCTGTTATATCATGATACAGTATTCCGTGTGACAGAATTTTGACAGGCAAGTTATTATTCCCCGTCATTTCAGAGCATGCGCAGGATTCTTAGAAGCAAAGCCACAAGAGGATAATAGAAAGAGGATAACAGCCGCCTCTTCTTGCTGTTCTGACTACTGAATTAAGATGCAGCTTCTGCAACAGAGACTCCAAATACCAACTGCAGACTTCAGCAAGCTGCTAACAATAAGCAAAAATAAAATAATAAAATGTATCCTAACTTTCCAGAACAGGTCTGCTTAAACCTATACGCTCAGGAATAGCCATCATGCCATTAGATGTTGTTTTGCCATTAGTAGATTTAATTATTCCTAATTGGCCATGGAGCTATATAATGCCTAAAGGATGATATAAATCTATATGTGTGCTTCACCTACAAACACACACAGAGAGAATATGTCCTGTATTTAGGAGTGATGCTCGCACAAAGGAATGGTAGTTAGACACATCAGATGATCACCAATCTGACAGTGTACAGTTAGGATGCCTGTACCACCTGTCTGTGCATATTCATAAACAGATCTTTCAAGAGAATGGCTGTTCAGCAGTCAAATTACCATCTGCAAAATACAGTATATTCTCCATTAGAAAACTTTAAAAAAAAAATAGTACTCTAAAATCCAAACTGTACATCGCTGGTTAAAATGACAAGGTATAAAAATAATAACTAATAGCACATGCCTGAAGTGACTTAACACATGGATGTGTGCCTTTAGGGCAAATCTAAACTGTAAATTATAAACATACACACATACTTACCTCCCGTATACTCTACTCATCAATCTCTTTCTCCTCCCCTGCATCCTGTATGTCCACTGTGATCAATGAAATTCTCCGTTCTCCATTTTGAAAATGGCCATTACCCCATAACAGCTTCCTGGTCAGCACACTGGTAAACTGTAATATTGAGCACTTGATCCATAGGGAAACAGACATTACCTTGCACATCAATTATCCTTTCAGTTATAACTGACAGCAACTGATCTATTTCAGTTCTGACTATTTTAAATTTTATTCGGTTCAGGTTCCCTTTAAAGTCCCCATTACGCTCAATTACAGTATTGACTGCCTAGCAGTCAAAAGGGGGCCATACACTAGCCGACCAACCAACCAATCGACCATCCAATTCGATTATTATAATCGTATTGGATGAAAATTGGTGCTGCCAAGTGCATGCCCGACCGACTAAGCGACCAATTTCGGGAAAGAAATTGGCCGCATGGTCGATCGCGCATCCTGTAAAATTTCGGCCGAAGTTGGTTGGTCGGGTGCGCGTCGGTATGGCAGCCGAATTGAGAACGAGCGACGAGACAACGCAACCCCACCGCAATGTATAAATGTATGTAGTGTAGTGCATTTATACATTACCTGTCCGGCGTCAGCCTCGCCGGGTTCCACATACACGCCAGTGGCGCATAGCGTCTGACGGCAGACACTATGCACCACTAGAGAGTATGCGGCTGTTTACCGGCAAGATGGACGGACACCATGCGGAAGCTGCTACAGGACAGGTAATGTATAAATGCACTACACTACATACATTTATACATTTTGGGGCAGCAGCCGGGTGGACGAGGCAGGCTCAGCCGATTCCCTGATGAGTTCATGCTGAAATCGGACAGGAATCGGCCTGTAGTGTATGGGCAGATTAGACTAGAGACAAATTTATCTCGAATTAGATTCGATTGGAGATAAATTTGTCTCTTGGTCGAATCTGCCCATAATTGTTCTAATGTATGGCCACCTAAATACTGATCTTTCAGGAAAGGCAACGCCACAGCCACAGGAGGGCGACTGGGGAGAAGCAAGCAGCAAGCCCAGTGCGGGGGGCTGAAAGAAGTCCCAGGTAAGTGAAAATCAACTTTATTTTTTTCAACAAAGGCTCTCTTTAGGCCAGTTTTACACCTGTCCAGGGCATTTGTGGTGTAAAGCTCCACAAAACAAAACGCCATGCACAATGCCTTGTACACACCATACAATTTTCTGTTAGATTTTCTGTAAGATTCTGTAATTAGATTCTTTTCTGTAAAGTACTGGTAGAGACTGGTCATTATCTCCAGCTAAGTAGAACAATGCTTAATTGCTAGGCAGATAGATGGTTAGATAGATAATGTCCAACATGTTGGACATTTTCTATCTGGCAATAAATCTAACAGAAAATCTTACAGAAAATTGTATGGTGTGCACTAGGCATAATGCCGGGAATACACGGTACCGCTCGATTATGCCGCCGAACAGATTCTTTTATCTTCTGCTCATTTTCCTTATCTTTTTCCATTGTCCCGCCCGCAGTTTCGAGCGCGGAATCGATCAGGCGGGTGATCGGACATGTCGGAAAATATCAATCGAGCCATCTAATGGCTTGATCGAGCGGTATTCCCAGCATAAGACCCTGTGGCAGAGTACGCTGACAGGATCATATGCATATGGTTTTGTCGTCTATTTACATTGTGCAGCGCTGCGATCTACAGCAGCGTTGCACTGGGGACAGCCGTGTCACTTGGCTGTACTCTGGAAAGGCTTAAAGAGCAATCGGCTCTCATAGGCTGATGCCTATGAGAGGTGATCGCCAGGATTGGCAGGCTGGGGAGGGAGGGCTGATACAAAAAAAAAATTATATATATATATATATATATATATATATATATATATATATATATATATATATATATATATATATATATATATATATATATATATATATATATATATATATATATATATATATATATATATATATATATATATATATATATATATATACATACATACACCAGCAGCAATCAGAGCCCACCAACAGAGCACTCTGTTAGTGGGCAGAAAAGGGGGTTGGGGAAATCACTTTTGTGCTACGTAGTATGACTCTGCAGCAAGCTTTTAAAGCTGCAGAGCCCTAATTCGAAAAAATAGTCTGGTCACTAGGGAGGTTTAAGCCTATGGTCCTGAAGTGGTTAATGGACATCTGAAGTGAAAAGGATATGGAGGCTGCCATTTACTTTCTATTAAAATTAAAAAGCATGTTACATTGGGTAATCTACACTAGAGACTGGAATCGATGCAGAACTGATAAATTCCTCAGGAAAGGAGTGAAGCAGAGTTGACTTCACAGAACACTAATGTAGCTACACAGTACATCTGATATGGCCTGTAATCTTTGTGCAGTAATGACAGACACTCCCTTCCTGCCTAGCAGTGTACACAGCATTTCTGGCCAGTTTCACCAGTCACACCCTTAACACCAGATGTGCATTTTTTTTACAGCATATAAAACGAAACATTAAATGCTGTATAAAAACCAAACAAACAAAAAAAAAACCAACCTTTTAAGATAAAATGCTGAATACAGAGGATTTGTGTTCCTTGAGGCTATGCTTCGCCACTACTCTTTTCCTTACTGTTTCAGCTTGCTCACTCACACTAGCTAATCACAATCATAATACTTCATGTTACTATTCTGATAAAATGATAGTTCAGATAATAGAAATGCAACTGCTCTCCGAGATTCAAGACACTTAAAGTGACACTGAAGCAAAAAAAAAAAAAATTAATTATCATACAATGAATTGTATCTGTATTACGGATAGGACATTATTAGCAAGGAAAAGAGCCATTCTATTTTCAGTTATATAGTGTTTTTTTATAACATTGCATCATTCTCTATTTGCAGTTTACACACTTCTCTGCAATTTAAACTATTAAACAGAGCAGAGCTAATGACCCTTTGAACTCCTATGCAGTAAAATCTTACCTGAAGTTATCTTTCACTGTTTCTTTGATGTAGAAGTGCTTTCAGAAAATAGAACTGTAGCCAACCGGGAGAGCTCAGAGAAGCTCTTTTGCATAGATAACTGAAAGTTTCTTAACTCTTCTTGTACTGGAAACCAAATGAGACTCATACCTTTGCTACAAATGTTCTATTTCTTAGCTGTGTTACACATACAATTCATTATATCGTAAGTCTATTTTCACTTCAGATTCCCTTTAAGCTTCATTCACACACTACTAGAATCTTGGCCAATATGATCGGTCCGAGGCCCAGGACCCACTAGCAGCACTATTGCAGCATCTGCCAATTAGAAAAGTGCTGCAACAGTGGAAACCTATGGGGGTGGTTCCACCTGCAGCAGTGCAATTGTAGAATGATCACAAGTCACTGCATGCATTTCAGAGCAAGCGCAACAATGACTGCAGAGCAAAACAGCAATCACTCCAGCAAATCGCGTTTGAAATCACAAGACTTTTGTGACTGGGGAATCACGGGCGCGTTATGACCACCTGATTCGTCATATGATGCTCATGTTAGAAATCAGTTGAAGGGTTACAACAACATTTTGAGGTGTCCACCTCTTTATCAAGTTGACAACGCACTTCTAACATGACTGTTGTACAGGAAATAGTTGGTGAGGGGGTTACAAACTAGTTTGTTGGTAAAGAAATGTAAGTCAACTAATCTAGGAACTTCCGTATGCATGAAAGAAAAAAAAAAATACTGCCAGAGTGCCAACACAGCACAAGGAAAATATCTGTGCTTGAGTTTAAGCTGACCAGACACCATACAATCTTTATTGTGCAATTCTGTCCACACATACTACATGTATGTAATATAAGGGCAAAAAGTGAGAATTCTTTGAACACCTGGTTTAGTTCTTCATCCAACATACAAACAGCAACAATGGACAAGACTGGTGTAAAGTCAGTCATTAGATTCCCCATTTGTCTACTATGGGCTGCTTGTCTGGACAGTGCCACAGAAGTAACCCACCATAACTGTGCCATGGGTAGGAGCAGGGGAGGATAGCCATAGAATGAACAGAAACTACATTGTGCCTTTTCAAGTCTACTAAAACATTTCTAGAAAACACACAAATGTATAGGTTTTGGGAAAAAAAAAAAAAAACTATGCATATATAGTGGATTAGAATATGCATTAAAAAAGTCAACAATCATTTCAGCTCCATGCAAAACACAGAAACATGGCAAATATATCAGCTTGCATACACAGCTAAGTGGTTGTAAAATACAGCCACTCCAGTCTACCAGATGGATGTGTCACAGACTGCTACCAATCACTTAGTCTGGTGAGCACAAGCCAGAACAACTAAAGCAGCGTTTCCTTTTATAGTACGCTCCATAATCTTCAGGAACAGTCAGCTCAACCATTTTCCTGTTAGCTTATGAAAAGCGTGGGGGGAGACATATGCAAAGTCCAGTGGCATATCAAAGGAAGGAAGGACATGGCTAGGGAAGGTTCACATTAAGCAAACAGCAAAGGGAGAGCAGCACAGACACCAACACTTCCAATGAAAATAATGTAGCAAAGCTGAAACCAAATGAGGAAATTATGCACCTGAAAACCTGCAATGCCATGAATTGCATCCTTCACAGATGATTGTAATACAACGTTGGTGCAGATGTCCAGTATATTATATTTTTGCATGCAAAACTATGATGGAAGCTAAAATTTCTCCATAGACCAGTATTGCATTGTTTGGATGCGGGCGTACATTTTAGTCCAGGGGGGGCGGTGTGCGCCACAGCGATTAACCATTCAATTGTACAGTATTGGGTCAGGGATGCGCAGCCTTCTACCTATATTTTGTTTTCACAGTTCTGTAACTACCAGGCTAGCAGCACCCATTGTGCTATCCTGTTTTGCATGGTAAGTATTTAGTTTTGCATATGTTTTGCATCTGTCTGATTGCTGAGTGTGCATTTGAGCTATTTAAGCGGTGCATATGAGGTGATGAGTCATTCAGTTGCAGCCCATGTTGGTGAGTGCTTGCTTTGTTTTCTGCTGATTGTAATACAGTTTATCTAAAACCTCTCATTACTTCCAAACCACCTCAAAATGGTTGCTGATGAAGATCAGAGGATTCACCAGCAATACCATGGCAATGCACTAGCCCATGCTTAATTAGATGCAGCAAGCCTTCTGCCAGATCAGTCAATGAATATGCTCTTGTCCTTTTCACCATGATGCAAGTCTTTCCAGCCATTTTCTCATGCGGAGAAGATCACAGTTTTTAGGCTGCAGCCATTTTGTTAAGGTGATAGTACAGAGCATGTGCCCATTTTCAAGTAGGCTGCATAAAAATTCTACGAAAACTGCTCTTTAGAATTGGCTGCACTATCCATGTAACATACATAACACAAGGTTATTCACTGCACCTGGCTGGCAAGGACACTGGAGTAATGAATGACCTGAGAGCTGGAGAAATAACTTCAAAAGATAGAAAGTTTGATCATTGGCAGCATTCAATCCTGTAGAAAATAGATAGCTCGGGGCAGCATAGTTAAAAAAAAACAAAAAACAAAAGAGAACCTCAGAAATCTCAGCAGAGATGGGATTGGCAGAAGAAAGTTTTACTGTGAGATCAACTAACTGGCAACACCTACAGTCCCTCAAGACAAATGCTAGAGTAGGTTTATGAACTTGTCATATGTGTACAAATCATGGAAAAAAATAAAACAAACAAGTACAGGGAAGACTTAAAAAGTAATACCCCTAGTCACTATAAAAACTAGTGGAGTCTGTTTATAACAAAAATGGCAGTTATCTGCAATCTGAGGCAAACTATCAATGCACAGTAGCCAGCAACAGGGCTCCGTCGGCCAGCGTTTGGAAATGCACAGCAGCAGAACAGTTTGGAACAGACAAGGCGCTGGAAGACGCCCCAGGTAAGTTAAACCTGGAGAATCTTAAAAAAAAAAAAAAATAAAATAGATTTGAACTTATCTGGGGCTTCATCCAGCCCCCTGGACTCCTACTGTACCCACGTCGTCCTGATCCCCTCCGTGCAGCGGTGGCGATCCCCGCAAGGCTGGGCTGACGCTACCAGTTGGGTCTTACCTTGGTAAGTTAAAAAAAAAATTTGGGGGGAAGGGGCGAGTTATGGAGTTCACCAGTGTGACAGAAGTGAATGCCTGATGTGGCGTAGTTTTATTCCAGTGTACGGGATGCAGTAGCGCGTCTAAAGACCGCAAAGTTCCGTACCTCTGTCATGAGCAGTTTTCATTGACTCCTAATCACTGTGAGCCAATCAGGAAGCAAGAAAAGGAAACAAAAAAAAAAAAGAGCGTCTGGTCCTCAAAAGGGACCAGAGGCTTCAGTCCAAAATTAGATAAGCTGGTCCCCTTTTTTTTGCAAATTTTGCAGTTTAAAAATAGTGTAATTTCACCAGATGCAACCCCAATTTATTCATGAACAGGCTGTCTTCCCTTTACTAATCAGCTCCCATTGTGACAAAATGAAATCATGAAATATTTTGGCAGCATGGAAAATAAGACTGTCTGTGCAAGCTCTACGCCAGACAGTAAGGACAACCCAGGCTCAAAACATTCATGAAAAAACATTTTAATTAATTTACAGCTTGTTCAAAGCTTGACCTTCAACACCACCAACATTTATTTACTTTGGAAATCAACACTGTGCTATAAACAAATCATTGTCACCATCACATTAGAACCAATAGCCAGACTGGGAAATTTATCGAAATATTGAAGCCCATTTCGACAATTTTCTTTTTTTCATTGTCTATAGTTTCCTCACCCTTCCACTAGCCTATTGCTAACAGCACAATATGTTAAAAAAAAAAAAAAAAAAAAACTCCTGTAAATAGATTTACTTTTTGATCAGTGGCTGTCAGGTGACTGCTGCTGTGACTAATACAAAGAACACATGATGGTATTCCCCATCCAAAAGATGGAATCTGGCAATTTCTGACATGTCCAATTAATAATGGGATCGATTTTGTGAAGTCATCAGAAAATTGATTCTGCTCTCCATAGAGAGCAATTTGGACATGTACAGACGATGCAACGTCCTGTCAAATCACCCATTGATTGGAAGGGAAATTTAAGTGTGTACCCTAGCCTTATGGTTTTCCCCATGACAGGGTGGTGATCTTTGGCAGACACTGAGTGTGGCCAGATTTAAAGCATGCATTCCTCAAACCATATACGTTTAGTTTTCCATGTCCTTTAAAGAGGAATTCCAGTGAAAATAATGTAATAAAAAAGTGCTTCATTTTTACAATAATTATGTGTAAATTATTTAGTCAATGTTTGCCCATTGTAAAATCTTTTAAATCCCTGATTTACTTTCTGACATTACATGGTGACATTTTTACTGTTGGCAGGTGATGTAGCTGCTGCACGCTTTTTTGCCAGTTGGAAACAGCTGTAAACAGCTATTTCCCACAATGCAACAAGGTTCACAGAAAGGAAACTGCCAGGAGTACCACGGCCCTCAGAGTTTCTTGTGGGAGGGGTTTCACCACAATATCAGCCATACAGCGCCCCCTGATGGTCTGTTTGTGAAAAAGGAATAGATTTCTCATGTAAAAGGGGGTATCAGCTACTGATTGGGATAAAGTTCAATTCTTGGTCGGAGTTTCTCTTTAAGGCTATTTGCACACCAAGACGTTGCGTTAGGTGCTACGGGTCGCATAACGTGCACCTAACGCAAGGCCTGGTGCTCTTCGATGTGGACGTCAGAGTGAGCCGCGTTGTGCAGCTCACTCTGGCGTTCGTGATGCAGTGATGCGTACTCTTGGACGCATGCGGCATCACGTCGTCCCGCCGGCCAATCGCCGCACAGAGCGGTCGCACCAGGAAGTAAACACTGCATGTCACAACGTGCAGTAAATATTAATTAGCCATGTGCCTGGCCGCTCTCCGCTCCTCCCCAACACGACTGAGCATGTGCAAACAGTAACGCGCCGTAGCATGCTGCACTTTCACTACAACATGCAGCGTTACATGTAACGCAACGTGGGCAGTGTGAACAGCCCACTTGTGTTACATTGCTCTGCGTTGGGGGAGCGTTACAGGCTGCACTAACGTGCGCCTGTAACGTCTTAGTGTGTAAGCAGCCTAAATGTGAACATTGTTCAGGGCAACTAGTCATGTTTAAAGCTACCATCCCTAATTACCTACAATCCTTTATCCTAAGTACAACACTAGTGCATAAATATGCAGAACTCTGACATAGGTATTAATGACAAGACCACTTATTTACGTGTGTGGACAGCACAAAATACTGAAAGAGACATGAACATGATTTGATTCAAGCTAACAAGCCCATTCATAAAAATATTTACTATAAGTCATATAAAGCACTGCAAAACAGCTGTCAGCACAACTCCCACAGAGCTGACCTTTTCTAGACATGATTATTCTGAGAGCATGTTATTCTGACAAACTGGCATTAATCCTTCACTGACTGGTCTAGTCCTAAACCAAGTTTCCATAGCAACAACTACGGTGATTACAGAGTTAAAGTATGGGGGGGGGGGGGGCAGGAAGTGAGGAAATTAATATGTCCACTCAACAGATATCTGGTATGTACAGTTGCAGATTTTAAAAAAGCAAAAATAAATTATGCATGGAAAAACCAAATCCACATGGACAAGCTGAAACCATGCAGCAGTACATGCAATTTATTTTCCAATACCATCTTAGATCACCATATAATGCCATATTTCCAAGACCAACTGTAGGCACAGTGTTTGTAAGCACTGCTGCCAGGACTTTTTCATATTTACATATGACTTTCATAACATATGCAAGAAAACAGAACTTTAAAAGATAATCCAAATCAGACTAGACTGTGCAATTTTAAAACTGCCAAGACATATCTTAGGCATAGAGTAATGCAGTGGCGTAAGTAAGGAGCTTGGAGCCCCATTGCGAGAATTACATGGGGCACCAAAAACTTTTGATATAGAGCCCCAAAACCTACAAGGGACAGCTGCATGTACTACCATTCAGTGCACATATCGAGATGTTGAATAAGAGCATAGCACAAAGCTAATAAGATGGATAAAGGAGGGCCCCCAGTGGGACTCTATGTGGTCACAACCTCTGCACCTCCTTTTGCTACGCCACTGGTGTAATGATTTTCATAAAACCACATACCTAAAGTACACCGAAAAAAAACGCATGTGGCAAAATGTAAATCATGAAGATGATCGTGGCTCCTGAACCGTTATGCATCCTACAGATGGACCCAGTCTATCTTCAAGCGTATTGAGTCTTTAATAACTGTTTATTTGATCAAAGTATGTTGCCAGAATAGCATTGTCTACATTGCACTTGCCCAAGTCCCATTTTCTTGAGCGATGTTCTACATATTCCAGATGTGTCCTTTAAGGCCTGCATGTTTGGTATTTTGCATGAAGTGTCTTGTGGTCGGCAGAAAAAAAATCCTTCCGAGGATTCTATTTTATGCTTGGAAAACCCCAATTCTGAAATGGAAATTGCAGTCTGTGTCCACCTTGTTAGATTGGAAAAGGCTGGTAAACTTCACTTTTCCAGTATCTAAAGTGACCTACCAGTCCGTAATCAACCTGCTATGCTAGGTTTTGCCAAGATATGGACCATATGGGTTGAAGCTACAGATACTGTGATCCCCTGTGTATCTTTACGTTTTGAGAATGTACTGGAATGGATGCACCTGATTGATTTCCTGCTCAACATGCATGTTCACATGTAATAGCATGATTATACTAGGTTTTACTGCTGCTTTGGTTTTTTTTTTCTAGATTTATCCAGGCCTTGGTTTGTCACAACTGTATGTTTGTTTTTTTCATTGGGGCCATTTCTAGCCCAAAGCTGGACATTTCAATAAATATCCTAACAAAATTAAAAACACTCTTGTACTCCAGTTCTCCCTAGATGGGAGGCGACGCTAGTGGCAGAAGTTTTGATGGCGTCATATGCTCCCATTAAAATTCTGGCATTATGGGGGAATTTTGGCACCCGCGGCAAAAAAACATGCCCAAATTTCCCTGCTAGGATGGTATTTCAATAGGTAGCTAGAGCAGCAACCAAACATGTTCATTTATTGCAGCAATTGGTTGTTGGGGAGGCAGTTAAGGTTAGCCAGGGGGGCGAGTGGTTAAAGTCAGGCGTGGGGGCAGGGGGTAAAGTTATGCATCAGTAGTGGGTGAGTTCAGTGTGAGAATAGGGTGATTAACTATAGTGAATTAACTATAGTTAAATATCAGTATGTATTACTGATCTTTTACCATTTTCACTGTAATACCTGTAGTAGAAAATCTGTAAATTTATCAATATGCTACCATCGGTTTTCTGGGCGCCCCAATTTTTTCAGACACCCTTTCTGCATGTACACCTCCCTAAGGCTGCTTTCACATTAGAATGTTACAGGCGCACGTTAGAGCAGCCTGTAACGCAGAACAACTCTCAGTAATGAAAAAATCAATGGGCTGTTCACAGTGCCCACGTTGCGTTGGAGTATAACGCTGCACGTTCAATGAAAGTGCAGCGTGCTGTGCATTATACTCTTATGTGGCTGCGTTTAAATGTTTGCACATGCTCAGTACTGGCTTTTTAAAAATTTGACGCATGCGCCGTATTCGTTCCATAGTATGCGTCAAAAAGTACGCATCACGCGGCTCTATATAACGTCCAACTTAAAAGCTAACATGCGTTGCGTTAGGGGCACGTTATGCGACCTTAACGTCTTACTGTGAAAGAGCCCTAAAGCTCATAGCTGCAGCTTATTCTTTACAAATGCTAAATCTATGCCAAAAGAAGCTCACCATTACAGCTTTCAGTATACGACGTTTTCATGGCTTGTCTATGAGCGCCTCAACTGAAGATACTTCAGTACCTGCTTTGTACAAGACAAAGACTATTTCTCAAGATCCCTGCATTTGTAGTTAACTGTGGAGGAACTTCCTCTTAGTAGTGTGTGTGGGAGTTGTAAAGAATGTATTTTAGTGACCAAATGATTCACATCTCAGAAAGAGATAATTTATCAGTTGTAGAATACTGTATATACACAGCACAAATTTAATAGCAGGTATGAGCATGCAGAATTCAAGGATGGGCCAAGATACCAGAGGATTTCACGATATACAGAGGAAAAAACCTAAAAGGAGAAACATGTACACATACCAACAATAAAACTTCATTCTTTTTTACAAATGTCCTTATAAAGCAGAATCACATAATTAATTACAAAAGATGTTGCAGGCCTGGGGTCCCACTTACATTCCTGCACTCCTGGCTTCTCCATCATTGGTCCCATTCCCAGTGATTCTTCTAAAGGTGGCCATACACTACTCAATATTGCGGCCCCACCAACCTACTGATTGAACTATTTTTTTGAATGTTAAGAGAATCTGTGCCGCTACATGGCAGCTTTCTGATAGATTTCAAATTGTTGTGCAGTGTGTGGGCGGACAACAGATCCCACTCTGCTTCAGCGAGGGATCCATCTCCTGATTGATCTGCAAATACATCAAGCAGTGTATTGCTACCTTAGGGCTGGTGCACACCAAAACCCGCTAGCAGATCCGCAAAACGCTAGCAGATTTTTAAACGCTTTTTTTTATTTTTATGAGGCGTTTTGCTAGCGTTTTGCGGATTGCTGCTGCGGTTTTCAGTATAGTAGATTTCATATATTGTTACAGTAAAGCTGTTACTGAACAGCTTCTGTAACAAAAACGCCTGCAAAACCGCTCTGAAGTGCCGTTTTTCAGAGCGGTTTGCGTTTTTCCTATACTTAACATTGAGGCAGAAACGCATCTGCAATCCAAAAAATGCCTCACCCAGGCATTTTTCGTTTCTGCAAAACGCCTGCCGCTCTGGTGTGCACCACCCCATTGAGATACATTGACCAAGCAGATCCGCAGCCGCAAGCGGATCTGAAAACGCCCAAAAAGCCGCTCGGTGTGCACCAGCCCTTTAAGAGTAACTGTCAGGCTGCAAAAGCTAATTTAAACCTCTATTCTCCTGTGTTAAACAGTTTAAAAGGAAGCCAAAAAGGCAATACTGAAGTTAAAAATCTCTCTTACTTTTGATGTGTGCTGAACAGCAAGGTTGTTATTCCCAAGCTCTTAAGAGGCCGAGAGGCCGCATACCATACTGCAAAGCATTCCGGGGCTGCTTCTTCCCACGTTGGGTCCTCCCCTCTGCTGCTAGTGAGAAGTTACAGGCTCATGTTACAACAGCTTGTAACGCAGTCCAGCTCACAGCACTGAAAAATCTCCGGGCAGAGTATACTGCATGAGTCCGATATTGTTCCTAGCCACATGGCTAATTAATATTCACTGCACAGTAGTGTTTTTTTTTGTTAGTCGAATCATCAGGAAGCAGGGAGGACATGACGACACATTTGGCTTCATAGGAGACAGACAAACATGGAACCTGCCATGAGCTGTCAGGAGCATCATTCTCTGCAAATACTATATAAAAATTCTGTGAAATCCAAACGTGGACAGTGAAATGCATATGTAATGTAAGTACAGCCAATCTTTAGCTACTGATATATGTGTTTTTTTTTCTCTGAGACCTTATACCTAACAGCTCCTCTTTAACCACTTCCCGACCGCCGTATGTACAATTGGCGGCCGGGAAGTGCACCCCGCAAGGACCGCCGTATTGACAATTGGCGGCGGTCCTTGTAGGGGCATGGGCGGAGCGATCGCGTCATCAGTAACGCGATCCTCCGCCTCCGCCTGGCGCCGCTCACCTGCCGCAACATCCCGCCGGCTATACGGAAGCGCCGGCGGGATGTTAACCCCGCGATCGCCGCATACAAAGTGTATAATACACTTTGTAATGTTTACAAAGTGTATTATACAGGCTGCCTCCTGCCCTGGTGGTCCCAGTGTCCGAGGGACCACCAGGGAAGGCTGCAGCCACCCTAGTCTGCACCAAAGCACACTGATTTCTCCCCCCCCCTGCCCCAGATCGCCCACAGCACCCATCAGACCCCCCCCTGCCCACCCCCCAGACCCCTGTTTGCACCCAATCACCCCCCTAATCACCCATCAATCATTCCCTGTCACTATCTGTCAACGCTATTTTTTTTTTTTTATCCCCCACCCTGCTCCTTGCCCCCTCCTGATCACCCCCCACCCCTCAGATTCTCCCCAGACCCCCCCCCCCCCCGACCACCCCCCCTGTTTACTGTATGCATCTATCCCCCTGATCACCCATCAATCACCCGTCAATCACCCGTCAATCACCCCCTGTCACTGCCACCCATCAGCCAGCCCCTAACCTGCCCCTTGCGGGCAATCTGATCACCCCCCCACACCAATAGATCGCCCGCAGATCCGACATCAGATCACCTCCCAAATCCATTGTTTACATCTATTCTCTCCTCTAAACACCCACTAATTACCCATCAATCACCCATCAATCACCCCCTATCACCACCTGTCACTTTTACCTATCAGATCAGACCCTAATCTGCCCCTTGCGGGCACCCAATCACCCGCCCACACGCTCAGATTGCCCTCTGACCCCCCCTTATCAATTCACCAGTGCATTAATTACATCTGTTCTTCCCTGTAATAACCCACTGATCACCTGTCAATCACCTGCCAATCACCTATCACCCATCAATCACCCCCTGTCACTGCCACCCAACAATCAGCCCCTAACCTGCCCCTTGCGGGCAATCTGATCACCCACCCACACCAATAGATCACCCGCAGATCCGACATCAGATCACCACCCAAGCGCAGCGTTTACATCTATTCTCTCCTCTAAACACCCACTAATTACCCATCAATCACCCCCTATCACCACCTGTCACTGTTACCTATCAGATCAGACCCTAATCTTCCCCTTGCGGGCACCCAATCGCCCGCCTACACGCTCAGATTGCCCTCAGACCCCCCCTTATCAATTCGCCAGTGCAATATTTACATCTGTTCTCCCCTGTAATAACCCACTGATTACCTGTCAATCACCTATCAATCACCCCCTGTCACTGCCACCCATCAATCACCCCCTGTCACTGCCACCCATCAATCACCCCCTGTCACTGCCACCCATCAATCAGCCCCTAACCTGCCCCTTGCGGGCAAACTGATCACCCACCCACACCAATAGATCGCCCGCAGATCCGACATCAGATCACCACCCAAGCGCAGTGTTTCCATCTATTCTCTACCCTAAACACCCACTAATTACCCATCAATCACCCCCTGTCACTGCTACCTATCAGATTAGACCCCTATCTGCCCCTAGGGCACTCAATCACCCGCCCACACCCTCAGAATGCCCTCAGACCCCAGCCCTGATCACCTCGCCAGTGCATTGCTTGCATCTATTCCCCCCTCTAATCACACCTTGAGACACCCATCAATCACCTCCTGTCACCCCCTAGCACACCTACCCATCAGATCAGGCCCCAATTTGCCCCGTGTGGGCTCCTGATCACTCGGCCAATCCCTCAGATCCCCCTCAGACCCCCTTCCGATCACCTCCCCAGTGCATTGATTGCATCTATTTTCCCCTCTAACCACCCCCTGAGACACCCATCAATCACCTACTGTCACCCCCCTAGCACTCCTATCCATCAGATCAGGCCCAATACAACCTGTCATCTAAAAGGCCACCCTGCTTATGACCGGTTCCACAAAATTCGCCCCCTCATACACCACCTGTCATCAAAATTTGCAGATGCTTATACCCCTGAACAGTCATTTTGAGACATTTGGTTTCCAGACTACTCACGGTTTTGGGCCTGTAAAATGCCAGGGCGGTATAGGAACCCCACAAGTGACCCCATTTTAGAAAAAAAGACGCCCCAAGGTATTCTGTTAGGTGTATGACGAGTTCATAGAAGATTTTATTTTTTGTCAAAAGTTAGCGGAAATTAATTTGTATTGGTTTTTTTTCACAAAGTGTCATTTTTCACTAACTTGTGACAAAAAATAAAATCTTCTATGAACTCGCCATACACCTAACGGAATACCTTGGGGTGTCTTCTTTCTAAAATGGGGTCACTTGTGGGGTTCCTATACTGCCCTGGCATTTTAGGGGCCCTAAACCGCGAGGAGTAGTCTAGAAAACAAATGCTTCAAAATGACCTGTGAATAGGACGTTGGGCCCCTTAGCGCACCTAGGCTGCAAAAAATTGTCACACATGTGGTACCGCCGTACTCAGGAAAAGTAGTATAATGTGTTTTGGGGTGTATTTTTACACATACCCATGCTGGATGGGAGAAATTTCTATGTAAATGGACAATTGTGTGTAAAAAAATCAAACAATTGTCATTTACAGAGATATTTCTCCCACTTAGCATGGGTATGTGTAAAAATACACCCCAAAACGCATTATACTACTTCTCCTGAGTACGGCGGTACCACATATGTGGCACTTTTTTACACCCTAAGTATGCTAAGGGGCCCAAAGTCCAATGAGTACCTTTAGGATTTCACAGGTCATTTTGCGACATTTGGTTTCAAGACTGCTCCTCACGGTTTAGGGCCCCTAAGATGCCAGGGCAGTATAGGAACCCCACAAATGACCCCATTCTAGAAAGGAGACACCCAAAGGTATTCCGTACGGAGTATGGTGAGTTCATAGAAGATTTTATTTTTTGTCACAAGTTAGCGGAAAATGACACTTTGTGAAAAAAACTATTACAATCAATTTCCGCTAACTTGTGACAAAAAAATAAAAACTTCTATGAACTCACCATACTCCTAACGGAATACCTTGGGGTGTCTTCTTTCTAAAATGGGGTCATTAGTGGGGTTCCTATACTGCCCTGGCATTTTAGGGGCCCTAAACCGTGAGGAGTAGTCTTGAAACAAAAATGACCTGTGAAATCCTAAAGGTACTCATTGGACTTTGGGCCCCTTAGTGCAGTTAGGGTGCAAAAAAGTGCCACACATGTGGTATCGCCGTACTCGGGAGAAGTAGTATAATGTGTTTTGGGGTGTATTTTTACACATACCCATGCTGGGTGGGAGAAATACCTCTGTAAATGACAATCTTTTGATTTTTTTACACACAATTGTCCATTTACAGAGGTATTTCTCCCACCCAGCATGGGTATGTGTAAAAATACACCCCAAAACACATTGTACTACTTCTCCCGAGTATGGCGATACCACATGTGTGGCACTTTTTTGCACCCTAACTGCGCTAAAGGGCCCAAAGTCCAATGAGTACCTTTAGAATTTCACAGGTCATTTTGAGAAATTTCGTTTCAAGACTACTCCTCACGGTTTAGGGCCCCTAAAATGCCAGGGCAGTATAGGAACCCCACAAATGACCCCATTTTAGAAAGAAGACACCCCAAGGTATTCCGTTAGGAGTATGGTGAGTTCATAGAAGATTTTATTTTTTGTCAAAAGTTAGCGGAAATTGATTTTAATTGTGTTTTTTTACAAAGTGTCATTTTCCGCTAACTTTTGACAAAAAATAAAATCTTCTATGAACTCACCATACTCCTAACGGGATACCTTGGGGTGTCTTCTTTCTAAAATGGGGTCATTTGTGGGGTTCCTATACTGCCCTGGCATTTTAGGGGCCCTAAACCGTGAGGAGTAGTCTTGAAACGAAATTTCTCAAAATGACCTGTGAAATTCTAAAGGTACTCATTGGACTTTGGGCCCTTTAGCGCAGTTAGGGTGCAAAAAAGTGCCACACATGTGGTATCGCCGTACTCAGGAGAAGTAGTATAATGTGTTTTGTGGTGTATTTTTACACATACCCATGCTGAGTGGGAGAAAGATCTCTGTAAATGGACAATTGTGTGTAAAAAAAAATTAACAAATTGTCATTTACAGAGATATTTCTCCCACCCAGCATGGGTATGTGTAAAAATACACCCCAAAACACATTATACTACTTCTCCTGAGTACGGCAATACCACATGTGTGGCACTTTTTTGCAGCCTAACTGCGCTAAGGGGTCCAAAGTCCAATGAGCACCTTTAGGCTTTACAGGGGTGCTTACAATTTAGCACCCCCCAAAATGTCAGGACAGTAAACACACCCCACAAATGACCCCATTTTGGAAAGTAGACCCTTCAAGGTATTCAGAGAGGGGCATGGTGAGTCCGTGGCAGATTTCATTTTTTTTTGTCGCAAGTTAGAAGAAATGGAAACTTTTTTTTTTTTTTTTTTTTTTTTTTTTTTCACAAAGTGTCATTTTCCGCTTACTTGTGACAAAAAATAATATCTTCTATGAACTCACTATGCCTCTCAGTGAATACTTTGGGATGTCTTCTTTCCAAAATGGGGTCATTTGGGGGGTATTTATACTATCCTGGAATTCTAGCCCCTCATGAAACATGACAGAGGGTCAGAAAAGTCAGAGATGCTTGAAAATGGGAAAATTCACTTTTTGCACCATAGTTTGTAAACGCTATAACTTTTACCCAAACCAATAAATATACACTGAATGGGTTTTTTTTTTAATCAAAAACATGTTTGTCCACATTTTTCGCGCTGCATGTATACAGAAACTTTACTTTATTTGAAAACTGTCAGCACAGAAAGTTAAAAAAATCATTTTTTTGCCAAAATTCATGTCTTTTTTGCTTAATATAATAAAAAGTAAAAATCGCAGGAGCAATCAAATAGCACCAAAAGAAAGCTTTATTAGTGACAAGAAAAGGAGCCAAAATTCATTTAGGTGGTAGGTTGTATGAGCGAGCAATAAACCGTGAAAGCTGCAGTGGTCTGAATGGAAAAAAAGTGGCCGGTCCTTAAGGGGTAGAAAGCCCTAGGTCCTCAAGTGGTTAAAAGGATACCCGAAGTGACATGTGACATGATGAGATAGACATATGTATGTACAGTGCCTAGCACACAAATAACTAGGCTGTGTTCCTTTTTTTTTAATTTCTTTCTCTGCCTAAAATAATTAAACATCAGGTATGTAAGTGATTGACTCAGTCCTGACTCAGACAGGAAGTGACTACAGTGTGATCCTCACTGATAAGAAATTCTAACTTTAAAACACTTTCCTAGCAGAAAAAAGGCTTCTGAGAGCAAGAAAGCGGTAAAATGGGGAATTTCTTATCAGTGAAGGTGACACTGTAGTCACTTCCTGTCTGTCAGGACTGAGTCAGCCACTTACATATCTGATATTTAATTCTTTCAGGCAGAGAAAGAAAAAAAAGGAACACGGCCTAGTTATGTGTGTGCTAGGCACTGTACAAACATGTGTCTCATGTCACTTCGGGTATCCTTTAATGCACTCCCAGATATGACCCAGTCTTCAGCCCTGTTCCCTAGGCTCAGCCACAACTCTAAACAAACCACTTTTGAACAGAGCACGTGCAATTCCACACATCTTCATTCCTTCAAACATGAATGGATCCTTGTACTGGGCATGTGTAGTTCATGAACACGTGCATGCTCAGTGTTCTAGTGCTAGTTCAGTGCCAAGCTGTTAGAAAACACCTAAAAATTGAGATTTGACTGTCCCACAGGTAAAGGACAACTGTAACGAGGGGGATATGGCTGCCATATTTATTTCCTTTTAAACAATACCAGTTGCCTGGCAGCCCTGCTTAGCCTCTGCATCTAATACTTTAGCCATAGACCCTAAATGCAGAAGACCAGGCGTTTCTGACGACATTGTCAGTTCTGATAAAATTAGCTGCATGCTTGTTTCCGATGTTCTTCAGACACTGCTGCGGCCAAATAGATCAGCAGGGCTGCCAGGCAATTGGTATCATTTAAAAGGAAATAAATATGGCAGCCTCAATATACTTCTTATTACAGTTGTCCTTTAGATAAAATGATCACCGATAATGATAGGAGCCAGAGTGTAGGAACTAGGAAGGCAAGTAAAACTAATCTTAGAAAGCACCATATAATTACTGGTAGCACAATTGTCTTAGCTCAGCTACCCTTTAACTCATTTTCTGCAAGGAACGGAGCTTGGTCAGTGGCTGAAGGAAATGGCTTTGGTTAAACTGTATGATTGACTTAGCAAGTGTGTTTTAAAAGGTGCACTTAAAGGTTTCAAGGGTCACTTGAAAAATGTATTTTGCGTGGAGACTCTACTTAAGAGGTTCTTTAGATGCAAGAGTGAAGAGAATTCTCCTAGAGAATAGGAGGTGGTTGTGTGCAGATGACAGAGCTGCAGTTGGTGTGGGATATGAAAAGAAGTGAAGAGATGTAAGAAGGAGACCGATAGAGAGCTTTGTCGGATGAGATGGCCAAACACGTGTAGATTACACCCAATGTGGCAAAAATATTGATCCCTCTCTGATCTGAATCAGATCAGAGAGAGATCTATTACTTCCACAGACAGGACATGAATGTTTAGTAGGATTTCAGCAACACTATAGGTGATCGAGCTACTTGAAATTACCATCAATGTGGCTTGCTGTGCATAATGCTGGGAATACACGATTCGTTTCTGGTGCTGGATTCTCCTCTCGATCGTTTCTGCAGTTGATTCTCTTATCTTCCACTCGTTTTTGTCATCTTTTTCCATTCACTTCTATCAGAAATCAAGCGGCGAAGGATCGAAAGGGAGATTGGACATGTCGGAAATTATCAAACCATCTAATCACCTCAAAAACGAACCGTGTATTCCCAGCATAAGGAGCAGCAGTTGAGGAGTATGAAGAGAGGTGGGCAATTGAAGCAGCAGAGTACAGTATGGCCTAGACCAGGCTTGGGCAAACTTGGCCCTCCAGCTGTTAAGCACTACAAGTCCCACAATGCATTGCAGGAGTCTGACAGCCACAGTCATGACTCATAAAGGCAAATGCATTGTGGGACTTGTAGTTCCGTAACAGCTGGAGGGCCGAGTTTGCCCATGCCTGGCCTAGACCAAGATATACAATTAAACATTTCCAAAGACCACAAGTATAGGAGGAAAAAAGTACATGACCAAGGATAATAGCCTGAAATACCGGAGACCAGGGGTGTCAAACGCAAATACAAAGTGGGCCGAAATTGTACACTGGGACCTAGTCGAGGGCCAATCTCAATTTCTGTTGGCCACCTTCCACTCTTCTAAAGTTCCCAGGTGGCCCCTCTCCCTCCTCTACACAGTTCCCTGGTGTTTAGTGCTTCCCCCCTCCCTCCCCCCATATGGCTTCCCAGGTGTTCAAGGCCTTTACTTCCAATATAGCTTCCCTGAAGGTCTAGAGTGGGCCAAACATAATGCTAAGTGGGGAAACCACTTAAAGAGAATCTGTATTGTTAAAATCGCACAAAAGTAAACATACCAGTGCGTTAGGGGACATCTATTCCCCTCTGTCACAATTTCGCCTCTCCCCGCCACATTAAAAGTGGTTAAAAAGAGTTTTTAAAAGTGTTTATAAACAAACAAAATGGCCACCAAAACAGGAAGTAGGTTGATGTACAGTATGTCCACACATAGAAAATACATCCATACACAAGCAGGCTGTATACAGCCTTCCTTTTGAATCTCAAGAGATCATTTGTGTGTTTCTTTCCCCCTGCAGCTCTCATGCTTTGAAGTGTCAGGCTGCTCGTTTCTTCCTGCAAACAGCTCTGCCCTTGTCTGTAATTCCTCAGTATGTGAAAGCCCAGCCAGCTCAGAGGATGATTTATCCAGCTTGTAAAAGATGAGAGAAGAGAGAAGCTGCCCTAATCTAAATAACACACACAGGCAGTGTAAGAGGGGCCTGGAGGGGGGAAGTGCATCACAGAACCACAACACTGAAGATCTTGGCAGCTTTCCAGACAGGGCGACAAGTCCGACAGGGGAAAGATAAGCCGATTTATTACAGAGATGGTGATAGTAGAAAGTGCTGCTGTAAGCCAGAGCACATTAGAATAGGTTTTGGAACTTGTAGGATGATAAAAATCAGGATGCAATTTTTGTTACAGAGTCTCTTTAAGGGCCAAATTTAATTGCTCTGAGTGCCAGATTTGACCCACGGGCTAGAGTTTGACATGTATGCCCTAGACTGAGGGTAATGAGGGAAGCTGTAACTTTAATACTTCCAGCTATAGGAAGATACCAAAACCCAAGAAAGAGCAAAGCCCTTTATTCCTCCGAAGTCTGAATAAGCACAATGTGCCCTCCTAACACCTCTGGGGACAAGTACAGATGTGAAAGCCTCTATGTAGTCTGTAAAGTAGTGTACACTATGCTGGTGCTATAAAAATAGCACATTTAAAACCCCTAGCTGAGGAGAGACCATCCAGAACCACAATCTCTCCTGCGTTATTTTTTAGTATTTATATAGTGGTGACATCTTTCACAATGCTTTAGAGTATCTATAATTATGTCACTAGCTGTCCCTCAGAGGAGCTCACAATCTAATCCCTACCACAGTTGTATGTCCATCATAGTCTAGGGCCTATTTAGGGGGAATCCAATAAACTTCTCTGTGTTTTTTTTATTATGAATGTGGGAGGAAACCAGGGTCCCTAGAGGAAACCCGCACAGGGAGAACATGCAAACTCCATGCAGATAGTGCAGTGGGTTGGGATTCGAACCAGGGACCCAGCACTGCAAGGCGAGATGGAATTCTATGTGAGCATAGTGTAAAATGTTTTATTAAACCAATACCTAAGCATGAGAATCTTTAGTCCATCAATTTTCTGAAAAGAAGCTTGAGAAGGCTTCCAACTTGCTGTATGTATGCTGGATAAATTACTTTATAATATCAGGTTGCACCTGTGCTATAAACCTTCAGCCCTGGAAGCACAGATAGCCACTTAAGCATAAATAATTTGCTCGTTCCATGTACTTATGACAATGATCACACTATTTATAGAACGGTGATGGAATCAGACCTAAACAGCTTTTGTTTTAAAGGTGCCAATACCTGTATGCATGTAGGTCTATTTCTATTTGACAAATAAGAGCAGTGAAAGAAGCTATTCAAGCTTATTACAGTTCTAAGGTACGTACACACGCACTACTCTAATAAACAATGGGTCCGTCGGACCCCCCCGCTGGGCGGGCGTTCTGCCGACAGTAGTGCGTGTGTACAGTCTGTCGGCAGACTGATAAGGCCCCTTTTACACTTAATCAGTTGGTACGCGTTTTTTTTCTTCTCCATAGCAGTGCATTTTGAAAAAGATTTCAGTTAAAACACGTTAAATGTGAAAGGTGCCATAGGAAAACATGGGTCTTAATTTGAAAATCAGTTGACCTAAGTGTAAACGGGGCCTAAGGCTGTTTCTAAACGATCCGCTTGAGCAGACCTTTCAGAAACAGCATCATCAGTCTGCTGAGAAACTGTACACACGCACAACTATCTGCAGAACACCCGCCCAGTGGGAGGGTCTGACTGACCCATCTTTCATGACAGTAGTGTGTGTGTACGCACCTTTAATTGTCACCTCCAAGCAGCAAAAAAGAACACAAAAGAGTCAATATGAAAAGTAGTAGCAAAGAAAATATTTTTATTTTCAGTTATGCAGTATTTTAATAACATTGCATCATTCTCTAATATTTGCAGTTTACACACTACTCAGCATTCTAAATGATTTTACAGAGCAGGCCAGTGAACTTTTGAACTGTCCTGTGGAGAGAAAAAGAAATTACAGTGCCAGACAGTTGAGATAACAAGCTTCAGAAGACAGAGCTCTCTGCCACTTTGAAAGTCATGGAGCTCAATGGCTCTTTAGCATAGATAACTGGAGTTTAACTCTTCCTGTACTGGAAACAATATTAGACTTATGTCTTTGCTCCTAATGTTTTATTTCTTAGCTGTACTACACATTTATTGTAATTATAAAGCGCCAACATATTACGCAGCGCTGAACTATATAATCTTTTTCGCTTCAGTGTCACTTTAAAGTACAAAACCACCCATTATAAGTCTAGGGTTAGTTACCTGGTAACCAAGTTCCCAGTAATTTTCCAGTACAGATGCTGTGTGGTTTGGCACTTTTCTATGAACAGTCTAAATGAGCTCCTCCTTACAAAATTAAAACTTTAGTTTCCTCACAGCAGTTGACTTACGGTTAAGAATTTTTTTTTTTATTTATTTAATTTATTTTTAGTTATTTCCATTCCTTTTAATAATAATAAAAAAAAATAAAAAAAACAGGGCCGTTGTTAGGCATAGGCATTCCAGGCAGATGCCTGGAGTAAAAATTGTAGAGGGGGGCACCATAGAGCTAGTGCAAGCACCCTGTACTTTTTGGAGTTCTTATATCCAACTCATTTTAATAGCTAAATGGGCACTTCTGTGTCAATTGTTGCAACTCTAATTTGATTTCCAGGACAATATTCTAACCTGTAAAGTCCCAGGCTATACGTAAATAGTATAATGTTTATAAAGTGGACACACACCACCCAAAACCGTTATTGAAATGGTTTGTTATATGGGTTCAGCAAGTTTGGGAGCATGAGATGTATGGTAATAATTTGCATATCCTTTTCAAACGTATTTTGAGAAATAACATTTCTACGTAAACTCATCAATGTCCACAAAAATAATGGATGTAAGCTATGATCTTCCTGTTCACTAGTTTGGGGTAGGGAGACCAAAATGTGCCTTGTCTGGTGCACCAAAATGGCCAGAAACCAACATGAATTAAGACTTCTGTCCTTGCATAATAAAATTAGTCCTGTAGTCTTCCACAATCAGGTTTATCAAGCTCTTCCTGTTTGCAACCTTCAATACCTAAAGTTTTGCAGGTCACTTTTATGAGATCTTCAGTTCTTCTAAGAAAAATGTACTCATTTCCTAAGCAATGCCTTTCTTCTTGGTGAAGAAATGCCCTCTTCCCCCAGTGATTGACCCCAAGTCTCAGTTTACATTGTGTCTGCTGCCAGTCTTCCTGAGCAGTTGGCAGACCACCAAAGGTCATGCTGAAAGAGACCGTGCTTTCCTATAGGCCCATTCACATGTTCAATTTAACAAGTTCAGTTTTGTCCACTGCATTATTGGATACACCGTACGGGTAAAAAATTTTGGGACGGGAGATGTCTTGCCATTCATTTGACAGAATAGCATTAATCTGCTGCAAAGTGCAACTGACCTCCTAAACCATACAGTGTATTCATTCTATGAAGAAAAATGCTACCACACCAGGAAGAGTGATCCAAGTTTTAGACCTGTGATTCAACAGTGGACTAAGGGAAGCTGGGTGCTTAGTATTAATACAATAATACAACAACATTTGTAAAGCGCTTTTCTCCCATAGGACTCAAAGCGCATAGTTGTGTCTCAGATTAATACAGGGTTGCAGGCTGGGTTGTGTTATAGAGGAGATAGTCAGATGTTCATGAATGCCAGACTAAAGAGGTAGGTTTTCAGTTTAGACTTAAATGCTTCCAGGGATGGAGCTGTCCTGATTGGGTGTGGCAGGGAGTTCCAAAGTGTAGGGGCAGCATGACAAAAGGCTCTGTCTCCAAATGTTTTGAGGTGGACTCTGGGGGTGACCATGGTGTTACGTAATTTTGATCTAAGATCGTGGGGGGTGTGACGCAGTTGCAACAAGTCCTACAGGTATCCAGGGCCCAGATTGTGCAAGGATTTGAATGTCAATAAGCCAATCTTAAACAGAATTCTCCATTTTATCGGTAGCCAGTGGAGTGAGCTCAGGGTTGGCGTTATGTGGCAATGGCGGGGTTGGCTCGTTAACAGCCTTGCGGCGGCATTCTGTACTAATTGCAGGCGGCGCAAGTCTTTCTTATGCAGGCCTGTGTAGAGGGCGTTGCAGTAGTCTAACCTTGATGTGAAGAAGGCATGGACTAGGGATAGTATTCAAAAATGAATATTTAAAAACCATGAGCTAGCAGCACATTAGGCTGTGCAGAAAACCACAAGTTTTATGTATTGTTTGTGCGTTCCTGCATTTGAGAGCTTTTGTATGCGTTTGTGTTTTTTCAATATTTTCCCTTTTTCATTGGAGTAAAATATAGTATATTTATTTCATAAAAAGTGCATGTAAAAATGCAGTAAAATGAACATCTGTGTCTCCATCGAAATACATTGAGCATTTTACTTTTTTTTTTTTTTTGTGGCCCACAGACTTGCAGATATGCATGCTTTTTTCCACAACGCTAGCAGTTCTGTATAGTGTGCTCCTAGCCTGAGCATTGCTTCCATCTTTGCTCTGATGAGAAAAATGGATGCCTCAGACAATACTTTTCAGACAAGCAGGCCTGTTTTAGAATAGCCTACTGCAAGCTAAGAACTGTACTTGGCACAATGCTTTCACTTCAGCTCTACCAAAAAAAAGAAACTGCACCCAACATCCTTCTCTTTTTGAAGGCCGGGGGGGGGGGGGGCAAGCTGCCCCCTGACATGCGGAGCAGAGGGCAAGCTGCCCCCTACATGATTTGGAGCAGGAAGTTGCAAAGGTAATTCCCTATAGTGCAAGGCTTTCACCATCTCCCAGTAAACCACATGCTGTTCACAATCAGTAGGGAGATCGTTGTACAATCTGAATAATGAATTATGTCTAACTATTAGCTGAAGCATGTACAAATCTTACAATTATATTTATTATAGTAAATAGTAAAAGGTGGAACTAAAAAAGTGAAAGACAAGTAGCAAAGGAATAAAAGTGCATACACACACGGCTTGTTCACATTAAGAGCGTTTTCGCTTTTTTAATGCGCTGGCATTTTTTTAAATCTCTTTGAAAGCGCTTCTACAATGTTGCTCTATGTGAGTGTTCTCACGTGAGCGATGAGCTTTCTTCCCAAGTGCAAATGCTGCACTTGCACCATTTCCTGAGCATTTGCGCTACAACACAAAGTATGGGGAAATCGCAATGCGCTTGAAAAAAAGCCTCAAATCGCTCTGAAAGCAAAGGGAAAAATCACTTACAAAAGCGATTAGCGCTTTATAATGTGAACTAGGCCTAACAATGATGGATACTTTGCCTTCTATGCTTACAATCACAAATCCTTTTCAGCTGTGTTTGTTCTCCCTTATCAACTGCAGCTAGGGTAAAGGCCCCTTACAGGCCTGTCAGGCAGATCAACCGGCCGAGAGAAAGACAACCTTGTGCTCCCCACTCGCCTTGTGATGCGACATCTGCGCTGCTCCATTGGCCCTCAGCAGTGCAATAGAACCCACTATTAGCCTACAGGCTAACTACACGTCCATCCTTGGCCAAGCAATGTCACCTGAGATATCGGTTCCCAATCCCAAACGCCACCCCCATGCGAAATCCATTCAGTGTGTATATGGGCCTCAAGTTTGTATAAGAAAGGGTATACAAACAGCACATTATAGGTTTCAAGCATAAACTGTGTTCAAAGAGTAACTTGTTTAGCTTGCTACATGAGCAATCAGGATTCAATATTGAGACTGCAGCACCATCTTTATACCTACACCATATAAAGCTTACAAACAGTAGGTTTCCATAGAAACCAAAAGACGAAGTTAAAATGTACCTACATAGCTACCGTTTTGTTTCCAGTGATTCACCGTGCTGCCTCAACAACTATTTTTTTTTTTTTTTAAATCTTATTCCAGTTAAAGGTTGGATGGTCAGACTGCACAGAAAGGAACATTACTTGCATCATTCCCTCACACATTATTATGGTTTTTATGTAGCGCTGACCTCTTCCGCAGTGCTTGTCCCTCAGAGGAGCTCACAATCTAAATCCTGCCAAGGCCATAGTGAGCTATATGCCCATCACTGACTAAGGCCAATTTGGGGGGGCACCAATGAACTTATCTGTATGGTTTTTGGATGTTGGAATGCCTGGAGGAAGCACATGCAAACACGGAGAATGCAGGTGAAAACTCAGATAATTAATAGATCTTGCAAAAGTCCATTTATTTCAGAAATTCAACTTAAAACAAATATATGAAATAGGTACCCTTTACAGGTGTTTTGGATTAATTAGCTGATTAAAGTCTTAAAGGAATATTGTAAGGGGGGGGGGGGGGGTGAGTTGAACTTACCCGGGGCTTCTAATGGTCCAGCGCAGCCACTCACCGATGCTCCGGCCCTGCCTCCAGGTCACTTCTGGAATTTTAGAATTGGAATTTTTAAATTCTGAAAACCACTGCGCCTGTGTTGCCGTGTCCTCGCTCCCGCTGTTGTCACCAGGAGCATACTGCGCAGGCAGAGACCATACTGGGCTTGTGCTATACACTCCTGGTGACATAAGCGGGAGCGAGGACATGGCCACGCAGGCGCAGTGGTTTTCAGACTTTAAAGTCTGCAATTCCGGAAGTGACCCGGAGGCAGGGCCGATGCATAGGTGAGTGGTTGCGCGGGCACAGGATGTCAGCGGGGGACCATTAGAAGCCCCGGGTAAGTTCAACTCATTTTCCCCTGACCCCTACAGTATTCCTTTAAGCCCTATTTACACCATACGATTCTTTGTGCGGTTCGATTACAATTCTATTTACAATCCAATTAAATCCGACATGTCCGATCGGGATTCGATTCAATTTGCCATTGTTTTGCAATGGCAAATCGAACTGAATCGAATGCCGATCAGACATGTCGGATCTAATCGGATAGTAAATAGAATCGTAATTGAATCGCACAAAGAATCGTATCGTGTAGGTTGGGCTTTACACTTTGAGCCTAGAATATTGAACATTTCACAATGTTCTAATGGTATGAGAGTTTGATTTTGCGGGTTTCATAAGCTGTAATCAATCATCAAAATAAAGGCTTGAAATATCTCGCTTTGCATGTGATGAGTATTTCATATATTATTTTCACCTTTTAAGTTGAATTACTGAAATGGACTTTTGCATGATATTCTAATTTTTTGCGTTTCAACTCTACACCACATCCTTGCTGATACTGCCTAGCCTCATATTTGAATTGGGGACCCTATACTGCATGCTATCCACTGTGCAACCATGCCACCTGAGACTTAAACATAAAAAAAGATTTCAAATGAATTAAATGGCCACCAACTTTACACAGAGATTTAAAGTGAACCCATGAGAGCGCACCCATGAGAGCGTAACTATGAACTTCTTCCACTGCCAAGTTTGTTTTCTACCATCCTAATCCTGGCTTCACTGCATAATGAGCTACTGACGGGGCAAGAATGTGGCCAGAAAAGTCTGAAGCTAAAGGCCCATACAGACATCGGATTTTTCCGAACGACGGGTCGTCCAGTGGATCGCTCATACTCAGTCTTATCACGCAAACGACAGTCTGTACACACGCCCGATTTGGCGTGCGGACTACTGAACGGCAGGACGTTCAAAAATCCGACGTCTGTATGGGGCTGAAATCTTGTCACTATTTCCAGGTATTTATTCATGTAGCAGAAAAGTCGGACTCAGTATGAACATTTCACACATCTAACCTTACAAATTCACTTTGAAGTGTCCGAACACTTCACCCATTATCTGGATTTCTGTAAGGCTAATGAACCCCATCAGTCAAATCTAAACACCACCGCAGACGTCTAGCACTCACTGCCAGATCATTACCCAGACATACAGCACGATCAATGCCCAATCCAATTAATTACACCCATGTGCAATTGCTGAACAAAGCACAAAGAGGAGGAAGATTTACTGGTCACAGAACCATGTACTGTACCTACGTGCTCAAGGTGCTTAACATTCAGCCATACCGCCATAAACTCAAAAATGCCTTTTGGTCTTCCAGAGAAAGACAAAGACCAAATGGAGTTTGAAATTTCTTGGCGACTTATTATAATCAGTAATCCATTAATGCACAGCTAGTGTAGTAATAAAATTCATGGACAATTGGTTTGAGTTTAGAGTTTTAAGGATTGTTACAGCAGTCAGTAATCATTCATACCCAGTAAGGGTTGGTTCACACACCCAGGCGCTTTTCAGAAGCGTTTCAATGTCTTGCTTATCGCTGGTGACAAGGATTGGAGCCATTCTCACTGCAGCGTTTGCAATTTGTAGATATCGCAAAATGCACTACATGCAGCATTTTGTGAGTGAGGTTCCCTGCACACTGCAAATCCATTTTGCGATTCCAATTCGCAATTCCGATTTTCCCTGAATGCAATCAACAGAAAAACGGGAGGAAAAAACGCAGCATGCAGTAACGATTAAAAATCGGAATCGGATGTAGAAAACAATTCAAAACCAATTAAAAATCGGAATTGGAACAGTGTGCAGGGAGCCGGATAGTGATGAGATTCTTGTTCTCTAAATGAGAACTGCAAAGCACAATCACCAGAAAAAAAAAAAAATTGCAATGCAAAAATGTGTGATCCAAGTGTGAACCAGCCCTTAGCTAAAACAAACTCCATGTTCCATATAGAATAGTGTATAAGCCGACCCACATATAAGCCGACCCACGTGCTTTTCTCTTTAAAAAAAAAGTCAAAATTATAGACTCATTTATAAGCCCCCTCCCAAATATAGCCCATCTCAGTATAAATAGCCAGATTTTTCCCCAGTATGAGGCAACCCTCTCCCCAGTATAAATAGCTTGATGTGCCCCCAGCACTAGGAACCCCTGTCCCCATAGCCAGATGTTACACAAGGTTTTGCACAGCCCCTCTTTCCATAGCCAAATATGCCCCAAGGTGTATACAGCGCCTCTTTCCATAGCCAGATGTGCCCCAAGGTGTATACAGCCCCTCTCCATAGCCAGATGTGCCCCAAGGTGTATACAGCCCCTCTTTCCATAGCCAGATGTGCCCCAAGGTGTAAACAGCCCCTCTTTCCATAGCCAAATGTGCCCCAAGGTGTATACAGCCCCTCTCCATAGCCAGATGTGCCCCAAGGTGTATACAGCCCCTCTTTCCATAGCCAAATGTGCCCCAAGGTGTATACAGCCCCTCTTTCCATAGCCAAATGTGCCCCAAGGGGTATACAGCCCCTCTTTCCATAGCCAAATGTGCCCCAAGGGGTATACAGCCCCTCTTTCCATAGCCAAATGTGCCCCAAGGGGTATACAGCCCCTCTCCATAGCCAGATGTGCCCCAAGGTGTATACAGCCCCTCTCCATAGCCAGATGTGCCCCAAGGTGTATACAGCCCCTCTCCATAGCCAGATGTGCCCCAAGGTGTATACAGCCCCTCTCCATAGCCAGATGTGCCTCAAGGTGTTATGCTGGGATTACACCATACAATTTTCAGTTAGATCTTTCTGTTATGCTGGGCATACATGGTAAGTTTTTTTCCTTATCAATCGAGCCGCTGATAGCTCGATTGATAATATCCGACAGGTCCGATGACCTGCCGGAGAGAGTCCCTGATCGGTCCCCGCGGGCGGACAATAGCGGTGAATGGAGCGGCTGATCAGGCATGCCCGCGGGGACGAGCGGAAATCTATCTGCACGCACGATCGGTGACGCGCACGAGCAGTGACCCGCTGGCTCGATACCGGGCGCATAAACTTACCATGTATGCCCAGCATTAGATTCTCTAAATTCAACATGTTGGAAATGTATCTATTTTACCATCTATCTGCCGAGCAATTAGGTATTGTTCTACTCAGCAGGAGATGACCAGAAGACAAAGCACCAGAGATAATGACCATTCTCTACAGAAAATAATCTAATTATGCATTCTAACAGAAAATCAAACAGAAGAATCTAACAGAAAATTGTATGGTGTAAACCCAGCAGAATATGCAGCCCCACTCCCCATTGTCAGATGTCGCCCAAGTTGTTGCACAGCCCTACTTTCCATAGCCAAATGCGCTCCAAGGTGCATACAGCCTCCTCACCATAGCCAGATGTTCCCCAAGCATGTATAGTAGTGACCTGTAGTCAGTGGTATAATGTCAATATACCAGTGGTACAAACATTAAGCCACATAATGAGGAATCTAACCCATTCAGTGACACACACAGCCCCATCAAGGATATCCTGCTCACAGCTTTGTTCCACAGCACCAGTAACAGCTGCCAGTGCAGAGTGAGGAAGTCTACTGGAGCACAGTTCAAGGCCTTTGTTCGGCACCTAGATATAGCAGCACCAGTAAAAGCCAAAAGTGCAGAGTGAGGCAGTGTACTGGGACGCAGTTCAAGGCTGTGTCCGGGCACCCACCATGTCCAGTCTCCAGCCCCACAACAAGATAGTGTGCAGCAATAGGGGGGACTTTCTGTAAACAATAAGAGGAAAAAACACAAAAACTTAAGCACATGCCTACTTTGTACTCCCACCCTTCCCACAAAACAAATAATAAAAATAAGTAATAGTAGCAAATTGTAAGGAACATAATGTGATTGTAATAATTTAAGAATTCTGATTCTTTTCAGAATTTGCCCCTGCAGCAGGTTAAGCAGAGACCACAATAAAAAAAGATGAGGTAAACTGCATTTTAAAACTGACTGATAAAAATATTTATCCCATGAAATAAATTCTAGTAAATTTAGATTGGAAAGGGGACAGATAATTAGGCATGTAAAATATCATACCTTCATCCTGAACATCTAAAAAGCATTTGGAAGAAGCGATTTCCAGTGTCCATGCTGCGTTTACCAGGCAGGGGGCAGCAGGAGCAGACAATCCGCTGCGTGACACAGAGTCGCTCTTCAAATGGTCCCCCTGCAGTTTTGCATAATCAGCACAACACTTGGAACTATTTCAACAGCCTACAAGATGTCACAACAATGGTCTGCAGGCTTTTCAACATTTACCAAAAGCTAGACTAGGCAATCAAAAATTTAGTTACCTGAATGGAGAAAGCAAAAAAAAACTGAAGTGAAAGGTATATGTAGGCTGCTATATTTCTTTCCTTTTAACCGCTTTACCTCCCTTGCTACGATTATCTACTCCCCACAAAACTTTACTTGAAGCTCAGGGGAGTAAATAGGCGTACTTGTGGTAAACAGTGTGCTGTATGCCCAATAAGCTATCTGATTATGTATATGGGTTATCATTTTAACCGTGACAAGTGAGAGAATAGATTTTGTGTTGTTTGACAACTGAGGGCTAAGTCATGTGATTTTTTTTACCGGAAAACTGAATGAAAAGCAATAAAACTGTTATTTTCATGTACTCTATACCCCTAAATAAATACTTGTAAAAAAAAACAAAAGTGACAGCATTGAAAAGAGAATACATAGTTACCCTAGGGACTTAGCTTTTAAAATATGTATGCCATGAGAGTGTATTACTGTTAATCATGAAGATAAGGGCTTTTAATTACTGATGGAGTACAATGAGAAAACAAAAAACACAAACCAGAAACTAATATATTATCGCCATACATTGTACTAGGAACATTATTTAAATGTTGAGATAACCAGGACAAATTAGCAAATACAATGTGTGGGTTTTACCTATGGTAACATTGTTTATTTGAAAACTATAGTGCATGGAAATGGAGAAATAGTGTATTTTTTCTTTTTTTTTCTCATTTTTCCCTTTAAAATGCACAGATAATAACATAATTACTAAAAGCAAATATCACCCTCACAAAGCATAATTTGTGGCAAAAAAAACAAGATATAGATCATTTACATCTGATGAGTAGCAATAAAGTTATTGGTGAATGAATGGGAGGAGCGCTGAAATGTGAAAATTGCTCTGGTTTTTAAGCAAAAAACCCTGTGGTGCTGAAGTGGTTAAACAAAAACAGTTGGCATTGTGATGATTTCTCTGGCATTAGCAGTGTCTGTATCACACACCTAAACAAGCATGTGCCTAATCCACTGAGAAACATCTGCTCTGCATGCTTCTTCAGGATGTGTGGCTAAAGCCCAATCTACACGATACGATTCTTTGTACGATTCGATTACGATTCTATTTACGATCCGATTAAATCAGACATGCCCGATCAGGATTTGATTCAATTCAATTTGCCATTGCAAAACAATGGCAAATTGAATTGAATCGAACCCCGATCGGACATGTCGGATTTAATCGGATCGTCAATAGAATCGTAATTGAATCGTACAAAGAAACGTATCTTGTAGATTGGGCTTAAAAGTATTATGCTGGGAATACACAATGAGATTTTTCAGAAGATTTACTGTCCGGTTAATTTTCCAATCGCTTTTCTGAATTTTTCCAATCGAAATTCAGATCGGACTTGTCGGAAATTATGTATTGAACCATCTATCTGGCAAAAAAAAAAATCTCATGATGTATTCCAACCATTAGAGGCAGCGGATCAGCAGGACAGCCAGGCAATTTGTATTGTTTAAAGTGAACCCTAACTGAGGAATAAAAAATAAAGTTTCACTTCCCCCAGCCCCCTGCAGACATCTTGTGCAGGCGCAGTCACAAACCGATCCTCCAGGCCCTTGCTGGCAGCTAGTTTTGTTTTCAGCAACTGACCAGTCGCTGGGCCAGTGTGCCTGCGCGGCTCTGGCCTCGCATGTATTTGATTACGCTCCCGCCGCCTTGGCTGTCCTACTCAGGCTCACTGGCCCGGCGACTGAAACGATACTAGCTGCCTGCGGGGGACCGGAAAATCGGTTTCAGACAGCACAGGATGTCTGTAGGGGCTGGGGAAGACCCAGGTAAGTAAAACTTTTTATTCCTCAGTTAAGGTTCACTTTAAGAGGAAATGATATAGCAGCCTCCAAATACCTTTAACTTCAGGTTTTCTTTTACAATGACAACAAATGTTCCAATTAACACAGCTAGAGTTTTCAGCACCACTGCTACCATCCTGATTGTGTAACTAGGATAGATAGTAGGATGAAATAAGAGACGGCAACATAAAGGTCAGCTGAGGGGACACAAACATACAGCAAATGCTCTAACATGAAACAAGACTTCTGAAACTACCTTTTTTCCCATAAGAGGAGAGGACAGTCTTTTCATTGCAACACGTGAGATGACAATGAGGCGTCAATTCACCAAAAATCTTTTGAAATTTAGGCAATTTTCCTTCTGCATCACTTTGTTTGGAACTGCATTAAATAAAGTCCAGGCTCCCACCAAATCCCCCATACAGCGCCCTTCTTACAGGAACCCAAACTCCAGGGCTGGACAAATCCCAGCAGCCACGCATTTTTAAAATAACTTCTCTGGCTGTGATGATTCTCTGGACAATAATAAACCATTCTAGAAAAGATGAAGCGCTCCATAGTGCATTATCAGGGGATAATTTTTAATCGCAACTTAAAGGTTCTACTTACAGGAAGTAAAATGACAACTCGCTCATCAGCGGTACAGTCCACCGCTACACAGGCATGCAGGTTTGGCAACAACACGCTGTGGCCAGTAGCGCGTTCTCCGATGTCCGGGGAAGCCGTCCCGCAGTGTGTGTGTGTGTGTGTGTGTGTGTGTGTGTGTGTGTGTGTGTGTGTGTGTGTGTGTGTGTGTGTGTGTGTGTGTGTGTGTGTGTGTGTGTGTGTGTGTGTGTGTGTGTGTGTGTGTGTGTGTGTGTGTGTGTGTGTGTGTGTGTGTGTTTGGGGGGGGGGGGGGGGGGGGGGAAGGAACTAGATTCTCCGGTCCTCATCCAATCTCCACCACTGTGAGCCGGAACCCTCTTCCTTGTGACCATGCTCCTTGTCCATTGACAAGCATGGACGCACAGCGCCTGCAGCACAAAGTTGCTTGTGCATGGAGGAAAAAGCTGGGCAGGAACGGCTCTGTGTTCCTGCAAGAAAAATACTGTCAAATCGATTTGGACTGTTCCAGCACTGGATCTGTGTGGTTGTGGAGGATGGCGGTAGCTTAAAGACTAACCAGGGGCTTCCCTGTACTGTTGTGTATACACCATTTCCCCCCCCCCTCCCCCCATACCCATTAAGAAGGAAATCTAAATCACAGGACTGGCAGGACACAATTACACAGCTTTGTCAAGAGAAGAGCTTCCACATATGTATTTCAACTGTGCTATCTATACTGGTCAGCCCGAAGTTAAGCTATAAACCAAGTACTCCACCCCAGTTGCTGGCTGCTTATATTTTGGCCCTAAAGCGATGAGTGCAACTGAACATTTTTCATTTAAGCAAAACTAATGCTGGGTAAACACCATGCGTTTTCCCGCTCGATCCGCAGGTCGATCGGGATCGATTCGACCATTTACGACATGCTCGATTTGGGCTTCAAACGTCCCTGCCGTCGATTTGCATGTTAAGTATGCAAAATCGATGACAGGAACGATCAAAGCCCGAATCGAGCATGTCGGAAATAGTCGAATCGATCCCGATCGACTCGCGGATCGAGCGGGAAAACGCACGGTGTGTACCCAGCATAACAATGATTTTTTTAAAGGAATATCTGCATGATAAAGAGGCGATATGCAGCACAAACAAAGCCGTCCATGTTCTGCAGAAAATCCAGGAGGAAGAATCAGGAAAGCATGACCTGAGAATACTGAAAGGGAAGAAAATGAGAGGCATGAATAATTAATTGGAGATAGCACAGGGACTGGCAGAGGGAATTCTGGGAGTGCAGGGAAACCGCGTGCTGTAACTGGAAAAACAGGAAGAAGGCAGGAAACCTACAAAGTCTGGCTAGATGCGGATTTCTGACTTAAAAAAAAAAAAAAGGAAAAAAAGTCAACAATACTGTTTCTATTTGTGTCACATGTAACAACAGCTATGTATGTAACACACTGATATCCCCCTAAACACCCTGTATTAGTTCTTGGAAGATACACAGTTAAAATACCACCATCAGATGTCTGATGTCTTTTATATGACGGAATTATTTTTTTGTCTGGAAAAAAAAAAAAGCCTAATCTGTTAATATTCTACTTAGCATTGAGGACTGGGCAATTACTGAGGGGTATGCTCACTTTCATGGTTCTCTATTTGTCATAACTTCCATATCACTCACTGTTAAGATCAACAACTCAATCAACGTAAAGGTTTATGCACACATCCAATAAAGTGTATGAAGAATACCATGACATGGCCGACCAACCATTTACACAAATGTAATTTTCAGCACATTAGCTAACTGAACGACCAACTCGTTTACATACTGCGGACTGAAAGACATGGCCGCATTCAAAACAAGTCAAACAATGCTGTAAACACGTGGCCAACTGCACAATATCAACCCCACAGCCATGTGAGTGGATCCGCTGGATAGATCAGACAAACTGCCCATTATCAGTTGCTCTTCAGTTGTTTGCATTTGCAAGCATACACACGCCTGATTGTAGGCCAACTGAGCAAATGATGACCATCAGGCAGTTTGGTCGGGTATGTGTGTAGGGGCCTTAAAGAGAAACTCCAACCTAGAATTGAACTTTATCCCAATCAGTAGCTGATACCCCCTTTTACATGAGAAAAATAATGCTTTTCACAAACAGACCATCAGGGGGCGCTGTATGACTGATTTTGTGCTGAAACCCCTCCCACAAGAAGCTCTGGGACCGCGGTACTCAGGGCAAACTGCCACAATGTAACAATGTTCACAGACAGGAAATAGCGGTTTACAGCTGTCTCTAACAGCCAAAACAGCTAGGAGCAGTAAAAATGTCACCATGTAATAAAATGTCAGAATGTAAATCGGGGAGAGGAAAGATTTTACAATGAGCAAACACTGACTAAATCATTTATACATAATTATGGTAAAAAATGAAAGTTTTTTTACTACATTATTTTCACTGGAGTTCCTCTTTAAGATGTTATCAGGACACATGTAAACATATAAGATTTTCACACTACTTTTTTTTTCTGCGCAATGTGTCTCTGCACGGAGCATCGGATACATTCTACAGTAAACTGTCACCTGCCCTTAAACCAAACTGAAAGGGTACATGAACTGACCCCTGACATGATGAAATTAATTTTCACTTTAAATGTGCTTTAATCCATCAAAACTTTAATACTACCTGTACAAAAACAAAAAAACAAAAAAAAGTACTAAACTAAGTTACCCCAAATTCTAACGCTTTGTCAACATAAGACCAGTTAGAGTGCCAGGCAAATCCTTCCACTAGCTGAATCACTTTGATTTACCATTCCTACTTTTGTCCATGAAGGCAGATAATCAGTGAACCAGTACTATGCATCTCAGAGAAGAACAGCAGTAGCTGACAGTGGTTACTTCCATGCCTTGGAGGTTAATGACTTCTGCTCACGTGAACATCACTTGCGTAAAGCATGATAAATTCTCTGTAAATAGACATTTCATATGCTTTGCATACAGTGAAACCCATTCATAAACAGCACACTAATGCCACCCACAGATGTACAAAGGCCTGGACTGATAATGATCACAGTATAGGCAAAAGCAAAATACAAGCTCCACAGCAACCCATAAACAAAGCTGGCAATTAAAGTAAACCTGGGGAAAAATGTACTCTAATGAGCTAAAAGCATTTACAGATACAGGATATTAAAGACTTGCCTGCTATCTACTTCTAAATTACATAGTTATTTTGGTTGAAAAAAGACATACGGTACGTCCATCGAGTTCAACCAGTAGTGTAATGTGCATGTTACAAATTAGGTTTTCCATCATTCATGGGAAAGACCGGCAAAGGAAATTTGTACCTCACATTTGGCTTCTTTTAAGTGACATGGCAACTGCTAGCCAATGGGAAGACATACATATGAACCAACCACCAGGAGATTTGGGTGCAGGGCAAACCCTGCTCCTGCACAAGTCTCAGCGGCGGTAATTACTGTTCCTCCTCCAGGCCACCTGTTCCTCCTCCAGGCCACCATGGATAGTCGGGAAAGATGTAATTCGGCTTCTGGCTATTGCTGGCGGCCGAATTACAGTATTTCAACAGTAATTTGTGTTCAGTCTTTTGACAGCGCCCAAATTACTCATGGAGCACCGCTATAGCTATAACTCCTACTACGGCCTATGGTGGCGCCGGCTGCACCCAAATCTCCTGCGCTGTTTTTAAAGTGCTCGCATAGGAAGACCTAACTGAGGTAGGAAGGGATAGGCGCAATTTATAAAACCATGTACATCCATTAGGAATAAGGCCATTTCAGAGCTAACAAAAATGATACTAAATACGAAGAACATTCATAAGATGGAAAGCTGTATAGGATTTGGACACTATGTTCACTTTGATAATTGATATTGATAATACTACAGAAAAAATGCAAGATGAAAATAGTGCGATCCTACTGCATCTCGTTGCTGTCTGCACTATAATATTTAACCCTACAAACAACACATAGCACCGAGTGGTTACTAAGCTACAAGCTAAGCTACACTGGCCCGATTTGCCGCCGTTTTGACAGCAGATTCGATCACTGGGATCGAATCTGCTGCCAATCGTTCGCGTTACACGCCGAATTTCTATCCATTTCGTCCGATCCCGTCGTTCGCTCCGTGCGGAAAATTACCGTCGATCGCCCGCGGGTAGGGTGCGCGTCGCTAGAGGCGTTAGAGTACCCGATGACCGACGCAATAGAGCCGCATACATTACCTGCTCCGCCGGCACGACTACCCCCGGTCACCGCTGCTCCGTGTCCGCGCTTGTCTCCGGCATGCTTCAGTTCCTACTGCCCGGCAGGAAGTTTAAACTTCCTGCCGGGCAGGAAGAAGTAAAGCATGCTGGACCTGGAGACCAGAGCGGAGAAGACAGCGGAGACCTGGGGACTGGAGTCGCGCCGGCGGAGCAGGTAATGTATGCGGGCATGCGGGCGGGGGGAGCGGCGGCAGCACCACCACAACAGATTGTGATCGGTTTCAGGCTGAAATCGGTTAACAATCTGTTTGCAGTAAAGGTAGCCATACGATCCCTCTCTGAGCAGATTCGATCAGAGAGGGATCTATCTGTTGGTCGAATCTTATGGCAAATCGACCAGTGTATGGCTACCTTTATTATAGCAGGGTTTCCGATAAGAACACTTAATACGTAGATAAACATGAAACCATTACCCCGACTTTACATTTGTCTACAAAGCTACTATGAATAAAGAATGGTGTGATGAGTCACTGACCCCTCCCACTCTGAGATGCCTTCTGGGAAAACAAGCCAGAGAAGAGATGTTTTCACAGCATTGCATTGTGTCAGAGGCACTGAGGCTGCTTCTGTGACAGCAAGAGTCATCAGTCAGGAACAGGAAAAATAGACCGTCAAATGTAGAAACTTTCAAGTGCATTCAACTGCATGAAAACCAGTGACACAGAATTGGATTAGGAAACAACTACTCACATTGGGGAACCTATTAGGTGCGGCAACAGATATCAAGCAACACCACATTTTTAGTTAGCTCCTTCCTGTTGAATTCTTACATAGAGCTCTGAAAGCCAGCAAACAAGTGTTGCAACTATTCCCGTAAGCATGACTAGATATCATCTATGCAACAGACAGGCCTAACACCAACACAATAAATGAGACATCATTTTTGCATTAGAGGGCTAGATATTTGTATCTCGTCTCTGACCTGCACACCAACACCTCTCTTTCAGACAGATGGCTGAACTTGAGGGGCAGTTCAGCATCCTGCCTGCTAGCCACAATAGCCATTTGGGTGCAATTAAAATGCAGCCAAATGGCAGCATTTGTAACATCACACGTTGACGTGCAGTGGCATAACATGTCAAACCTCGACAGGTCAAAAGATGTGCCTCCATGGGGTGGTGGGGAAGGCTCCACTTCACTGCTGGTACAGAGCACTAGCAAGCGTCCAGCTAGTGCACAGGAGCAACACTAGCAAGCGTCCAGCTAGTGCACAGGAGCAGCTAACAGGTGGTGAATTCACGGCCAGGCATAAGACTATGTACATACCTTAAGAATAGAAAGGTAAGAGAAAAAAAATGTACTTACCCGGGGCTTCCTCCTGCCAATGGAAGCCTCCCTGTGTCCTTGCTGCAGCTCTGCTCCCAGCTGGTGGACCAGAATCCCCTCCATTGCAGATGCTGACCTCGCCAGGTTGGCATCTACTGCATCTTGGGGTCGTGCCGACATGGTCTGGAGTGTTCAGCGAGTCCCTGAGCACAGGCACACCGGTCTGCATCTGTAATGGAGGAGACCCCAGGCCACCGGCTGGAAGCTGAGCTGCAGCGAGGGCACAGGACAGCTGCCAGGGGCTAAAGGAAGCCCCGGGTAAGTAGATTTTTTTTTATTTTTTTAACAAACTCCACACGCATCTGTCCTTTAAGGCCTGTACCCACCCTGTGATTTTTCAGACGATTTTCCCAACCGGCGATTTTTGAATGCCGGTTGTTTCTGCGATTTTGCGATGCGAGTACAGGCGCGTGATCATGCAAGCGTCATTTAGTGTCTGCAGGTAGTAACGACAGTCACAGCAGATCGGATCTTTAAAGGAGTACTGTAACCTGAAAAAAAAAAAAAAAAAAAAAAAAAAAAAAAAAAAGAGGAGTTCAACTTACCTGGAGCTTCTACCAGCTGCTGCGCAGATTTTCTGGGCCAGCGATGGGACAAAACGATCCTCTGGTCCCCGCCGCAGCTTGCTTCCAGTTTTTCACGACTTTAATATTGCAAGCAACTACACCTGCACAGCCCTGGTCGCGTGCGTCCTCATTCCTGCTGACGTCGCCGGGAGCTCATACCCGCTGGCAGGAAGATGGATCGAGGAGCGCTCGTCATTGTAGAATGTCGCGGTGATCCATCTTCCTTTGCTGCGTGGTGAGTATTCAGCTTAAAGTGGATCCGAGATGAAAAACTAACCATGACAAGTAACTTGTCTATATATGTTATCTAAAGTTTAAATAGTTTACACAGCAAATCTAGCTGCAAACAGCTTCAACAGTTTCAGGTTTATTTATTCCTGTGATACAATGACAGCGGCCATGTTGTTTGTTTGTCACATTACACACAGGCAAGCTGCAACTGCATCTCCAGCCCTCAGCTCACTCCCCTCTCCTGCTCCCTCCTTCCCTCTGCTTATGAAAACTCTGGCTAGTAACCTCCTCCTCCTGCCCAGACTGAGGTCCCATAAAGCCCTTGCTACATGGAGAGCCAAGGCACTTTGAGCTGTGGGCGAGGCTTGTTTAGTTTATAGGGAATTAGAGTATTAAAAACAAACAAAAAAAAGGATTTGGTTTGATTAATGCCCTATAAACTATATGTAAGGTACACAATTATGCAATGAGTAAAAGTTTATCTCGGATCCACTTTAAGACTTCAGCAAGAATGATAATTTGTGATAAATTTGGGTGACAAGATGCCTGTAAATATACACTGATTAGCTCTCTGTCAAGCAGCATGCTCTGTCCTGTGGAGAGGGGAGGCTGGAGTGGAATATCACAGCACTTGAGCTAGGCTTTCCAGTATGTTTGAGCTTGTGGAGTTACGTGGACATCTTCTCACACTCTGGATCCCTCCTACTATCCGTACAGAAAACAAAAAATGATCCATCATTTTGTATAGAAAAGGTGTGCAAAATCTTTATGGTACACAGACTTGTACAGAGGGCTTGAGGAGAAAATTGCAAGTCTTATACAACACTGGACAAAAGGGACATACGTCGGGCATGCCATGGTTTTGCCAAGATTCACAGTAAAGACAACAGCATACCCAAGCAGGGTGACCCAAAACCACTAGGAAAACTTAAGGGACTAAAAGAGCGAAAAGCCCTCCTACTAAAAAGTTACGCTCAGTGTAATTTGCCTTCTTAAAACAGAAAGTATTTGGGATAATTCAGCTTTAAAGTGAGCAACTGTGGTTTAAAGATACATGGAAACTTTTTTTGAGGTTTAAGTGAGAAGGTATTCATTTGTTCAAACCGCCACATATATGCCTAATTTGATAAAAACTCTATTAAAGACTAGGTTCACACTCGAGCATTTAATTGCATAGCCTGTAAACAGGATTGCAATAATGGAGGAAAAAAGCCATATCTTCCTTTACACACGTTGCAATGTATACGGTGAAGCAAACAGTTAAAGAAAAGTATGCTTTACTGCAACTGTAAAATTGTCTTGCACATCTATTTGGCGCAAAGCATCGCAATGCCCCAGTGTGATCGTAGCATATGCAAATGTTGCTTCAAGAACATTTGAAATGTAACATCTACATATTGGAAGTAGCATACATGCTCACCATTGTACTGTTAAATAGATTTCTGTAGTTTTTATGACCTACATGGGCTTTTCTTTTACTTTTCTGGTAAAATCAGTGCAATGACCAGAACAGATAAATCTCACAGCAATGCTGAATATGATGCGCTTTGTGCTGCCCTTATCCTGTCAGAAAGAGACAAGTGTAAAGCTCTGTACACACACTAGATGTAACTCGGCCCAAGGCAGCCGATAACGAATCTGGCTTGTGTACAGCAGCCCCTGACCCACTCTGGCTTGTGTACAGCAGCCCCTGACCCACTCTGGCTTGTGTACAGCAGCCCCTGACCCACTCTCAGAACATTGTTCTCCCTTTGATGCAAGGTGAACAGAGCATGAATCATAACTGGAACAATGGCAAACAATGGTAAATATACCCCACAGCACCATGTTATTAGTGCAGAAACAGATTAAATAAGAGATTAAGTAACACTTCAAATGATGCCTACTGCTGTGTGCTGTAATGTAGCACAAGAAGAAGTGTCAGGCACAGGAGAAAGTTTACAATGCTTCTCTATGGGTCCATTGATATAAATGCATTACAGCAAAGTGCACTGCTGCCCGTATTTTTGCCTACTCAAATTTCTATAGGGACACACAGGGCGCCGTTCCTAACTTTTGTATTTCGTTTTGTAATGTTGATTATCCAGTTTAAAAGGGAACTGAGCACATTCTCTTTCAATGGAATCTCTCCTGGCATAGAAGCTGCCATGTTTCCCCCTCCCCTTCTCACATTCCTTATTTACAGAAGTCAGAGATGCTATCTTGACACATTGACACAAACTAGGTCTTTGAAGAAACAGTCCTAATTACTACCCCCCCCCCCCCCCCCCCCGGTTGCTGTCTAATAGCATTGTTTACCTCTTGGTAATTAGCCCAATAAAACAATTAGGAACCTGAAAGCTCTGCGGCCGGGGACGGCCGGGCAGCCCTGCTGAAAAAGGGTAATTAATCTACTTTGAATGTAAAATACAAGGTAAAATGAAAGTTTATTTTAATAATGAAACAGATTGTCGGCATGCATTTTTCATGTGCTATAGAAATGTCCTGAATGATAAAAAAGGTGCTCGGTTCACTTTAAGTCAGACATTTGGAAAATATATGCATACAGTATAAACCTGCATGTAAGCCTGAGGGAGAAGAGATGAGGAGTAGGACACCACGCCCAGCACCTCATCTCTGGAGTGTACAACACTCATCTGTAAAAACCCCGAGCCCGATTTCCTGATATACACCTCCCCACACCCTGGTATTGGACATTTCAAAAGTTTCTGAAAATAAGTGGTAGTAAACAGTGTGAGAAGTGTGGTAGCATGCATGATGCCACCACCTCTTTACAATATGAAACACAAACAGTTGAGTCAGCATTTTAAGAAGGCCGTGCCATCAAAATAATCTAATATTCCGGGACACAGCTGGTCAACCTGGTGTGTGTCCCATGACAGAGTATCTTGATTATCTTGATTGCATTAAAGCGGACATGAACTCAGAACTTCCTCTCTGCTCTAAAAAATATGCAACAGCATAATAAACTTTAAAATAAAACATTTGTTACAGCTGATAAAATGCTAAAATAAATCTGGCAGAGGAGATTCCTGAGCTGACACACCTTGTGATTAGACACAGAGGAGGGGGAAGTAGACAAGTTAAAAACTCTTTAAATACCTACAGGGTGCATTTCTCTATGCTTTCCCTTTGTCCTGTGCAAGAGTTCAATTCCCCTGTAGAACAAATGAGTGCTGACAACTATATGTTTGTGGTTATTATACGTCTGTTAAAAAAAACACATTCTTAGCGGCAATATAATGGTTTTCTATGTAAAATATGTATGGAAGTAGCACACAGTATACCAAGACGTTTTGAATCACGATGATACCATTTATTGGGCAACTTATACACTAATGTGCTGCTTTTACTGATGGCATGGTACAATAATGCTATTAGATGTAAAAACAACATATTGATTTATATTGACTATAAGATGTAATACATTTTGCCTGCAAGAAAATACAAAACAGCACAGTGTTAATTGGGCTTCAAGGCTGGAATCTGAGGTCGTGGAGATGAGGAAGCTCGCAGTGACATCAATGCTGTGTCTCTGTCGAAGACATGTATCCATTTCCTTTCTAGAAAGGAAGTTAGGAAATGACAATACGATGGGGACACAGACAAGGGAAAGATCAAAACAGGTTCTAACTCCACCCAAAAAAAAATCAGTTTTGGGTTGGATTGTTTTAACCAACAGCAAAAGCAAAGAAAATCAAAGTACTAATTTAACAAATTACTACAATTAGATAAAAACATGTGCACTACAAGACCATGCACTTGTTAAAAGATAATGTTGCAGACCAGCACTCAAACAAGAATGCAGGACCAAAATACCTCCCCTGCTACATAGCATAATCACAGTATCTGAAAAATGATGGAGCAGGTTTGCCAAATACAGTGCAATGAAAACTACAGTAAAACTGGTACACAAGTGCAAAAACAGAGAAACCAGCCAGAAACCTTTATTTGACCAACGGAGTCATATTTGCTTGAATTCTACTTGCCATTTGATAAAGATCCCCCAGTGTCTTGTTCACTGAAGCAGTGCATAGCCAGTGTTGCCCAACTGCCTGCAGATGACATGCAAGCAGTTACACTGCATATTCTCAAGAGCACAACTGGAATCCTTGAATCAGGAGCTTGCAAATTGTAATACAACCGGCAACAAACCACCGTTGCATCTGGCAAACAGGCCATAGACAGGTGCAACAGAATTAGCTTTTCACATAGATTATTTCACACCTATCCACTGTAGTTTGGTGCACTGCAAAACATAGCCAGGAACATTATGGGGGGGGGAGATAGGGGATAAACAGCCGTTCATTTGATGATTGGACCCAGACTGCAACAGTGTAGGGTGCCGAACATCTGTCAGCACAACATACAGGTAGTCCCCAGTTAACGAACGAGATAGGGACTGTAGGTTCGTTCTTAGGCCCCGTTCACACTTGCGTTTTGGCATGCAAACGGACCGGATCGGATCAGTACCGTTCCGATCTGGATCTGGTCCGTTTGCATCAGGCTGCCATCCGGATCCGTGGGGTAAAAAATAAACAAAATTACCATAAAGTTGTTGGGGTCTGCAGAAGGTGCACCTGTAGAATCAGGTCCTCCGCTGTAGGCCTCACCTCCACCTCCGACATACGGCCAAACAGCTCCAGCACGTGCGTCACTGCTGCTCCACTCCAGATATGCTGGACCCATGTGTCCCCATCCGAAATGGCCGCTATAAATACGCATAGGAAGTGGGGCAGAACGTCCGGTGTTTGTCTCCAGTGTGTTCTGTGCTTTCCGTTCCCCATTGGTTTCTATATCCGGATGGTGCAGTCAGGACCCAGTCCGGGTGCGTGGGCCGAATGATCCGGACCCAAAAAATAGCGCATGTTGGAAAAGCCTCCGGAGTCCGGATCCGATCCGGCTCCGTTCTGTACGGAACGTACGCATGTGAACGTCCGCATAGACTTTGCATTGCTATGCTGAACGTACGTTCCGTTTGTACAGTATACGGTCCGGATCCGATCAGGTGGATCTGGACAGGGAACGCTAATGTGAACCAGGCCTTAACCTGACTCTGTTCTTAAAGGAAAACTTAAGTCAAATAAAAAAAATGACATTTACTCACCTGGGGCATCCCTCAGCACCCCGAAGCTGGATGGTGCCCTCGCAGCCCCGCTCCGATCGTCCTGTCCCCGCCGGCGGCTACTTCCGGTTCGGCGACAGCCGCCGACAGGCTGGGAACGCGGCTGATTTTCCGCGTTCCCAGCCGCTGCTATCACCCTCTATGCTGCTATAGCGTGTATATATAGACGCTATAGCAGCATAGAGGGTGATAGCAGCGGCTGGGAACGCGGAAAATCAGCCGCGTTCCCAGCCTGTCGGCGGCTGTCGCCGAACCGGAAGTAGCCGCCGGCGGGGACAGGACGATCGGAGCGGGGCTGCGAGGGCACCATCCAGCTTCGGGGTGCTGAGGGATGCCCCAGGTGAGTAAATGTCATTTTTTTTTTTTTGACTTAAGTTTTCCTTTAAGTTGGACAATGTGCTATCTCTGTCCCCTGTACCTCCTCTGTGCCCCAGTGTCCCCCTCTGGGTCACCTCTGCCCTCTGTACCTGCTTATCAAAGTTTAAAAGCCATTTTTTCTTAGAATTTTTTAAAATCGATTTTCTCAAAAACTACAAGTCCAATTTGAAAAATTTATTTTTTGGCTTGTTCCCATGGAAACACAATCCATGCCGTTCATATCCGCGGGTCGTTCATAAGTCGGGGACTACCTGTACATGTATGAATACACCCTACAAATGACTTGTTCAGTCCTTGCCCACCCAGCACTGCTGATCCGCCAAAGCTCTGACATGCCTTTTAAAGAGTGAGAGCTACCAGACACCGTTGGGTTTCATCAGAAGTACAGTTCTCTGTCCATCAGAAAGAGGACACAGAAGGCTGCATCAATCACTCTGGATCATCATGCCTCTAAGAGCATAGTGGTACTAGAATTAGATTGGCATCAGAATAACAAACTAGTTTAAACTTGCAAGCTTTATTTTTAGAGTTTTAATATGCAACTAATTAGAGAGAGGTTAGAAATCTGCACAAGAGGAGACTGAAGTTACTAATTTAGTGCCCAGCATTCTGAGCTTCCAGGGGCACAGCTTGGTGCATTTACATGTTATTTACCCCAGCAGGTTATACATCCTGTGAACACCTCATTAGGTAGCTAGCAAGAAAGCCTGCTGCTGCAGTCACTATATCAGTGCTGATACTTTACCTTGGATGTGTGTGTAGGTGGGCTAGACAATATGTACAACAGTCACGTGTTCTATATTAGAAGCAGCAAACAATGTATAAATCACTGCATGGGAAGCAGGACCCAAACACATTGCCGCAGACAAACAATGCATCATTAAGATTTAGTTTATTGCGCTCTTCAGCTCAGCTATAAATGTGATCCAACTCCCACTGCATCTCAACAAATCTCCACGTTAAAAGCAATAATGTTTGATCATTCTAGACTTTATTGAAATGTATCTCTAGGCTCAATGGCCCATGTAAAAGGCAGTGGACCAGATAGGAAAGTTTATCTCCACTCACTGCAGAAAGTTTTGTTATTATCAATTTCTTAATTAACATTTGAAACATTTTCATTGATCTCGCATAAGAGATATACAGATACAATCCCTTAAGCTGAGGACTCACATTGATGCTTCTGGACAATTTGATCACAATGATCAAATTCCCTGGAAATTAATTGTCCCACAACACATTTGACTAATTTGCTTTCAACAAAATTGTGGGCCATTGATCTCTATTGCGAGGGGGCAGGGCAGAAAACGAGCAGTGAGGCTGCCATACGGAATTGTGCTGCATGTGGTGCAACACATGTGGATCAATCAGTCAATGCTCTCTAGATTTCTGCAGAAATCTATCAAGACAGATCCTACACCACACTACAAACTCGATCACTATTCTATCTGCGAGAGTTTGATCAGCTTGGCATAATGAACCGGGTAGCTTTATAGGGCCAACCATGCCTCTGAAGCCAGGACATCATATATTGCAGCTCAGTCTGGCACATGGGTAGTTAAAATTACATTCATCTTTCAACACTATGGAATATCTAGTGACAGCTTCATTTGCATGATCTTTATTTATTGAAAGTGTAAAAAAAAAAAACAAAAAAAAAAAAACGTAAAAATAGCACAAAGCAAAATGTTCAGCAAGTACATTTAAAAAAAAAATGCTTGCATTTGCCCAAAGCAGGGCTGAGTAAATCCCAGGACCAAGGTAGCCAGGGCTGCTAAAAAAAAAAATTTGTCCGGTTCCTACTTTTTGAGGTTTTCTCTAAAGCCTCAAAACACAAATACAAGGAAAGTTAATCCCCTGGGTGACAGTTTGGGGCCAGGTTTTGTACAGATGCCCAACAGGCCTAGAGGCTAGCAACACATATGTTATTAAGGAGCAGGGAAGAGGGACAATGCACAGCCTAATGGTCCATACACGTAACTAATGTCACCTATCGGGGATCAGGAACTGATCCCTTGGACGTCATGACTGGGCCGATGCTGTACAGATGTGGAGTCAGCTGTATAGCTGATGCATTCTGTTGCTATGCTATTCCGATTCAGGAATGAATGTGGCAACCAGTGGAAATAAGGCCCTAAGTATTCAGTCTGCTAAAGGATAATAGCCTTCATAAGGAAGATTGGACCATACTATGCATATTTTAGAACACTGGACACAAGCTTTACCTGTTACAGGCACACACAGGGCATTTGCCAATGAGGACCAGGTTAAATGTGATACAAGTCAAGGGTTGTCCAATCACCACAATCTGAAAATGTTTACAGAGTCATTGACTTCAGTCTTGATGCCAGGTAATATAAACTGATGGAACAAGACTTGTCTTGAACAGAATAATGGCTATATGTATGCCAGTTGAGAGAAATATTGTCTGAGGGTTGAATAGCTCACTTTCAAAAAGGTTATTAATTCACTGTACAGCCAAAAGTTACTTCTCCAGCGCCTCCTTTGCAGTGATAAATAAAATAAATTAGCCAGTGCAAACCTTTTTCTTAAATATAATGTAAATGGCTAAAAACCAGAAAATGCATGGACTTTTCTTCAAAATTCAGGTCATAATGTCAAAATGTAATATGAAATAATCAAACTGCAATATGTAAGGGAGTGTTAAGTCTCACAGTCTTGCCAAAAACCATCACACTCCTGACCGTTGCACATGGAAATAGTCAATGAGACGCTATTTCGACTTGATGCAAATGTTCATTTTCTGCAAATGTATGCAGCTCTGATCAAATGCAGTAGCGGATTATTCTGACGAGTCCAATTACAAGTATTATTCGCAAGGGACAATGGCATGGTGCAGGACAGAGGGGCTTCTTGTTGCAGGTGAAGTGTGCCAGACCTTTCAACGACCTCGAAGGACATCTGTACACACGCTAGAGTGTCAGGGAAGAAGGCCCCAACCAACCAGCTTGGCCATGATCAATTTAGTGTGTGTAAAAAGCTTTAAAGAGACTAACAAAATGTTCAGCCTTATTTCTATCCTATAAGTTGCTATACCTGTTCTAATGTGGTCTGGCTTACTGCAGCCTTTCCTAGTTGCACAGTGGCTGTGTTATCTCTGTTATATAATCTAATCTTCTTTCCTCTGACGGCTTTGTCGGGCTCAGGCAGGAATGAGCCGTCTGCTGTTATAGGCAGAAGCTATACACACCCTCTCCACGCTCTGTGTGAGTCACAGACTGAGCTTCTCTGAGCCTATCACAAGCTGGTTAGTTTGTTTGTAAACACTGCCTAAACTGGCAATTACAAGCCAGGGTTGCAGCAGGGAGTGGCAGAAACAGCACAGAGGGGCCCAGATCATAATGAATAGAATGGTATGCTTTTTATTGTAAGAATTTTAGAGTACAGATTCTCTAATTAAACAAGCACATTGTAAAGGTACGCTTTACAATGTGTAGCAACTTAAGTTATGTACACAAAGACCAACCTGCAGATCATCATCTGACTTTAGTCTGTTGGATGATAATCAGGGGTACGTGTGCAAACAACTTGATAAGCAACTGATAACAGGCAGTTTGATCAATCCAACTGTTGTATTAATGACGGTCTGATATCATACAGTGGGTGCGTGAGTACAAGTTGTTTGAAAAACTTGTGCTTGTTTTGAAAGTGTAGTCGTCAGTCCTCTTGCATGTGCAGTATGTTAATTGAGTTGGTTGTTTAGCTGCCTAGGTGTGTGTACGTACAGGTCATGTGGTTTGTCATGTTGGACGTGTGTATGAGCCTTTAGAGGAAATCACAAAGAAAATTATCTTTAGGACTTGTTCATAATATGTGCAGTCCACATAGTATGACCCTTTCAAAATTACATTTGCTAAAGCAAAATGAGCAGCTGGCCAATACTATATAATTATTCTGCTTACAGCCAAAAACCCCAAACCTTACTACAGCATCAGTGTAGTTCAAATTACTTTATATTATCATTTTATCTTGTTACTGCAGCATAATTTCAATTACAACAAGCGACACCCCATGCCTTCACTGTCATCCTGTTACTGGTCCTTGCTGTTGCTATACACTGTGCTAGGCCACTTTTACAGCATCTCTCGCTTTGAAACATGCTGCTGTCGCCAAGCATCTTTTAAGTTGGTGATGGACCAAAATCAGGCAAACTAAGCGGAAAATGCTTTCTCCCCATGCTTTAATACAAAGGTGGAGGGTGGTTAGGTCATACAGGATGAAAAAATGTCCAATACAAACTTTAAATTGCATGAGTAAGGAGATCAATCTGCCATTTCTAAAAGTCCACAATGCAAGAAGGTACATAAGATTTTACGGCCTTTCCAGAATTCTAGACAAAGTGCCTAATTCATTCTTCTAATAGCCCACAAAGCTGGAATATATAGAACATTTGTATTCCATTCCAGAATATCACACACATGAATAACCTAAAAAACTATCGGTCATAAAGATATATTTAGATTTAAGTGTCCATTTAACTTGCATTTTCACAGAAATATAATGATTACTTAATAATGCAAGATACCTGCATAATTCAGGGTTTAACCCCTCCCCCAAGTTAAAAAGGGAGCAGCAGCCCTGAATGTGTAAATCTGCATGAAGCAATGAAAGCAGCTGGTGGCTGTCAGGAGACAATTTGTGTTGCAACCCAGTGCAGCACATACACCTCTCCCTTTGCAGCTGCCAGGTGTGCCGAGTTCATGTTCTTTGGCTGTCATGAGTATAAGAAGAAAATCACCAACAATACAGATAAATATTACCATGGCAGTGAGGAGCAAAAAAATAAAATAAAAAAAAATCCTAGTATACAAGTTACATCACATCGATTTACTGGCAGCTGGTTTAAACATTTAAACAAAGTCCTAAAAACGCCCATGAGCTGAACACTTAACGAATCATCGTGTTTTCGATCAGATCATTCATAACGCATTGTATGAAAATAGAGATATGAATAGTTTTATTAAATAGGTTGATCAGTGTGGTGGATTTTTTCATAGATATGATCGCAACTGGTTTTCAATATTGGAATCAGGACTGTGGCGTTGAAGAGTCAGAACAATTTTTGTTTACCTTGAGACAGAGGTTTCATAACTTAAGGAGTTGGAGTATTTTTGTACTAACTCCACAGACCTGACTGGAATAATTTGGATTTTTTAATGTTTGTGGATTAATAAAATACAAACTTTTCTTTTGAATGACCTTATCGAAAGCACAATCATTCGCTAAAAATCGCACTGTTATTAGGCACCTTAAGGTGAACCTCCGGACTAAAAATCTACTCAGCAGCACTGAAAAGGCTTGGAGTTTTTTTTCACAGCATCAGAACTTCGTTTTTCTTATTAAAGCATCATTTTAGCTGCATTTTTAGCAAAGCTCCACCCATCAAAGAAAAAAAGCCCGGGCTTTTTTTCCCTGATGCTGTGCAGAGCATGATGGGATTTCCTATGTTGTTATTCACGTTGCCTAGCAACTGGGAGAGGTGCTCAGGACACAGGACAGTTGGAACTGTGTCTCGTGCTCCCTGTCACCTCCTTTCAACCAAAAAGATGGCTGCCATCATGAAATCAAACATTTGCCAGTTCTTTTAAAACAGGGTGGGTAAGAGATATTACCTATCTATTTTAATTAGCATAACTAATGTAATTTAATTACAGTATGTTTGTTTAGGCTGGAGTTCCTCTTTAACTAAGCCGCCCAGATTTTTCATTATAAGTAAAGCCGAATGCCCGTACTCCCACAATTTTCAGGTTTAAAGGACAACTGAAATGAGACGGACATGGAGGCTGGCATATTTATTTTCTTTTAAGCAATACCAGGTGCCTGGCTATCCTGCTGATCCTCTGCTTCTACTACTTTTAGCCATAGACCCTGAACAAGCATACAGCAGATCAAGTGTTTCTGACATTGTCAGATTTGCAAGATTAGCTGCATGCTTGTTTCTGGTGTTATTCAGACACTTTTGCAGCCAAATAGATCAGCAGGGCTGCCAGGCAACTGTTATTGTTTCAAAGGAAATAAATATGGCAGCCTCCATATCCCTCTCACTTCAGTTGTTGTTCCAGAGAATGTCCTTTGAGAGAAGTTAGTCACATGACCCAGAGATATGTGCACATAGTATGAGTTTCTTCTTCTGTATCATCTGACCTTGCCCATGCTCGGTTCTGTGGCAGCATAAAGCTCTATTCTCAGAGGAATAAAGACCAGCTTATGCATTGTCCCAGACTCACCGCCCTGAAAAATGATGGGATTTTGGGAACAGTGAGGAAAGCTCATAAAACTGCTGTTCAGTGCAGGCAAGCAGTATCTGACATAACAGGAAGTCAGCATGGCAAGCCCAGCCAATCAGGTAAAAAGAAAATTAATATGAAAATGGTCTATGTGCAATGTAACTTATGGAAGATTCCTCAGAATAAGCAAAGCAAAAGAGCCTTAAAGAGCGTGTTAATTATTTCCCTGAATTAGTGACTATTTCAGTGGGAGAAGAATTTTTGGCTCAATACTAAAACGTGTTTAAGGATGGTTTCCTGGCAGGAATCGGGACTCAATCCCTTGTGTGACAGTTCATAACCAAGCCCATACATACCAAAACCGAGGCAATACAGAGAATAAAATAAAAAAAAAGCCCAGCCTAGTATGCTTTTACTTCAGAACATGACTATTGCTTTTTCCCATATGACAAACACGTTGTTTTGGAAAATGACAAGAGAACCTAGAAAATCGTCTCTGGAAAATCCCAAACAATGCACTGAAAATCCAGCAATTGTACATGAGTGAGATTAAATTTTGAAGTGTGGTGAATTGTGCACTTCCCAACCAACTCTTATTGATAAGAGAGAAACTGATCAATTGTAATAACATGCCACAACAGGCTCATATTTGGCTACCTTAACCTTTAGGGCCTGTACGCAGTGGCTGTGTTGTGCTGCGATTTAAAATCGCATGCAATATTTTAATCATAAAGCCTTCATGAAAAAGCAAATCATGAGGCGCTGTACACAGTGGTGTGATGTGATTTATTTTCATGAAGGCTTTGCTATAAAATAAAAAAATTTGCAACGCAGCCAGTGTGTACTGAGAAGCCCCATACATCCACTCAACAGCGGTATTTTAAGCCTAATCTACACGATACAATTCTTTATACGATTCTATTTACGATCCGATTAAATCCGGTGTGTGTGTGTGTACGTGTGTGTGTACGTGTGTGTGTACGTGTGTGTGTACGTGTGTGTGTACGTGTGTGTGTACGTGTGTGTGTACGTGTGTGTGTACGTGTGTGTGTACGTGTGTGTGTACGTGTGTGTGTACGTGTGTGTGTACGTGTGTGTGTACGTGTGTGTGTACGTGTGTGTGTACGTGTGTGTGTACGTGTGTGTGTACGTGTGTGTGTACGTGTGTGTGTACGTGTGTGTGTACGTGTGTGTGTACGTGTGTGTGTACGTGTGTGTGTACGTGTGTGTGTGTACGTGTGTGTGTACGTGTGTGTGTACGTGTGTGTGTACGTGTGTGTGTACGTGTGTGTGTACGTGTGTGTGTACGTGTGTGTGTACGTGTGTGTACGTGTGTGTGCTTTCTTCTCTGTTCAAGTATGCCGATAAGGTAAGGCATGTGGCTGCTGAATCATGGCTGTCAGGGCATGGCTTGACCTGACATGTTTGAACCTGATAACTTGTCACTACTGCTCTCTTTCCTTTTTACTCAGCCCACATCCTCCTTTCTCCATAAAAAGGAATGTTCAGCCAAACATTCTTGTTTATGCAGTAATTACCTAGCCAAAGACCTTACATGCAGATATCAGCTACCATTCCTGCAAATCAGCCACTCGGCATCATCGAAAGAGACTTTTCTAACGCTATTACACACCATACAGTTTTCTGGCAGATTTACCTGCCAGACCAATTATTTCCAACATGCCAGATTTGAATTTCGATTGATTTTTCAATTTTCCAATCGTTTATCTGATCATTTTTCCGTTCAATCTCCATAGAAGTGAACGAAAATCGATTGAAAAAAAAAAAAAAAAAAAAAAAAAAAAGAGAATCAATCGAAATTCAGATCGGACATGTTGGAAATAATCGATCTAGCAGGTAAATCTGCAAGAAATTGTATGCTGTGTACCTAGCATTAAGCAGAGCTGGAGGCATTGGGTGCCCCTATGGAAATGCCACTTTTAAAAGCTAAGCGGGTACTCAATAGGCAAGGTTAATAAAATGTGTAATAGCAACCTTTAGAAAATGTGTACCTACCCAATCTTCGAACTTATCTATTGGCTTTAATAGTCAGAACTGGTGACTCAAAACAAGTACACAGGCCAGGTGCTGTGACTTTACTGACTGCAAACTTGTATTAAAAGACAACTGAAGTGACATGGATATGGAGGAGGCCATATTTATTCCCTATTAAACAAGGCCTACTGCCTGGCTATTCTGCAGATCCTCTGCCTCAAATAGTTTTAGCCATAGACCCTGAACAAGCATGCAGCAGTTTAGGGGGTTGACATTTTTTGTAAAATCTGGCTCGATTAGCTGCATGCTTGTTTCTGTTGTGAATCAGACTCTACTGCAGCCAAACAGATCATCAGGGCTGCCAGGCAACTGGTATTGTTTAAAAGCAAATACACAGAAGCCTTAATATACCTTTTTTTATTTCAAGTTCCCTTTAAAGGGAACCTAAACTGAAGGATATGGATTTTTCCTTTCAAAATAATACCAGTTGCCTGACTCTCCTGCTGAACCTGTGTCTCTAATACTTTTAGCCACAGCCCCTCAACAAGCATGTAGATCAGGTGCTCTGACTGAAGTCAGACTGGATTACCTGCATGCTTGTTTCAGGTGTGTGATTCAGCTGCTACTGCAGCCAAAGATATCAGCAGGACTGCCAAGCAAATGGTATTGTTTAAAAGAAAACATCCATATGCCTAACAGTTTAGGTTCCGTTTAAGTTTGCTAAGCAAAAGGCACTGAAGTCAAAAGATCAATTTGACAGCCAGATCGATCCCCATTCGTCCCCGCGGGCGCTCCTTATCTTCCGCTCAATTCCCCGCTATTGTCCACCCGCGGGGAATATATCCGGCGTGTCATCGGACCTTTCGGATATTATCGATCGAGCCATCAGCGGCTCGACTGATAAGGGACAAACGCTCCGTGTATGCCCAGCATTAGAGGCAGAGGATCAGCAGGACAGCCACACAATGTGCATGGTTTACAAGAAAACAAATATGGCAGCCTCCACACCCCTCAGATCAGTTGGCACCTTCTGACTTTTTCACCAAAATGCTGTCAGTGGAGCTGGCTCCTAAAAATGTACTGCTGCTTACTGGATAGATCGGCTTCTGAATTCCACATTTTGTCCACCCCTTAGATTAGCACCCTAGTCCTGCAGCACTAGGTCAAGGTTCATATTTCACCCAGGGACACTATCTACACACTGACTGTTCTCGTCATGCTCCCTCTCAGGGCTCCTCTTTTCTCTCACAACACAGACACAAAATAGGTTAACTGTCTCCCTCCAAAATAGGCCCTATCCCCTGACCAACAGGGAGTGATGTGCATTGTTCAGAGTTTACAGATTGCCCAGCAAGCTCAAGGTGAACCAGAACTCCTAGGGGTTTGTAAGAGGATAAAATACCCTCTTAGGGCTGACGCACACCGAGTGGGTTTTTAGGCGTTTTTACAGCCGCTTGCGGCTGCGGATACGCTTGGTTAATGTATCTCAATGGGGTGGTTCACACCAGAGCGGGAGGCGTTTTGCAGAAACGCATACTCCCAGGGTGAGGCATTTTTTTGGATTGCGGAAGAGTTTCTGCCTCCTATGTAAAGTATAGGAAAAACACAAACCGCTCTGAAAAACGCTAGATCAGAGCGGTTTTGCAGGCGTTTTTGTTACAGAAGCTGTTCAGTAACAGCTTTACTGTAACAATATATGAAATATGGTACACTGAAATCCGCAGCAGCAATCCGCAAAACGCCTCAAAAATAAAAAGGTTCAAAATCTGCTAGCATTTTGCGGATCTGCTAGCAGGTTTTGGTGTGCCCCAGGCTTTACTAAGAACACAATTTTGCCTTTTTAAAACAGAAGGTATTTGAGATTACTAAGGTTGGAGTGAGCATATGAGAGTGTTCCACAATGCATCACTTCTGAATATGCAAATCATCCCTTTGTTGTCTCTGAAAACTAAATACACCTCCAGAACCGCTGGAATGCAATGATGTGCCAGCTTGATAGGGCCTGTTTCCACTACACGCAGATTCTGCATGCAGAAAACTGACTCCAATGAATGCCTATGGGAAATCTGCATCAGAAAAATCGCGTTCAGTGGAAACAGGCCCATAGGCATTCATTGGAGTCAGTTTTCTGCATGCAGAATCTGCGTGTAGTGGAAACAGGCCCTTAAATATACAGAGCCACACTAATCCATGCCATGCACTGATGAGGATCAACCAGTCTGAAACAGTCTGTATGCTTGTTGCATTAGTGTGGCTTTGTACAATTAATCATTTGCTCACTCCAACCTGAATAATCACAAGTGCATTGTTCAGTGTACTCCATAAGGCCTAATGCTGGGTACACACTATGAGATTCTCTGGCCAATTTACTGTCTGATCAATTATTTCCAACTTGTCCGATTTGCTTTCCGATCGACTTCCGAGCATTTTCCGATCAATTTCCAGTAACTAATAGGAAATCGATCGGAAAGCAAATCGGACATGTTGGAAATAATCTGATAGTAGATCGCCCAGAAAATCTCAGTGTGTACCCAGCATTAGGCCTTGTATACATACTAGTGGGGACTCAGCTAAGGCAGCCATTCAGGGCCATCTCAGCTGAGAATCTAAAGCCTCATACAAGCGGTACAATTTTCCATCAGATTGACCGGGAATCTGATAAGAAATTGCATCATGTGTAGACGTCCAAATTCTTTCAACAACAACAAATAACATTTGTAAAGCGCTTTTCTCCCATAGGACTCAAAGCGCATAAGCATGGCTCTGACCATCGTGGTACAGAGGAAGAATTTTATAAATCTGGAAATGCCAGGCTAAACAGGTGGCTTTTCAGTCTGGATTTGAATAGCTCCAGGGATGGTGCTGTCTTTACTGGATGTGGCAGGGCGTTCCAAAGAGTAGGGGCAGCATGACAGAAGGCTCTATCTCCAGATTTTTTGAGGTGCACTCTGGGAGTGACCAAGATTATAGATCAATTTTGCATTGATAAGTACAAAAAAAAAAAAAAAAACAATGATCGCAATCCGATGAGACTGGACAGAAATTATTTAATAGATCCATCAATCTGACGGAAAATTCTACCGTGTGTACCCAGCTTTACGTGCACAGGTGTCCCATAATGTCTCAGAGATCTGGCACAATGGATCCTTAATGCTGGGTACACACAATGCAATTTTCCATCCAATGAATGGGTAATCTTGTTGTATTGTGTGTACATGTCCAAACTGCTCCCAGATAACAGGATCAATTTGCCAATCATTCACAAAATCAATCCAGTTATCAGGAGCAGATTGGACATGCCGGAAAAAATTGCTTTGGATTGTGTCGACCAGATGAGAAGTTGCATCATGTGTATCCATTTTTAGGTAGCCATACACTGTACAAATTGGTGGTGGTGGTGGGCAGGGCTGTGGAGTCGGTCCAAAAATCCACCGACTCCGACTCCTCAGTTTAGGATTCCACCGACTCCTCTAATTTGCATATTAAAATTTTGTTGATTAAAAGTATGTAACATGAAATTCGTCTCTTAACTGCCAATGCTTAGGAATTTTACAAGACAACTGAAGTGAGAAGGATATGTTGACTACTATATTGATTCCCTTTAGACTAAAACTAGTCCTTGGTAAGAGTACTTGTAAAAAGGTACAAACCGGAACAAAGTACATCTATCAGGCCCTAGGCAATGTAACTGTGGGTACATGTAATGGTGGCCATACATGGTACAATAAAAACGTTCGATTATCCCGTTTTTTCGATCTAAATGATCGAATTGACTGAAAGTTGAAAATATCTTTTTTTTTTCGATCAAGAAATTCGAACGATTATCCCGTTTTTTCGAGAAAAATCAGATCGGACATGCTGGAAAAATCTGTATATTCGATCTAACGGAATAATCGAACTAAATTATCTAATCGAAAAAAAATGAAAAATTGTACCATGTATGGCCACCTTTAGAATGATGTGCAGGTACTCTGCAGGGGAATGAGGAGATTGTAAACAGACAACACCTCTGTGTTCAATGTGCACAGCATTCTCAGTGGATTCCCTGCAGCTCTGTGGGGAGTGCATATGTAGAGTATAGTACTACTGTGTAACAAAGTAAACCTGAGACAGATGAAATTAAAGTTTTATACATACCTGGGGCTTCCTCCAGCCGCCTTCAGGATAATCAGTCCCTCGTTGTCCTCCTCCACCACCTGGATCTTCTGCTAGGAGTCCAGGTACTTGAGCCAGTCAGGCGTAGTGCGCATGCACACACTCCGCCGCCAGGAGCATACTACACCTGTGCAGCACTATTGCGCAGGTGCAGAATGTTCCTGGCTGTGGGAGCGGCATGCGGCCGGACAGCGCTGACTGGCTGAATTACCAGGACTCATAGCAGAAGATCCGGGTGGTGGAGGACAGTGAGGGACTGATTAGCCTGAAGGGGGCTGGAGGAAGCCCTATGTATGTATAAAACTTTACTTTTCATCCGTCTCAGTTAACCTTTAATTTGTAGTCACCAAACCAAAATTTTAATAACATATCAAATTATTTGATTTCATCAGCAAAGGGAGTGCATACATTTGCATAAATCAGCATCAATGCAGAATTATTTCCATCTCGTTGACCATCTCTATTAGTGGCACAGCTACACATCAGGCTTTTTTCTTACAGCATAAATGTTATTTAGTATATATAAGAGATTCCTGTGTACCCATCATATATACAGTCACAATCAGATATGTATATCTGACCTTAAAAATACGGGGACTGCTTTATTGAAGCAGCACAAGTAACTAATTTTGATTGGTTTATTTCATTTTTGTGGACTAAGCACAGCTATTACTGTATATATACACATTATTTTTAATGACTATTATCTGAGAAATAGAACATTTTATCATATTTTCTATTTTAATTACAATTACAAATTCATTAGGAGTTGGAGTCCGTGCATTTTTTCCCGACTCCGGCTCCAGGCACCCAAAATTGCCCGACTCCACGACTCCGACTCCACAGCCCTGGTGGTGGGGTTACCCAATTAGACATTTGATCAGGTAAAACATCTCCTAGATTGTACATTAAAGTAAATTTAAGCGTTTTAATCGATAAATCATGTTTTCCTATGATTGATATCAAGAGCTAAAAATCAGTTGAAAAATTGATCCGCAACACTGATCTTTAGTCGGTCGCAAAATAATCGTTATACTGATCATATCAATCAAATGAGAACTGAAAACAAAATCAAGTGATAATTGAAAAGCATGTGGCCAGCACGGACAATTCAAACGAGTTAATGGTTAGTGCAATTGCCTCACCTGCATCATCCCGACACCCCCATATTCATCATTACACGCTGCTTAGCTATATGGGACCAATGTATCCATATAGCTCCCATTTCCTGCACTGTCCCCCTAACGATTGAGATCATTACGGGCAACACAATTTGCACAGAGCTTAAGCTGGGTCTACACGTGCCGATGTATCTTATGCTCCATCTACACGGAGCGATCCGGCAGCTCGATTAGCCGGCGGATCGACTCTTCCGCATCCCCGCTTGCGTCGGATTCGATACCCGCTCATCCCCGCCGGCGGCACTTATCTTCCGCTCGATTCCCCACTATTGTCCACTCGCGGGGAATTGGCCGCAACGAGACTGGACCTGTCGGATCTTATCAATCGAGCTGCCGAATCGCTCAATGTAGATGGAGCATTAGTGCAGACTTCCTGAATCCCATACAATCACATGGTGGCTGATAGGTAATCCTTCAGATAGGAATTGCATGTTAATGTAGGCATGTGTATGATAGCCCTTTAATACGATCTTTTGCTTACTGGCAACTTACTGTAGCCCAATGTTTCCAAACATTGGGCCAAAAGCCCAATGTTTCTTTGGATTATAGTAACTATTCACACATACGCAACAGTGTGATACAAGTGAATTTTATTGATATTGACTAATACGGCTAATCACTCAACACTACTTTGAAGACTAATAGTGCCCATACACGGTACAATGTGTTTTTGTCTATTAAATTTTGTTTGATTATTCAGTTAAATCGAATATAAAGAGTTTTATCAAAAAAGGGATCATCGGTAATTTTCTTAATCGGGGAAAAAAAAGGATTCTTATCGACTTTCATTCGATTCAATCATTTTGGTCGAATACGTATATACTCAAGTATAAGTCTAGAAATTTGGGTCTGATTCACTTCATATAAGTATAGGGGTCAACTTAGACACAATTCACAGGCAACACTGATTACACTGAGTAATGAGTGTACTAATACAGTGTTTCCCCGAAAATAAGACACTGTCTTATATTAATTTTTGCTCTAAAAGATGTGCTAGGACTTATTTTTCAGAGGATGTCTTATTTTGGGGCAAACACACTGGTATTTTTCCTATACAAAATGTACATACTGTATGCCATGTGCAACATACACAGAGCTTGTCGTTTGCAGATATTGGCTCTCAAATACAAGAAATTGATTCTGCTGATCATGTGGGTAAGGGCTCGTTTCCACTAGTGCGGTGCGAATCACTGGGATTCCACCTCTGACGAAATCGCATGCGGATGCGATTCCGCGTGCGTTTTTTGCCGCGATTTCGCATGCGATTTTGCATAGGCAGGGTATATGCGAATTTAACCATGTCACTGCCTGGTTCAATTTACATTAGTTTTCATGTGAATTTGCACGCGAAATCGCGGCAAAAACCGCATGCGCGTTTACCCTATTAAATACATAGCCTGCGAATCACCTGCATTCCTCACGCAGGCGAAATCTGCAGGCTCTACCGTGCAGAAAAATCCTGCACAGAAAAACGCAGGAAAAAACTGACAAATGGAAACAGGGCCATCCACTTGTATTGGTTATGCGAATCCGCATGCAGAGAACGCATGCGGATTCGCTCTAGTGGAAACGGGCCCTAAGAGTTTATTTCTTGCAGGCAGAGTACTCTGTCAGTCTCCCCAGAGCTATGATAGGATAAGCTGTGTGTGTATCCTGGGAAGAGGTGAAGAGGTGAAGTGCTGGTGATGCTCATCATCACAACAGATCAGAAGGGCTGGCTCCAACAGAAACACAAGTTGCCTGACACATATATAGGACTGTGTAGAACTCACATTATACTGCTGCCCTCCTGTATCCAGGCTTTGTATTGAGCGTGACTTGCTGGTGTCATGTGGGATGCTGCTAGGGCTTAAATTCGGAGAATGTCTTACATTTCAAGCATTCTTGAAACTCCTGCTAGGTTTTATTCTCAGGGGATGTCTTACTTTGGGGGAAACACGGTAGTGACATTACCATTACCAGCAGTTTACCCAGTGGTAAGTGATACTGTAAAGAAAGGAAATGCTAAGAAAACACAGCTCTGAAAGTCCTGGCCACAACAATTAACAAGTAAAGGGGCATGGGTCAAATACTGGGCTGCATAAAAAAAGAGTGAATAATTGCAGCTCTTGGGGGCCTGAAGGAGGTATTGGATGCACTTAAGGTACAGGAGGGGTTAATGGCTGCAATACTGTATGCAGTGCAGTCATTAACCCCTCCTAGTCCCAAAAAGCAGCCATTAGCTTTTCTGGGTAGACTTATACGTGAGTCAGTAAAAAATTCCAGCTTAAAGAGACTCTAACAAAATTTTGAGCCTCATTTCTTCTGTTCTATAAGTTCCTATTACTGTTCTAATGTGGTCTGTCTTACTGCAGCCTTTCCTACTTACACTGTCTCTGTAATAAATCTTATCTCCTTTCCTCTGTCGTGCCTGTCGGGCTGAGGCTGGAATGTGTGGAATGTGCAGCACTGCTTGTCCTTGGCAGAAGCTTTACACACACCCTCCAAGCTCTGCATGAGTCACACAGTAAGCTAGTTCTCAGCCTATGATACTCTGGTTAGAAGCCAGTCTTTTGTTTGTAAACACTGCCTAAAACTGTTAATTACAAGCCAGGATTGCTGCAGGGAGTGGCAGAAACAGCACAGAGGGGCCCAGGAGAACATAAGGAAGAGAATGGTATGTTTTTTATTGTAAGAATTCTAGAGTACAGATTCTCTTTAAGAGGGTTGAATATAGGAGTCAACTTATACACGAGGTCGACTTGTATTCGAGTATATACGGTAAACTGGAAAATGTAATGTTTTTATTGTACTGTGTTCGGGCACCATAAGTGTACCGGTATTTAACCACTTAAGCTCTCAGTCGTTTTCACTTTATGCATCCAAGGAATGTTCACCTCCCATTCATTAGCCTATAACTTTATCACTAATCACAATGAACTGATCTATATCTTTTCCGCCACCAATTAGGCTTTCTTTGGGGGGTACATTTTGCTAAGAGCTACCTTACTGTAAATGCATTTTAACAGTAAGAATAAGAAAAAAAATGAAAAAATTCATTATGTGTCAGTTTTCGGCCATTATAGTTTTAAAATATTACATGCCTCCATAATTAAAACCCACGTATTGTAATTGCCCATTTGTCACGGTTATTTCACCGTTTAAATTATGTCCCTATCACAATTTATCGCGACAATATTTTATTTGGAAATAAAAAGAGCATTTTTTCCGTTTTGTATTCATCACTATTTACAAGTTTATAAAAAAAAAATTTATCATAGATAAAATCTTTACATAGATATTTAAAAAGTTTAGACCCTTAGGTAAATATTTATGTGTTTTTTTATAGTAATGTTTTTTTTATTAAACATTTTATGTGGGCATTTTTGGGAGGGTGGGATATAAAAGTGTTTTATTTGGGGAAATATTTGTGTATTGTTATGTTTTTTAACTTTTACTTGTAGTTTTACTTTTTGGCCACAAGATGGCAATCTCGATTTTGTTTACATGACGTCACTCTAAGCGTACAATGTACGCTTAGAGGGACATAGCTTCAGAAAAAGCTAAGCTTCCGAGAGAAGCTGTCGATTTTTCAGAAGGGGAGAGGAATCAGTGATCGGGCTCCATAGCCCGATACATTGATTCCGTGGCTACCGAATCCGCAGCCGGGAGTACGCGTGCTCGCGCGCGATCGGCCGCGGGAGCGCACCTGTCCTCCTTGACGTTTTTATACGTAAAGGAGGACAAAGTGGTTAAAGGGACACTTAAGTCAAACCAAAAAAAATGTTTTACTCACCTGGGGCTTCCAATAGCCCCCTGCAGCTGTCCGGTGCCCTCGCCGTCTCCCTCCGAGCCTCCTGGCCCCGCCGGCAGCCACTTCCTGTTTCGGTGACAGGAGCTGACAGGCTGGGGACACAAGTGATTCTTCGCGTTCCTGGCCACAATAGTGCCATCTATGCTGCTATAGCATATATCATATACCATATAGCAGCATAGAGGGTGCTAATGTGTCTGGGAACGCAAAGAATCACTCGCGTCCCCAGCCTGTCAGCTCCTGTCACCGAAACAGGAAGTGGCTGCCGGCGGGGCCAGGTGGCTCGGAGGGAGACGGCGAGGGCACCGGACAGCTGCAGGGGGCTATTGGAAGCCCTAGGTGGGTAAAACTCATTTTTTTGTTAGACTTAAGTGCCCCTTTAACAGTCCAAAGCAGAATTCACTTCTGATTCTGGAACAGACTGACCAAATCATGAAAACAAAAATACATTGCCCTGTCTACTACACCTAAAGTACAGTGTAATATGCTGGTGGCATATAAATACAGGAGGCAATAATAAACTATGTATGCGCAAGTAAAAAAAAAAAAAAGGGTTCTGTCTAAATAACATTTGTCCAGTGAAGGGCTGGATCTAGCTGGTGGCTATGAGCCTATGCAGGTTTATTTGAAAGAATGATAAATAAGACTAAACATGAGTAAACAGGTGTGTCTAGGACTGATAGGGTTTCTTTACCCAAAGGCCACAGTTTCACTTGCAGAATGACTAATACAATGACAGCCACTCTGAGCTGAATTTTACACAACACAAGAGAAATCATTTTACTACAGCTATTAAAGAATGCATTTGTTATAAAAGGAAATAACTGTATATTCTATATCATGTGTACATCACAAAATGACATCATTACACTAGCAGGAAATAGGCAGTCTGCAGCAGAAGTGAGCTGGCAAATCACAGCCTTAACCAGCAGTTCAGAGGAAGCAGCCAGCTTTTCACGTTAGCTATGCATCACTGCTACATGCAAACCATAGAATTCCTGACAGCTCTGGTGAAAATTAATGTTTCTCTAACATAACACAAGCTGACACTGAAATGTCTGACCTTTGAAATGTACAGAGCAAAGAGAAAAATATAGTCTCATTTCCTCAGGATTGCTAGACAGTTGTGTGTGCCTTGAGGTTCTGCAAGCTTACCAACAGCCCAAGCAGATCATATTTACATCATTCTATATACTGATTCCACACAACATAGACGCCTGATGCAGGAAGAGAGAGAATAATGGGTCAAATCTGAATCCCACCTTGCTTGTGACTAAGTGAGAAGGGGGAGGAGATAAGTCAGCAACAAAAACACAACAGATCCAGCAGATCCAATGTCTTCAGGTCTTGCAACGCCTAAATCCCTCCATCTTTTCTTATTCTCCCCCACCAAACGCCTACAGAGGAGGGTGCTGGGAAGTCTGCAGCAATTCTCTCTCCTACTAGAGCAGGTTGTCCTCTCCTGACACATTAGCATGCCCAACCAGTGGGGTGCAGGGAGCTCCAGCCAGACTGCACACAATATCTGACATCGAAACCCTTTAATAGACACAAAGGCTGTGACGTCTATTAACAAGCCAACCTGCTCCATTTACCCATTGCCGACTGGACTCAACCAGGACTCTGCAGCAATACAGACAAACAAGTAGGCATCAACTAACCACCAGCAGTAAAGAAAATAACAGGGCAGCAAGGAAGAAGGCAAGCAACCTATAGACAAGCCCATTCAAAAACATACACCTGAGGGTTGATCATAAATACTAGTAACAAAAATAGGGCTGGATGAACTCATCCAAGCTGGAAGCCTTTTTACACAGATATGACAGCCTGAATGGTTTACATGTGCTCCCTGTAGCAATACACCAATGACAACAAAGGTATCAAGAGTCTCAATCGCATTTGAATGGAGGACAATAGAAGAGCAGCTCTGAGATCCAATAAAAAGTAATGGCACTGGGATGGGATTACCAACAAAGCAGAAGAAGTTGAATAAATGAAGGTAAACAACAGCGTGGCTGAGGCACAACACTGATCAGAAGGCAGTGCCAGCCTGGCCATGTGCCCTGCTGCACTTGGCACAACTAATGTATGGAGGGAAATGGCTGGGAGCAGCCTGTCACTGGACATGAAGGCACATGCTGTATGTGTATACTGTGTGAGCTCAGCAACAGCAGCACTGTCTCGGCCCCCTCCTGGGATAGCCGGGCTGCAATAACAGAGCGGCCCCGTATTCTCCCTCCCATCTCTCACCTCCCGAACTGGCGGCCCAGGAGAGCAGGAACACAAGCCGTATGATCGCCATGATCAGGGCTGTCAGCAGCAATCACACATTGACCCAGCTGGCGTCCACTAGACTCGGCTTCCTGGCGCTACCTCCCCTCGCGTTCCAGGGGAAAGCGGAAGCTCCCGGTGTCCCGACTAGCTCTATCCGATGAGGAGGGAAGGAAGCTGGAGTCGACGCCCTCCGAACGACGTCACCAAGGCTAACCCCGCCTTCCCGCTTCCTCTGCTGCCTCCTGACAAATAATGGCTTGCCCAGGTTAACTCTTTCTAAGCCAAACTGCAAATCCCATAGAGAGAAAACAGCTCAACGTACAAAAGAAGGGTTAGAACCTCTTTGACGTGTTTATTGCGGTTTGTGGAGAAATCTCATTCATTTCATGCAACCTATTGTGGCTATCACAGAAGACAGGAAGTGAAATGAAATCTTAGGGCTCGTTCACACCTAAAATCGCTAACCACTAGTGATTTGCAGTAGCGTTTTCCGTGGGTGATTTTTCCGTGATTTAACACGGAAAAATCACTGTACAAATTCACATTTTTGGAGCGATCGCGAATTTAGCGTTTCTATATATGCTAATGGTGATTTCTCCAAAATCAGCGGAAAAACAGTGCCATAGACTAAAATAGCAATAGCGTTTTAAAAAACCGCGAGCGCTTTAGCGATTCCCGCTTAGGTGTGAACGCGCCTTTAGGATTTGTTTACATCTAAAATCACAATCACTGAGGCCAGCGTTTTGCGATTTTGTGAGTGATTATTTTTAGCGCTTACCTGCGTGCTACGATTTTTTGTAAAAACGCTTTTCTAAGCGGTTTTGCAGAGAGATGTTTTCTCACTTCCTGACGCAAGTCAGGAAATGAACTCTTTGTGAAGAACGCTTTGAAAAGAATAAATACAATGTATTAATTCCTAAAAGCGCTGGGGAAATTGCTATACAAAGCACTTTTTCAAGCATTTTGCGATTTCCCTATACCTTCCATTGAGGCGAATCGCCACAAAAATGGTACAGGCAGCGCTTTGGTGAGCGGATCAGAAGTGAACCGCTCAGATGTGAACACTCTCATAGGGAATAATTGCACAAGCGCTTTTATGGCGATTTTGAAAATTGCCGGGGCTTGAAAAAAGGCGAAATGCCCTAGGTGTGAAAAAGCCCTTACAGGGGTCTGGACAGCAATATCAAACCATCTATGGTCTTAGGGCCCGTTTCCACTAAAAGTATGCTAATTCGCATGCTATTTTTGGACACGAATACACATATGTGTATGTCCATTTTTTACATGTGAATTCACATTAGTAATTGCCAATTTACTTTTCTTGTCTTTTTTTATTTTTCGCTTCTCTAGACCAAGGATACCAGATGTCAAATATGTAACAGAAACGGAGGGAGCTCCCCCATTCTCCTCTCTGCCCCCCACATTATGCCTAAAAGCCCCCCTCCCCCGGGACGCAGTGACGTCATACGCAGAGCTCTCCCAGGCACGGACATGCGTTGTTGGATGCGGGCAGTGCCGATGCAGTAAAGCCCGACTCTCGCGACCCGGAAGAGGGTCCCGGGGGGATTTTAGGCATAATGCGGGGGCAGAGAGGAGAACGGGGAGTAACAGGCATCAGGGCTGCTAAGAGTATATGACTGCTCCCCACATTTCTGTTACCTATTTGACATCTGGTATCCTTTAACAAAAAACACTTGAAAATGCGCCAAAAAATGCAAAAACTGAGACAAAAATCTCATGTGGCGTCCAGAAACTTATGCCGCTAGGTACCTACAATGCAGATTTACTGTCAAAGTGATTTCCAACATGTCCGTTCTGATTTCCAATTTTTCATAGAAATGAAAGGAAAATCGCGGAAATCAGATCGGACATGTTGGAAATAATTGATTTTTACCATTAATCTGTCAGAACATTGCATTGTGTGTACTACCTAGCATTACAGCACTACTGTCCAGATTTTTCGTGGATGTGAATTTTGCATGTAATGGAAACAGGCCCATTGAAATGAATTCATATGAGAATTAGAGTGCAGCAAATCCACACGTGAATTCACATTTAGTGGTGTACACCATGCAATTTTCACTTAATATATGCAGTTATACAGCGCTACACAATCTACTGTAGGAACACAATTGCTACCAATTCATCAGCAATCCATATACAGTATTGTTACACAGCTAAGTTAATCTAATATTCAACAAGAGTAAGTCCACGGGGAGTGCGCCCAAGATTTGGAGATATATAAGCAACAATATAGCGCAACCCAGTCCACTGAATAGTTCTTGTAGTTCCACTCCAACTCAGTGTTCAATACTCCGCTGCATCCCACTTGCTGGGCTATTATATTCACTACACCTCCACCACACCCGAGTATGGAAAGGGACTCACCCTTTACTAAGACCTTCACTCAGGTCTTAGTCAGACACTGGGGTTATTCCCGGGTCACCCCCGACCACTGTGATCAGATTAGATGGTTCCTGACTTCTATTCTCGTGGGCTTTTGTCAGATGTAACCTCCAAATAAAAACTCCACATAGCGTAATACCGTAAAAACTGTTAAAACTACTAAAATTTATTGCACTTACAATTTTCCGCATAAAACATCAGCATGAGTTTTTTAACGGGCTCTCCCCCGCATTGATGGCCGCTGGTGGGCTCCCTCAATAGAGCGTCAGTTCACAGAACGGCTGCCGCGCGCACAGCCGCTAAGGAAACCCCGCGTGCGTTCGCTCACAGCACTCCACGCCAAAATCAGGCCCCGCCCCTGCCTGTGGGTTCACATTGTTGTTACAAACTGCTTGTGTCATATTATATCTAGTTGTAGGTGGACTACCAAAATATATAAGACTGAAATATATATTTATGTTTTTGCGCACTAACAAATATCAGATCAATTTTCACTTAACACTGTATTTCTGACTGAGAAAAAGATCAGATCTGGAAAAAAAATATATAGCGGGAAAACACAAACTGAACTATTTCACATTGTGAAGTAAGAGTTACAAACCCACATAAAACCTTGCATAAAACCCCTGACGAGGCTTCCAATTAAGGAAGTAAAACATGTAGGGTTGTAACTGTTACTTTACAATGTGAGATAGATAGATCAGCAAAAAGGAAGAAAAACTCGTAGGGTGGCACTAGATGCTCTGGATGGCAGCCCCAAGGGGGTAGCAGGGGTTATAGGCCGTGCCTCCGGAACAACCAGATACAATTGTAGCAAAGGAGAGCAGACAGATATCCGGGCACCAGCCAGCACAAGTAATGCATAAACTCCTTTATTCCTTCCCCAAGATCCCTGACAGAAATTTGCAAGGCCTTGCAAATTTGCTGAGATAGATAGATACCTAGTGAAATTGCAACTAGTCAACTGACCCTATATCCCCTACCCATTGAGCAACCTTTTTGACTGTGTAAGGCTTTGTTCAAATCTTAAAACGCAATCGCTGACGCCAGCATTTTGCGATTTTGTGGGTGATTTTTTTAGCGCCTCATGCGTTAGTGATTTTTAGTAAAGTGGTTTTCTAAACGCTTTTGCAGAGCGGTTCGATTTTTTACTTCCGGAAAAGAATAAATACAATGTATTTATTCTAAAAAGTGCTTGGGAAATCGAATCGCTATACAAAGCGCTTTTGAGGCAAATCGCCCCAAAAATGGTACAGGCAGCACTTTGGTGAGTGCACTGGAATCGAACCGCTCATATGTGAACAGTCTCATAGGGAGTCATTGCACAAGCGCTTTTAGGGCGATTTTGAAAATCGCTGGTGCTTAACAAACCCGAAAGCGACCTAGGTGTGAACAAGCCCTACTAGTCAGCAAATGTTTTTAATGCATTATTATTAATAAAAGTTAAGTTTTAGCTATTCAATCTCCTCCAGTAAGGTTAATATTGTGATATTAAAAAATATATTGTGTACTGATTGCCAGCGACCCATCCCAAGATCAAAATCCATTGATTTCTTGATCAGAAGCAGATTGGGCATGCTGAAAAATATCAATTGAAATACTGGCTATAGTTTCAAGTGTATGTCTTTTCAAGTTATTCTTAATTGATATCCAATTGGAAATCTGATCAGAGTTTGGAAGAATCACGTGTGTGTAGTGCTCTTCTACATCTGATCAAGGTCAGTTCTGAATATCGATCTGATCACCTCTAATAGGATCTAAAGTCAAAATTGCATGCTGCATACCAGACTTAAAATGTTCCTGAGACATTGTACACAGCAGCATTTATTTATAGTCTTCCACCAACCCCATGTACTCTGTGGGCTCCTTCGCCATCCTCCTGGGCGGCTCTGTTCATCTACAGTCTTCCCCTATTATAGGCTCCAGTTGCGTCAGTAGGACTGCCCTGCACAAGAACTCTCCTGGCGACGCAGCACAGCTCAACTGACACGACTGGAGCCTATTACCATAAAAGATGGTAGACGAATGGAGCCGCCCGGGAGGATGGCAAGGTAGCCAACGGAGTACATGGGTCTGGAGGAAGCACCAGGTAAGTACAAAATCTCAGGTTAAGGTGCCCATACAATTACAATTACAGATGTTCAATAGATTCGACCATCAGAGAAGGATCTATTGTTACCATGGTAGAGCAAATTAGATTTCAACATGAAAGCTACAGGAAATCTGTGCAGCTTCCTCCCCCTGCCAGGTCTCCTAGGTCTTCCATGTACTACTACTGTACAATCGTATCTCTCCCTTCACATTTCAGATTATGCTCTCCGCTAGAGCGGTGGAGGGGAGTGACGTCAGCGGAAGCTGGTGGACCACCAGACGGTGGAACACACGCTGGGGTGGCGGACGTTATAGCAGTTTGTGCGGACGGAGATCAGTGGTTGGAGACTTTGTCAAACTTTCTGGAGCTAAGGAGACGGCGCTCACTATTAGAAGAACTCTGATGATTCGGTCTGCCATCGGGATACTTCCATACCTTCTGTGTACCCCTCAGTCTCATGGTGAGTGATGCAGGCTTACCTGTCCGCTGGCACGCCTCCTCCTCCTGTGTCCTTCGGCTTTTTCCATCACTGCCAGCATGGAGAAAGACATGGGACACAGGAGTAGGTGTGCCAGCGGACAAGTGAGCCTGCAATACTTAGGCCGGGGGTACATAATTTACATGGTGGGTGATAAGGTGGGGGTCCGTTGGTCAATGAGAAATCGAACGCTGTTACTGCTGTGCATCCGACCGAGCCCTTTCGAGTGAGGTTTTGGCAAGAAAATGATCAAAATGACGATAGAATGGTCATGTTGCAGCATTGATCTCTGCCAGATTCGACCATTATGATTGAATTGGCTGCATATAGTTGGAGTAACATATAAGTACCTTAAAGGGAATCTGAAGTGGATTTAAAAAAAAAAAAAAAGATACTTACATAAGGAGAGGGGAGGCTCTGGGTCCTATAGAGCCTTCCCGTTCTCCTCACAGTCTCCGCGTTCCCCCGCAGGCTCCCCCATTAGCAGTCCACAACCGTTCGGCAGGAGATTCAAACGGAGGCACATGCGGGGGAATGAGAACAGCGTAAGGAGAACGGGAAGGCTCTATAGGACCCAGCGCCTTACCTCTCCTTAGGTGAGTATCTGTTTTGTTTTTTAAATCCACTTCAGACTCACTTTAACCGTTACTCACTTTATTTTAAAAATTAGTATTGGCTGGAGCTAAGCTTTAAATTTAATGTGTCCTTTTTATGCTTCGCTGACATTTTTTAGAGCTTTAGGCCTAGTCCACACTAGGTCCGGAAACATATCCGTGGCTCAGTTTTTCAGCTCGGATGAAAAACGGAGCCCCGGATACTAATGTTAAAAATAGCAGCTGTCCTCACACAAGAAAAAAATGGATCCGTCTGTGTTTGCAGGGCCCCGTTTTCAAAACCTGAACGGAAGGTCCAATGTGAACACATCACCAAATACAACACAAATCTATGCTAGTTTAAATGTAATGATTTCCTATAAACGTATTGCTATTTATGCCAATGTTTTGTATATTTTTCCTGTCTTCTCTAGTTGCAAAATGATCAAAAGTTGATTATTGATTGAAAGATCAGCAGGACTACTAGGTAACTGGTATTGTTTAAAAGGAAATAAATATGGCAGCCTCCATATCACTCTCACCTCAAGTTCCTTTTAAACAATGCAAATTACTTGTCCATCCTGTTGATCATGTGCCACAAATACAGGTGTGTGATTCACACTACTGTAACCAAAGGATGCCAGGCAACTAGTCGTGTTTAGATGGGAACCGCATTTAAAAAAAATTAAGCAAATACTTACCTAAGGAGAAGGAAGGCTCTGGGTCGTATAGAGCCTTCCGTCTCCTCTCTCGGTGCCCTCTATCCTGTGCTGGCTCCCCCCGTTTCAATTCCCGGCCGAAAGGGTATTTGGAAGTCTTCGGGAGCCGTGTCCTCCCGAAGACGTGTGGCTCCATACTGCACATGCGTGAGCGTGCAAGAGAGCGTGCTTGCGCAGGCGCAGTACAGGGTGGCCCTTCTTCAGGAGCACTCGGGCTCCCTGAAGACTTCTGAAGCCTCCTTCGGCCGGGTAAAGCAGTATTTGACTAATTTAGTCAAATACTGCTACCGGGCGAGCCAGCACTGGAACGAGGGGACCAGGAGAGGAGCGGGAAGGCTCTATAGGACCCAGAGCCTTACCTCTCCTTGGGTAAGTATCTGTCTCATTTTTTTAAATGCGGTTCCTATTCACTTTAAAAAGAAATACTGTAAATATGGCAGCCACCATATCCCTCTCAGTTCAGGTGTACTATATAATAACATCCCTAATACACTGCACCTATTGACACTAGCTAAAAAGATGGAACTACTTATACTGCCCAATACTATACCTATACTTACACTACATAGTAAAATAGTCATATATTTTTTTCCTGCAAAACATGTGTCAGGGCTTATTATGATGGAATGTCTTGTTTTTCCATGAACAACAATCTATATTTATTCATGAACCAAAAAAAAAAAATCACAACATTTATTCAAATATAGTCACATGGCCCCATTCTGCAACATCATCATAATTCTTCAAACCCTGAATTCCAACATGAATTTCTTGTGACTCGATTTCCTTTCTCCATGTACAACAATCTCCAGTTACAGAGAGTTCAGCGCTTGTCAACCTTTAGGGCCCAATGCCACTAGACCCAAATCCCTGTGTTCCCCTACATGCAAAATTGGGTGGGGCAACACAGCCTATTGAAATCAATAGGCTGCTGTCCAATTCGCATGCGGGGGAAAAATTAGAAAGCATGCAGCAAAAATGCACATTGTGCATCTGAATCACTATGGCCGTGGCATGGCTGAAAGGATTTGGGTGCGTTCTCGCATCACTACAAGTGGCGGTGTGCATCTCAGCACAGTGGAAATGGGCCGTTATTGTTTGGGGTCTTGTAAGGTCTTTTTACTGCAATTCTGTTGGGGGTGTCTGCCTTCCTTGGTGAAGGGTCTATTTGTCCTGCTGCATTATATTGCCATAGAATAACATAACATAGAATAACATAGCTGCCTGACACTATTTGCATTGACTATTTTATGTACTGTCGCTAGGGTTTATTTTTAGAGTAGGACTTATATTTCGAACATCCTGAAAAATCCTGAAAAATCATGCAAAGGCCGGTTTCACACTAGAAACCAGCGTTTTTGTTGTGGTGCGATGCCAAAAACAGCCTTCGGAGATTACCACGTCAATGCACATTACTCTCACTTCTGGCTGCAAGCCATGCAAGAAGTGAAGTTCTGTAGCACTCACTTCCTGTGGCTGAAGAACAAATTGCATGGAAGTATATTGAAAAAATATGCTTCCGCACATACGCAGTGGGAACACAATTTTTTTTGTTCAATATCTGTGTCGCCATAGACTTACATGACTTCCGGTCGCTGCTAATGTCAGCCGGTAACACGCTGTTCCTTTCTCGTCAAATGTGAGGCTTTCGGTGCATCGCACCGCAGGAGGTATGACATGTCCCATAGGTTTTCATTGCATTAGCGTCACCCTGCGTTAAACTAGGGTAATGCAAGGCAATGAAAATGTCTCAGTGTGAAAGGGGCTTATTTTGGGGGTAGGTCTTATTACCGCGGAAAAAGGGTAATAAGATGTGCCCACTTACAGTAACTAATTTAGTCTTACACTCCCTAAAAAATCTACTTCCTTGTAAGACATACACTTTAGATTGTAAGCTCAAAAAGGGCAGGGTTATCTCTTATAGGGTGTCCTCTTGAGAGCATCCTTAGTGGCTGCAGCTCTTGAGCACTTTGAGTCTGACAGGAGAAAAGCGCTATACAAATGTTTGGATTATTATTGGATTATTATTATAAAATGCATGTTTATGTTGCCCAACTGGACTATAAAGCTAGAGGATCTTCACTCCCACACCATCACTCTGTGAACACGCTATTTCCTTGTCAGTCCCACCACTAGTGTTATGGCCCGTACTCACGGGCTGCAGAAGTGGCCTGTCGCCAGCACACGTGAGCGTGCGGGCGACAGGCCGGCGACAGCTCCTCGCCAGGTCCCTCCGCGTACACACGCGGAAGAGGGACCAGCGGCGAGACGGAAGCTGTCGCCGACGTTCCTCCTCCCCCCGCCGGAAGCTCCATTTACCACAATGGAGGTTGCTGTCGCTAGTCCGCGTACTCACGCGGACTAGCGACAGTTGCGGGGGAGGTGCGGCGGCGACTGTCGCCATGCGATTGAAACTTTCAATCGCATGGCGACATGAGCGACGGGCGACAGTTCGGGGTGCGCGCGCGCGCGACGGCCCATACTCACGGGCGACCTGTCGCCGCAACACGCGCGCGCCGCGTGTTGAGGCGACAAAAGTCCCTCGTGAGTATGGGCCATTATGTCTTTTCGCTGCTTTACTAAAACTAGGGTCTCCATACTGGCAGGCAAAGTCCCCCGACTGCCCAGGGGACCACTGGCCTTTGAAATGTTACAATCAATTGATAGTAATGACAAAAAGTGTCAGCAGCATGACAGTGATTCCAAAATCTTCAAACACAGGAAGTAGATAACGGTTACAGAAAGTTAGCAATGCCTCAATAGCATGACAGTGATTCAAAGCTACAACCCAGTAACTAGGTAAATTCACAGCTGTGTATTTGAAATCAATGGAAGCAATCAATAATACAATTAAAATAACGCTCCAGGCAGGATTTAGATTGTTTACGCAACATGAAGTTTATGGGATATTTGGAAGGAACATCATGGAACACTATTAAGATTGTTATAATCATGAATGGATAGTCAGGATTACTGCAGGAAAACTGAGGGCACCATTCCCAAGGCCAGACCATTTATACTTGAAATGGTAAAGCATCTACTGGTACATTTATGCATTAACCAAGTTCCCCAGCAACAGCCAAATCTCAGGGGAATAATCACTACTGGCTCAAAAACCCAACCAAGCCAGTCTGTTTTTCCAAGGAGGGCTACCTGCAATGTTGTAGGCTGTCAAACACATGAAGTTCATCTACCCACCACTTATCAGATTAGGCAATATTCATCTCATCTGAATGCACTCCTTAAAGGGAAGGTCTGAGCAAAATTATGTACCCGTATAAATAAATGTTATACAATTTTATAAAATTATGTATACATTTTTATGTATTCTATGTCCATATTAAAGTAAATATGGAAGTTACATTTTTGAAAATGTAAAAAATTAGACACTCAAGTATGCGCAGTACGGAGACGCCCCTCTTCGGGAACATTTGGAGACACTAGTGCTCCTGAACCTTTCTGAGGGCTCCCAGAGGTGGCAAATTCTTTCAGCGCACAGTGGGGGAACCGGGACACTGAGAGACCAGGCAGGCTCTATAGACAAGAGCCTTCCCTCTTCATAAGTGAGTATGGGTTTTCTATTTTTTCTAAAACCACAGTGTGCCCCTGCCCATGGACGCGCAATGTAGGACGTGCAGCCTGGCCAGCATCTGTACACTAATGCCCGACTCCAGCGACCCGGAAAAGGCATTTAGGTAGGATCGGAGGGGCAGAGAGGAGAACTGGGGGAAACAGTGGGCATTAGGACAGCTGCCAGGACATATCTGCTCCCCCATGTTTCCTATTTTGTTCGTCTCTAGTACCCTTTAAAGTAGGGGTCCCCAACCTTTTTCATCCCGGGGACAGCTATCCAGACCAAACTTTTCTCTGGGGCCCCGGGAGGGGGGGGGGGGGGGGGAAGGCGAGTGTTTGACGTGGGGGGCGGTCAGGGTTAGCGGCGGTAGGAGCGCCCCCCCCCCCCCCCCGACTTGGTAGTGTATAGGTAAGTAGATATCTAGGTATAGTTGCCCCAGTATAGTTAGTTAAGTAGTATAGTTACCCAAGTATAGGTAGTATAATTGCCCCTGTATAGCTAGTATACAGTAGTTACCCCAGTATAGCTAGTATAGTTACCCAGTATAGCCAGTACAGCTAGTATAGTTACCCAGTATAGCTAGTATAGTTACCACAATATAGCTAGGAGGATAGGTGCCCTGAGTGCCCACTCCCCCCGCAGCCGCCGCTCCTGTTACCTTATGAGCTGGCAGCTGCTTCCTCTCTTATATTCCCTGGTGGCCCATATATACATCGCTGTTACCATGGGAACCACTGTCCCGCTTCCTTTCTCCTTACAACAGCCGTGGGACGCACTGCTGTTATAGAAGATGGTGCATGGAGGAGGGGGGCCACCAGGGAATATAAGAGAGGAAGTGGCTGCCAGCTCATAAGGTAGCAGGAGCGGCGGGCGCGGGGATAGGGAGAGCAAGAGGCCCGGTGGTTGGGGACCCCTGCTTTAAAGGACACCTGAAGTATGAAAACAATAAAGGCAATCCTGAGAATCCACATGGGGAGATGTACTAATCCAAAACCTGTCGGTAAGAGCTTTAAAGCTGCCAGATTGATAATACCTACTGCAAGTGACTGTGACACTGTAAACATGTTATTTACAATTACATTTCATTCTGGGACAAATGTACATCTCATATGTATGTGTCCACATATATTTTACATTTTTCGTGCAAAAGGAAAAAGAGGCCTTGCACATCACTTAAAACTTCACTTTTAATAGATCCAGGTAAAAAGGCATACATTACATCTCCATTTGAAGTGGAAAGAGAGGTACAGGCAGTATAGGGAGGTCCTGTACCTCTCTTTCCACTTCAAATGGAGATGTAATGTATGCCTTTTTACCTGGATCTATTAAAAGTGAAGTTTTAAGTGATGCGCAAGGCCTCTTTTTCCTTTTGCATGAACTGTTGTAAATCACCTGGCCTTTTGCACTCCATGTTTAAACCTTAAAGCTACTCCTGTGCACGGAGCTACATCTACGTTATTGGTATATTTTACATTTTTGCTCTGAAAAAGGAGTTGGATTAGACTGTATATTTTTTCCACAAATATACGGATGACTAAATAATAGGTGAGGCATTTGTACAGGAAGCTGAGATGACCACATTGTTGCACTGAGGTTGCATAAGAATGCACAAGAATAGCTTCTCCAGACAACTGGTCAAGAGCCCTGTGTTTGGCACTGCACTGGCTCTTCATCGGAGTTATAATGATAAGGATTACAATTATGAGAACTGCATATTGGTAATGATATATGTTCTCTCTCCATTCCATGCTCATGGATTTATCTGTAGCTACACCATAGCTAAATACAGTATAGTGTCTGGTTGTATTCTAACCAAAGGAGGAGCACATCTCTTGCAATTACAAGAGGAAGCCTCAGACTTCTATGGTGATCCCAAACATGGCCATCACAGATGCATGAGGGGGATAACTGTCTCAATAAGGAGCCTCTCACATACTTGCAGACCCTCCCTCTAGTGTTTCCTGTTTCTGTTGTACTTTATCAAATGAACATGTAACAGTATTGGTGATGTTTCAAACCACACATTGACCACATATGTATTTGTACTTGTGATGATGGAAATCCTGATTGTACTGTGTGTTGAAATACCCATGTATCGATGCTTCCCATTATTATCTGCTTTGTACTCTGTACAGCACTATGGAAGATGCTGGTGCTATAGGAATAAAAAAAAAAAAATAATACATTTAACTAGTCTGCAGGCCGAAGTAAAAAAAGAAGTGACAAATTTAATTTTAGTTGTCACAGTCAATGATATTTTTCTTTGCATTCCCGTCCGCAATAGCGTCCTGTGCCTGTGCAGGACGCTATTGAGGACGGGAACATGAAGAAGGATACGTGTGGCCAGGCCTGCGCAGAAAGCCTGACGACTCTGTCAGCGAAAACTAAACTAGCTGGCTGTGGGGGCCCAGAGGCTCCGTGAGTGACTGCAAGGGCACGGGACGGCTGCAGGGGACTGGAAGAAGCCCCAGGCAAGTAAAACTGATTTTTTATTCCTGGCCTTTTAAGATGTCCCTTTAAGATGTCCCTTTAATGTCCCTTTAAGATGTCCTTGAAAACAGTTACCCTGACAAGAAAATGTGCTGACAAAGCTAAGATGGCCTCCATGTGGCTGTAGAAGCCAACCAAAAGTAGTGACAACTGGCACCTCCCTGCAAGAACTGGAAATTCTACTAAGGTGAGAGGCACTCTGCAGCTTGGAGTTTTAAACCACATGGCTAAGGGAAGGGTAAGCAGCTCACAATCCCCCTGCATTCTAGAACGCTCTCTCACGCTAGCTATTCATCACCAATGGCTCAGCCCTGCTATCCCAAGTCACTCAATGAAATAGAGGAAAAATCCTCATCCGTAGTGCCACTTTCCACATTGAAATTTGCTTGATAAACATGGGTGGCTGGTATGAAAAAATCCTGGCCATAAAGCAAAATGCAGTTTCTGTTATCTGCTACACATAAATTACACTATAAATGGTCTGTTAATATTATTATTTCGTATTTATATACCAATGATTTTACAGAATGTATACATAGTCTTGTCAATAACTGTACCTCAGACAGGCTCACAATCTAATCTGTACCATAGTCATATGTCCATCGTAATATGAACCCATAGACAAGACATTGTAGTCAGCTGAAATCAGCTGGTTTGGCCAACCACTTGCTGCATGAAATACCTTTTATTATAAAAGCAAACTATCTTTCTTGACAAAAATTTAAATTTTCCAGACTTCTGAGGAATGTTGTATAACCATAGCAACCTGTCTGGCAGAGAATGGAGAAATTATATTTTCCTCTGTATCAGCAAACCACTGACTAAAGTTTGCAAGCTTCTTTAATATACACACGCTAGATGAAATTATGCTTTGAACCGAGTATGTGTACAGCAGCCTTCGATGCCTTGGCTAGCAATCCGCCAAGCTGGTCTTGAGTTGGCCATGAGCACTGACCTCTCCACTCATGCGCCACTCCTTCATCCCACTCCCCCTTAGCAACAGAACAAGACGTTAGCCTGCAGGCTAGTAATGTGCCCGTACAGTGTCGGCCTGTACTGTATTGGGTAGCAATCCCTCGCTGGTGGCTTGCCTTGTTCATGTGTTCGGGGTTATACTGGAGGACTATACAAACAAGTGCAAGGAGATAGGAAGAAGAGTGGAAAAGATGCCCAGATCAAGGACTGTGCTTTGTTGTCCTCAGATACTGCTTCGGTTTCACAGCTGATTTACTTTACACAGGCTTAGATTATACAGCGGCCCAATAATATAACATTTTAATTCTAAAATGCATATCCTTTAAAAAGGCATACATTAAAAAAGGGCGCTGAGAAATTTGGCGCCCACTAATCCTGATAGTAGAATATCAGTCAATTTACAGATTTGTTACCATTAAAGTGTAAAAATGATAGTGAAATATCAATATTAAAGAAAACCCGAGAGCAGAAAACATAAAAAAAATATACATACCTGGGGCTTCCTCCATCCCCCTTCAGGCTGATCGGTCCCTCGCTGTCCTCCAGGGCCGCCTGGATCTTCCACTAGATGCCCCGTTAAGTCTGCGAATCGGGGAGCATTCTGCACCAGCGCTCCTGGCCACAGGAGCGTGACAGGGGAGTGCGTGTGGCTGGACTGCGCCTACTGGCGAAATTACTGGGTGGATTGGAAAGATGGCAAGGGACTGATCAGCCTGAGGGTCCTTTCACACTAGGGCGGTGCAGTGCGGTAAATTTTCCACGCACGTCATTGATTGCCCAACTGGAAGTGAGCGTCACTTTCTGCTTGGACGAATGCCACACAGGGATTACCGCCAGTCTGCAGTGTGAAGCCGTCCTCAGTGTGAAGTCCCAGGCATGTGTAATTTTTTTCTTTCTGTTCCAGGTACACTTTAAAGAGAACCCGAGGTGTGTTTAAAGAATGTTCTCTGCATACAGAGGCTGGATCTGCCTATACAGCCCAGCCTCTGTTGCTATCCCAAACCCCATTAAGGTCCCCCTGCACTCTGCAATCCCTCATAAATCACAGCCATGCTGTGGGGCTGTGTTTACATCTGTAGTGTCAGTCTCAGCTGCTCCCCGCCTCCTGCATAGCTCCGGGCCCTGCCCCCGTCCCTTCCCTCCAATCAGCAGGGAGGGAAGAGATGCAGGCGGGGACCGGAGTTCTGCAGGAGGCGGGGAGAGCAGCAGACTGACACTATAGAGATAAACACAGCCAGCTCTGACAAGCTGTTTGTCAGCAGCGTGGCTGTGATTTATGAGGGATTGCAGAGTGCAGGGGGAGCTTAGGGGGGTTTGGGATAGCAACAGAGGCTGGGCTGTATAGGCAGATCCAGCCTCTGTATGCAGATAATATTCTTCAAACCCACCTCGGGTTCTCTTTAAACACAGATATTTTACTGTAGCTAAACATAAACCTATTCTATTGATGCCTAAACTTGAACACTCCCCCCACACACCTTAACTGCTGCCGCAACCCCCCCAACCCTTCCTCTCCCACACCTAACCATGACCGCTGAAGAACCCCCCCTCCCCCAAACACACACCCCTTCCATTCCTCCCAAATTTTTGTGACCAGAAAGAGGGACACTTAAGCCACTCCCCTGCCACACCCATAATCACGCCCATGCCACACCCCTGATCACGCCCCCGGAACACACCTAGTTATGCATAACATAAATATTTAATGAGAAAAGTTTGTTGTTTTAAAATTCAAACCATACTGGTCCTTTCTATCCTGGTTCATTTTCCTTCATATTAACATTTGAAAATAAGAAATATATCAATTTAACCACTTGCCGACCACGTCACGCCGATGGGCATGGCCGCGGTGGCAGCCCCAGGACCACCTAACGCCGATCGGTGTAAAGTCCTGGGGCTCTGTTTTGCAGCAAAGCTCCGCCATCGCCGCTCGGGAGACTGTCAGACGACGAAACCGCCATCTAATTAACATGTACAGTGCTGCGATCTACAGCAGCGCTTTACAGGGGACAACCGATCGCTGTGATAGGCAGAGAGGGGGGGGGAGGGTAATTTGCATAATAAAAATTAAAATAAAAATTCATTAAAAAAGACAGTAAATATTTATTAAAAAAAACAAACAAACAAACAAACCTGGGGGTGAGCAGACCCCACCAACAGAGAGTTGGTGGGGGGGAAGATCACTTGTTTGCTGTGTCGTGCGGCCCTGCAGCTTGGCCTTAAAGCTGCAGTGGCCTATTTCACACAAAATGGCCTGGTCTTTAGGGGGGTAAAGCTTGTAGTCCTGAAGAGGTTAAAGGATGGGAATAAAGTTTGGGGTCAAATAATCCTTTTTTTCAGTAGATAAAATATATACATTTACACAGATCTGTCCATCAGTCCTGAACGAGGGACAAATGAGGAGAAGAGAGGGACAGAGGGATCTTGTTCCCAAAGAGGGACTGTCCCTCCGAAAGAGGGACAGTTGGGAGCAGTGCCCTTCTGCTGCCAGTATTACAACAAAGGCAAAAAAAGTTTAAATTTCTGGCGCCAAATTTCCCTTCCTTGCCAATAATTAGTGGGCCCATATGGCGGCACACACATTTCCGACGCTAGTGGACACCCATATTTCCTGCTTCCTTTACAAAGTGCTATGCACAGATCACATAGGGGAACACAGGAACAGCCTGTTCCTGTGTCCCCTTATGTGATCAGTGTAATGATTGGCTGTTCCCATATCACCTACCTGTGTTCCATTATTTTTGTCAGCATAATGATTTGCTGTTCCTGTGTCCCCCTACATGGCAAGTGTAATGATTGGTTGTCACTGTACCCCCTTATGTGGTCAGTCTACTACCAATTGCTACACAAACCTGCTATCATACACTCAAATTAATCATAGCATTTGTGCCACTAAACTACATCAAACTTTAAAACTCTAGTAATCGTGACAATGATATTAATTATTGCCTCGCTTCTGGTGCTACCTGGAGCTACAAAACACAACCGTCAGCCTGTATCTTTCATTGCACCTCTGCGCCTTTAAGAAACAGTGTCACCCCGTTTCTGTGCGCTTGCGCAGTAGTTTCTCTCCACTTCCTGCCAAATAGTGCTCTCCATTGGGCGGGTCTATTCGAGGCCGAGGGTGTGAACATTGGTTTCGGTGACATCACGGGCGTCGACTTCTGTATCATTTAACCTTTCCTCAGCCGAGAGTAATTTTAGAGACGTCTTCTAGCATAGCAAGGGTGTTGCTGTATGACGTCAAATGCTCAAATTAGAACCGCGGCTTAGAGATAATGCAGAATTATCTGCCAGCGATGTCAAATCATAAACATAGCTTTTAAAATGTATGTTCTGCATGGTACACTGGCTGCGAGGCTGATAATTCAGTGCTGCAGTGATCATGTGCTGAAACGAGGGATACCGGCCTTCTTACTGCAGACACATCACATGAGCATGAATCTATTTATTGTACTCAGCTTGGTGTGAAATGTGCAGATGGCTAACGGTTCTTAAAGCTAAACTGTACTCTCATTACTCTAAAAAGAGATCTCGTTAGACAGTACAGTCAGATTAATGGAATGATTAGTAAGAACGGAACTGGTTTTCTGCTGACACCATGCCTTCAAAGTCTTGCTTATCTCCTGAGTCCTGACAGAACACCTTAAAGAAGTTATCAGCCAAAATATGCTTCTCCATGATATACTTACCCAGGGCTTCCTCCAGCCCCTTGCAGCCGACTTGTCCCTTGCAGCATCTTTGCTCGCAGCCGCCGGCCTGGTGTCTCTGCCGATGCACGAGCGCCGCTGTTAATCAAGTCCATGTTGTCCGCAGTAGTTTTGCGCCTGCACAGTACACTGCAGATAATGTGGACTTGATTGACAGCGGCACAGGCGCAGTAAGAACAATCTCAAGGTCGGCCTCTGCACCAGTGGGACCCCGGGCTGGTGGCAGCGAGCGGAGATGCTGCGAGTGACATGGCTGCAAGGCGCTGGAGGAAGCCCCGGGTAAGTATATCATGGGGCAGCATATTTTGGCTGATAACTCCTTTAAAACATGGAAAATTGAAGTAGCATGAGGACCGGGGCCCATTGGAGCTGTTTCATCGTAGATTTCTGCTGTCGATTAACTGGCTCTAAGAGACAATGGCTATCATTCATAAAAGCAGTGCGGTAAAAAAAAATCTGTGCGGGAAAATACCACATTCGATATTTTATACTTCTGTGTGCTCAATCATAAAAATGTTTACAGTTGCGATAGCAGTGCGGTATTTTCCCGAACTAGGCTGGCTCTAGGCAGGCGGTAGGCTTGCGGAAACACTAGAAGCTGCCGAGTTGATACATTTTCTCCTCCAGAGACAGCGTTACTATAGAAGAGGCAGCCCCAGCTTCCCTTTACATGTGCATTTTTTTAAAAACTGCCCCTGTTTGCCCTGAATCTGCGCTAAATCTGTCTATTAGGCTAATTTCACACCAGGACGTTGCGTTAGAGGGGGCGTTAAGGTCGCATAACGTCCCCCTAACTCAACGCCTGGTGGTGCTGGATCTGGACGTCAGAGTGAGCCGCGTTGTGCAGCTCACTCTGGCGTCAGTGATGCCGTGATGCGCACTCTTGTGCGCATGCGGCATCACGTGGTCCCGCCGGCCAATCGCCGCACAGAGCGGCTGCTCCAGGAAGTAAACACTGCACGTCATAACGTGCAGTGCATATTAATTAGCCATGTGCCTGGCCGCTCTCCGCTCCTCCCGAACATTACTGAGCATGTGCAAGCAGTCTAACGCGGCTCAGCCGCGTCCAAAGTACTGCATGCAGTACGTTGCCTTGTGACGCAACGTTACAATGTAACGCAACGTCCGCACTGTGAACAGCCCCATTGATTTTTCATTACTGTGCGGTGGGCTGCGTTACAGGCTGCTCTAACATGCGCCTGTAACGTCCCACTGTGAAACCAGCCTAAAGCTGAGTACACACGTACGATAACGATCGTTCAAAAACGAACGATAACGACAATTGGACCGATAATCGTGCGCTCCAAATTTTCCAACGATCGGTTTTTGGGACGATAACGACCGTTATCGTTCAATCCGACCGATCCAACCCGGCGGATTTTTTCGAAAGATAATCGTTCAATCGTTGCAGTGTGTACAAAGATCGTCCGATAACGCATGTTCTTATTGCCTGTCATAACGTCACTTCCGTTTGCGCACGCATTTTTTAATCGTTCGTCGTTCAGTACTTTATACTTATATCGTTCACGTGTGTACACAATCGTTCATTACGATCTTTTCCGTCTAATTTGAATATCGTGTAAACGTCACGAATCGTTCGTAACGAACGATCTTTATCGGACGTGTATACGAACCTTTAGGGTACATACACACATCAGACTAAAATGAAAGATCACAGACCAATCTTACCACCCTTCATGTAGTATGAGAGCCATACTCTACTCAGTCTTTTCTATGGAGCTGAACTCCACATCAGACAGAAATCTTTGCAAGATGCTGCACACACAGATGCTGTACAGACACATAAGATCAGTATCTGCAAAAGATCTGTTCCTGCCAAAAATCCATTCCTACAAATTGCAATGATAGTCTATGAGCTCTGCAGATCATTATACACACATGATTTAACTGACATTCATCTGCAGATCAAGCAATCTGAAAATCCATCCTGGTGGATCTGATCTGCAGATGAATGTCAGTTAAATCATGTGTGTATGATGATCTGCAGATCTCATAGACTATCATTGCAATTTGCAGGAATGGATTTTTGGCAGGAACAGATCTTTTGCAGATACTGATCTTTTGTGTCTGTACAGCATCTGTGTGTGCAGCATCTTGCAAAGATTTTTTTCTGATGTTGAGTTCAGCTCCATAGAAAAGACTGTGTAGAGTATGGCTCTCATACTACATGAAGGGTGGTAAGATCGGTCTGTGATCTTTCATTTTAGTCTGATGTGTGTATGTACCCTTAGTCTTTCTAAACAATCTATTTAACCATTTCAGCCCGCTGGGATTTTTCACCTTATGCATCAGAGCAATTTCACCTCCCATTCATTCGCTAATAACTTTATTACTACTTATCACAATTTATTGATCTATATCTTGTTTTTTTCCGCCACTAATTAGGCTTTCTTTGGGTGGTACAGTTTGCTAAGAATAATTTTTTTATAAATGCATTTTAACAGGATTAATAAGAAAAAAATTCATTATTTCTCAGTTTTCGGCCATTATAGTTTTTAAATAATCCACGCTACCATAATTAAAACCTATGTATTTTATTTGCCCGTTTGTCTCGGTTATGACACCATTTAAATTTTGTCCCTATCACAATGTATGGCGCCAATATTTTATTTGGAAGTAAAGGTGCATTTTTTCAGTTTTGCGTCCATCACTATTTACAAGCTTATAATTTAAAAAATGTTGGTAGTATACCCCTTCAAATGCATATTTAAAAAGTTCAGACCCTAGAGGCTCATACACACATCAGACCGTAGTCTTTGGTAAATGAAAGATCACAGACCAATTTTACCCCCTTCCATGTAGTATGAGAGCCATACCTACACAGTCTATTCCAGGGGCGTAACTAGGCCCCACCGGGCCCCCCTGCAGAATTTCTGAGGGGGCTCCCCCCCTGGGGCCCGCTCGGGGCCGTTTTGTGGGTGTTGGAGGGGACGCAGCATGAGGGGAAAGCCATGCAGCAATTCGGCGGGGAGGGGGGAAGGTCCCCCCCCTCCCTCACCTCGGGGCTCTCCCCTCTGCGCTCCCCTCCGCCTTAAATCTAAGTCCGGGCAGTGTCTGGGCAGCGGCGGGCAATCTTCGGGTGATCCGGATAGTAGTTATCCGGATGACACCCAGTACTGCTGTGCGGGCTGGGCGGAGGATCAAGCTTACCCTTCTGACGTCTTCTCCGGCCGTCCCTCGGCGCCTCCCACGATGCGTTCCACTCGGCGCTCACGTGACTTCAAACACTTCCTCCTTCAACCCGGGATGGCCGGAGAAGACGTCAGAAGGGTAAGCTTGATTCTCCGCCCAGCCCGCACAGCACAGCAGTACTGGGTGTCATCCGGATAACTACTATCCGGATCACCCGAAGATTGCCCGCCGCTGCCCAGACACTGCCCGGACTTAGAGCCCCGAGGTGAGGGAGGGGGGGGACCTTCCCCCCTCCCCGCCGAATTGCTGCATGGCTTTCCCCTCATGCTGCGTCCCCTCCAACCCCCACAAAACGGCCCCGAGCGGGCCCCAGGAGGGGGGACAGGCCCCCCCGTGGGTGCAGGGGCTGCAGCCCTATTGTTACGCCAGTGGTCTATTCTATTGAGCTGAACTCCCCATCAGATATAAATCTTTGCAAGATGCTGTACACATGCAACAGATCAGTATCTGCAAAAGATCCGTTCCTGCAAAATGCATTCATAGTCTATGAAATCTGCAGATCCTCATACACACCTTGTTTAACAGACATTCATCTGCAGATCAGATCCACCAGGATGGATCTTCAGATGATTGTCTGATCTGCAGATGAATGTCTGTTAAACAAGGTGTGTATGAGGATCTGCAGATATCATAGACTATGAATGCATTTTGGAGGAACAGATCTTTTGCAGATATTGATCTTTTGCAGATACTGATCTTTTGAATGTGTACAGCATCTTTGTATGCAACATCTTGCAAAGATTTCTATCTGATGGGGAGTTCAGCTCAATAGAATAGACTGTGTAGGTATGGCACTCATACATGGAAGGAGGTAAAATTGGTCTGTGATCTTTCATTTTCCAAAGACTATGGTCTGATGTGTGTATGTACCCTTAGGTAACTATATTTATGTCTTTTTTTTTTCCATTAAAAATTTTATTTGGGTAATATTTTGGCGTGGGAAATGAACAGTTAATTTTTAAAGTTATTATATCTGTAAATTGTAATGTAAAAAATATGTAGATGTAGTTTTACTATTTGGCCACAAGATGGCCACCTTGAGTTTTTTCCCCTCCTTGTGCTTCTCGCTAAACAGAAGCACAAGGGGGATGTGGAAATTTTTACGGGCAGAAAGACTGAAGCCTCTTGTAAGAGCGTTTCGTTTTTTTTGCTGGGGACACGGATTGGTGATCGGGAACCATGTTCCCGATCACTGATCCCAGGGCTACCGTGGGACACCACAGGGGCGCGATCGCGCGTGGGAGCGCGCCAAAACGCGGCACTACAGCAGAGCAGCCGCCCCGGACGTGAGCTTCACGTCCGGGCGGCAGAAATGGTTAATTGCCACAGCTTAGAAGAACTTCAAAAAATGTTTACACATGCAGGCTTTGTGATGTGAAATAAATCTGAAAACAGGTACCCAAGGGGTTAAAAAACACAGCCTTGGTATTCTGGAATGCCTTTTTTTGCTCTGCTCTCACTGCTGCTGCTGCCTGGGAGGTCTGTCTCATTAGCTTAGCTGTTCTCTGCATGCTTATCGGCTCTGCCAAGGAAGCGGTATTCTCCGTGCTGACACCGCTTGCTCTAATCTTTATGAATTGACATATGGTGACATGTGTTAACATAATCACCGCACAAGGCGGTAATTTATCGCACTGCTCGGTAATTGTAGCTTTTCATGCGGAAACAGCTTTTATGAATTGACATTTTGCTAAGTGCTCGGTAAATTCAGCTGTTTTCAGCATTTCCGCATGCGGGAATGCTTTATGAATGACAGCCATAGTAGGAAAACACTAGGCAGAAACGCCAGCATTGAGGAAAACGCTAGCGTTAACGCACATGATGCAAGTCAATGGGCCGCATGAAAAAACGCTTATGTTTGCTGAACTTGCATATTTTTTTCAAAACGCAACTAAAACACACCTAATGTATGTCAATGGTGACGGAGAGGTATAGCGTTTTATTGCGTTTTGTAAGCGTTTTGTTTTTGTTTGTTTAAACAAGTTTGATGATGTATTTCCACTTCCTGTTGACTTCCTAGTGATTAGCATAAAATGCATATACAAAACGCACAAAAACGCATATGCAATTTATGGGTGTGAAACACATTAAAACGCAAGAAAAATGCATGTGCAAAACATGATATGCAAACGCACTAAAAATGCACATAAAGGGCTGGTGCACACCGAGCGGCTTTTTGGGCGTTTTCAGATCCGCTTGCGGCTGCGGATCTGCTTGGTCAATGTATCTCAATGGGGTGGTGCACACCGGAGCAGGCGGCGTTTTGCAGAAACCAAAAATGCCTGGGTGAGGCATTTTTTGGATTTCGGATGCGTTTCTGCCTCAATGTTAAGTATAGGAAAAACGCAAACCGCTCTGAAAAACGCCTGTTCAGAGCGGTTTTGCAGGCGTTTTTGTTACAGAAGCTGTTCAGTAACAGCTTTACTGTAACAATATATGAAATCTACTATACTGAAAACCGCAGCAGCAATCCGCAAAACGCTAGCAAAACGCCATAGAAAAATAAAAAAAAGCGTTTCAAAATCTGCTAGCGTTTTGCGGATCTGCTTGCGGTTTTTGGTGTGCACCAGCCCAAAGGGCTGGTGCACACCGAGCGGCTTTTTGGGCGTTTTCAGATCCGCTTGCGGCTGCGGATCTGCTTGGTCAATGTATCTCAATGGGGTGGTGCACACCAGAGCGGGAGGCATTTTGCAGAAACGAAAAATGCCTGGGTGAGGCATTTTTTGGATTGTGGATGCTTTCTGCCTCAATGTTAAGTATAGGAAAAACGCAAACCGCTCTGAAAAACGGCACTTCAGAGCGGTTTGCCAGGCGTTTTTTGTTGTTGAAACGCTACAGAAAAAGAAGAAAAAGCGTCTCAAAATCTGCTAGCATTTTGCGGATCTGCTAGCGGTTTTTGGTGTGCACCGGCCCAAAATGCAGAAACGCATATGCAGCAAAACGCAACCTTCCACGCAATGCCTAGTGTGTTCCCACCCAAAAAGAAAGGCCCTAAAGCACTGCAATACTGGATTATAGTCATTTGAAAATACCTTTACTCATACAAAATACGTGGCAATAAAACCATTTAAAAACAAGTTAGGGCCCTAAGGGCCTGTACACACTACTTTTTTTGCCGCGTCTTTATAATCACATGCGTTTTTTCAATCGCAAAGACTTTTTAAAAATAATGAAAACTGTGATGAACTGTACACAGTGGCGCGATGTGATTTTAAAAAATTGCAGTGAATGCAGCGCTTTTTGAATGCTGCATTTGAAAAATCGCATACAAAAACTGCATTTTTTTTAAGTCAAATCCCAGGGGACCTTGTAACTTCCTGTTGAAGGACTTTTAGCCATTCACTTGAAAAACGCAAGTGCATCGCAAAACAAAAGCATGCAATTTTAAAATTGCGCTATATGTAATTTTAAAATTGCATTGCGTTTGCAATTGCGTTTGGTGATTTTCAGTGTGTACAGACCCTAATTGCAGGGGTTTGCAAAATCGCTAGCCTAATCGCTCTGGAAAGGGATAGATGTTAAAGTTGTTTTGAGAACCGCACATCTACAGATAGAACACTCCCAGTGATAGGAGCGTGATTGTGGCGTGCACACATATGGGACTGTGCATGTGCACTTAGCGTGACTGAAGCTCCAGTTGCAGATATTTCAGAGCTGGCAATGGGAGAACAGTGAACCCAGAGGACTCCGAGGGACCGGACACACTCCACTCACCCCGTTGCCACGTGATGTCACTTGTGTGCTACTCTTATCCCTAAACCCCCTGTATAGCAACATAACACTTTGCTGGCCTGAAGGATAGTGACTCGTCTGTAGCTTCCCCCCCCCCCCCGTAATGCAGACTGAAGGATCCAGTAATGATCATTCACTGGCGACTTTCCTTGTGCACGTGTACGAGGCTTTACTGGTGTAAGGTACACAAACTGGGGGCTGGGCAGACTATACAAACCAGTGCAAGGAAATTGGAAGAAAAGTGGAATAGATATCCAGATCAAGGACTGTGCTTTGTTGTCCTCAGAAAGGGCTTGTTCACACTAAGGGCGCTTTCAATTTTTTTTAAAGCGCCAGTGATTTTTAAAATCGCCCTAAAAGCGCTTGTACAATAATTTCCTATGAGAGTGTTCACATATGAGCGGTTAGATTACGAGCCGCTCACGAAAGCGCTGCCTGTACCATTTTCAGGGCGAATTGCCTCAATGGAAGGTATAGGGAAATCGCAGAGCGCTTGAAAAAGCTCTTTGTATAGTGATTTCCCCAGGGCTTTAAAGAGAGTCTGAAGCGAGAATAAATCTCGCTTCAGACCTCATATATAGCAGGGGCATGTGTGCCCCTGCTAAACCGCCGCTATCCCGCGGCTTAACGGGGGTCCCTGATCCCCCAAATCCCCTCCGTAATGCGGGGGAGCGCTTCCTGGTTGGGGCAGGGCTAACCGCCGCAGCCCTGCCCCACGCGAGTCTTCCTTCACTGAGAGGGGCGGGGGAGAGGCGGCGATGCGCCGCTGACAGATGCGACTGGAGGCAGGGCTGCAGCCGTTAGCCCTGCCTCCAGGAGCGACCAAGTCTGCGACCAAGTGTCGCAGTGGGGGGTTTGGGGGTCAAGGGACCCCCGTTTAGCGGCGCTATTGCGGCGGTTTAGCAGGGGCACACGTGCTAACTATGAGCTCTGAAGCGAGATTTATTCTCGCTTCAGAGTCTCTTTAATGAATAAATACATTGTATTTATTCATTTCCGGGTGAAAGAGTTCACTTCCTGACTGACGTCAGGAAGTGAAAAAATGAATCGCTTTAGAAAAGCGCTTTACAAAAAAATCACTGCGAGCGCCCATGCAGCCGTCACCAGGCCTTTCTACCGTTTCATCTAGGTGAGCTCTGCATACCATCTCCTGCTTTTCACTCCGATTCTCACTTCTTAGCCACCATATATACCTTCATGGCCATGTTTGTTTGTTTGATGATTGAATCTTGGCACCCCTAGATTTTCTATTGACAAATTTTGCACCTTATTTTGCTCCATAGAGGTCTTACTTAAAGCTTTTTAAAGCACTTTATATTTCTCTCTAGTTGCACATTGCAGGAGTTTTTTGATCAGATTAGCATTTTCTGCAGGGCTCAGAGCTCTTATTTTATGATGTTAGGGGGCCTTTCTGGCTGGCTTAGTTTTAATTGTTTTTAATAATTTTTGTACTTGGCTTGAATAGAGAGATTTGCATTTACTCTTGGCTTTTTGTACAATTATTTGTTTTCAGACAGTCATTTCTGCATACTTAAAGAGACTCTGAAGCGAGAATAAATCTCGCTTCAGAGCTCATAGTTAGCTAAACGGGGGTCCCTTGACCCCCAAACCCCCCACTGCGACACTTGGTCGCAGACTTGGTCGCTCCTGGAGGCAGGGCTAACGGCTGCAGCCCTGCCTCCAGTCGCGTCTGTCAGCAGCGCATCGCCGCCTCTCCCCCGCCCCTCTCAGTGAAGGAAGACTGAGAGGGGAGGGGGAGAGGTGGAGATACGCGCTGACAGACGCGCGTGGGGCAGGGCTGCGGCGGTTAGCCCTGCCCCAACCAGGAAGCGCTCCCCCGCATTACGGAGGGGATTTGGGGGGATCAGGGACCCCCGTTAATCCGCGGGATAGCGGCGGTTTAGCAGGGGCACACATGCCCCTGCTAACTCTGAGGTCTGAAGCGAGATTTATTCTCGCTTCAGACTCTCTTTAAAGAGACACTAAAGCGAAAAAAAAAAATATGATATAATGAATTGGTTGTGTACTATGAATAATTACTAGAAGATTAGCAGCAAAGAAAATATTCTCATATTTTTATTTTCAGGTATATAGTGTTTTTTCTAACATTGCATCATTCTCTAATATGTGCAGATTACACAACACTCAGCATTCAAAATGATTCTTTCAGAGCAGTCTGTGAACTAATGACCTCTCCTCTGGCAGAGAAAAAGTAAATAGTTAACGAACAGTTGAGATAATAAAAGTCAGGAAACAGCCCTCTCCACAACTTTGAAAGTCGTAGAGATTAATGGCTTTTTTGTATAGAGATAACAACTGGAGTTTCTTAACTCTTCCTGTACTGGAAACAATTAGACTGATGTATCTGATCTTAATGTTTTATTTCTTTGCTGTACTACACATACAAATCATAATATCATAATTTTTTTTCCGCTTCAGTGTCTCTTTAAGGGGGTTGTCTTGTTCTTTTGTGTAAAGACTACTCAGGTCAGCCAATGCCATAAAGCTCCAGAGTTCCATAGGCGTTTCAAAACAATGCCAATGTAGTGTCACAGCAAAGTTAGCATCAATAATTCCAACAGTGGCAACAAGTTTGCAGACAGCAATCCCACATCAATGTAGCAATATAGCAGGCACAGGTTAGATAACAGGCAATGTCGAGCGTTAGTAAGCATACATGCATCCAGCAATGGCAGCTGAGGGATAATGCAATCTTACCCGGCTTTGGTACCAGACTCATGGGCACTACAAAGGTGGAAGGTATAGTTACCAAAGCTGTGGCTGGATAGTGTAATGGTTAAGGGCTCTGCCTCTTACATGGGAGACCAGGGTTTGAATCTCGGCTCTGCCTGTTCAGTAAGCCAGCACCTATTCAGTAGGAGACCTTAGGCAAGTCTCTCTAAGGCCTAGTGCACACCGAGCGGTTTTTGGAGCGATCCGCCGGCCGCATCCACCTGGAAAAACGCTTGGCTAATGTATTGCAACGGGATGGTGCACACCGGCGGTTTGAGGTTTTTGCCAAGCCGCAAACGCACCTCCTGCTGCGCGTTTGCGGTTTTCGGAAGCGTTTCGTCCTCAATGTAAAGTATAGGAAAAACGCAAACCGCTCTGAAAAACGCTACTTCAGAGCGGTTTGCCAGGCATTTTTGTTACAGAAGCTGTTCAGTAACAGCTTTTACTGTAACAATATGTGTAATCTGCTACACAAAAACGCACCCAAAACCGCTAGGTATGTTTAGAAAACCTCTCTAAACATACCTAGAATCGCTCTGAAATCAGCTCCCAAAACCGCTAGCGTATTGCGGATCTGCTAGCGGTTTTGGTGTGCACTGGGCCTAACACTGCTACTGCCTATAGAGCGCATCCTAGTGGCTGCAGCTCTGGCGCTTTGAGTCCGCCAGGAGAAAAGCGATATATAAGTGTTTGTCTTTGTCTTTTTGTCTTTGATTGCAGCTTGTATCAACACATGTAGTGTAGTGGAATGTTCTCCATTAAGGTGCCAGCTTGTGCAAGCGTGTGGAATCAAGGACGCAAGCAGTGGCGGCCCGGCCAGCGTAACCAGACGGCATTGCGTGGCTCGGTGGAAGGCCCTTTTACAGGTCCGTGATACTACTGCGGAGAGAGGCTGAAGTGGCGTGGCATCCTATGCAGGACAAGCAGAGCGCGGCTCCAGACAGTTTCGCCGACTTCTGGCTTCCTCAGGGGGAGTGGCTAACTCATCCAACAGACACACACACACACCTGCTGTAATTATTCATGCAGTGGTTTTGGTAAATCTGCCCTAAGGACACCATCTCTGCCAAGAAGTCTACGTGCGGGCAAATCCCAGGATAAGGTCCCTGTAACGATTGTGGAATTCTCTCCGTGATCAGCGCACAAGACGTGCGCTGACACTGCGGAAATCCTCCACAAGGGTATAATTTGCGGGAACCCAGCAAAAGGTGCGATGCACCTGTAGAGGGAAATTCCTGTCGACAAGGGGAGCTGTGGAGTGCAGAGGAACGGCTCCTCTGCCCTGCCACACACGCCAGACAGGAATTGTACGAAGGGCAGAAACGCAGGGCAAGATAGCCCTGAAAGGGAGAGATCAAAGCGACAGAGGGTATGTGTGTTCACCAAACTAGCCGCCACCTGCGACGGTGGACACACAACAGAAGAAACCAAGTGAGAACGCAATCGCAAGAGAAGCGATTGCGGAAGAGAATGAGCACAGGGACAGATTGTATGTGTGTGCACCAAACTAGTCGCCAACCCGCGACGGTGCACACACCACAGCAGATATGAAGTAGGAACGCGATCGCGAGAGGTGCGATCGCCAGACGTGACACAAGGCTACAGCAAGGCAGAGCACGAGAGTAGCAAAGGCACAGCAAATCATACAATGAGGAGATAAGGAAAATAACAAACGCTAACTGAACGCGAACACCGCACTCATTCGCAACAGTGTACGCGTTCATGCGCGGTCTCCACGTGATAAGCACAATAGAGACAAGCACGCCTAACTAACCACCGACAGACAAACGTGAAACAGAGGACGCGAGCGCTTGCTTAACGGTTACCTCACCGAGCCTCCAGCAAGCGTTCGTAGCAGACAAGACAGACACACGAAAACAGGGACAAGCGAGAGATAGGATCCACAGCACTAGCAAAAAGAGGCCAGTGCGATCCAGGGAGACAGAGAGATGGAGATCAGACGGATCCACAGCACTAGCGCTAGGCGAGTGCGATCCAGGCAAGACAGAACAGATGAGATAGCTGGTAGCAACCGCTGCTCCAGCTATACTCCAAGAACAAAGATCAGAACGACTTCCTGTCGACCACCGCAGGGACAGGACAATCGCAACAGACAGACAAAAACAGATATGCAATCCTAACTGCACTAGGGAACCTGCCGAGTGCAGTCCCAGGAATTACTCTAAGCTACTATTCAAACAATGAGCAAGGCTGACACTCTCCAGAGTGTTTCACAGGAAGAATCCTTATGACCAGCCAAGGTCTGTGATATCACATGGTATATATAGAGCAAGCCTACAAGGGATGTGGCTAGGCAATTTGCATGACATACGTATGCAAATTCTTCAGCAGCAGCAAGCTGAAAAACTGACAAAAGGTCTCTCTTCCAGAGACCTGCAGAATGCAGACCTGAACAATGGTCAAAAAGCTGCCTGCCTGCACAGGCAGCTGAGCAGATCATTACAGTTCCCAATCCAGATTAATTTGCCAACCCCTCCCCCATGTTGAAAAAAAATCTTAGTGGGCTTATATAACAAAATCAGTACAAGGAAAATTGGAGCAAAACTGGTGCAAAGTCAAGTACCTATCAAGCCGGCTTCAGACTGAGTATTGGTGTCAGCGGCCGCCAAATCACCACAAGTGCCACGTGCGTTACTAGGGTAACACACCGGACGTTACCACAGCGTTGCATTTTATTATTATTATTGATTTATAAAGTGCCAACATATTCCGTGGTGCTGTACAAAGTAAGAAACAAACATGAGGTACATAATAATACAGACAATGATGTACACCAGATATAGACACTGGTATAAAATACAGAATTGGTAATTACAGTAACAAATGTAACATGATGAATAAAATGAATAACAAATTGCAAGATATAAAATTAATAACAAATTCCATGACACAAAAGGGTGAGAGAGCCCTGCCCTTGCGAGTTTACAATCTAAAGGAATGTGTGTGTGTGTGTGTGTGGGGGGGGGGGAGCAAGAGGTGGGGTAGTATACAATATTCATACCTAGGGGCAGTGTGTTTTTAGGTTACTTAGTGCAACTTGGCCAGAGGTCAGAGGGGGAGTGGCCTAAAGTAGAGCATATCCTTGTCGGACAAAGTGAGTTTTGAGGGAGTGTCAACAGATTTCAAAGATTCAAGAGTGACGGATGTGTTTTGGAAGGGGATTCCAGAGGAGGGGTGAAGCATGTGAGAAATCTTGTATACATGAATGTGAGGGTGTGATTCTAGAGTTTGACAACAGAAGGTTGTGTGCAGATCTGAGACTGCAGTTGGGTTGGTATCTGGAAACAAGTGTAATGTATAGGGGAGAGAGATTGTGGAGAGTTTTGTAGGTTGGGGTTAAGAGTGTGAAATATATCCTCTTGTTAATTGGCAGCCAATGAAGAGCTTGACAGAGAGGAGCAGCAGAGAAAGAGAGGTGACTGAGACAACCAGCCAAGTTCAGTACAGATTGGAGCGGTACCAGTCTGTTAGTTGTTAGTCCTCAAAGCAGTATATTACATTAGTCCAAACGAGATATTATAAGAGCATGTACTAACTACTACTAACATTTTACTTGTGTCCTGAGTGAGAAAAGGTGCTATGTAAGATATGTTTTTGAGTTGAAGATGACAGGAGCTGGGTAGCGAGTGAACGTGAGGGCTTCTACGGCCCCCTGCAGACATCCTGTGCCCGCGCTGGGACAAACTGATCCTCCTGTCCCCAGCAGTGGCTCAGTTTCCTTTTCGCCAACTGAACACATTGGCTGCACGTTTCCTTGCTCACGCCACCATTCTGTGCATGCTCAATGGCCCGCCAACTGCTCAGTCGGTGAAAACTAAACTGGCTAGCTGTGGTGGACTGGAGGATTGGTTTGTCCTTGCGTGGGCACACAACGTCTGCAGGGATCCGATAGAAGCCCCAGGTAAGTTAAACTCTTTTTATTTTGTGTCAATTAAGGTTCCCTTTAAGAAATGAGAATTCATGAAAGAGGGTATAGCAGACAAGCAGTAAGAAACATGTTTGAGGAGTGAGTTAAGGTCTGGGGTCAAGAGGCACAGATGTGTTATATTATGTGCATATAAGTGGTATTGAAAACCAAATGAGTTGATTAAGTTGCCAAGACTGTGAATGTACATGGAAAAGAGGAGGGGGCCAAGGACAGAGCCTTGAGGTACCCCACACACAAAGGAAGTAAAGAAGAGATCTGATTTGAGTAATGCTAGGCACACACCATACAATTTTGTGTTAGATAGATGGTTCGATAGATCATTTCCGTCATGTCCGATATTGTTTTAGATCGTGTTTCTGGTTGATTTCTCATAGAAGTGAATGGAAATAGATAAGAAAAGATAATCAAGAGAATCAAGCGGGGCATCGACTGGAAAATCGAATCAACAATCAATCGAACGGAAAACTGAAAAAAAAATGCATTGTGTGTAGAGAACCGGCGAACGGTTCCTGGTGAACTTCCGTGGTTCGCGATCGCAGAGAACCACAAACTTTTTCGGAAGTTCAATTCGTCCCCATAGTGCATCTTGAGGGTCAACTTTGACCCTCTACATCACAGTCAGCAGGCACATTGTAGCCAATCAGGCTACACTCCCTCCTGGAGCCCCCCCCCCCCCCCCTTATAAAAGGCTGGCAGCGTCAGGCTTTTCACTCACTTGTGTGCCTGCAGTAATTCGAGAAGGGAAAGCTGCTGTGCAGAGACCTATAGGGAAAGCTTAGTTAGGCTCTTGTAGGCTTCTTAGCTTGCTCCTTGCTGATTCTTATTGCTAAAAAAAACACCCCTCAACAACTCTTTTGAGAGCTAATCTTGTTCTTGTGATCTTTTTTGTGTGTGTGTGTTTCCCACAGACACTTGTGTTGCATAGACAGCATTGGTAATTGCTACTGTGTGTGCCACTGCCAGGCCCAGCACATTCAGTGACTACCTGTGTGCGTGACAGGTGCACATTGTAATACCCATCACTGCATATACTTACCTGTTGTTCACAGTGCACCCACCTACCTACGTGAGTGCACGCAGTGTCACTGTGCCTGTCCGGTACCTGTCTGTGTGTGACAGGTGCACATTGTAATACCCATCACTGCATATACCTACCTGTTGTTCACTTCAGTGCACCACCCTACCTACGTGAGCACACGCAGTGTCACTGTGCCTGTCCGGTACCTGTCTGTGTGTGACAGGTGCACATTGTAATACCCATCACTGCATATACCTACCTGTTGTTCACTTCAGTGCACCCACCTACCTACGTGAGCGCACGCAGTGTCACCGTGCCTGTCCGATATCTGTCTGTGTGTGACAGGTGCACATTATAATACCCATCACTGCATATACCTACCTGTTGTTCACAGTGCACCCACCTACCCACGTGAGCGCACGCAGTGTGATATTTAATACCACCAGTCACTGTACCTGTTCACGGTACATGTGTGTGAGACAGGTGCACATTTGTAATACCAATCACTGCATATACCTACCTGTTGTGTTCAGTGCACCCACCTACCTATGTGAGTACACGCAGTGTGATATACCACTCCGAAGTAGTCAGTACATACCTTTCACGTCATCCCCCCGATATGGACAAAATGGACAAAACAGGTAGAGGCAGAGGTAGAGGCAGACCCAGAGGAAGGCCCCCTGCCAGGTCTATGCGAGGTCGTGCTGATGTGATTTCGTGCGGCCCTGGACCAAAGTACAGTGCTCAGAAGAAGGCACGTCCCATCAACTCCCAAGATTGTCAGGACGTGGTTGACTATTTAACACAGAACACCTCATCTTCCGCAGCCACCAGCGCTACTACAAGCACCACATCTGCTGCATTTGACACTTCGCAGGAGTTATTTGGTGTGGAAATCACTGATGCACAGCCATTATTGTTACAACAAGATGAAGAGGCTAAGTAAGTTACACCACCTCATATGTCTGAATTAGGCGACACTATGGACGTAATGTGTGAGGAGGAGGATGATGAAGTGCCTGCTGTTGGTGCAGTTTTGGAGGTGTCTGAGGCAAGCAAGGCTGGGCAGGATGATTATGATGATGACGATGATACGGATGCCACGTGGGTTCCCAATAGAGGAGATGAACAGGGGAACAGTTCAGAGGGGGAGTCAGAGAGGAGTAGGAGGAGACGAGTTTCTGAAAGAAGCAGGGGGAGCTCATCATCAGAAACAGCTGGTAGCGGTGTCCGGCGCCATGCATCGCCACCTATGGACAGCCAGCCAACATGCCCTTCAATGTCAGCTGCTGATGCCACCATAGTGCCATCACTCCAGGGGGGCTCAGCGGTTTGGAAATTTTTTAATGTGTCTGCCTCAGATCAGAGCAATGCCATCTGTTCTCTCTGCCTCCAAAAATTGAGCCGTGGAAAGGCCAACACCCACGTAGGGACAACTGCCTTCCGAAGGCACATGCAGAAAAGGCACAAACTGCAATTGGAAGAGCACCTGAGCAAAAGCAGCACACAAAAGAAAAGCCACCCTCCTTCTCCTTTTTTCTCCTTCAGGTGCAGCATCTACAGCCACTTTCTCCCTTGCACCTTCACAACCACCCTCCTCCACTCCGCCGCTGACCTTGAGCGGTTCCTGCTCCTCTGCCCACAGCAGCCAGGTGTCTGTGAAGGAAATCTTTGAGCGTAAGAAGCCAATTTCTGCCAGTCACCCCCTTGCCCAGCGTCTGACAGCTGGCTTGGTGGAACTGTTAGCTCGCCAGCTGTTACCATACCAGCTGGGGGACTCTGAGGCCTTCGGTAAATTTGTGGACATTGGGACACTGCTGTGGAAGATGCCAGGCCGCAATTATTTCTCTAAAAAGGCGATACCCAAACTGTACCGTGAAGTTGAGAGGCAAGTCATGTCATCTCTGGCACACAGTGTTGGGTCAAGGGTCCACCTGACCACGGATGCCTGGTCTGCCAAGCACGGTCAGGGCAGTTACATTACTTACACAGCCCATTGGGTCAACCTGGTGACCGATGGCAAGCAGGGAGTACATGGCTGTGCAGCGGAACTTGTAACACCTCCACGGCTTGCAGGTAGGCCTGCTGCCACCTCCTCTCCTCCTGCTATATCCTCTTCGCTGTTGTCCTCCTCCTCCTCCTTGGCTGAGTGGCAGTTCATCTCTACTGGTGCTGCGATCTCCTCTCCAGCTACACAGCCCCAGCTCCCCAGGGCCTATGCTGCATGCCAGGTACGACGGTGTCACGCCATCATAGACATGCCTTGCCTCAAAGCGGAGAATCGCACTGGAGCAGGTCTCCTGGCTGCTCTTAACAAACAGGTGGATCAGTGGCTAACCCCACACCAGCTGGAGATTGGTAACGTGGTGTGTGACAACGGCGGCAAACTCATTTCTGCTTTGAATTTGGGAAAGCTGACACAGGTACCCTGCATGGCACATTTGCTGAATCTAGTCATTCAAAGATTTGTGGCAAAGTACCCAGGCTTATAGGATGTCCTGAAGCAGGCCAAGAATGTGTCTGGGCATTTCAGGCGGTCTTACAAGGCCATGGCACGCTTTGCCGAGATTCAGCAGAGAAACAAGTTGCTGGTTTGCGATAGCCTGACTCACTGGAATTCGACCCTCCTTATGTTCTCTCGCCTGCTAGAACAGGAGAAAGCCGTCACCCAGTACCTCTACAACTACAGTAGAAGGACACACTCTGGGGAGATGGGGATGTTCTGGCCCAACAACTGGACACTCATGTGAAATGCATGCAGGCTCATGTGGCCGTTTGAGGAGGTGACCAACCTGGTGAGTCGCAGTGAAGGCACCATCAGCGACTTGATCCCGTACGCTTACTTCCTGGAGCGTGCCGTGCGTAGAGTGGTGGATCAAGCTGTGGAGGAGCGTGAACAGGAACAGTTACAGGAGGAAGCGTTGTGGGATCAATTCTCATCAGAACCAGATGTTTCCTCAACACCAGCAGCAGCACAGAGCGGGGAGGAGGAAGAGGAGGAAGAATCGTGTGGGGAAGAGGAGTCAGACTCGGATGATGAGCAGGCAGCAGGCGTCGCAGGGGGCTTGTGCTGCTCAACGTTCCCGTGGTATTGTTCGTGGCTGGGGGGAGGAGGAGGACTTACCTGACATCACTGAGGAAGAGCAAGAGGAGATGGATAGTATGTCTGGATCCAACTTTGTGCAGATGGCGTCATTCATACTGTCCAGCCTGTTGACGGACCCCGTATAAAAAAACTCAAGGGGAACGAGCTGTACTGGGTGGCCACGCTACTAGACCCTTGGTATAGGCACAAAGTGGCGGAGATGTTTCCAAATCACCAGAAGGCAGAAAGGATGCAGCACTTGCAGAACAAGCTGGCAAGTATGCTTTACAATGCGTATAAGGGTGATGTCACAGCACAATGCAATAAAGGTACCACTGCCAGTAATCCTTCTTCCATGTCCACGCAGGCAAGGACAGGACGCTCCAGCGATCTCATGGTGATGTCGGACATGCGGACATTCTTTAGTCCAACGCCTCGCCTTAGCCCTTCCGGATCCACCCTCCATCAACGCCTGGACCGGCAGGTAGCTGACTACACTGTAGACACTGTGAGCAGTGATGAACCCTTGGACTACTGGGTGCGCAGGCTTGACCTGTGGCCAGAGCTGTCCCGATTTGCCATCCAACTTCTGTCTTGCCCTGCCTCAAGCGTCCTGACAGAAAGGACCTTCAGCGCAGCTGGAGGCATTGTCACTGAGAAGAGAAGTCGCCTAAGTCACAAAAGTGTTCAGTACCTCACCTTTATCAAAATGAATAAGGCATGGATCCTGGAGGGCTACTGCCTGCCCAAAGACTAAGTCAGTCCCCACACACAGCATCTCTGCCTGCACACCGAGTGACTGCCTGCCCCAAGACTAAGTCGCTCCTCACACAGCACCTCTGCCCGCAGGCCACTTAAATGCCTTCTCCGCCACCAACAGGGTCCAGGACTCCAAGTGGATTCCTGAATTTTAGCGGCTGCTATACTAATTTTTCTGGTGCGTGTACATACCTGCCTAATTTTTCTGGCTGCACTACAGTTGCAACAATAAAACAAAGGCATGTACATGAATGTACAATGAAGCAATGACCGATAGCTATATGAGTGTCTCGGGGGGGGGGGTAGAGGAGGTGGGGGGGGGGAACACCCAAAAAAATAAGGTCATTGCTTAATTGTGGACAGTCCAAATTTGATCAGCTGGACAGTCACTGTCGTTCTATCATTGAGCTACCACAGCACGGCGACCATATGGGCTTAAAAACCGCCACGGCCTGCACTCTCGCCATGGTGCGCACCAGTCCAGCACGGCCGTCACTACACAAACAGCTGTTTGCAGTGAGTTACACAGTGAGTTTGGTCTGTCAGTGTGAAGCAGTACTCTAATTACACTCCCTGATTGATGTATACACATGCAAGATGTTTTAAAGCACTTTAGGTCTGCAATTTAGCATTCAATGTGATTTCTGCCCTTAAAACACTGCTTTGCGTCAAATCCAGATTTTTCTCTGGGACTTTTGGTGTCTATCCCACTCATCCATGCAAAAACTTAGATGTTAGACCCCTTGAAACATCTTTTCCATCACTTTTCTGGCCAGCATAAGTGTTTCTAGTTTTCAAAGTTCACCTCCCCATTGAAGTCTATTGCGGTTCACGAAAGTTCGCGCAAACCGAACTTTTTTGGACGTTCGTGTGGAGGTTCGGGCCATCTCTTATTGTGTGTACCTAGCATAAGAGACTGTGAAAGATCTTACAGAGAGATAGGAAGATATCCAGAAAAGAGCAAGGCTCTTTATATCTATAGATGAAAGTACCTGTAGGAGAATGTTGTAGTCAACAGTATCAAACGCTGACAGATCAAGAAGGATGAGTATGGAATAATGGCCTTTGGATTTAGCTGTAAGATCATTGGCCACTTTAGAAAGAGGTGTTTCTGTGAAGTGGATCAGGGAAAATCCAGACTGAAACTGATCAAGCAGAGAGCAGATAAATAATAGTTTAGTTCAGCATGTATATAGCATTCAAGAAATTTAGATGCAAATGGTAGAGGTGACCCAAGTGTATGTGGCGCTAATAGTGTAATGCAGGGGTCCCCAACCTTTTCCGGCCCGGGGACCACTTTCTGACCAAATTTTTTCCAGGGATCGCTGAGGGGGTTTGGGTGGGTGGCTTGGATGATGGGTGCGCGTCTTAGTGGAAACTGGGGGGGGAGGCATAGCTAGCATAGTTGCCTCAGTATAGGGAGTTTAGTTGCCCCAGTATGGCTAGTATAGTGCCCCAGTATAGCTAGTATAGTGCCCAGTATAGCTAGTATAGTGACCCAGTATAGCCAGTATAGTGCCCCAGTATAACTAGTATAGTGCCCCAGTATAGCTAGTATAGTGCCCAGTATAGCTAGAATAGTGCCCAGTATAGCTAGAATAGTGCTCAGTATAGGTAAGTAGTGCCCAGTATAGCTAGTATAGTGCCCCAGTATAGCTAGTATAGTGCCCCAGTATAGCCAGTATAGCTAGTATAGTGCCTAGTATAGTACCCCAGTATAGCTAGTATAGTGCCCAGTATAGCCAGTATAGTGCCCCAGTATAGCCAGTATAGTGCCCAGTATAGCCAGTATAGTGCCCCAGTATAGCCAGTATAGTGCCCCAGTATAGTGCCCCAGTATAGCTAGTATAGTGCCCAGTATAGTGCCCCAGTATAGCTAGTATAGTGCAGTATAGCTAGTATAGTGCCCAGTATAGCTAGTATAGTGCCCAGTATAGCTAGTATAGTGCACCAGTATAGCCAGTATAGTGCCCCAGTATAGCCAGTATAGTGCCCCAGTATAGCTAGTATAGTGCCCCAGTATAGCTAGTATAGTGCCCCAGTATGGGTAGGTGGTGCCCCCCGCCCGTCCCCGCCGCTGTTATTATCTTAACAGCAGCCGTTCTCCCCTCTCCGGCGCGTGTACTTATTCCAGCAGCGTATCTCCCGGCTGCTGTGTGTGTTGCAGCAGGAAGCAGGGCAGCGGCTTCCTGTTGCGGCGATGTGTATCGCCGTTACTATGGGAACCGAGCCCTGCTTCCTGCCGCATCACACACAGCAGCCAGGAGATACGCTGCTGGAATAAGTACACGCGCCGGAGAGAGGAGAGCGGCCGCTGTTAAGGTAATAACAGCGGCGGGGACGGGCGGGGGGCACCATTCTGTGTTTTACTGCCTTGACAAAGGGGACCCTGCGTGGCCCCGAAACGAATCGTTGGTTTATGGAATGGCTTGTGTCACGATGTTCTGATTAAATTTTGAACTTGGTTCATACGAAGTGTGCGGATTATCTGGATTCTACTATTGACTTTTTTTGATCCTGCACCTCCATGGTAGGTGTGCAGTTCCCCCGTGGATCTTGTCACGCGTATAAGGAAGCATCCGCTGCTAAGGTAATAACAGCGGCGGCCGCAGGGACGGGGGGGGGGGGGAGAGGACAGTCTTGCGGCCCAACTTGGAACGTCCCGCGGACCCCTGGTGTAATGGGTTTTGCTTCCCTGGTGTAAGTACTGGTAGATTTACCGGCTTTTCGTGTATCAGGCTCTATGGTAGCTAGCCTAGGTATGAGTGATCATTTTTTGTGGGTGTCCTCTATATTATTCATATGCGCATACACTTTACTTTATCCATTGAGGGTTTTTCTTTATTAAGAAATAGATGTTACATTTTAATCTGTTGTTTTATTAGAGCCTAATGTTGCCACCTTGTGGCCTTAGTGTTTAATCACAAATTTTTACCTCAAGTACAGCGCCTAAATATACTGCTCAAAAAATAAAATAAAAAAACACTTTGAAAACACATCAGATCTGAATGTGAAAAAAATTCTGCTAGATACCAATACTGATAAGGGCTGGGTTAGGAACAAAAAAAGCCACATTTTTCGATGGAAATGAAAATGCCAGTATAGTGCCCCAGTATAGCCAGTATAGTGCCCAGTATAGCCAGTATAGTGCCTCAGTATAGCCAGTATAGTGCCCCAGTATAGCTAGTATAGTGCCCAGTATAGCCAGTATAGTGCCCCAGTATAGCTAGTATAGTGCAGTATAGCTAGAATAGTGCCCAGTATAGCTAGTATAGTGCCCAGTATAGCTAGTATAGTGCACCAGTATAGCCAGTATAGTGCCCCAGTATAGCCAGTATAGCGCCCCAGTATAGCTAGTATAGTGCCCCAGTATGGGTAGGTGGTGCCCCCCGCCCGTCCCCGCCGCTGTTATTATCTTAACAGCAGCCGTTCTCCCCTCTCCGGCGCGTGTACTTATTCCAGCAGCGTATCTCCCGGCTGCTGTGTGTGTTGCAGCAGGAAGCAGGGCAGCGGCTTCCTGTTGCGGCGATGTGTATCGCCGTTACTATGGGAACCGAGCCCTGCTTCCTGCTCCATCACACACAGCAGCCGGGAGATACGCTGCTGGAATAAGTACATGCGCCGGAGAGAGGAGAGCGGCCGCTGTTAAGGTAATAACAGCGGCGGGAACGGGCGGGGGGCACCACCACCTACCCATACCCATAGTACACGCGTATAAGGAAGCGTCCGCTGCTAAGGTAATAACAGCGGTGGCCGCAGGGACGGGGGGGGGGGGGGGGGAGAGGACAGTCTTGCGGCCCAACTTGGAACGTCCCGCGGACCCCTGGTGTAATGGGCTTTGCTTCCCTGGTGTAAGTACTGGTAGATTTACCGGCTTTTTTCGTGTATCAGGCTCTATGGTAGCTAGCCTAGGTATGTGTGATCATTTTTTGTGGGTGTCCTCTATATTATTCATATGCGCATACACTTTACTTTATCCATTGAGGGTTTTTCTTTATTAAGAAATAGATGTTACATTTTAATCTGTTGTTTTATTAGAGCCTAATGTTGCCACCTTGTGGCCTTAGTGTTTAATCACAAATTTTTACCTCAAGTACAGCGCCTAAATATACTGCTCAAAAAATAAAATAAAAAAACACTTTGAAAACACATCAGATCTGAATGTGAAAAAAATTCTGCTAGATACCAATACTGATAAGGGCTGGGTTAGGAACAAAAAAAGCCACATTTTTCGATGGAAATGAAAATGCCAGTATAGTGCCCCAGACCTAAAGAATGCTGAATTTAAAGTCACCCCAAAAATCAAAGTGAAGAAATAATGCGGCAGTCCATTTTGCCAAAATGTAATTGAAGCAAATCAAAATCGTAGTCAGTAGCCGTATGTTAGTCTCTGATTTGCTAGTTATGATCCTGTGCTAAAGCAGGAAGTCATCACAGCAAATTAGAGCTTTGCAAACCTATCAGCTGATCAAACAAATCACATGTTTCTCCTAGACAGGACTATCGCTAAGCTTTGGGGCTTGCTTCTAATGAGACGACAGGTGATGTTCTTGGGGATCTCCCCTTAGATTTGGACCAGGACATAATTGAGCTCTTGGACAGTCTAAGGTGCAACCTGGTAGTGCCAGATAGACCGAGTCATAATGTCCGAGAAGTGTACTATTAGAATTAGGTAAGGAGAATTTAGAGGCAAGTCAGTGGTATTAATACCTTCATCAAACTGCCTGCATAATGTCACTACAAATCCAGGTTTTGTTGTGTAACAGAAGGAACCCAGGATCCAATGCAACAGTGTAGGTTTTAACAATGGGCCCAAAGATTTCACTCAGGTACACAGTCAACATACTGTTGTCTTTCCTTTATAGGCCTGTGTGTCCCTCCATGAATTTGAGTTTCCGAAACATCACTGACCGACCACCAAACTGGTTATGCTGAATGATGTTAAAGGCAGCATAATGTTTCCCACTACTTCCCCAGACGCTTTCACGCCTGTCATTTTTACCCAGGGGGAACCTGCTCTCATTCATGAAAAACACAGGGTGTCAGTGGCGAACCTTCCAATTCTGGCAAATTCCAGTTGAGCTTCATGGTGCCAGGCAGTGAGCACAAGGCCCATTAGGCCAATGTCCCATCCTGATATTGCTTGACCTCTCATACCACTGCTATGCTGGTGACACCCAGCTATATTTACCATTCAAACCTAGCATCACAGACCCTGTGTCAGTGTCCTGTTGATCTCTGCACTGGAGTCAGATACGGACACTCGGCGTGGGGTTTAAGTGAGCATGGGTGTTCACCAGCGCACTCCGCAAGGGATGATGGGCTGTTACCTGTAACAGAAGGTGGACTATTTTAAATGCTTGATGCTCACCAGATCACGACCCCTAGGACAGAAGGGATTACCTTGTCTATAGGGAAGGAGAATATGGCCCCCTTTCAGCAGCATAATTGAGCTAAGGGCGTACGCGCCTAGTGAGACAAGGCCTTCTGTCATGCTGCCCCTATACTTTGGAACTCCCTGCCACACCCAATCAGGACATCTCCATCCCTGGAAGCATTTAAGTTCAAACTGAGAAGCCACCTGTTTAGTCTGGAATTTATGAACACCTGAACTATTTCCTCTGTAACAGCCTGCAACCATGTATTCATCTGAGACATATCTATGCAATTTGAGTCCTATGGGAGAAAAGCGCTTTACATATGTTATTGTATTGTAGTGTATGTGCCATCTAGACAAGACAAGACAAATAACATTTATATTGCGCTTTTCTCCTGGCAGACTCAAAGCGCCAGAGCTGCAGCCACTAGGACGCGCTCTATAGGCAGTAGCAGTGTTAGGGAGACTTGCCTAAGGTCTCCTACTGAATAGGTGCTGGCTTACTGAACAGGCAGAGCCGAGATTCAAACCCTTGTCTCCTGTGTCAGAGGCAGAGCTCTTAACCATTACACCATCCAGCCACAGCTAGGAGGAGTTGGGCTACCTGTGTAACCTCTATAGGCTCCAGATTTCACCTCGTGCTACTAGTAGTGACACAAATGCAAAACTAGTGGGGGAAAAAAACAGTCATTAAAGATGAGGAGGCAAACATGTCAGAGGCTTCCACCTGTAAAACATTTATGTTTTCTCAGCTTGCTTTTCTGCAGCACCGTTTAAAGGAAACCAGAACCAGGGGGTAAAAGTTGAGTTTTACTTACTTGAGGTTTACTTACCTAGGGTATCTTCCAGCCTCCTGTATCCTTTCAGGTCCCTTCCGGGTCTCCTTAGTTGTGCCGATGTCCCATTTGGAAAGATCTCCATATAGTGTAATGTGGGGCTACTGCGTAAAACTAATCTTTTTCCCCCTGCCTCAGTTATCACTTATCTGACCAAATCAATATCCCAGTTTCATCAGCTTGATGCCATACTCTGATTAGAAATAGTTCCTTTAATTTTTATTAAACAGTTTATTTTTCCCAGTATGCCTGCTGTGGCTCTTGTCAGCACAGAAAGCTATTCAGCATAACGGAATGTAGTTAGGAGCAAATTGCCTTCTTTTCTCTAGGCATATGAACTAGAGGAAACTGGGTATGCATGTTCAACAAGATAAAAAGCTTTTTTTTTTTTCTAACTATGGAAGAAACTAATACTGCTAGACAAGATACCCTACTAGGAGTATTTATGCAGTATGGCCTAGTGCACACCAGAGCGGTTCTGCTGCAGTTTGCGATCCGCTTGCGGGTGCGGATTCGCTAGGGTAATGTATTTCAATGGGCTGGTGCACATCAGAGCGGAAGGCGTTTTGCAGAAACGCATACTCCCGGGCTGCTGCAGATTTTGGATTGCGGATGCGTTTCTGCCTCAATGTTAAGTATAAGAAAAACGCAAACCGCTCTAAAAAAGGCACTTCAGAGCGGTTTGGCAGGCGTTTTTTGTTACAGTAGCTGTTCAGTAACAGCTTTACTGTAACAATACATGAAATCTACTATACCAAAAACGCTTCACAAAACCATAAAATGCTAGGTGAAACGCTACAGAAAAAGAAGAAAAAGCGTTTCAAAATCTGCTAGCATTTTGCGGATCTGCTAGTGGATTTTGGTGTGCACCAGGCCTATAAGAATATTAGAATATAGATGAACAAAAAGGTTCTCATGATGTCCCATTCAGAGGCCGATTATAGTAGGAACCACTACTAGGTAAGTTCTGTTATGTATCTGTACAAACATTCTGACTGCCAGTAGAGGGCATGCTTATGGGACTTTATTAGTTGATCAGAAATACACCATATCCTTGCTGCCATAAATACACTGTAGTGGTTGCTTGTGCCATCTAGTGACAGCAGTACCAAAATAAATGTAAAAACAAAACATGCATTCAAAACACTATTAAAGACTAGTGTATATACACAAATTCCAGTATTCACTTCCAATTGATAAACTCTCAGATCAAAAATATATTGTTCGTTGATCAGAAGTGAATTTTGCTGCAGACCAATCAAACACATTCAATAAATAATTGTTTTATAGGTTGTTTCGCTGTTGATCGGAATTGAATATACTACACCATGTACGTGTGCTGTCAGCCATTCACTATGTATTACAAAAAGAAACAAGACAAAACGGAAACTTGTTGAAATCAAAGCCTCGGTCACAAAAGGTGTGTACATGTTGTTTTTGCTTTGTGAACTATTACATTTCAGGATATTGATTGGGACAGTCATTTGTCTGAAAGAATACCTACGGTTCCCAGTATGTGTACACAGCCTAGTAAGCGTACTTGTGGGATTATATACTGAAAGATGTTTAACAAATTCATGTTTAAACTGTGAATCGGATGCATTCATTGAATCATTGGCGAGTGTTCTCTCTTTTTATCCCAAAGCTGCTCACAAAGAATAGAATAATATTTCTAATGATGGTGTTAACATACCGTAGTCATTATTTGTTTAACGCTCATCTTTTGTCCTTTGAAGTTTCTTTTCTGAATGCTACTATCATTCAAATGAATACAAATGTATCAAGTAAGGATGTTAGCTACCAGACAGCCTCACATTTAGGCATGTGTGGTCCATTCTGTAATAAATGCAAAAGTCTGCTAGCTTTAAAGTGTACCCGAGAAGACATGTGTTGTGTTGAGATTGACGTGTATATACAGTGGCAAGAACACAAACACTTATGCTGTGCTTCTTTTCTTTTTTCCCTGCCTGAAAGAGTTAATATCTAGTTATGCAATTGTCAGTTTTTCTCCAGTCGGAATCCAGTCAGGCTATAGAGTCCCTCACTGATGACAAATTACAGCTATAAAACACTTTCATAAGCAGATAACCGGGCTTCTGACTGCAAGGAATAGATAAAAAAAGGCAATAGTTCATGTATTTTTGCTCTGGGATGCTTGAGACACTGCAATTGAGCAGAGGCAATAAAACATTAAATCTACTTGTAAATCTACTTTGTAATTAAATAAAACCATGAGATGTCTAAAAAAGTCATTTTTATGAGTAGGAGGATAGGAGAACAGATCCAATTGTTTATCTCATCAGCTTATTTTCATCCCTGGCTCACTTAAAACCTTGTAGACACACTTGATTAAAGTCAGCTGAGGTAGCCTCAGCCGAAAATTAGAATGTGTACAGAGGCACCTGACCACCGACCCCCAACCAATGAACTCACCCCCAACGACGGCTAGTCACATACTGCACGCTGCTCCCCGCCCCCTGTTTGATGTCACGCACGTGCCGCTCTCAGACTCTCAATTCAGTTTTTCAAAACGGATCCCATGGATCCGTTTTTGAGGTGTGTGAAGATGGACGCTATTTTTAACATTGGTATCCAGTTTTGGTACGGGCCAAAAAAACAGAGCCACGGATACGTTTTTAAAACAAATGTGAACCGACCCTAAAGGTTTGTAGACACGCTGGAGTGTTCTCAGTGGAGTTGGCCACTCATATTTTCAGCCACCCTGATGCATTGCAAAGAGAAGAGCAGTGCAGCCTTGGCTGTGCGCATTATTCCATTACTTACCTCTCCCACTGGAATTCAGGTGCCAGTCCACAAAGAATCTAGTCCCTATCGCTGTAGGTGGCAAGGATTAAAGGATATCTGTAACCACTCAGGGAAGAAAAAGGTAAATGCTCACATAAGAAGAGGCAAGGCTCTGGATCCCTCTCTGTGTCCCCTCATTCCACCGACAGGACCCCCATTCCATCGTCCAACTTTAATGTCAAATAAGTGCTTGGGTCTGTACTGAGAGCGTGGACACGCATGTGCCCAGTATGGAGCCGTTCGTCTGCAGAAGTACTCGGAGACCTGAAGACGCAGCCAGTGGGAGATTTGAATGGAGGCACGGCGGGGAAATGAGGAGACCAAGAGAGGCCTGGAAAGGCTCCGAGGGATTCAGAACCTTCACTTTTCTTAGGCGAGTGGGTAACTTTTTCTTCCCTGGGTGTCTACAGGTACCATATGTTTACTTCCTTAGAGAGTTTAAAGTTCATGGAACTTAAAACTTAACTTTTCATATTTGTGATTCAATTCTGCCAACAAAGATATGGCTAAAAAAAAAGCACTAAAAATTATATGTAGAGCATACAGGAGTATAGCCAGAAAGCTCACGTGGACACCTAAAGTATACAGTATATGCACGAATATGGTGAACTAAAAGCACCCCACAAAAATGCTGAATTTTATCAGAAATATAAAAAATCTAAGTTTTAAGTTCCTATGCTTTACACATTGAGGTATCTTGCCATTCATATTTTTTAATTTCCTCCATAGAGAGTTGCCTGGCTGTAAAGCAGACCTGAACTCAGAACTTTCTCTCTGCTCTAAAAGATAAGCAACAGCATAATAACATTTAATGAAAAACATTCATTTGTTACAGCTTACAGAACTCCTGCAATAAATCTGCAGTGTGTCTACTTCCTGCTTTCATGGAAACAGAAAGGGTTAACCTCCTGTGTTTACATATTAGCTGTATCTGCCAAATTCCTGTGCTGACACAGCTGAGGGCTTAAATTACACTTGCGATTACTTGCAGATGAGAGGGAATTAAGATCCATACCCACTAGGCAATTTTCACAACAATTTTTCCACCAACTGGCAATTTTTTGAGCGATGAGCAATCATTGTGTGATCTTGCGACATGGGTACAGGTGCACGAGTACATGAACCACGTTTGGCAATGCGCGTTGATAACCGCGATCGCTTGACTTCCCGTTTGGACCCAATTGCCAGAATACTGCTGCCAGACTGCTAACCAACCAACCCCGTCACTGCCACATAACGCCAGTCCTGCACTCCCTTCACTGGCTACCTATAGAATGGAGGGTCTTATTCAAGATCAGCCTACTGACATTTAAATCCCTGAATAATCTAGGCCCTGGATACATGAAAGATATGTTGCAGCTGCGTAGCAATCCCCACATTCTCAGATCCACGGGTTCTAATAATCTAGTCATACCCAGAGTCCACTTGGAAACTTTTGGTCCCAGAGCATTCTGTCATGCTGCCCCTACATTTTGGAACTCCTTACCCTGGAACTCCTTACTCCTGGAACTCCTCCTCAACAGATCAGGACAGCTCCATCCCTGGATGTGTTTAAATCCAGACTGAAAACCCACCTGTTCAGTTTGGCATTTGCAGAAATATAACTTTTGTTGTGTGAATACTTCATCCTACTACCAACTACTGAATCTGAGAGAGCCTACGCGCTTTGAGTCCTATGGGAGAAAAAGCGCTATAGAAATGTTATTGTATTGTATCATGTGCCATCGCATGATGTTGCTTGTTCCCGCAGATAGGAAGTTGAATCGGGAGAACCTAGTTTGTCGGGAGGCCTCGCTGTGAGGTTCCCCAATCCATCTTCAGGTGAGTATTGAGCTTTAGACAGGCTCTTCTGTCTAAATATGCACAGGGAGGATTTTTCTGTGTTTTTCTTGTGTTCTGTGCAATAGTTCAGCTCCACTTTAATGGCCTGGGTAACTAGACTATCTGGCTGACTAAACAGCATTCCAAAGGGGCAATTCATAGGTATTAGAGGAAATTGTATGAGTAAAGAAGCTTTTATGAAACAGGCAGAAGTTCATGCTGTGGAGAAGAATTATGATGAAAGAGTTGTGAATAAAGAATTTAATGTTGTTTTTAATATGGAGATAAGTAAATTATTTCAACAAAAAGTAGATAAAAAGATTGTGAATAATGATGTAGCTTTCATTACAATACAATAAAAGAACATTTGTGAAGCGCTTTCCTTCCATAGGACTCAAAGCACATTACACATTAAGCTGTTGTGTTTATAAAGGTGTTACTGGCCTATGTTATAAAAGGAAAACATTATTACCAAAGAAAATTTTAAGTTATATTTAGAAAAGCTATGAATCTTCAGAATAAGTTAGCTCCCAGTACAGTCAGTAAGAAAAAACCTGTCAGGCCAGCCTCGAAAGGCTTTTTAAATATGCCAGCAGTTTAGCTTGTATGGCAACAAAGAATAATTGCTGCAGGTTCACTGACATGTCCACAGCTAGTAAGAAGAGATTTAAGGTTAAACATAACAGCACCTGAAATAGCAAGAATGTCGCCTGTCTGCTAGCTGTGAATGCAGAGCTTGTCCGAATGTCGCTAAAATGAATATTTCACTCAGTATTCCGAATCATTCTAAAAACTGCTGCAAATTTAACCCTAAAAAAGTGAGCTTGTAGGGATTCATAAAATTAGACCCGATTGAAGAAGGAATAATGTAACAAAGGGGTATATTTACTCAGCTGCAGTAATTATTATTATTTTTTATTTATATAGCGCCAACATATTCCGCAGTGCTTTACAAAGCACAATAAGACGACAAGGGGAACATAGGTACAACCAAAAAATGTTCAGCAGAGTCTCAAGCAGCACAAATATTGCAACAAAAACAGTAAACATTAGGAGGAGGACCCTGCCCTTGCGAGCTTACCATCTAATCAGAATAACGTGCGTAAAGTCTTACCACACTATGAGTAGAGCAGAATGCAACACATTACGCTCTACTCATCTATATATATAAAATCGGATGTATGTGTGTGTGTGTGTATGTGTGTATGTGCCGCGATCACTCGAAAACGCCTTGACCGATTTGAACGAAACTTGGTATGCAGATCCCTTACTACCTGGGATGATATGTTCTGGGGGTCTCGCGGCCCCCCTGAACACGTGGGCGGAGCTACAAACAGCAAATCAGATTTCACCCATTCAAGTCAATGGAAAAATGGAAAAGGCTGCCATTCTCGCAGTATTCAAGCCAGAGTCCCCACACTTGACACAGTGGGTCACTTGGTGACCGAGGTTACAAATACAGAAAAAGTGGGCGGAGCATAAAACAGCCAATCAAATTTCAGCCATTCATTTTAAATGGGAAAATATAAACTGCAGCCATTCTTAGACTGTTAATCACAGAGTTCTCCAACTTGCCACAGTTGGTCACTGGGTGAATGCGATTAAGATTCAAGAAAGTGGGTGGAGCCTACAACAGCCAATCAAAATTCACCTATTGATTTTCAAGGGGAATATTTAAACTGCTGCCATTCTTACACTTTTAATGACAGAGGCTTCAAACTTGCTACAGTCGGTCATTGGGTGACTGAGGTTCAAATTCACTAAATGGGCAGGGCCACAAACATCCAATCAGATTTCCTTGCTGGATAAACTGCTTTTCTTACACTGTTATTGGCAGGGTTCTCAAACTTTGCACAGTTGGTCATTGGGTGACTAGGATTAATATTTGGAAAAGTAGGTGGGGCCTACAAGAGCCAATCAAAATTCACCTATTGATTTTCAAGGGGAATATTGAAACTGCAGTCATTCTTACACTGTTAATGGCAGAGGCCTCAAACCTGGTACAGTTGGTCGTTAAGTGACTGGGGTTCAAATTCAGTAAAGGGGTGGAGCCACAAACAGCCAGATTTCTTTGCTGGATAAACTGCTTCCATTCACACAATTTTGATGCCAGGAACCCAAAAGCTCACAAACTTGGTCATTGAGTGACTGTGTGTCAAGGTTACAAAAAGTGGGTGGAGTTAAAAACATATTTTTCTGGGAAATTGTAAACTGCAGCCTTTCTTCACTTTTAATGGCAGGGTTCCCAAACTTTGCACAGCTGGTTACTGGGTGACTGGGATTAATATTCAGAAAAGTGGGTGGAGCCTAAAAATGCCAATCAGAAATTACATGTCGCTTTTTAAGGAGAATATTAAAATTGCTGCAATTCTTGCACTGTTAATGGCACAAGCCTCTGACCTGGTACAGTTGGTAATTGGGTCACTGGGGTTCAAATTTAGAAAAGGGGGCAGAGCCACAAACAGTGAATCAGATTTCTTTCATTTCATGGGAAAATACAAATTATTGATGCCAAGGACCCGAAAGCTCACAAACTTGGTCACTGATTGACTGTGTGTCCATATTACAAACAGTGGGCGGAGCCAAAACCAAATTTCACTGGGAAAATGTAAACTGCAGCCATTTTTACTGTTTATGGCAGGGTTCCCAAACTTTGTCCAGATTAATATTCAGGGAAGTGGGTGGAGCCTATAATAGCCAATCAAAATTCACCTGTTTATTTTCAAGTGGAATATTTTAATTGCAGAGGCCTCAAACCTGCTACAGTTGGTCATTGGGTGACTGGGGTTCAAATGCTGGAGAAGGGGTGAAGCCACAAACAGCCAATCTGTTTTGTTTAATTTCTATTGGAATATACAAATTATTGATGCCAAGGACCCCAAAGCTCCCAAACTTGATCATTTAGTGTTTGTGCGTTCGGGGTAGATAGTGGGCGGAGCCAACACCAGTCAAATACATTCCCGGGCAATGCCGGGTCATCAATGGGTGGAGACAAATACAAATTTCACTGGGAAAATGTAAACTGCAGCCATTCTTACACTGTTAATGGTAGGGTTCTTAAACTTTGCACAGTTGGTCACTGGGTGACTGGGATTAATATTCAGAAAAGTGGGTGGAGCCTACAAAAGTGAATCAAACTTCACCTATTGCTTTTCAAGGGGAATATATAATTGCTGCCATTCTTGCACTGTCAATGGCACAGGCCTCAAACCTGGTACAGTTGGTTATTGGGTGACTGGAGTTCAAATTCAGAAAAGGGGGTGGAGCTACAAACAGCCACTCAGATTTTTTTCCTTTCAATGCAAATTATTCTTACCAAAGACCGCAAAGCTCACAAACTTGGTCATTGAGTAATTGTGTGTTAGGGTTAGAAAAAGTATGCGGAGCCAACACCAGCCAAATACATACCCGTGCAACGCCGGGCAATCAGCTAGTTGTACATATTATTCTGATTATCACAGTTTAGTGAATATACCCCAAAAAGAATTAGAACAAATAGATCTTCTTAATGTCGGGCGTCTACTGGAAGCAGCACTAGCGCTTCCTAAAGCCCCCGTCGTGTCCCATTGCCTGGAAAATTCTGGGGCAGGTGCAGTACACTCACAGCAATGGGAGCATCAAGTGATGGGGGTGTATGCATGTGCAGTATTGTGGGACTGGCGGCGACTTGAGGAAGAAATGGGCCAGCCAGCAAATGATCAGAGCAGCCCGAGATGATGCCGAGGGAGCCAATGACCTAAAGGGGCCTGAAGGAAACCCCAGATAAATATAAATTATCTATAACGTTGATCTCAGTTTCCTTTCAAGAGACACTGAAGCGAAAAAAAAAATGATGATATTATGATTTGTATGTGTAGCACAGCTAAGAAATAAAACATTAAGATCAGATACATCAGTGTAATTGTTTCCAGTACAGGAAGAGTTGAGAAACTCCAGTTGTTATCTCTATGCAAACAAGCCATTAAGCTCTCCGACTAAGTAAAGGTAGCCATACACTGGTCGATTTGCCATCAGATTCGACCAACTGACAGATCCCTATCTGATCGAATCTGATCAGAGAGGGATCGTATGGCTACCTTTACTGCAAACAGATTGTGAACCGATTTCAGCCTGAAACCGTTCACAATCTGTTGTGGTGGTGGTGCTGCCGCCGCTCCCCCCGCCCGCATACATTACCTGCTCCGCCGGCGCGGCTCCAGTCCCCAGGTCACCGCTGCTCCGTCTCCGCTCTGGTCTCTGGCCCCGGCATGCTTTACTTCTTCCTGCCCGGCAGGAAGTTTAAACAGTAGAGCGCCCTCTACTGTTTAAACTTCCTGCCGGGCCGGAGGAACTGAAGCATGCCAGGGACCAGCGCAGACACGGAGCAGCGGTGACCGGGCGTAGATGTGCCGGCGGAGCAGGTAATGTATGCGGCTCTATTGCGTCGGTCGTCGGGCACTCGAACGCCGCTAGCGACGCGCTCCCTACCCGCGGGCGATCGACGCTAATTTTCCGCACGGAGCGATCGACGGGATCGGACGAAAAGGATCGAAATTCGGCGTGTAGCGCGAACGATTGGCAGCAGATTCGATCCCAGTGATCGAATCTGCTGTCGAAACGGCGGCGAATCGGGCCAGTGTATGGCCAGCTGTAGTCGTGGAGAGGGCTGTTATCTGACTTTTATTATCTCAACTGTTCCTGGACTATTTACTTTTCTCTGCTAGAGGAGAGGTCATTACTTCACAGACTGCTCTGAAAGAATCATTTTGAATGCTGAGTGTTGTGTAATCTGCACATATTATAGAATGATGCAATGTTAGAAAAAACACTATATACCTGAAAATAAAAGTATGAGAATATTTTCTTTGCTGCTAATCTTCTAGTAATTATTCATAGTACACAACCAATTCACTATATCATATTTTTTTTTTCGCTTCAGTGTCTCTTTAAGCTGCCAGCAAGCAAGAAAATACTCAGATTCATTTTTTACAGTACCTTTTCACAAACTTTTTGGTGTAGAGTGTAGAGTGCTAAAAAGTTATTTTAAACAGAAGATGAAAAAGTATCGCTTAAGTATCTCTGACACACCAAATAGCGTTTTGTGGGTCATTTTCATTTTTTAAAAACACTTCCATTCACAGACATTAAAATCGCAGCAAACAAGCTGTGATTGCGATTTCGCTGCTATTTTACGGTAAGCCTATGAGGGCTTTTAAAAAAACAAAAACAACCTGCAAACACGCAAATACTATATATATATATATATATATATATATATATATATATATATATATATATATATATATATATATATATTGCAAATATAAGGGTCATCCAGATACAGTAATTACAAGAGATCTTGCAAGGTTTATGAGATATTTATGGCAAATAGATAAGACCTTTTGTTTACTTATTGCCTACATAGACTCAGGCTGACATGGAGAGTTTTTTACAGACACTGTCCTATTAAGTGTATGCTCCTGGAGCCTGGAAACAGTTAATTGTATGTTACTTATCAGGAGGGGGGGGACAGGAGGGGTGTATTGATTCTCAGGAGGGGCCAATGCCCCAGTGTAGCGCCACCACTGTACCACACGACGAGTAAAGCAGAATGCAATGCATCACATGCAATGCATTACAATCTACTCATCCTGCATAAGACTTCACGCACATTTTTGTTTTGTAAAACGCACATAATTGTATTAAACAGTTTAGTGCATGCACCCCCTAGTGTGGACTAGGCCTAAAATCTGTGTATTATTCTGCTCCGTCACACTTGAATTATTATAATTTTATAAAAGGCTCACTTACTAATATTCTTTATATAGATTAGATTAAGCTACCAAGTGGTCATGTTTGTTGCCCACCGCTTATTTCAAGATCTTGTGGAGAGATGATAAATCCATATACCTTTTTTCATATGCCTGAAGTGTGGACAGAATGCAGAAATAAATTTGGTATTATTGTGTGAAATGCTTACACAACGTAAAGTAAAATGTGCATTCACTCATGGCCAAGCCATCACGTGAAACCTGAAGTCACCCCAGCTGAATACCTACAGAGAGTGACGTTACATTTCTAAAATAACTTTATTGACAACTATAAGCAGTGGACAACGCAAGCAAGCTCAGCAGCAGCAATAGCATCAGAGGCGGTGGCAGTACGGACAGCTGTGCAGTGACGTAACGGGGGGCGTGAATGTGATGGCGGCAGAGATGCGGTCCGGGTGAACAGCGAGCGTCTGCCCGGTGGTCATGGCGAGCCCCGGTTCAGTGGTGGTGGCGGGTGTGGAGAACGGGGTGGTGGAGTGCAGCGACCCTGCTGACCTGTCCCCGGGGAAGAGAAAGGCGGTGTCGGGTGATGACAGCCTCCAGCCCCGGGTACCAGCGCTGCACAGCGAGCAGACGGCGGCAGCGGCCCTGGACAAGGAGAAGCCGCAGCACAGCCCGGCAGGCCAGGAGAAGGATCCCGGGCAGCCCACCTCCCTGGACCTAGAGGAGGCAAGCAGCAGCGGCCAGAGCATCCCCGGAGCTTCCCAGAGCCTGGATTCCCTGGAGTCCTTCTCCAACCTGCTCTCCTGTCCCAGCTCCGAGCTGCTCAGCGACGGCCCGGAGGAGAGGCCGTCCGAGCCCGAGGAGGCTGCACGGGACCGCTACCCGGGACAGTCCGTCTACCACATCAAATGGATCCGCTGGAAGGAGCAGAGCACTCCCATCGTCACTCAGAACGAGAACGGACCGTGCCCGCTGCTGGCCATCATGAATGTCCTGCTTCTAGCATGGAAGGTACGGTGCATGTCCCATCTTACTTACATACTGCTTGTCCCCAGCGAAAGCAGCTACACCTTCCAGCAGAGAGAGGAGAGAGTACATCCCACGTGTAGCAAGCACACCACTATCTCTGCCTGTCTGTCCCCAGCGAGAGCAGCTATACCTTCCTGCATAGAGAGGAGTGACAGCGCATCACACATATAGCAAGCACACCACTATCTCTACCTGTCCCCAGCGAGAGCAGCTACACCTTCCAGCAGAGAGAGAAGAGAGTACATCCCATGTGTAGCAAGCACAACACTATCTCTGCCTGTCCCCAGCGAGAGCAGCTACACCTTCCAGCAGAGAGAGAAGAGAGTACATCCCACGTGTAGCAAGCACACCACTATCTCTACCTGTCTGTCCCCAGCGAGAGCAGCTACACCTTCCTGCATAGAGAGGAGTGACAGCACATCACACGTATAGCAAGCACACCACTATCTCTACCTATCTGTCCCCAGCGAGAGCAGCTATACCTTCCTGCATAGAGAGGAGTGACAGCACATCACACGTATAGCAAGCACACCACTATCTCTGCCTGTCCCCAGCGAGAGCAGCTACACCTTCCAGCAGAGAGAGGAGAGAGTACATCCCACGTGTAGCAAGCACACCACTATCTCTACCTGTCTGTCCCCAGCGAGAGCAGCTACACCTTCCTGCATAGAGAGGAGTGACAGCACATCACACGTATAGCAAGCACACCACTATCTCTACCTATCTGTCCCCAGCGAGAGCAGCTATACCTTCCTGCATAGAGAGGAGTGACAGCACATCACACGTATAGCAAGCACACCACTATCTCTGCCTGTCCCCAGCGAGAGCAGCTACACCTTCCAGCAGAGAGAGGAGAGAGTACATCCCACGTGTAGCAAGCACACCACTATCTCTACCTGTCTGTCCCCAGCGAGAGCAGCTACACCTTCCTGCATAGAGAGGAGTGACAGCACATCACACGTATAGCAAGCACACCACTATCTCTACCTGTCTGTCCCCAGCGAGAGCAGCTATACCTTCCAGCATAGAGAGGAGTGACAGCACATCACACGTATAGCAAGCACACCACTGTCTCTACCTGTCCCCAGCGAGAGCAGCTACACCTTCCAGCAGAGAGAGAAGAGAGTACATCCCACGTGTAGCAAGCACACCACTATCTCTGCCTGTCCCCAGCGAGAGCAGCTACACCTTTCTGCATAGAGAGGAGTGACAGCACATCACACATATAGCAAGCACACCACTATCTCTACCTGTCCCCAGCGAGAGCAGCTACACCTTCCTGCAGAGAGAGGAGAGAGTACATGACATCCCATGTGTAGCAAGCACACCACTATCTCTGCCTGTCTGTCCCCAGCGAGAGCAGCTACACCTTCCAGCAGAGAGAGGAGTGACAGCACATCACACGTATAGCAAGCACACCACTGTCTCTACCTGTCCCCAGCGAGAGCAGCTACACCTTCCTGCATAGAGAGGAGTGACAGCGCATCACACGTATAGCAAGCACACCACTATCTCTACCTGTCTCCAGCGAGAGCAGCTATACCTTCCTGCATAGAGAGGAGTGACAGCACATCACATCACACGTATAGCAAGCACACCACTATCTCTACCTGTCCCCAGCGAGAGCAGCTACACCTTCCTGCATAGAGAGGAGTGACAGCGCATCACACGTATAGCAAGCACACCACTATCTCTACCTGTCTCCAGCGAGAGCAGCTATACCTTCCTGCATAGAGAGGAGTGACAGCACATCACATCACACGTATAGCAAGCACACCACTATCTCTACCTGTCCCCAGCGAGAGCAGCTACACCTTCCTGAATAGAGAGGAGTGACAGCACATCACACGTATAGCAAGCACACCACTATCTCTGCCTGTCTATCCCCAGCGAGAGCAGCTACACGTTCCTAGATAGAGGGGAGCGACAGCACATCACACGTATAGCGAGCACACCACTATCTCTGCCTGTCCCCAGCGAGAGCAGCTACACCTTCCAGCAGAGAGAGGAGAGAGTACATCACACGTAGAGCAAGCACACCACTATCTCTGCCTGTCCCCAGCGAGAGCAGCTACACCTTCCAGCAGAGCGAGGAGTGACAGCACATCACACGTATAGCAAGCACACCACTATCTCTACCTGTCTCCAGTGAGAGCAGCTATACCTTCCTGCATAGAGAAGAGTGACAGCACATCACATCACACGTATAGCAACTAGCAAGCACACCTCTATCTCTACCCGTCTGTCCCCAGCGAGTGCAGCCACAGCACAGCCAGCTACACCTTCCAGCAGAAAGTGCAGCCACAGCGCAGCCAGCCACACCTTCCAGCAGAGAGTGCAGCCGCAGCGCTGCCAGCCACACCTCCCAGCAGAGAGTGCAGCCGCAGCGCTGCCAGCCACACCTCCCAGCAGAGAGTGCAGCCGCAGCGCTGCCAGCCACACCTCCCAGCAGAGAGTGCAGCCGCAGCGCTGCCAGCCACACCTCCCAGCAGAGAGTGCAGCCGCAGCGCTGCCAGCCACACCTCCCAGCAGAGAGTGCAGCCGCAGCGCTGCCAGCCACACCTCCCAGCAGAGAGTGCAGCCGCAGCGCTGCCAGCCACACCTCCCAGCAGAGAGTGCAGCCGCAGCGCTGCCAGCCACACCTCCCAGCAGAGAGTGCAGCCGCAGCGCTGCCAGCCACACCTCCCAGCAGAGAGTGCAGCCGCAGCGCTGCCAGCCACACCTCCCAGCAGAGAGTGCAGCCGCAGCGCTGCCAGCCACACCTCCCAGCAGAGAGTGCAGCCGCAGCGCTGCCAGCCACACCTCCCAGCAGAGAGTGCAGCCGCAGCGCTGCCAGCCACACCTCCCAGCAGAGAGTGCAGCCGCAGCGCTGCCAGCCACACCTCCCAGCAGAGAGTGCAGCCGCAGCGCTGCCAGCCACACCTCCCAGCAGAGAGTGCAGCCGCAGCGCTGCCAGCCACACCTCCCAGCAGAGAGTGCAGCCGCAGCGCTGCCAGCCACACCTCCCAGCAGAGAGTGCAGCCGCAGCGCTGCCAGCCACACCTCCCAGCAGAGAGTGCAGCCGCAGCGCTGCCAGCCACACCTCCCAGCAGAGAGTGCAGCCGCAGCGCTGCCAGCCACACCTCCCAGCAGAGAGTGCAGCCGCAGCGCTGCCAGCCACACCTCCCAGCAGAGAGTGCAGCCGCAGCGCTGCCAGCCACACCTCCCAGCAGAGAGTGCAGCCGCAGCGCTGCCAGCCACACCTCCCAGCAGAGAGTGCAGCCGCAGCGCTGCCAGCCACACCTCCCAGCAGAGAGTGCAGCCGCAGCGCTGCCAGCCACACCTCCCAGCAGAGAGTGCAGCCGCAGCGCTGCCAGCCACACCTCCCAGCAGAGAGTGCAGCCGCAGCGCTGCCAGCCACACCTCCCAGCAGAGAGTGCAGCCGCAGCGCTGCCAGCCACACCTCCCAGCAGAGAGTGCAGCCGCAGCGCTGCCAGCCACACCTCCCAGCAGAGCTAGGCCGTGCAGCCACAGCGCAGCCAGCTACGTCGTCCAGCAGAGAGCGCAGCCAGCGGCGCCTCCCAGCAGAGAGCGCAGCCAGCGGCGCCTCCCAGCAGAGAGCGCAGCCAGCGGCGCCTCCCAGCAGAGAGCGCAGCCAGCGGCGCCTCCCAGCAGAGAGCGCAGCCAGCGGCGCCTCCCAGCAGAGAGCGCAGCCAGCGGCGCCTCCCAGCAGAGAGCGCAGCCAGCGGCGCCTCCCAGCAGAGAGCGCAGCCAGCGGCGCCTCCCAGCAGAGAGCGCAGCCAGCGGCGCCTCCCAGCAGAGAGCGCAGCCAGCGGCGCCTCCCAGCAGAGAGCGCAGCCAGCGGCGCCTCCCAGCAGAGAGCGCAGCCAGCGGCGCCTCCCAGCAGAGAGCGCAGCCAGCGGCGCCTCCCAGCAGAGAGCGCAGCCAGCGGCGCCTCCCAGCAGAGAGCGCAGCCAGCGGCGCCTCCCAGCAGAGAGCGCAGCCAGCAGCGCCGTCCAGCAGAGAGTGCAGCCACAGCTCAGCCAGCGGCGCCGTCCAGCAGAGAGTGCAGCCACAGCTCAGCCAGCGGCGCCGTCCAGCAGAGAGTGCAGCCACAGCTCAGCCAGCGGCGCCGTCCAGCAGAGAGTGCAGCCACAGCTCAGCCAGCGGCGCCGTCCAGCAGAGAGTGCAGCCACAGCTCAGCCAGCTGCGCCTTCCAGCAGAGAGTGCAGCCACAGCTCAGCCAGCTACGCCTTCCAGCAGAGAGTGCAGCCACAGCACAGCCAGCTATGCCTTCCAGCAGAGAGTGCAGCCACAGCACAGCCAGCTGAGAGCGCAGCCAGCTGTGCCGTCCAGCAGAGAGCGCAGCCAGCTGTGCCGTCCAGCAGAGAGCGCAGCCAGCTGTGCCGTCCAGCAGAGAGCGCAGCCAGCTGTGCCGTCCAGCAGAGAGCGCAGCCAGCGGCGCCGTCCAGCAGAGAGCGCAGCCAGCGGCGCCGTCCAGCAGAGAGCGCAGCCAGCGGCGCCGTCCAGCAGAGAGCGCAGCCAGCGGCGCCGTCCAGCAGAGAGCGCAGCCAGCGGCGCCGTCCAGCAGAGAGCGCAGCCAGCGGCGCCGTCCAGCAGAGAGCGCAGCCAGCGGCGCCGTCCAGCAGAGAGCGCAGCCAGCGGCGCCGTCCAGCAGAGAGCGCAGCCAGCGGCGCCGTCCAGCAGAGAGCGCAGCCAGCGGCGCCGTCCAGCAGAGAGCGCAGCCAGCGGCGCCGTCCAGCAGAGAGCGCAGCCAGCGGCGCCGTCCAGCAGAGAGCGCAGCCAGCGGCGCCGTCCAGCAGAGAGCGCAGCCAGCGGCGCCGTCCAGCAGAGAGCGCAGCCAGCGGCGCCGTCCAGCAGAGAGCGCAGCCAGCGGCGCCGTCCAGCAGAGAGCGCAGCCAGCGGCGCCGTCCAGCAGAGAGCGCAGCCAGCGGCGCCGTCCAGCAGAGAGCGCAGCCAGCGGCGCCGTCCAGCAGAGAGCGCAGCCAGCGGCGCCGTCCAGCAGAGAGCGCAGCCAGCGGCGCCGTCCAGCAGAGAGCGCAGCCAGCGGCGCCGTCCAGCAGAGAGCGCAGCCAGCGGCGCCGTCCAGCAGAGAGCGCAGCCAGCGGCGCCGTCCAGCAGAGAGCGCAGCCAGCGGCGCCGTCCAGCAGAGAGCGCAGCCAGCGGCGCCGTCCAGCAGAGAGCGCAGCCAGCGGCGCCGTCCAGCAGAGAGCGCAGCCAGCGGCGCCGTCCAGCAGAGAGCGCAGCCAGCGGCGCCGTCCAGCAGAGAGCGCAGCCAGCGGCGCCGTCCAGCAGAGAGCGCAGCCAGCGGCGCCGTCCAGCAGAGAGCGCAGCCAGCGGCGCCGTCCAGCAGAGAGCGCAGCCAGCGGCGCCGTCCAGCAGAGAGCGCAGCCAGCGGCGCCGTCCAGCAGAGAGCGCAGCCAGCGGCGCCGTCCAGCAGAGAGCGCAGCCACAGCGCAGCCAGCGGCGCCGTCCAGCAGAGAGCGCAGCCAGCGGCGCCTTCCAGCAGAGAGCGCAGCCACAGCGCAGCCAGCTGCGCCTTCCAGCAGAGAGCGCAGCCACAGCGCAGCCAGCTGCGCCTTCCAGCAGAGAGCGCAGCCACAGCGCAGCCAGCTGCGCCTTCCAGCAGAGAGCGCAGCCACAGCGCAGCCAGCTACGCCTTCCAGCAGAGAGCGCAGCCACAGCGCAGCCAGCTGAGAGCGCAGCCACAGCGCAGCCAGCTGAGAGCGCAGCCAGCTTTGCCGTCCAGCAGAGAGCGCAGCCAGCTTTGCCGTCCAGCAGAGAGCGCAGCCAGCTGTGCCGTCCAGCAGAGAGCGCAGCCAGCTGTGCCGTCCAGCAGAGAGCGCAGCCAGCTGTGCCGTCCAGCAGAGAGCGCAGCCAGCTGTGCCGTCCAGCAGAGAGCGCAGCCAGCTGTGCCGTCCAGCAGAGAGCGCAGCCAGCTGTGCCGTCCAGCAGAGAGCGCAGCCAGCTGTGCCGTCCAGCAGAGAGCGCAGCCAGCTGTGCCGTCCAGCAGAGAGCGCAGCCAGCTGTGCCGTCCAGCAGAGAGCGCAGCCAGCTGTGCCGTCCAGCAGAGAGCGCAGCCAGCTGTGCCGTCCAGCAGAGAGCGCAGCCAGCTGTGCCGCCCAGCAGAGAGCGCAGCCAGCTACGCCTTTCAGTAGAAAGAGAGGAGTGACAGCACATCACACATAAAGCAAGCACACCTCTACACACTGCCTGCCCTGTTCCCAGCAAGTGCAGCCACAGCACAGCCAGCTACACCCTCCAGCAGAGTGTGCAGCCACAGTACAGCCAGCTACACCTTCCAGCAGAGTGTGCAGCCACAGTACAGCCAACTACACCTTCCAGCAGAGTGTGCAGCCACAGTACAGCCAGCTACACCTTCCAGCAGAGTGTGCAGCCACAGCACAGCCAGCTACACCTTCCAGCAGAGTGTGCAGCCACAGCACAGCCAGCTACACCTTCCAGCAGAGTGTGCAGCCACAGCACAGCCAGCTACACCTTCCAGCAGAGTGTGCAGCCACAGCACAGCCAGCTACACCTTCCAGCAGAGTGTGCAGCCACAGCACAGCCAGCTACACCTTCCAGCAGAGTGTGCAGCCACAGCACAGCCAGCTACACCTTCCAGCAGAGTGTGCAGCCACAGCACAGCCAGCTACACCTTCCAGCAGAGTGTGCAGCCACAGCACAGCCAGCTACACCTTCCAGCAGAGTGTGCAGCCACAGCACAGCCAGCTACACCTTCCAGCAGAGTGTGCAGCCACAGCACAGCCAGCCACACCTTCCAGCAGAGTGTGCAGCCACAGCACAGCCAGCCACACCTTCCAGCAGAGTGTGCAGCCACAGCACAGCCAGCCACACCTTCCAGCAGAGTGTGCAGCCACAGCACAGCCAGCCACACCTTCCAGCAGAGTGTGCAGCCACAGCACAGCCAGCCACACCTTCCAGCAGAGTGTGCAGCCACAGCACAGCCAGCCACACCTTCCAGCAGAGTGTGCAGCCACAGCACAGCCAGCCACACCTTCCAGCAGAGTGTGCAGCCACAGCACAGCCAGCCACACCTTCCAGCAGAGTGTGCAGCCACAGCACAGCCAGCCACACCTTCCAGCAGAGTGTGCAGCCACAGCACAGCCAGCCACACCTTCCAGCAGAGTGTGCAGCCACAGCACAGCCAGCCACACCTTCCAGCAGAGTGTGCAGCCACAGCACAGCCAGCCACACCTTCCAGCAGAGTGTGCAGCCACAGCACAGCCAGCCACACCTTCCAGCAGAGTGTGCAGCCACAGCACAGCCAGCCACACCTTCCAGCAGAGTGTGCAGCCACAGCACAGCCAGCCACACCTTCCAGCAGAGTGTGCAGCCACAGCACAGCCAGCCACACCTTCCAGCAGAGTGTGCAGCCACAGCACAGCCAGCCACACCTTCCAGCAGAGTGTGCAGCCACAGCACAGCCAGCCACACCTTCCAGCAGAGTGTGCAGCCACAGCACAGCCAGCCACACCTTCCAGCAGAGTGTGCAGCCACAGCACAGCCAGCCACACCTTCCAGCAGAGTGTGCAGCCACAGCACAGCCAGCCACACCTTCCAGCAGAGTGTGCAGCCACAGCACAGCCAGCCACACCTTCCAGCAGAGTGTGCAGCCACAGCACAGCCAGCCACACCTTCCAGCAGAGTGTGCAGCCACAGCACAGCCAGCCACACCTTCCAGCAGAGTGTGCAGCCACAGCACAGCCAGCCACACCTTTCAGTAGAAAGAGAGGAGTGACAGTACATCACACATAAAGCAAGCACACCTCTACACACTGCCTGCCTGTTCCCAGCAAGTGCAGCCAGAGCACAGCCAGCTACAGCTTCCAGCAGAGTGCAGCCACAGTACAGCCAGCTACACCTTCCAGCAAAGTGTGCAGCCACAGCTCAGCCAGCTACACCTTCCAGCAGGGAGAGGAGTGACAGTGCATCGTACATATAGCAAGCACACTACTACACACACCGTGCTTCATCCATGGTATAACCCCAGTTCATTGTTACATTATAATGTGTATGATATTAAAGTGGATCTGAGATAAACTTTTACTCATTGCATAATTGTGTTCCTTTTATATAGTTTACAGGGCATTCCTCAAGCCAAATGCTTATTTGTTTTTGTTTTAATACTCTAATTCCCTATAAACTAAACAAGCCTCGCCCACAGCTTTTCAAACTGCCTTGTCATTTTCAGACAGTAGCAAGGGCTTATGGGAGTTCAGTCTGGGCAGGAGGAGGGGGAGGTGTTACTAGCCACAGATTTCAGAGGCAGAGGTGAGTAGGGAGGAGAGGGAATTAGGTTTTCACAGGCTGAGGCCTGGAGATGCAGATCAGCTTGCTTGTGTGTAATGTTTACAAACAGAACATGGCCGCTGTCATTGTATCACAGGAAGAAATAATCATATTCTGTTGAAGCTGTTTGCAGCTAGATTTGCTGTGTAAACTATCTAAACTTTAGATAAGACAAATAGACAAGTTACTTGTCATATTTAGCTTTTCATCTCGGATCCGCTTTAACCACCTTATCTACCACTACAATATATGTATGTCCTCTGTGAATTCAACTAAGCCACGAGGATGTAGATATAGGTCTTGTAGCAGAAGCCCAGCTGTGCACGATTGGGCTTGCTCCTGTGCACACCTCTGGCACTATCTGATGCAGCACTATTAAAATTACTTTTATTTTCTCAATTCATAGTGAAAAATGCACCCTGTAGCTTTATTTCAAAATCAAAGTTTTGTGATAAACAGTAGAAAAAGCCAAACAAAACTTGTGTTTTTATCTACAATAGCCCTGTTTATGTTTAAACTGGAATTGGTAAAACTGAGAAATGTTTGTTCTATTTTTATCTTTTTTTCCATTAAATTGCATAGAAAACAAAACTGTTCAAGGGAAAACTTGCCATACAATGAAAGTCTAGTTTGTCTTGAGAAAATATATATTTCATTTAGGTGTCATAAGTACGGATAAAGTTATTGCTGATTAAATAGGGGCATAGCTAAAATGTAAAAACTGCTCTAGTCCATAAGTGGGAAACGAGATCTGGATGCAAAGTGGTTAAATATGCATCAGAGCTCAAACCCACTAGCAGCCTTTTCTAAGCGCTAGTGATTTGAAAAAGCTCTTGCTAATGCAATGCTATAGGGGATTTTTATATAATCACATCGCTGAAGTGGGATCACACCCATAGCGTTACATTAGCAAGAGCTTTTCAAATCACAAAGCGATCAGAAAAGTGCTCCTAGTGAGTTCCAGGCCTCAGTTAGCAATGCACAAGTTTTCTAAGTCCTGAATGGAAGAAAAGTTTAAAAGATGGATACCTACAGGAAGTAGTGGGAAGTCTCTGTAAAGGCCAGAGGCTTCCTAGAAATACTGGAATCCAATACTGCTGCACAGAGCCCTCTTCTAGCTTGTGGCCATGCTTCCGTATGAGTACAAGCTTCTCTACTGGGCATGCATGAGGGACATATGCACAGTAGGACAGATCGATCATGTATGGCTTGTTTTTTTTATGCACAAGCGCTTTGTTCTACTGAACATGCACAGCCACATGCAACATATTCAGCAAGGTCTTGCCTAATATAAAGGCACCCAGCACAGGAAAAGTGGGGTGTAAGATGATCTGGGAAGCCTCTGAACTATCCAGAGGCTTTCCACTACAGAGATAAGTAATCAAATGTATTTTGTTTTTAATTTCACTTCAGGTACACTTTTAACCACTTAAGGACCACGTGGATTTTTAATGATCGGTGCTGCGCGGGCTCTCCAGCCCGCAGCACCGATCAGGTAAAAGGCAGGGCGATCAGACTTCCCCCCCCTTTTTTCCCCACTAGGGGGATGTCCTGCAGGGGGGGTCTGATCGCCGCCGGCTGCCTGTGATTTGCGAGGGGGGGCTCCTCAAAGCCCCCCTCCGCAGCGATATTGTGCGCTCCCTCCCCTTACCTCCCTCTCTCTTCCCCTGTGTGAGGCGCAGGACGGATATCCGTCCTGCGCCGGATAGGATAGGCTTCAGCCTATCAAATGATGGCGATCCCCGGCCAATCAGAGGCCGGGGATCGCCGATCTCCGTCACGGCGCTGCTGCGTAGCAGCGCCGTATTGATGTAAACAGCGGGGATTTCTTCCCCGCGTGTTTACATTACGTGTGCGAGCCGCGATCGGCGGCTCGCACGCTGCTCACGGAGACAGCCTCCGTGAACTAGCATCGAGCGGCCGTTTCCATGGGAAACCACTAACGACCCGCCGACGCCTATCGGCGTTAGGCGGTCGTTAAGTGGTTTTAAAATAGCTGTCTGGCTTCTCTAAAGCCATTTCCTGTTGAGATGACAGTGCAATTTTATTGGCGAGACAGCTGTACAAACTCCTCCCTCTACTGTTATCATCCCAACAATGTAGCCTGACCCTTCCTGTGTGCACAGATCTGACCTCACCCACCTTCACTTGCTTATGAGCGTTTGACTCCTAGTGGCTAGTACTGCAGCAGTCAGTGAGATGCACGTACTTCAAAGTTGATGCAAGATTATGCCAATGTATGCAGCTTAAAAATGGACCAAACAAATTCTGACAAGGTGGAACTCAAGTGGTCCATTTTAGACCACATTTAGATTAAATTGGCATAATCTTGCATCAACTGTGAATTATTTGCATCTCATTGAAAATCCCAAGCAGCATGTAGGCTGAGCAGGGTTTTATCCCTGCTCAGTATGTAAAAAGCATTTATACAAGGGTTGACTGGAAAGTAGTAGCAGTTTTCAGTTACCGTATTTTTGGACAGGTTTAGTGGACAAAAAAAACCTGGTAAAAAGTACTAAACCTGGGTGCTTCCATGGTGCAGGGGTGTCTTGTAGACCTCCCCCCCCTCCCCCAGCTGTCCTTGGGGGCAGCGCCCCCACCACCTACACTAAGTACCCTACACTAACCCATGATGTCCCACCCGTAAGATTGTACTACAATACATTACACTGATGCCCCCACCAGTTACAACACTACACACTTCACTCACCCACCCTGCTGCCCCACCAGTTTATCACTATACTGTATTAAACTGACCCCTGCTTCCACCACCAGCTACACTAACTAAACATTACAACTACAAAGTGGATGATCTCACTTATCCAAGTTTACATCTGCATGCTCCATGTCCTTCTCCAGCTGCTGTGATGATCCTGACACTATTGTTATTTCTTGTATTTATAAAGTGTCAACATATAACGCAGCTCTGGACAATAAATACATACAATGATACAAAGAATGACAGACGTAACAAGGTTATACAACATAGGACAAAGCTGTGCAAGGCAAACTGGGTACAAGATACATGATCATACAATTTTGGGCTGGTTAGGTAGGCCCAGTAATACAAGTACGAGGTGGTCATAGGAAAGGAGAACAGGATCATGTAGAATATACTAGGGAAGGGAGGTCCCTGCCAAAGGCTTACACTCTAAGGGCTTCTTGGTGCAGGCCACTCCATGGTGGGGCAGCAGCAGCGCGATGCCTCCAAACTTCCTTGTTTATTGGCACTCACTCATGGAGTGTGACGCACATGCGACGGGGCCATGAGGAGGCACAAGGAAGTAGACATCAGGACACATTACAACAGCTGCAGCTAGTGCTGGGATAGCCCCTCTCCTGCCCTGCCAAGTAGCAAGGAAGTTTGGAGGACAGCCTCTGATGGTGCTCCGAGATGTCAGGATCGTGCTGCTGCCCCACTGAGGAGTGGCCTGCTCTCTCTCTGCATCTGCTTGTAGGGGACACATTCGTATTGACACACACACTACACTCTCTCTCTCTTTCGCGGGACAAAAAAGTATGTCTTATAGTCTGAAAAATACGGTAATCAACTAAGGAATCATTTTATATTAGACACAGTGGCCCTGATTTTAGTTCACTTTTTCGCCTATGTTTTCTCCTTGTTGGTATTTGAACATCTTGTAAATTAAAACTTCTTTTAACCTCCTTGGCATTCAGCTTCTAATGGTTTTCTGTGCAAAAAAGTGATCCAATACATTTTCACAACCCTAGTATAAATTCTGAGTATAATAAAAGCTTGAAAACAAATTCAAAATTACTCCCTAAAATCTCTGATCATTTACATTTCCTAGCTCCAGCTGCTCAACCTGCACGGATGCGAATGTAAAGGTATCCATACAGCCAGCGATGATGGGTATATTGGACCAAGAGACAAATCTCTCTCTGATCGAATGTGATTAGAGAGATCTGTCGGCTGCCCATACACTGCAGGCCAATTCCTGATCGATTTCAGCATCAGTCTCTCGGGAATTATCCATGTCCTTTGCCTCGCCGCTGCCCCCCCCGGTATAACTGTACCCCCACGTCCATAATCCTGGACAAAGATGATTGTGCATAGAGTATTGGCAAAGTATGTTTGGTTGTCAGAGATAATTCAGAATACTTGACCAACTTGGATTCAGTCCACAAAGGGACTTAAACTAAACTGGACTAAGTAGTATCCGGACACTGTGATCCAGACAAAAGCCAAAGGAACTGGAGTATCATTTTCTTTTATTGTTTTGTTTTAAGCCGTTGACAGTTTTGTAAATTTGCTATTTTCTTTCTTTCTGTGAATACTGATGCACCATTTTTTACTTTTAATAAATAACATAAAAATCACTTCAGCCTGTCTCCATGTTTAGAGTATAGATCAGCACTCAAACCCTGCAAAGATGCTGTAGAATCTGTGTTAGGGCTCATTCACACTGCAATAATAAATACATTTTAAAAAAAGCGTTTACTGGAATGCAGAAAGAAGCAAAAATCAGACTGCGAACACAACCTATGTTAATAGGATGCATTCACATTGTCAATCGGAACGTGAATGCAATGCGCACAGATTGGACCGCAAATTATTATTATTGATTTATAAAGCGCCAATATGTTCCGTGGCGCTGGTGCAGAAACCCGACCTGTTGCACTTTTCCGGAACCGTATCACAATGCAAATGGGATGCAATGGAAGCCTATGGAAATTAATACTGTCAGTTCCCTCTAGGCTGATCACCGCATGCAAAACACCACAACTTACCTGTCAGGTTTAGTTCCTCTGCAGACACCCGCCATTCTGTCCAAAGCAGATCAGAGCCTAGTGGAAGCACGGGGCACTCCATTGGTTCGCAAGAAAACAGTGGGAATCCTGCTTCAACAGAGAAATTTCTTTCCTATTGCTAGGTATGATTCCTGTTGATTTGTTACAATCCAGCAGGGAGCCCCATGCTTCTGCCAGGCTCCTATCGGTTTTGGGGTGTAGTGGCAGTCGGGTGGCGACACAAAAGCAGTGGCTAAAAAGTCATGTATTTGAATGACCTGGTGTGATTTCTGCCAGGGCTGTGACATCGGAGCAATTTTGGGTACCTGGAGTCGGTGGTTTCATAAACTGAAGAGCCGGCATTGGAAGACTTTTGTACCGACTCCACTGCCCTAATTTCTGCATCTACTGAGTTTGTGTAGCAGTGTGAACCAGGCCAGCATGGCAGTAAGCATCAGACTTGGCATTAAATGGGTTAAAAGCACAGCTACTTTGCTGAACTGTTGCATAAGTCGTGTTGCTGGTAAATAACGTGTTGGCACATAACTGTCTGGGGGATACAGGTGCAGGGCTTTTCAGTCTTGCCAGAGATGTAGAACGTACTTGTTTACTCTAAAATTGAAAGATCTATATGCTGGGTGGGGCTCCGAAGGTTATTGTCTTTCCAGATTTTATTTATTTTTTTAGTCTTTGATGGCAAAAATAAGAAAAAATTGTTAAAGGGACTCCGAACACCTCTCCGACCAGTATTGCAAAGTACTTAAAGATGTATACCTTTCTGTACCTTGTGCTCTCCTCTTTCATTTGATGCCTGAATTGCCATTCTACACCAAATAGTTTTCATTCGATTTCAATTTAAAAATTGCGGCTGCCATCTTGGCTATGTTAAAACTTCCGGGTGACCTCTGTCTTCTCTGTTAGAGAAGTGGAACACTGAATGAAGCAGGAAGAGGAAGTGACACGCATGGCCATTCCAAGAGACTCCTTGAGAGGGGTCTTAGCACGACTTTATTGGAAGTCGTCTGTCTTAAAGGCATGCCCATGAGAGGTGTTCGGAGTCCCTTTAAAAAAAAAATAAAAAAAAAATACTTGTATCTGCCACCGTATAAGGCACTCCGGAATATAAGAGGCACTTAGGTTTAGAGGGCAAAAACCAGGGGAAAAAAAACCCCCAAACCTGGTGCGTTCATAGTGCAGGAGCATCAAGTACATGTTCTCCCCAGTTATTGTGTTCTCCTATGCCCCCCGGTCCCCAGTGTGACCTCCTGTGTCCCCCGTTTTGCCTCCTGCGTGACGTGATCAGCAGAAGCCGTCACTAGGGGAGCCGTGCAAAAGATGTAAGGTCTTTGTTCCCCTCTGGAGCTATTGATGAGGTGAGCCACGTTGTAACTTCTACTTATGGAGGGGCGAGGTTATGTGGATATAAATTGGCTTGCCTCACCATTTTGCACTTTGAGAGAGCCTATACAGCTTGAAATAGGAAAAGTCTGTCTGAAACAGTATCTGTCACTGCACATGGCTACTTTTTAACCTTGATACCAATAAAAGAGCTTTAATACAAAACATGGTGCTGCGGACTACTCCTTAGAATATTGCTGATCCCGGAGGATTGCGGCATCTACTCTGCTTAGCACACGTCTTCTGCTCATTGGGTGCTGGTCCACTCCGCTTCTCCTACTTGCACATGGGGGCAGAGCAGGCTACACGGGTAAGCAGGAGAGGGGGGGGGGGGCTGCAGGGAGTCCGGGATGTTGCGGTGTGTTAGTGGTTCTTATCGTCAGGCGTTCGTAATTTCGGGACTCTGTATTCTGCATGTAAGTCGCAGTGACTTTTTCTCCCTATTTCTTATACAACTTTTCCAATTTTGATTACTTTTTAAATAACCTATGCTTTGAGGACAACAAGTGTTATATTTATTCCAACACTTTTCCTGGTTAACCACTTATGTGCCTCATGATCATCGGACAGGTATTGTTCTTCACCTAATTTCATAAGGCCATACACCATTGGAATAGCCTTTTAGTGCTCACCGTAAACGTCAAGGAGAAGCAACAGATAACCATTTTGAAACGCAGAACATCCGGGCTTTTAAAATCTGGTTTTTAAAACAGTCCAGCAGAGAGTCCAGTGGAGCCTGTGTGTGTGCGTAAAATTCTACATTTTAAGGGCATGTCGTGTGCATATTAACACATTTCCATAATCGGTGCTAAAATTAACTTTCTTAAAGTGAAACTGTAAAAAGATAAAGAGAATAAATTTAATATTTTTACATTCGTATTTTAGAGGGAAAATTGGTAACAATTGATGGGTTGGCAAGGATATTTGCCTAAAGTAGGCATGAGAACTATTAACACATCTAAGATTTCTGTGCAACAGATGAAAGATATTTGAGATTAATTTGGTCTACATTCTAAATGAAACCATATTTTCAACAAATGAAATTCTAACTATGTGTTTCTTTCTCATTTAAAATGATTAAAGCAATTATAATGTTTTTGAAGGCGCACCATGTAGGTTGCTATTTAAAGAAATAAAAATTACTAGTTTCTCTTACCCAGCTAAAAGGTTTTACTACCACTGAACGCCAGGACTAGTTGGTTATATCCAGCGCTGAATAGACTATTAAGGGTTAAATAAACCAGCCCAAGTTGAAGTATAGAGTTAAAGTACCTGTTAACTCCACACAGGATGCCAAGTGTTGTTCATCCACTGAGCAATGCAGCTGCATGCAAATAACATCCCATTTATTGCACTTGAACCTCATTTGGCTCAGTGTAAATAATATGGGTGTCCAAGTGAATTTTTTTTTTTTAAATTATCAAGTAAATCAGTGCAAACATGTTTTAGGGTTAGGTACCAGTCTGTTTTGGACTCTACCAAGCCCTTTCTCAAGCAGTAGTTTACGTAAATGGGGATCAATTAATAAATCTTGTACAATAGCAATTATGTACAACATTTGTTAGAGGTTGATTTACTGAGCTGCACCAATACAGCAGTGCAGCTTAATGACAGCAGAGAATGTTATAATCCCCTGCGCACGCTATGCAACCATAGCGTGCGCAGTTAAATTACGCCTGGCTCAGATAGTTTAGCGTGCTTTGTTATGCTTAACGAGCGCTCCACTGAACCCGCCGGAGCCAGAATATCGTACTTTAAAGCTACTGCACCTGCCTGGGTCCGGGCGGGTTCAGTGGAGCGCTCGTTAAGTATAACGAAGCGCTCTTTAAACTATTTGAGCCAAGCACAATTTAACTGTAGCCATAGCGTGCGCAGGGAATTAGAACACTCTCTGCTGTCATTAAGCTGCGCTGCAGTAGTAGCGCTGCTTAGTAAATCAACCTCATAGAGTCCAAGTGACCCCGCGTGATACAGGCGGCAGTAATAGCATACTTTGGCCCTCCACTGCTTGCACACCTGTCTTGAAAGGTAATTCTATATTTTCCATCTGTCCTACCATTTGGCTCTCCTCTCCCAGTGCACGCTACACCTGTGCAGCCACCTGTAGTGAACAAGGCTCAGCACTGCCATGCCTAAACTAGGGCTTTGTAGCTAGACTTTGGTGGGAGTCTACTACACGCAATCACTGGCAAAAAAAATCCCTTGGGAAAAAAAGCCGATTTAGGCCTGGAACCCACTAGCAGTATGTTACTAAGCAGCTGTGATTTGAAAACTCTTGCTAATGTAATGCTAAGGGTGTGATCCCACTAGAGTGATGTGATTTTATAAAAATCCTCCATAGCATTAGCAAGAGCAAGAGCTTTTTCAAATCACTAGAGCTTAGAAAAGGCTGCTAGTGGACTTGAGACCTTACTCTGAAAAGCTGTTGAGCTGAATTAATGATTGACACAGTGACCAGCTTGTTACTAAGTTTAGCATGACTTCAGAATACCATCCTAAACTTAGGTGAATTAAAATTCCGGTTTTAGTTGTGACTCCTTTAATGTTAGGGTGATTAAAGCAGAAATAAGTGATTAGTACATGATCACACCCTAAGTTATTGAAGACATGTATGTTGAGCTTTAAAACATATCTTGATCTAGCATTGAGGAATGGATGATTTAGGTGATCTACTGAAAATTATATTAACGTGCAAATTATCTTCCTGTATAATGTCTTGTATGACAGACCTTTTTATGTATAATTGTGTAAGCATAACTCATTACCAATTACCTCCTAGATTTTTTTTTTTTTTTAATGTTCTTTTGTATAGTTGTATTTTAACCTCTTGACGACCAGCTAACGCCGATTGGCGTAAACTGGTCGTCTGCGGGCCTTTCCATGTCCGTTCACGGAGGCTGTCTCCGTGAACAGCCGGAGAGCCGCCAATCGCGGCTCGCCGGCAAATTTGTAAACACGCGGGGAAGAAATCCCTGCTGTTTACATCATACGGCGCTGCTGCGCAGCAGTGCCGTAAGGCAGATCGGCGATCCCCGGCCTCCTTCAATGCGCAGGACGGATATCAGTCCTGCGCAGCTCACAGGGGGAGGGAGAGGGACGGAGCGCAGAGAACGCTGCGGAGGGGGGCTTTGAAGAGCCCCCCCGCAAAGCGCAGCAAGCCGGCGGCGATCAGACCCCCCCAGCAGGACATCCCCCTAGTGGGGAAAAAAGGGGGCAAGTCTGATCGCCCTGGCATAATCCTGATCTGTGCTGCGGGCTGGAGAGCTCGCGCAGCACAGATCAGACAGAAATCCACTGGTCGTCAAGTGGTTAAACATGTTTTCTTACTGTTATTCTTTGAAATGGTTTAGTTGGCTTCTGTTTTTTAACCTTATTTTAGCCTTAAAATAGAATGTTTGCCTTGCTGTAAAACTGTACAAAGCAGGTAGTTTGGGCACAATTTGCTGCCCAGAAATTGTGCACCGCAACAAACAAAAATGTTAAACTATGGAATGTTTGGTAATGGTGGTGGAGTTCTGCTTTTGTGTAGCCGAACTCCGTAGCAGCAGGGATAGTGGAAATAGCGGTAGTGGAAATAGCGGTGGTGGAGTGGCCTGGACAGCTGAAATAGAGGTGGTGGAGTTGGACTAATGTGTAGCTAAACTCCTTAGCACTGGCAGGGACATCGAAAATAGCCGTGGTGAAGTTCGGTTACAATGTAGCTGGAAATATTGGCGGTGGAGAGCGGCAGTGTTATGCATAGGTAGGGGGTAAGAATAGTGTTCGTCATAGGCAAGAGGGTAGGCTAGTGTTGGGCATAGAAGGGGGGAGGTTAGTGTGAGGATAGGATGGCCTAAAGTAGAATTACCAATATTATGGATTACAGGTTATAGTTGATTATCAGTAAAATTACCTCTTGCGCCCAAATTAACATCTAGCTCTTAGGTTCTCAATACATGGTTTGTGTACCTTACGAGGGTACTTAAACTTGTGATGGTAAACCTATACTATTACATTATGAGATGTATGAAAATAAGAAAAAAATAATGTATAAATAAAACAAAGGATTTATAGCTAATTTTAAAGAATTAAAGAATGTTTGAAAAGCAAGCCTACACAATTTGGAGTACTTCTAAGAAAAAAAAGCTAAATTTATTAAATAAACCTGAATAAGTGTTTGGTAGTTAAATTCATCAATTTATTTTTGAGAAACATTTATTCATAATTATGACGTAGTATCAAATATATATGAATACTTTTAATGTTGCCTACAAAAGGGGTACTTGGCGAATGCAATCATTAATAAAGTAGTACATGTGACGCAAATAATGTTGAGAAACATCGGTCTAGAGACAAAAGATTGAGAGCATGGATTAGAAATGTATTTTTTTATGAATATTTTTTTTGAAACATTTTTAAAGTACATACTGTAATATGGTACAAAACCTCATACATACAAAAAATGTAAAGCACTTTGGTAAGTTGTATATGTGCAAGTACAATAAATGGTTTTTATACAACGTAACACCAATATGGACATATTAATGAGGTTGGGGTGAGAACAAGAAACAAACATCTCTGCAACCTAGTGAAAGTAAGGCAATAGCCAGTGAGGGGGTCAGAGGTTTTAGGTAAATTTTGTTGTGAAGTGCAAACACTTTGGTTCAGAAAGGTTGTAGGTGGTTGCACTCCCACCAGATGTGCATGCATGATCCTGTGTGGGTGCCATATCTCCAGCAGGTGTTTGGGGTAGAGGGGCTGTATACATGGATTCTGGCCAGATCTCTGTACTATTTAGAAAATATTCTGAAATTCCTTTTTTGATGTTTGGCGGATTAAAGTGGACCTGAAAGCCCAATCTACACGATGCAATTCTTTATACGATTCGATTACGATTCTATTTACGATCCGATTAAATCCAACATGTCCGGGATTCGATTCAATTCGATTTGCTATTGCAAAACAATGGCAAATCGTATTGAATCAAATCGAATTCCGATCAGACATGTTGGATTTAATCGGATCGTAAATAGAATCGTAATCAAATCGTATAAAGAATCGCATCGTGTAGATTGGGCTGAACGCTTCCACAGGACAGAAGGAAAACAGAGAGAAATGCACCCTGTATGTATTTAGAGAGTTTAACCCCCTCATTTGTGTTAAATCAGAAGTTGTTGTTTGATCTCTTCCCTGGGTCACCTGACTGCAATGGCAGAGATTGCAGATAAGCTAATTTGAAAGCACAGGCTGTGATCAATCTGCCTGCTTCCATGAATCAGGAAGTAGAAACAGTGCAGATTTATTTTAGGATTTGTATCAGCTGTAACACAGAAATGTTTTTTGTTTAAGGCTTATGATGATTTAGTCATTTCTGGGTTAAAGAGTTCACTTCCTGACGTCAATCATCGCTGAGTAAGAAAATAAAAGTGCTTTTCTAAGCGAAAAAAGCGATGGGTCAAGCACTGCAAAAATCACAGTATAAATCGATCAGCGCTTGGTATTCCAAGCGATTAGCGCTTTATAATGTGAACAAGGCCTTATAGAGTGCTGACATTTTCTGCAGCGCTTTTGCATAGTGTTAAAGTGGAATGAAACCCAGCATTTCTTCTTTACTCTAAAAAAAATATTTACAGCATATTATATGCAACCAGCATTTCAGCATTCAAAGGGTTACACACAGGACTTTAAAGTTAAGTGCAGAGAAATCTGGACACATCCGAAAGTGGGGATAATGTTATCTTATGTTTACTTAAATGTATCAAGTGTGGAATGTGACACATTCTCTGACTGTTGATAAATTGGTAGAAAAAGGGGTTTGGGAGAGTGGCAGTCCCTAGTTTATGAGCATTTGCAGAGTGAATGAAAGCAATCTATTCTCACCATACCATCTGTGGTTTCCCTCTGTCTTCTGCTGGGACGTGTGCTCTACGGATCTGAATGAAGGAAGTGTGCTCTCAATATTCCAAGTGAAGAAAAAGAAAATGATTCTGGGCACCTTCCGTCCTGTGCTTTATTGCAGATGATAGCAGACAGTTAGCAGGGTACCATTCCAAAAGATACCTTCGTCTAGTGGTCCTCAATGGTGATGGTGCGGTGGAGGTGAGGGAACCAAGGCACTAGGTGGGACATGCGATGGCCGTTTCGCGTCTGTTAAGACGCTTGGTCACACTGAGCCTCTGTGGCGCTGTTATACGCAGTACAAGTGGTAGGCATTACCATTGGCCCCCTTGATATACTACAGACCAATAATAAATATGGCATGTATAAATCTATACGTCCAAATATGCTGTGCGGGACGCAATATATAGAATCACCGTATCCATGGTGACCATACGTAGTCAGGCTGTTTACCCAGCCTCCCTATGCGCGCCCATACGGTTAGCATTATGGGTCTTGTAGTTACTGTGTTACAGTGACCACTTCCGGCTCCTTCCGTCTACCCTCTCCAATCACTAGCGACGAAAGCAGCAACCGGAAGAGGTGGAGCTTATCCCCGCTATAGGCCGGATGTGTGCGATTCGCCCATTTCAGTAGTACGCAGCGTGACCAAGCGTCTTAACAGACGCGAAACAGCCATCGCATGTCCCACCTAGTGCCTTGGTTCCCCCACCTCCACTGCACCATCACCATGGAGGACCACTAGACTAAGGTATCTTTTGGAATGGTACCCTGCTAACTGTCTGCTATCATCTGCATTAAGGCACAGGACGGAAGGTGCCCGGAGTCATTTTCTTTTTCTGCACTTGGAACATTCTCTGACTGCAGACGCTCCTGGACACAGACAGAATCTCAAAGCATGTCTGCCTTCAATACATAATGAATAAGTCAGCTCTCAAAGCAAAAAACTGTTCTTTTGGGAACTTGTAATTTCTAAACGAATAATAACTTATGCACAAATGCAAATATGATAACCGTATGGCAAATAAAAAGTAGGAAAACATGTTTTTATTGAATATTATGTCAGGATTTCATACCGCTTTAATGTACTCACTACCTGTCCCTCAATTTTTCTGGGGAGGGATTAGAATTGTCCTAATTTGTATGTTTTTGACAGCCCCTCCCATCAGACTTCCCCCTTCCTCCCCCCCTCCAAGGCTGCGGCGACTGTTGCAGGCTCACTCGTCGTGCTGGTGCGACTTCTGTTCTCCTCCTGTGTTCCGTGTCTTTCACCACTTCTTCGTTGCTGTCCGGAGCCTGTACCACTGACACTGCCATATGTACTGATGCCACTATGTGGTATGTGGTACGTGTGCCCTCCTTTGGCAATCAAAAACATGTTGGACACAGGAGGAGGACAGACCTGGAAGGTAATTGTAACTTTATTTTACAAGCAGATCTATAGAATGTGAAATTTATGACAGAATATTCTCCTTAACGTTCATTTGCTTTCAAAAAAATACTGCAGGAATTTTGGGAAAGCTTATTTTTGACTGCCATAGCAGTCAATGGAAAGTCCTAGTGGATGCTAAAAACACTTGTCACTCCCAGGCAACCTCATAAAAAGCGGCAGCACCTGCTAAAAACTCCAGTCAGTGCCAAGCTTGTGGTGTTTTTGTTTTGTTTTGTTTTGTTTTTTTGTGTGCTGTGAACTGTTTTACCTTTACTAGATACAAGTTATAAATGATGGAGACAGATGGCTTGAGAGGGCTTAAAGAGACACTGAAGCGAGACTAAATCTCGCTTCAGGTCTTATATATAGCAGGGGCACGTGTGAAGGAAGACTGAGAGGGGCGGGGGAGAGGCGGAGATACGCGTCTGACAGACGCGCATGGGGCAGGCCTGCGGCGGTTAGCCCTGCCCCAACCAGGAAGCGCTCCCCCGCTGCACGGAGGGGGTTTGGGGGGACAGGGACCCCCGTTAAGCCGCGCTATAGCGGCGTTTTAGCAGGGGCACACGTGCCCCTGCTATATATGAGGTCTGAAGCGAGATCTCGCTTCAGACTCTCTTTAAGAGATCTTTTCGGAATTGTACAAAAACAGGTAGTCCTACATGTGCATACAAAAGCTTTATTGGTACAAAAAGGTTAAACTGTCGGACAGCTCAGTAAACTCATTTAAAATCACTAAAACCATGCGTAATAAAGGAACAGGAAGGGGCGCTCCTCCAAAGTATTCTTCCACTGGTCACCAAATGGTTAATGCACAACACGATCGCCCAGCGTCAGCCTATGCTGATCGTGTCTGCCACCGATCTGGTCCGACCCTGTGTGGACCCGCCACCGACGCACACCACAGAGGCCTCACACACACCTGCAGCTGCAAACACTGATCTCACTATAGATGTTTTCTACCCCTTAACAAGCTGGCTACTTCCCATCAAGTGTATTTCTCTGTGGCCTATCCCTCAATATATTGTCTCCTGCTGCATTCTTCAAATACAGAGTCCCCCGTATCAAATGCAATGGATAGAGCTCAACAGTTCATGTAGGTGATCCTGATTTACGGAGCCATCTAAATGAAGTATATTGTTTCCATCTGTGATAGATAATAGATTGTCGGTGTCAGAATCTTGATCACATCATTCATAAACAGCTCAAGGCTGTCAAACATTTACTCACGACTTCCACCGCTTATGGCTGCAACCGTGTCTGGATGGGTACCTCCCGTCTCGGCTATTGTAAGATATCTCTGTGCCTTCAGCAGTGCTCTAGCTACTGTTGAGCGAGCCTCTGCTTTCCGCTTCCAGTTTAATGGCGTTCAGTTTCCTCACCGCCGGTCCGCGGGATTCCCCAGCATGTGTTGCGTCATGATGCGTACGTACGGCTTTGGGTCACGTGAGCGCTCACTCCTGTTCCTCCCCTCCTACTTGCTGACGCGTTTCGCCCCTCCCACCGGGGCTTTCTCAAAGCAAAGGAGGTCTACGCCATTCCCTGTTGACGGTCTTTTTATTTAGTCTAGGGGCAGGGCATCTCAGGCACGGCTCCACCTCTTCATGCATTACACCTCTTTTTCTGTCTTTACTGACTTCTTGTACGGACACGGACTTCCTAGATTTTTCATGTGGTATTCTTTTCAAAAAATTGACACATAAATGATCCCTCACCCTGGTGTCATTATCCTGACTACAATTGCAGTTCCTTGCCTTGTAATTGGTGAGTGACATTTATTGCTTCTTGAATTAATTACAGGAAGTATTCCAAATTTAGATCTGTATAGAGTCCATTTGGAATCCTGGTACCCAATCTATAAATCCAAGTAGTTTTAATTTTATAAAGTTCATTCTCTATATCTCCACCTCTATTCGAGATTTTTTGTTTAATGATCCCCTTGAATTGTAGGCCATTTGGTCTGCCTCCATGGAAATCCTTGAAGTGTTGTCCCAAAGGGCTGTCCTTATCACCATCTTTAATGTTGGTCAGGTGTTCACCTATGCGTTCTCTTAATATTCTTTTTGTTTTTCCTATATAGAGTAGCCTGCACGGGCACTCTATACTATAAACGACTCTCTTTGTTGCACAAGTTATAAAATCACGAATGTCATACTGTTTAGTGTTACTTGCATTTCTGAATGTTTTTGTCCTCTCGACATATTTACAAACACTACAATTACCACAGCTATACATTCCATAATTTCTTGGGTATTTTTGTAGCCACATTCCTCTTTTTCTACTTGTGAACTCTGACCTTACCAGTTCATTTTTGAGGTTAGGGGCCCTTCTCATGGAAAAAGATAAACCTTTGAGATTGATTACCACTTTTGGTTCACATTGGTTCAGTTTTCAGGAAATACTACAAAAACACTGGCATGTGATGATGCTAGATGAAAGAGTGAAAGCAGTAGTAGGAGAAAGACCACATTTGACAGCAAGAAGGGCCCCTAACCTCAAAAATGAACTGGTAAGGTCAGAGTTCACAAGCCAGTCAGCTTTGTACATCTAGAGACTGAAATCCTTGCTCTTTCTTCTTTGCAAAACAATTCCAGCTCAGTCAGATTAGATGGACAGCGTTTGTGAACAGCAGTTTTCAGATCTTGCCACGGATTTTCGATTGGATTTAGATCTGGACTTTTACTGGGCCATTCTAACACATGGATATGTTTTTGTTTTAAACCATTCCATTGTTGCCCTGGCTTTATGTTTAGGGTCGTTGTCCTGCTGGAAGGTGAACCTCTGCCTCAGTCTCAAGTCTTTTGCAGACTCCAAGAGGTTTTCTTCCAAGATTTCCTTGTATTTGGCTCCATCCATCTTCCCATCAACTCTGACCAGCTTCCCTGTCCCTGTTGAAGAGAAGCACCCCCAGAGCATGATGCTGCCACCACCATATTTGACAGTGGGGATGGTGTGTTCAGAGTGATGTGTAGTCGTAGTTTTCCGCCACACATAGCGTTTTGCATTTTGTCCAAAAAGTTTAGTTTCGGTCTCATCTGACCAGAGCACCTTCTTCCAAATGTTTGCTGTGTCCCCCACATGGCTTATGGCAAACTGCAAACGGGACTTATTATGCTTTTCTGTTAACAATGGCTTTCTTCTTGCCACTCTTCCATAAAGGCCAATTTTGTGCAGTGTACGACTAATAGTTGTCCTATGGACAGATTCCCCCACCCGAGCTGTAGATCTCTGCAGCTCGTCCAGAGTCACCATGGGCCTCTTGACTGCATTTCTGATTAGCGCTCTCCTTGTTCGGCCTGTGAGTTTAGGTGGACGACCTTGTCTTGGTAGGTTTACAGTTGTGCCATACTCCTTCCATTTCTGAATGATCATTTGAACAGTGCTCCGTGGGATGTTCAAGGCTTTGGAAATCTTTTTGTAGCCTAAGCCTGCTTTAAATTTCTCAATAACTTTATCCCTGACCTGTCTGGTGTGTTCTTTGAACTTCATGGTGGTGTTGCTCCCAATATTCTCTTAGCTACCACATAAATGAATGCCTGTCACCTGAACTAATTATGCTCTCTATTTTAAAGAGAAACCGTGACCAAGAATTCAACTTCATCCCAATCAATAGCGGATACCCCATTTAACATGAGAAATCTATTCCTTTTCACAAACAGACCATCAGGGGGCGCTGTATGGCTGATATTGTGGTGAAGCCACTCCCACAGTAGACTGAGGACCATTTTCCTGGCAGTTTCCTGTCTGTGAACCTTGTTACATTGTGGGAAATAGCAGTTTACAGCTGTTTCCAACTGCCAAAAAAGCAAGCAGCAGGTACTTCCAGTGACATCACCTGCCAGCAGTAAAAATGTCAACTTTTTGATCAATAAACCAAGCAAAGTCCTCATGACACCGCACCACACATAAGTCCAAGTATAAACAATAAGCTTTATTTGAAAATTAGGTTACACAAGATAAATAAAAAAATTTAAAACCAAAGGTCCAAGTAACACACATGTATCAATAATATAGTATATAAATCCTCATAAGCCCAACTCCTTCCTCACAATAAATAAATATTGCAACAGGGAGATCTAAAGTCATATAAAGTGCCAAGTGCTAATAAACTGGTACAATTGCCAATTAAACTGGTACAATTGCCCGGTAGAAGCCGCCGAGAGCGGCGAATCGCGATTTATATTCTGTATTATTGATTCCTGTGTGTAAGTTTTGCGATTATAAGTGTGAACGGGCCCGGGTGGGTGGGGGGGGGCGCATCTATACACATTTTAGACATTTAACCAAAACAGAAATGATCATTTCGACCAAGGAATAACTGTGGAAAAGCTAAAATGTGTATGTAGCTTAGATATTTTTTTTCTGTTGTCACACGAGTGATGTTGTTCCCTAGAGATGAGCTATGAATTGACTGATTCTTAGACTGCGGCATTAATTTGATTACTTGATTAACGTAAGTGATACTTTATTCAGCATGTGATTACTGTCAAATACTGTATGTGCAAGTTGTAATTCAGACAGTTTATTGTGTAAGTTAGGTCTTGTTATGTATTAGGCCTGAACTACCGTACTTTTTAATTAAATCTCTGTTAAACTCGGAACAGAGAGACAGTAGGACAGATATGCATGCGTATTAAAAAAATGCATCTTTCATAAAAATGGTTACTGATAGCTGGAGGAATAAATATATATTGTTACTCATGACAAACTCTGGTGCTAAAACACAAATTAGATATAATTTAATATAATTTTTTTTTTCTGGCAGGTGAAATTACCTCCCATGATGGAAATTATCACTGCAGAGCAGCTGATGGAATATCTGGGTATGTTAAAGTAATTCTTCTGAGCATTGCACATTGTTTGCAAGGATTTTAAGTATGATTTACTACTTTAGTAGTACTTTAGTAGTTATTATTTTAATAGATCTTATTCTTGTTATGGTGCTTTGTCAGGAGTTAGTCCATCTGACTTACTGTAAACCTTTATAAACACGGCTTATAAAAAGATGAGATTGTTATCAGTGTGGATTGCTATAAGAAAGTGCCTGTGTTCCTTATCCCACCCTTTTGATATGCCAGCAATAAAAAAAGTGTACTGGTAAATATCTTAGTTTTAATCTTTGCTGTTAAGTTACATGACCACTGTCCACTGCCTGGATCCCTTCACCAAGACTGGCAAGCTCCAGAGAGCATGGGAGTTTGCTGGCCTAGCCAATAATGTACTGTGCATGCTCGAGTCTGGGCTCTCACATGCGCAATACGAATGCAACCACCATTTTAAGGAACCTGCATCACGGATCCTTAATGACCCCCAACGCTTGAGCAGCGCCAGTGGCATTGTTCTCGTAGTTGTATCTGCAACCCCTTCCATAACAGAAGTTATTATTAGCCTAAAGGATAGCAACGTGTTTGTACAGCATCGGGTCCCTGCCCAAGGGAGTTTCCTGATCCTTCGGCATGTGCTAATTATCAGATGTGTGTACTTGGCTTCATTTGAACTGAAACTATGGTTATTGGAGGCAGCATTATCATTGTCCTTTTTAAATGCATGCCTGCTACTTATTAGATTGTTCCTTTAAGATATACTATTCAAGTGCACAAATGTTTCACATGCACAAAATTAGAAGTTGACATTCTAGCATACTGAGGTATAGGAACTGTGCAGTCATTTCTGAAGATAAATATGACGTTTGTAAAGCATATAGTCTTTACTTGGATATGTGGCTTCCGTAGTTTGTCCAGAGCAGTCATTTTATTTCTATTTGGAGCTTGCTGATTACTGACATTAACACACAGCCTCTCATTTGGTCTTGTAGCATTGTGATATTGTTCTGGCTTGACCAGCTCCAATACCACAAAGCAGCCTAGCAGCGCTCTCTCTCACTGGCAGATGTTAGACACTGTGATCACCCTGTGAGTTTGTTTACAGTTTCAACACATGCTGCACGTTAGTCAATATAATTTCCTTTTACCATCAGAGCATAAAGAATTACTGGATCTATTATGACATTTTAATTGCAGTATAATGTGTGAAGCACATTACTGGAACTGTGTCTCCAATTGACTTTCATTAACTATTTTATTGCCTAGTGACTCAAAAAAAAGCATACTTTTTAATACATGTCACCACTGAAGGTGTAAACCTACTCACAATTACTGTAGCCTGCAAGGATTGGGACTTGATCCCTCAGACGTGAAACCGAACAAATAGGCACCAGGAAATGTGCTGCTGCTGTAGGCAGTGATGTGAATTACAGCTATAGCGGTGCTCAGTACGTAACTTGGGTGCCAGCCAAAGACTGAGCCCAAATTGCTTTAAAAACAGGTTCATCTCTGGTTCCCTTTAAGACACTGTTCTTCATAGGTCAGTACTTTAAAAATGAAGGTGCCGGGGGGACAGCCCAGTGGTAAAGGCTTGGTGGGGGCTTGTTCCACGATAAAGGTATTTGAAAAACTGTCATGGCCAAAGAAGTCAGAGAGCAGGGTTTCAGTAAAAAGTTCAGGCTGGTTACCTTACATTTTTCTTGGGAAGTTCCAGAATTCTATTGTTGGAGAACCTCGTCCTAATCACCTGTTTGTTTGTTTATGTGCAGTATTAGTCTTCAATATAGCGTTTTTCACTGTGCTCTCCACACTTGCACTTCCTACAGAAAGATAGAACTCGCATAGTTTAACACTGATTAGACTTTCTGCAACACGCTACTTCATGTGACAGTGTTAAACACCAGTGACCCAACTCGAGTGTACAGTACACACCACGTTCCTGCCATGCGGGGGGCTCACCAGATAGTTGCCACCTCAGACCCCAGGTGGATCTAGCATATTCACAATCCGGTGTTCCTTCAAGGTAATGAATCTTCTGCATGTCCTTAAGTTTTTTTATTCAAGCTCGAAAATACAAAATAAAGAGACCATAGCGTAGTACAGTGAAAAAGCAGATGTTCCCTAGCTGAGCATTAAGATGCACTTACGGGTCCTGAAGTGATAAGTGTATCTAAGCCCTGTACGTTGTCCACACAGGCATTTGATTTGGAAATTTAATACCGTATTTTTCGGACCATAAGACGCTCCGGACCATAAGACGCACCTAGTTTTAGACGACAAAAATCAGGGGAAAAAAGATATACTATATCTGGTACATCCATTGTGCAGGGGGTCTTATGGAGCTTCTCCCCCTAAGCTGTCTCTATCTAAACTACACTGCTGCTCCCATTGTCTACACTAATCCCTGCATACACTAACTGATGCATACATTAAACACTGCAAGTGCAGGCCTTTATCACCTCTCCAGCCAGCCCCCAGCGGTAGTCCTCCATCTGCTTCTCTGAGCTGGGGATCAGAGAAACTGCAGGCTGAGTCATGACCCACTTGTAGAGTGCCCAGTGGATGTTCGGAGGGGTATCCCATGAGGAGCATACCCATACGCCAGGAATATGCCCAGGAGGAGTATCTCCATGTGCCCAGAAGGATGCCCATATGTCAGGACTATGCCCATATGCTCATAAGGAGTATGTCCATGTGCCCTTAAGGATAGCCATATGCCAGGAGTAGGTCCATGTGCCCAGAAGGATGCCCATATGCCTGGAGAATGTCCATATACCCAGGGGGATTATGGTATGTCCATGTGCCCAGGAGAAGTTTGCCAATATACCCAGGAGAAGTATGGTATGTTCATCTGACTAGAAAGAGTCTTGTATGCCCAGTCCTATGCCAATGTGCCAGGAGGCGGATGCCCAACGGATGGTCCGATGTGCGCGAGTTTCCGGCTACCTGGAGAGAGGTAATGTCCCAGTGAGTAGGCAGGAGGCTTAGATCAGCATTCTGTCCCCAGCCGGTGCAGTGTAGGACGATCGGACACCGCACCGGCACGCTCTGATCGCTGTCATTTCCCGGTCCTCCTGGTCTGTGTGGCCGCGCCTCCAGCAACACCCCCCTCCTGGATTGGCTGCCGGTCTGAAGTGTTTTCTCATTGGCTGAGACGGGACTTCTTTATCCCGCCCGCGGAGATATCGCGGCCAATAGAAATGGAGTCCATTTCTATTGGCCGTAATACCTCCGCGGGCGGGATTAGAAGTCCCGTCTCAGCCAATGACACAGACCAGGAGGACCGGGAAATGACAGCGATCAGAGCGTGCCGGTGCGGTGTCCGATCGTCCTACACTGCACCGGCTGGGGACAGAATGCTGATCTAAGCCTCCTGCCTACTCACTGGGACATTGCCTCGCTCCAGGTAGCCGGAAACCCGCGCACATCGGACCATCCGCTGGGCATCCGCCTCCTGACATACGGGCATCCACATCGGCATATACCATACTTCTGGGCATACGGGCAAACTCCTCCTGGGCACATCAGCAGGGCACTCTTCGGGTCTAAAACCTGTAGTCACTCAACCTGCACCAGCCTGAGAACTCCCGCTGCATGAAGAGGTGACGCTTTCACTGTGCTCTGCACTTGGGGACACTGCGAGGGGGAGCATATTTTGCACATTCGGACCATAAGACGCACTGAGTTTTCCCCCCCACTTTTGGGGGAGAAAAAGTGCGTCTTATGGTCCGAAAAATACGGGTAATTAATTTTAATTAATATTTTAATTAATTATAATTTAATAATTGAGGATAACATTTATTAGGAGTTCTCAATTTTGTGTCCTCACGCTATGCACTTCGAGGAATGCAGTCCTCACGTTTCTGTGTTTTGTTTACTGTCCTAAAAGTGCCTTACCAATGTGTAAAATGTCATTACTAAACTGATAAATGAAGGTTGGTAATATCATTACTTGCTGCTGAAACTTTTAATTATGTCTTGAGTAGCTTGTTGCCTTTGTAACGGCTATCAGGAATTCACAGCTTCCTGTGACATTTTTGCTTACTTTTTAGATATTGGAATGCATTCAGTGTTTAATTCAGCTTTTATAATTAGTTAAACATTACAAATGATTGTCATTTCTTCTCTAGGAGACTATATTTTAGAAGCCAAGCCAAAAGAGATTTCTGAAGCTCAGCGCCTAAATTATGAACAGGTAATTATTTGTGTTGCGATAGGCACTGATATTGATGTAGAAATGTGTAAAGGAGTGTATACGCACCTGCTCTCTGAGTGCCATTTTTGTTGTCATGGCTGACATGAATAACTAACAGAGTTCTGCTTAACTTGGTCACACTAGATAAGAGTCTAGAGTTTGCGTTTAGAGTCAAACTACTACATACAGACTACACTCAAAACATTTGGGTTTTTTGGTTTGTTTTTTTTTTAAATGGGAAAATTGATGTTTTCTTATAGAGTGTGTAGTCACCTTTACTCTTTAGCCTGAGGCTGGGAAGGCTTTATTGGGGAGCCTGGGCTCTTGCTTCTGACACCTCTGGTGGTCATCTGAAAGAAGGGGAAACCCAGTCAGGACCTAGGAGAATCAAAACTTTTTCTGTTAAATTTGAACATTAAAATGTACAGTGTTCCCCAACCCTGTCCTCAAGGCCCACCAACAGTGCATGTTTTGTGGAAATCCGCAGAGGTTGTTAATCAGCTCTGCTGAGACACTAATTACCCCACCTGTGATTGTGTGTGGTTTTCTGCAAAACGTGCACTATTGGTGGGCCTGGAGGACAGGGTTGGGGAACTCTGTTATATAAGACCAAACAAAAATGTTAAGGATATGGATTTTTATTACCTCTGCCCTAGTAAATGTATAAGGTTTGCTCAGAGCTGCTTGATCAGTTTATCTTGAAGAAGAGACTATTTACTTGCCCCTGGGGAGAAGGGTATGGAACAAAATGGCCCATCCTTAGCCTAGCTTCTATGCAAATCGATCAGAAAAATGATCGGAAATCAGATTGGACCTGACGGAAATGATCTATTCGACCCATCTATCTTATGGTAAATTGCATAGTGTGTACCAGGCTTTAGGCCTCTTGCACACTGCAAGTGATTCCGATTCAGATTCCGCTTTTTAATCAGTTTTTACATCCGATTCAGATTCAGATTTGCAGTGTGCAGGGAGCAAACGGCAAATCGGAATCTGAATCGGATGTAAAAACTGATTAAAAAGCGGAATCGGAATCACTTGCAGTGTGTAAGAGGCCTTAGACATTCTTAGTACTATATAGCCTACAGCAGGCATGGGCAAACTTGGCCCTCCAGCTGTTACGGAACTACTAGTCCCACAATACATTGCAGGAGTCTGACAGCCACAGTCATGATTCATAAAGGCAAATGCATTGTGGGAATTGTAGTTCCGTAACAGCTGGAGGGCCAAGTTTGCCCATGTCTGGCCTACAGCATATTGGAAAAGACCCCTCCTCTTGTCTCCCCCCCCCCCCCCCCCCATTCTTTTCTTATTGTAAGCTTGCAAGGGCATGGCTCTCTCCTCCTTTTGTGTCTTGAAAATTATCATACATTTTTTTTATCATGTTACTTTTATCACTGTCATTACCAATTCTGTATTCTGTATCATTTTTGTATTTTGTCACTAAATTATGTATCTTTGGTGTGTACACTATTGTCTGTATTATGTACCCCATGTTAGTTTCTTACTTTGTACAGCGCTGCGGAATATGTTGGCACTTTATAAATTAATAATAATAAAAAAGGACTCCATTCATGGACAAGAAGTTTTGAATCAGGATGATACCATTTATTGGCTAACTTAAAAGAATAAGCGTATGCAAGCTCTCGCTGTATAGCCTTCGTCAGCATTCAATCCTGTTTGCTTACAAACTGTTGGAACAGACAGCTATATACATGCAACATCAAAGGGGATACAAGTAGATTTTTTTCAAGCATAAATACAAAGTCATTAAGATGCCTTAAGTGAAACAGAACATCTAAGTGGGATGACCTAAGACTCTGTTTACACAATACTCACAGAATTGGGAGTCAGACTGTCACAGAGGCATCGTAAATTCAGAGTCCTGGCATTAAATATCATCAGCCTCATACCAGTATGAAAAGTTTTTGTCCTTATTCAAGCCTTTGTCCAATTCCTTTGACAATTATAATGTAATTTGCAAACTCCCTCAAAGTACTTCTAATAATTAAGGCCCAATTGACTGACACTGGCAAAGCATAGGGTCATCAATACAATACTACCTTTTCATACTAATAAAACCTACATGCTTGATGTACTAGACTTTTAGACCGGTAACTGGGAAAAAAAAGCAAACGTAACCCAATACAAGCTAATTCTACCAAAACACAGAAACATCTTGGAGAGTGGAAATGACATCACTTCTTGAGGCCCCTCTTATACTTGCCATGTTGCGGTATTCTCCCCCGCCGCAGCTCGTCGCAGTAGCCATTAATGTCTAAGAAGCATGCCACAGTACCCGTGGTGCAACTACATACAACGGATGTTTTTTTTTTGTTTTTTTTTATAGCCCATTATGTTGCGAACTTCCATCAAATGCTGGACAATCGCACCGCTATAGTGTAAAAGGACCCTAAGACAAATTGTTAGTGTGAAATATGTTCTTTCTTCTTGCTATCATGAATGTGTAATTGATACAGTTGCACAGAATTCAATAATCTTGTAAAAAAAAATGTAATTAATTTAGTTCTGTTCCTGAGATTCCTTTTTAAACTGTTGAGCTTTTGTCGACCAGGCCCATGAGCACCCTAACTGAGCTGTAATTTTTATCAAGCACTTGGCGGTGTTGAACATTTGAAGAATGTGTTCATGAATAAGGGCTTTGCTTATGACTCAGTTCCACGATAAAGGAGCTGGAAAGAAACCAAAGAAAGATAATGTACGTTTTCTGGAAAATACACGTATCATGAGATACCTCCTCGTTGGACTTGCAATTATGTCTGAGTGCTATAAAATACTTTGAGTGTCCGCTTGATGAATCCAGTAAATGGCTTTCAAGTGGGTTAAGGCAATGAGATTTCAATAAATATTACATTGTACCATCTTTTTAATGAAAAAGTTATTGCAGTCAAATTATTCTGTGCTGTGAAATCTGCACTGCAGCTTCAAATGTATGAAAAGTACAATAAAATAGCTGAAATAAAATTATTAATGGCTGTTAAATGTATTAAGCTGCATTATAATAATTGCAGTGGAAAAAAAGAGGTACTTATTCATAATTATTCAGCTAACATGAATGCTAAAAGAGTTCTAGAATAGTATCATAAATATAAATCATTTATATAACATGAGCTACTAAAATGTTGTTAATGCTCTGTGATTAGATCGGCTAAATGATGCATGCTAATAGAACTAGTCATGTCTGTTGATCTGTAGACTGGTGCTTCGCTTTCTTCCTAGTGCTGCCACAGGTAGACAAGTCAAAGCAAATAGGTAGAATTTTTTGTTTTGTTTTCTGGCAATCTGTTCATGGCATCCTCCTCAAAAAGCTCCAGATAAAGTGTGTGGGTTTTGGGGTAATGAGTGTGTAGGTGTGGTTTCTTAGTAAGTGAAGCTGGTGACCTGACAGCCAGAATCCAGGCTCAATGGGAGGAACAGGGCAGTTGCTAGCCCCATTCAGGAGTAGTGGGGTGTTAGCAGTTTGGAAATCTATCATGAGAGTTGACAGGAAGGGGGAATGAAAGAATATGTAGTTAGGCGTTAATTCAGCTGGATATAATGCTTTAATATAGCTCAAAGCCCCTCTCTAGCCCTTCAGATTCTCAAAGTCCCTCTCTAACCCTCCAGTCATCTGCTTGTACTGTTAAGTTAGTCACAGACCACTGATATGGGATGAAGTCTTGGCATTACTATGGAGTGAAAACGGATAGCCTAGTAGCAATAGATTTTGTTTTTCATAATGTACTAAACTATAGTGCTAGGTACTCACCATAAGATAGTTTGGCAGATAGATGGTTCTATAAATAATTTCCGACATGTCCGATCTTATTTTCGATTGTTTTTCTGATCGATTTCTCACAAAAGTGAATGGAAATTGATGAAACAAGATAAAAAAATTCGATCGGACAGTAAATCTGCTGAAAAATCTCATTGTGTGTACTGTACCTAGCTCCTCAGTCTGCTTTAGGAATGTCCTGTCTCTGTATACTTGATGCCATTTTTGCCTTTGCTTCTGTAGGGCTAGTATAAGCAAACTGCCAATAGGCAGTATATTCACCACCTGCCTACCTGTGTACCTCTGGGAGTTCAGAGTGTCTGGAGGCAGAGGTGGTATGGTGCTTGAATAGCACAGTATTCATTTCAGACACATATAGGTGTCAGCAACTGCCCTTGAAAAAATTGCATGAGTAGGATTTGAACTGTTCACCACCTGGCAACCTATGACTGCAACTACCCATGTGGATGGTTTCAAATCCAGTTGCATGCATTGCAATAGAAGTAGCGATTGATCCTCAGCTACTTAGTGGGTGAAGTGTGCAGTTCACCCATAGTAATGTTGCATTCATCCTCAGAAGAGATGAGTTCATGGCTGTGCATGATGCTACTCTGGGGGACTATACACGCTAGATTCTCATCTGAGCTAGTCCTGAATGGCTACCTCAGTTTAGTGTCATCTAGTGTGTGTACCTAGCTTGAGTGTTGATTCTTTTGTAAACCTCTTTTTCTGCTTTTTGTTTGCTTTACCTCTGATAAGTACTTGGAGTATACAGAAAATGGAGCAGATAGTTGGGAAGAGAGGAAAGAATACTATAGCTAGCCTAGCTAGCCATATACCGTATTTTTCGGACCATAAGACGCTCCGGACCATAAGACGCACCAAGGTTTAGAGAACAAAAACCAGGGGAAAAAAAAAATACTAAACATGGTGCATCCATGGTACAGGGGCGTCTTGTGGATCTTTTCCCCTCGCCAATTATTATGTTCCCCAATATACCTCTTGTGTTCCTGTGCCCCATTTGTACCTTTAGTGTCTTCCTTGTGTCATCCTCTGTCCCCCTTATGTTCTTGTTTATCCCCCTGTGTCCCCGCTGCTGCCCCATCCCGTCCTCCTCTATCATGTCCCCTGTGTTCTGCAGCTGTCCTGTCCCCCTCTATCTTGTCCCCATGTCCTGCCCCCTGTCCTCTTCTATCTTGACCCCATGTATCCTGCTGCTGTCCTGACCTCCTCTATTCTGTGCCCATTTCCCCCTGTCCTTATCTATCTTGTCCCTTGTGTCCCATCCCTCTATCCTCATCTATTTTGTCCCTGCGGCTGTCCCAACCCCCTCTGACTCTATGCCCTGTATGGAGTGTGCAAGTGGCTTACCGCTGCAGCCTAGTGATGGTCAGTGGTGAGCCTCCGGGGAAAAGCCGCGTGGGTGTCCGGGCAAGCTGAAGACATATCCATCCCTTCTGCAGACGTAAAAGATCCGGGCTTACCGCTGCAGGCTAAGGATGATCAGCGGTAAGCTTATGGGGAAAAGCCGCGTGGGTGTCCGTGCACGCTGCCTAATGTTTTTCTACCATCACTTCCGCCTTGATGATGTAAGCGGAAGTGACGGTAGAAAACATTAGGCAGCGTGCACGGACACCCACGCGGCTTTTCCCCATAGGCTTACCGCTGATCATTCTTAGCCTGCAGCGGTAAGCCCGGATCTTTTACGTCTGCAGAAGGGATGGATATGTCTTCAGCGTGCCCGGACACCGACGCGGCTTTTCCCCATAGGCTTACCGCTGATCATCCCTAGCCTGCAGCGGTAAGCCCGGATCTTTTACGCCAGCAGAAGTGAAGGGATGGATATGTCTTCAGCGTGCCCGGACAACCACGCGGCTTTTCCCTGGAGGCTCACCGCTGACCATCACTAGGCTGCAGCGGTAAGCCACTTGCACACTCCACACGGCATAGAGTCAGAGGGGTCGGGACAGCCGCAGGGACAAAATAGATGAGGACAGAGGGATGGGACAATCACAGGTACAGAATAGAGGAGGACAAGGGGGGCGGGATGCGGAAGGACACATTACCGCGGGGATTTCCAGTGGAAGGACACCTGGCATTGGGCAGCATTTGGACCATAAGACGCAGGCACATTTTCCCCCCATGTTTGGGGGAGAAAAAGTGCGTCTTATGGTCCGAAAAATACAGTATTCGAGTTTTTGTCAACATGTAGAACAGGACACTTAATCTTATGTAAATCAATCTTCATTTGATCAAAACCATGCAAATGAATACTGGGAATACATGGTTCATTTTTGAGATGATTAAGATGATTCGATAGATAATTTCCGACATGTCCAATCTCCCTTTCAATCCTTTCGCCGCTCGATTTCTGATAGAAACGAATGTAAAAAGATAAGAAAACGAGCGCAAGATAAGAGAATCGACTGCAGAATCGATCGGCAAAAACGATCGAGAGGAGAATCGACCGCCAGAAACGAATGTATTCCCAGCATAACAGCCAATTCCTGTGCAGTTGACAAATTATTAATACACACAATCAGATTTTCTGGCAAATTTCTTGCCAGATCGATTATTTCCAGCATGTCCGATCTGATTTCCGGACAAATTTTTTCCTTTCACTTCCATGGAAAATTGATCGGAAATCAGATCGCACTTGCTGGAAATAATCGATCTGGCAAGAAATCTGCCAGAAAAATCTCATGTGTATTAGGCATAAGATTTCCATCCTGCTCAGTCAACAGTGGCTGGATAGTTTACTGGTTAAGGGCACCGCCTTTAAAATGGGCAACTAGGGTTTGAATCCTGGCTAGGGTCAGTACCTATTTAGTAAGGAGTTTAAAGCAAAACTCTACTGCAGGGTGGCCTCTTGAGCGTGTCCCAGTGGCTGCAGCTCTTGAGCGCTTTGAGTCCAACAGTAGAAAAGCGCTATACAAATGTTTGGATTGGATTAACAGAATTTTGTTTTTCAGCCAAATAAACATTAGTTTACATTGACTGACTGAATAAACAAGTGTATTCAATTCACCTGCAATTTGATTTAAGAATCATATCTAAAGGTTAGTCTAACATGGATAGTGTTTTGATTAAGGGCTCTGCCTTTGACATGGGAGGCCAGGGCTTGAATCCTGGCTAGGGTACCTATTCAGTAAGAAGTCCTTGGGCAAGACTTCCTAACACCTCCCCCATCTCAGCTATACTTTGCTTGCTTCATGCTGGGAAAATGTCTATTCACTCAGATATCAATTGCACAGAGAAGTACATGCTGTAATAATGTTGAGAAACACTGCACTACCCTGCCTTGTATATCCTTATGAAATTTCTGGTAAAATCAGATCATTATTTGTCTAAACTGTTTCCATATTTGATTTTGGACTGTTCAAATCAGAACACAACCATTGCCCCATTATTGACCCTGCTGGCAAGTTTCATACTTTTCTGCCACCACAGTTGCTGCTCCAGTCAGATTTTAACTCCAATTCAGACTGCATTGAATAGTTTTGTGGGAAGCAAGAGATAGCCAGGAAATGTGATCTCCCTGTTCTCAATCAGGAACTAGTGCTGCATGCATGCTCAGCCTGCTCTATACACATTCACTTAGCTTGGGGACTCTTCTCCAGCAAGGATGGCCAATGAGATGCAAATAATACCAAGTTAATCTCTGATTATGCAAATGTATGCAGCTTGAAAACGGACCACCGGACCAAGCTGCATACATTTATATAAACAATTTGCATAATTAGGAATCAACTCAGAATTGTTTACACCTCACTGACCATTCCCATTCTCCATCATGTTCTGCTTACTTTCACAAACATTGAATATTTGTCAAATACCTACTGCGGTATTCATTTAATTTTCAAAGGATTCCATAAAAGTCCTTTAACGTTTTATATGCAATGTAGAATCTGTCGCATCCAAGATCTTGGTTGGGCTCTTTTTCCACTTGAAGGGAGAACATGCATTTTTTTTATTGTCAGTTTCCCACTCATTGCTAAATGGACAGTGAGCAGCTCCTATGTTATAAATAGGAGGTTGTTACACTTGTCATGCTGCAATGGATCCGCAGAATCCTTTGCTGTAAGCAAACAGCACTTTTGTGCAATCTGCGCTATTACCAGGCAGGTGTACGCGCTCCCCCATATAGCATATGGAGGTAATGCCTCTTCCCCGGGCTACAGCTGGACCACGGCAGACCATCTGAGTGGAAGTTACACTGTTCACTCCCGCCGGCCGCATGTGGTCCGACACAATCTGAATCCTCCCCCTCCACCACACTCCTAAAGGGGCACATACACCTAACGATTTTCTCGCCGATATACAGCAGATTTGATCACTGTGATCGAATCTGCTGTGAAATCGTTGTGCAAACGCTGACAGAACGATCGATTTCCATCCAAAATCAATCGTTCCCGTCGATCCGTCAATGCATAAGATTTTGCTCGATCGCCGGCGGGTCGGGAGTGTGCCGATAGCAGCGTTCGAATGCCCGACGACTGACGCTAGCTGCAATACATTACCTGTTCTTCCGGCGGGTGTCCCCGCTCTCTCCGCTGTCTTCTTCTCCGCGCTGGGCTCAGAGTCCGGCTGGCTTCACTGAACTTCCTGTTCCGGCAGGAAGTTTAAACAGTAGAGTGCCCTCTACTGTTCCCTGGACAGGAAGTTCAGTGAAGCCAGCCGGACTCGGAGCCCAGCGCGGAGAAGGAGAGAGCGGGGACACGCCGGCGGAACAGGTAATGTATAGCTGGCAGGCGGGGTGCAGTGGTAGCTTCACAGATGGTGAATCGATTTCATGCTGAAATCGATTCACAATCTTTTTGCAGTAAAGGCAGCCATACGATCCCTCTCTGATCAGATTTGATTTAGAGTGGGATCTATCTGTTGGTCGATCTGATGGCAAATCGACCAGTGTATGGCTACCTTTAATCTGATTGTAGTATCGTCTTTAATACATGAATCTCTGATAAAGTTGGCTGTACACTGCTCAGCATAGTTTACAGTGTGACCTGTATTGGTAGAGACATCGGAGTTAGTGTGTCCCATTATTCATTTCTGCCAGGTCATAATTATGTATTTGGAACACAACCGTAGCTGTTTTCATTGTTTCCAGTTGGCTTATATTATGCAGAAATAGGCTAGAGTCCCTTTTCTAGGACGTAACCCTTGTGTCAGAATTGTATTTTTAGAGCTCTCTCGAGTCGTAGAATTCAGTTCACAGATATACGGTAATGTTTCACTTTCCTTGTATTACAGAATATGAGTGACGCCATGGCTATCCTGCACAAGTTACAGACTGGCCTTGATGTCAATGTGAAGTTCACTGGAGTACGAGTGTTTGAGTACACACCTGAGTGCATTGTGTTTGATCTCCTTGATATACCACTGTACCATGGCTGGCTAGTGGATCCTGAGGTATGTTTGAAATGAGACTGGGCTTTTAGCATAGTAACCAGGTTAAATATTTTAAAGCGAACCTGAACTCAGAACTTCCTCTCTGCTCTAAAAGATAAACAGCATAATAACGTTTAAAGTGTAACTGTCAGGCCTAAAATCAAAAATCAATTCTTTATCTTTTTTTGGTAAACAAGTAATAAGGATGCTAACCAGGCAATCCAAAAGTTAAAAATCACTCTTCCTTTCCTTCTCCATAAAAGATCATTCCCCAGTTTCCCTGGCTTATTTGGTACATCTGCCGCACAAAGGAAGTTGCAAGGCATGCTGGGTTTTCTTTTTTACTTTCCCCTCTGACATAACTAATGGCAGCCTGATTGGCCTCTTTCCCTCCCGTTTCCCCTCCCACACCTCTGTGATTGGCCAATATTTCTTATGCTGAGAAGCTGAAACCAGCTCTGCAGTCACACAATGAAAATGCATTCACACATTCACACGCAGTTACACAATTTATACTGCAGAGCTGGGTGGGAGTGTCCGAATACTGGGAAGAGGGCGGGCAATGCACAGAGGTAGGGAGGAATTGTCAGGATTGGCTTCAAGATAGTCCTTCTCTTTTTTTACTATAGAAAAATTCTAAAATCAAAACGTGGACAGTGCAATACATATGTTACATAAATAGAGCAAGTATTTATCTACTTATGTTTTTTTTTTTCTGAGATAGTATGGCTGACAGCTCTTCTTTAAAGAAAAACATTTTTTTGTTACAGCTGATACAAATCCTAAAATCTCCAGTGTTTCTACTTCCTGCTTTCGTGAAAGCAGACATATTGTTAACATCTTGTGCTTTCAGATGAGCTAATCTACTTATATGCCATGGCAGTCAGGTGACACGGGAAAGATAAAATTACAACTTGTGATTAGACACAGATGAGGGGGAATTGGAAAAGCTAAGCGCTCTAATTACATGGTGCATGTTTCTATTTTTCCTTCCTTCTGTCCCGTGCAAGAGTTCAGTTCCACTTTAATGTTTTCATTTACTATTTTACATGGACTCTCTTCTGTCTGAAAGCTCGGCTGGGAGGAATACGGAGGTTGACCGCTTTAATTCCATTTAGAAAATGATAGTTACTTGGCTGTAATGCTAGTTCTTTGCTTATGCAGCACAAGTCCTATACCTGTAACAAGCATGCAGCTAGTGGAGTCAAATACATCTGATCTGTGTGCTTATTATTTATCACTGATTCAGAAAGTATTCAAGGCAGAGGAATAGCACTACAGCTAGGGAAACAGCTTTTTGAAATGGGAGTCAGTAGTGTCTCTTTTCATATTTTCCTCTATTTGGGTTTGTGGAATTCTTGATACTACTGTGTTTATTAACAGTATGTGGTTGTGAAGTGTAGTAAAGGTCCTTGCATTAAAATTTTACATTTTCCAGCATTAACAAATATAAATTAGTGCACTACCTTTAGGGCATGTGAATAAATTTGGGTTTGATACCATGTCTGCAAGCGTTCAGTTACATCTTGTTACAGTTTTATGCTTTGAAAATATTTTCAAAAAATTCTTGTTGGAATGGCTAGTAGAGACTAGAGAAGATATTTCCATCCCGTGCAAGTAGAATATCAGTAATGCCTGGTGCCAGTGGTTTTCATGTTTAAATTCCATATTCCAAATTTTATTTTAGATAATGATCACATCCCTGAACAATTTCAGGGCCTTGTAGAAACTTGGAAAGAGAGGATCTGCTCAACTAGATGGATAAAAGTCCTATTTTATTACTGGAAAAACATCAAAACTGGACAACCGGCATATAGCCCACGTGTATTGAAGCTAGTAATCGCTCCTTAGTCATAGCTATGACTAAGGAGCGATTACTAGCTCCGGTACGCGTGAGCTATATGCCTGCAGTCCAGTTTTGATGTTTTTCCAATAAAAATCAGACTTATATCCATCTAGTTGAGCGGATCCTCTTTCCATGTTTGGTTGGCCTGGCTGTGCTCGGTCCTGCTCCTGATGGTTATGGCGCGGTGGTGAGCGGTGTTTCCTTTCATGTGCCTTGTAGAAACTCATTGGCTCATTGTTCTGCAGTTCTTGCTTGCACATTGCTTTTGCTCCTTTTCTGATTGATGCTTGCAGGTGAGTTGCCCTTGTCTTTCTTACTGGCTCTTGGGTATTCTGGGAGCTATAGTTCAAGGAGTGGCAACTGAGTGAGAGCTTTTTTATTTCTTACTTTGGAGCAGGTGCTTTCAGCTTCCAGTGTTCGGTGGTGGTCAGGACTTGGTTCTAAGCTTGTGATATATGTGAATGTAGACACTGTTTTTTGTTTTTTTTGTGTGTGTGCGTGTGTAGATCTGACGTGGAGGGGAAATAGAGTATATCCAACTATTGAAAATGGCCTTGCTGGCAGACAGCTAAATAAGATGTGCAATGTCTGTCTAACATGCATTACCATAGTAATGCACGTATTACCTAGGTAACACCGCTTGCTGTATAATGCATTGGCACTAGTAAAATTGCTGTGCTGCACGCCAGTTTTGCCAGACTGCGTGAATCAGGTCCTATGTTTCCACACTAATACTCTCGAATATGTCACTCTCCAATTAAATATGGGTTTTGTGTCCTTGGTATCATTTCAGGGTTATCGCTCCCCCATTTAATTTTATTGTCTGTACAAGAAAAGGGAGAGAGAGGGGAGGAGCCCGGCACTGCATTCAGCTATTTAATCCATATTGTGACAGTTGCATACAAAAAACACATGGCAGTGTAAAAGATCAAACATACCAATCGGTGAAGCAGTGTGGGTAGCGGTGGGTGCTGGGCACTGTGGGCCTTGCGACCAATCCTCCAGGTCGCCCCATCGTTTCCGGAATGGGGTCGACCACGGAAAGACTGTCCAGGTACATGGACCATGTCCTGAGACCGTTGCTCAACCTAGTCCCCTCCCACCTGGCCGACTCAATTGATGTCTTGAAAGGTGTGGAGGAATTCCATTGGAACCGAGGAGACATGCTTGCAGCTATTGACGCTGAGAGCTTGTACAGCCGTATTCCGCACAATCTAGGACTTAGAGCGATACGATCATTTTTGGACCGCACCGGTAAGGATGAGGCATATAAAGATTTTATATGCGAGTGTTTGCAATTTGTGCTAACACATAATGCCTTCACTTTTGACAGCAAGTGGTATTGGCAGATTTCAGGCACCGCCATGGGTACAGCTGTATCATGCACTTATGCTAATTTGTTTTTTGTTTGGTGGGAGGAGGAATACATTCACTCCACCCGTAACCCATTTGCCGGCCAGCTCAGGGCATGGTCCAGGTACGTGGACGATGTCCTAGTATTCTGGTCCGGGACTTGTGACACCTTCAATGACTTTGTGTTATATTAACAACAATACGGCCAATATGATCTTTACTGCCACGACTTCTAAAGAGAAGATAGCTTTTTTTAGATTTAGAGCTAGTCATCGATGAGGATAAGCTTATCCCCAGAGGCTACCACAAAACTACAGCATCAAATGCACTACCTCATAAAAAGAGCTTACATCCTGCCCATATTACCCGCTCGCTGCCTTACGCCCAGTTCCGCCGACTGCGCCGTAACAATGCGCGCGACGCGGATTTTGTTTTACAGTCCGAGGAGCTGGGCAGGAGACTAATAGCGAGAGGGTACGAAGCTGAAACAATACAAAATGCCTTTAAAGAGACTCCGTAACAAAAATTGCATCCTGTTTTTTATCATCCTACAAGTTCCAAAAGCTATTCTAATGTGTTCTGGCTTACTGCAGCACTTTGTACTATCACAGTCTCTGTAATAAATCAACTTATCTATCGCTTGTCAGACTTGTCAGCCTGTGTCTGGAAGGCTGCCAAGTTCTTCAGTGTTGTGGTTCTGCTATGAACTCCGCCTTCCAGGCCCCTCTATGCACACTGCCTGTGTGTTATTAAGATTAGCGCAGCTTCTCTCTTCTCTCTTATCTTTTACAAGCTGGATAAATCGTCCTCTGAGCTGGCTGGGCTTTCACATAGTGAGGAATTACAGACAAGGGCAAAGCTGTTTGCAGGAAGAAACGAGCAGCCTGACACTTCAGTGGAAGATAGCTGCAGGGGGAAAGAAACACACAAATGATCTCTTGAGATTCAAAAGGAAGGCTGTATACAGCCTGCTTGTGTATGGATGTATTTTCTATGTGTGGACATACTGTACATCAACCTACTTCCTGTTTTGGTGGCCATTTTGTTTGTTTATAAACAAACTTTTTAAAACTGTTTTTAACCACTTTTAATGCGGCGGGGAGCGGCGAAATTGTGACAGAGGGGAATAGGAGATGTCCCCTAACGCACTAGTATGTTTACTTTTGTGTGATTTTAACAATACAGATTCTCTTTAAGAGAGCAAAGAGTCTGAACAGAGAAGATCTGATAAGGACCACTCGAAGGAAAGACATGGATGCCGCAAATAAAGCCCTTTTTTCATTTAAATTTACTGGAATGGCAGAACAGATTAAAAGCGCTATCAAAAAGAACTGGGAGATTCTCACTAGAGATCCTCTACTTAAAAGCCTGGTCAACGATGGACCCCTAGTCTCATTCAGGCGCGCCCCCACAATAGGCTCCCATATTAGTAGAAGTGAATTTCAGAGTCCCAAAGCAGAAACCTGGTTAGCTCAGTTTCGGCCGCAGGGAAACCATAGATGTGGCCACTGTATCTCCTGCTCACAAATGCGCACTGGATCCAGTTATCAACTGGGGCCATTACGTCATTCGGTGAGATCATTTTATACCTGCCAAACGGAATTCGTTGTTTACTCTGTATGGTGCCCCTGCGGCCGATTTTATATAGGG